>NC_141690.1:189587993-190187993 GCF_964263255.1 Lissotriton vulgaris | reverse complement strand
GTGGAGAAGGAATGCTTGCAGCTACGTCGGCTGGACCTTGACCGGGATGAATATGCTAAGCTGCACCTCAGACATAGATTCTATCTGGGTAACAATCGGAAAGGCTGCATGTTAGTGCACCGACTTTGCAGCAAGCAGTATGCTAGTTCGTTCCAGGCCATAGCTATGGATTCCAAAGGAGTAGTTAGGGATCCCGAGGGTATCGCAGCTGCCTTTAAGGCATTTTATGCCTCATTGTACTCCGCGGCGAAGAGGCCGAATGCTGACTGCCTGGATTACCTTGAAGGTTTTTCTCTTACTCCCCTACCAGCTACTTAGGCAAATGTTCTAGACCGGCCCATTTGCGTTGAAGAAGTGATCTCGGTTACTCCCTGGCTGAAACTCTTCAAAGTTCCTAGCCCAGGCGGGTTTAGCTCCTTGGACTACAAATCATTTTGCTCTGGTCTAGCGCCTCTGCTCAGGCGTCTTTTGAACTTCTCTGATTCGGGCACCCTGAAGGAGTCTATAAATGAAGGCCTCCATCTCAGTGATCCCCAAGTCAGGCAAAGACCAGGCCTTAAATGAATCTCTTTGCTGAACATGGATGCAAGTGTCCTAGCTCATTGTCTCAATCCTCTTATGCCGGGACTCATTGATCCGGATCAGTCAGTCTTTATTCCTTTGCAACAATGCAGAGCTAATACCAAACATATTTGCGGGGTGCACTGGTCACGTGAAGAGGCATTACTGCTATCTTTTGATGTGGAGAAACCATTTGACTGGCTGCACTGGCCTTATCTGTTCGAGACCTTGAAGCGGTTTGGCGTTGGTGAAAGATTCAGGAAGTGGATTCAGTGCATTTATAGCGCTCCCGGAGCAGCGGTGAGGGTTAATGGAATCTGGTCCCACTACTTCCACATCTTTCGGAGCACTCGCTAGGGCTGCCTGCTCTCTCCTCTCTATTTTGCATTATACATGGAGCCATTTTTGAAAAAGCTGTGAGACAACCCCACTGCCTCAGGCATCCCGTTTGGCCCAGGCCACCATCTGATCAGTTTAATCGCCGACGATATTATCTTATCGATCATAGCACCATTGACTTCCCTACCAGCTAAGGTTGCAGACCTCCAAGCATTTGGTTCGATCTCGGGGCTACAGGTTAACATGCAGAAATCACAGATTTTAAACCTTACGGTTACACCGGAGACTGAGCACGTTTTGAAAGCACAATTTACTTTGAGTGGGTGACCGAGGGCCTTTCGTTCCTCGGCCTCTATTTGGCACGAATGCTCTCGATGACTGTAGCGGCAAACTATGCGTCTTTGGCCACATAGTTTTGTATAGACCTTGCAATATGGAACCGCCTGCTCTTTTGCGGCGGTTAAGATGACCATCCTTCCCTGTATCCCCTACATCTTCCAAACTTTACCACTGACCCCGCCTCCGGGTACAGTTCGCTCTCTATAACTTGACATTAACAACTGTATATGGGGTGGTAAGAAGCCTCAACTGCAGTAACACCTAATGTACCAGGTGGAGGGCGGGCTGGCGGTGCCCTTACTATTGTGCTACTATCAAGACTCTCAGCTCCGCTACCTCATCGAGTGGAATAGATCTCTTTCGGAGAAACACTGGGTCTTTATGGATCAGGCGATGGCTGGCACTCAGATTTGGAAGGAAATGTGGCTTCCCCGTCAGTACTGACCTTGGGGACTATAACCCTCATCTGTGACAAACTCGGCCTTGAAGGTATGGGACGCAATGGCAGTTAAAGCTTCCCCTGGCCCATGACACCTCTTACTGCCAATTCTGACTTTCCCCCTGGGATGGAACTGAGTGGCTTTCGCAGATGGGTAGAGAGGGCTGTAAGCACCTAGGCTGCTTGTTTGATTTGAATGGTCTCCTTCCGTTCGGCCAACTCAAACTTGGCTACTCCCTGACGGAGGCAGACTTTTTCCCGTTCCTACAACTACGTCACTGAGTGTTGGGTCCTAGCACATGACAGGAGGTGGGCCAACCGATGACCACATTTGAAAAATGGGTGTTCCTTAAGGCAGACGACAAGAGACTGGTCTTGGAGATATATGCTTACTTGGGTAGGAATGGGCCTCGTCACCAAACTCCGGGTCAGAGAAGATGGGACGCTGAGATGGGTAGATCCTTTTCAGATAAGGACGGGGAGGACATACACCACTGTGGGAATGCTGGAACCTTGCCTCACCTTTTATGGCATTGTCCAAAACTTTCGAGATATTGGGAGGGGGTATTAGATGGCATTGACCTGGCCTTCAAAACAAAAATTCCAGGAGTTCCAGCATACACTTTCTTGGGGCTGCTGAATGTGAAGACGTCCCCCCTGCGCTCCCTTAAAGGGAGACAAATGGCCCTCGCGCTGAATGCAGCTCATAGGTTAATACTTTCACTCTGGGACACAGATTAAGCACCAGACCGTACTGCCTGGTTGCATCAATCATGGTCCCTTTTGGGAATGAAGAAGCTGTCCTTGGCGGTTACTACTGGGGACTCCTCTTATTCAGAGTTGCGGGCCCCTTTTATCCATATTCTTTCTATGGAATTTCGGGAATTGACATGCCTGTCTTAACTCCGAATTCTACAACTGATCCCCGAAACTCCTAACTCTGGAACTGATGCGATACCAAAGGGGATGATGGACGGAGCGCTAGAGCAAATCAAACACTCACCCCCAGTCAACTGATGTGGGTTTAATCCATCATCATTCTTTAGCTCAATCCACCACCCCAGTTTAGACATGGTCATATGCAAATCAGTCTGACCCTGACCGGTTTCTGGCTAATCAGCCATCATCAGCTAGGCTAGCTTGAATCCAGTGGCAAAGTGAGCAAGGTGACCTAGAAACCCAAATGAGTTTCTATAAATTCGTGCGGACACTTAGACTAAAACACTTTTTTACCAACATTTGTGTGCCACCACCCACGGAGGACGACAACACTCTAATGGACCTACGACCCAAAAGTTATTTTTTGGCTCCTGTGAGCCATAAGACTCTTGACCTATTCGAGGCACTCGTGCAAAAAGATCTTCAAGTCATTAATAAGAAAATTGTACACACCATCTAAGAAAGAGGAACAAGCCCTAACCCAATTGACTACTAACAATGACATTACCATCTGTAAAGCAGATAAGGGCGGCACCCTAGTGATATTGGACACCCAATTTTACCAGGACAGTGTAAACACGCATTTACAAGACACCAACACTTATATGGAAATAGACACGGATCCCAATATTGAATATACCACTGCTCTCCAGTCTCTCATTGATAAAGCAGTTACTCTTGGAACCATTACAGACAAAGATAGAAGATACTTGGTGAAACTGCATCCACAAACCCCGTACCTATATATAGTCCCAAAAATTAATAAACATCCTTTGAAACCCCCATTCAGACCTATCGTCAGCACATGCAACTCTATCCATGAGCCTATTGGAACTTACATAGACAGACACCTTCAATCTTTAGTCAAACAGATGCCCAGTTACCTACAAGATACCACAGACTTTTTGACAAAAATCAAGGACATTACCATCGACCCAACTGCACCTATACTGTTATGCACGATCAATGTAAATTCCTTATACACATCCATCCCCCACTATTTGGGCATCCAAGCCATTGAAGCCGCTTTACTGAAGACGCAGAAACCGCCGGACCTACAACTATTTTTAATGGAATTGATTCAATTCACACTACTACACAGCTACTTCAAATACGGAGATACATTTTACATCCAATTGTCAGGTGTCGCAATGGGCAATTGTGCGGCTCCATCTTATGCCAATTTGTTCATGCATGATTACGAGACTGAACACATACTCACCGTTCCACACTGGCAAGACTATCTTGAATTATACTTTCGATACATCGACAACATTTTCCTAATCTGGAAAAGCACTGAAGAACAATTAGTTTCAGCCATATGCCAACTCAACACAATCAATGACAGGATACAATTTACTCACAACATCAGTACTTCAAGGATATCTTTCTTAGACGTGGACATAAAAATAGGCGGGGAAGGCCCTGGAACCTTGCCAAGCTGTGCCCCGTAGTGCTCTCCCCAGTGAGTAATGTGGGGGGCCGGCGGGAGAAGTTACGCGGCTCCAGTGAATGTGAATTGGAGCTGCTGCACAGCACCTGGCGTACCTGAGGAAAGTGCGGCCAGCACTGGAGGCATACTGTCCTCGCGAATCGAGGTTCCCGGTGAATGCGACACGGCAGAGTAGGCTGCAGCGAGGGAAAGAGATGGGGGCCCGCTGCGGGAGCAGCAGACTGAGGGCCGGGGGTGAATTTGCAGTGCAGAGAAACGGCGCACGTTGAGGAGGTCTGGATGGAGCCAAGATGCCTGCCGTGAGTGGAAGCAGCCTG
Source organism: Lissotriton vulgaris (assembly GCF_964263255.1). Taxonomy (NCBI): domain Eukaryota; kingdom Metazoa; phylum Chordata; class Amphibia; order Caudata; family Salamandridae; genus Lissotriton; species Lissotriton vulgaris. The sequence continues at coordinate 190,183,606 of NC_141690.1, read as the reverse complement.
TAGCTGTGGGGGCCTTCCACTGGGAGTGTGACATGGTGGCAGCAAGCTGGTGAGTGGGTGCCCCGTGCCGGAGCCTGAGATGCCTGGCGCCATAACACCGGTAGGGTGGACAGCTACAGCCAGTGACACGGCGGTTGCTCTAACAGTGGCTGTGGATAGAGGCGGGCTTTGCGATCAGGACAGTAAAAGACTTTGCGGCCTAGGCGGCGCTGACCTCGCACAGGCAACCGCGCTGTAGTGGTGATTGCGAAGCACCGCGGGGAGCCCATCTGTGGAGACATTGCGACCCACAGGCTGCAGACAATGAGGTCACTCTTCATTGAAGTAACTCCCTGCCACTGAGAGAAGCCACAGGCTGACCTCTTACTGCGCACTTGAGCAGTCCCATTGCCGACCCGCAGAAGGAGTGCCGCTACGGCACAAACATACCCTTAGGGATGAGCTGCTGTACTATATGATGCGCCGCCTCTGATACCCTGCGCAAATTTTGACCCCCAACCTGTGAACAGAGCCTCCATACCGGATGTGTTTACTACAACCACCAGGTGGCAGCGGACTTTAACCACACCACGCACTGAGTAAGCTGGGAGACGGCAGGCGTGGGCACGCTACTGAAGGTGCCTCAACTGGAGCAGGGAAAAAGTGGGGAAGGAAACATTAGTGGTACTTACGACTGACATCACTGCCTCCATCACACTAGAAGGACTGTATGAGGATGACAACACGCTACGGGAAGTGAGAGTAGAGACAGGCGCATCACACTGGGCTTGCCACTGGTGGGATTCTCACGGCTTCCGGCAGTGCTGACGCGATCGGGGGCCCTAGTGCTGAGGGTTGCTGCCGGCTGTCACCCGTTGGAGGCCCTGATATCCAGTATTGCTGGGAGGCTGATCCCACAGGATGTGGCATTCGCCCTAGCGCCCAAATAGCCACACATGATGGGACCATAATTAATGCCTCAGCCTGAGCACATCGTTTGAGTAGCCCGCGACTAGGGGGCAGTTCGACATCTGGCCTGAGCGCCAAACGTCGCTGTATCGCACAAGTACCAGCCTCACCAGGCACTAGCTGCGAATGCCCACGGTGCAACAACTTGTGATGGGCCGTATGCGTGCTAAGGTGCTAAGGTGCAGCAAGGGCTGCTACGAGCAGGCAGCCTCCATCCCCCACACATGAGAGACGAAGAAGAAATGGAGCCAACGTCCACAGCGCTGGCGGCCAAAATGGACTCTGTATTAGCAGCAGTGGAGAAAATAGGCGCCGCACTAGAGCAAACCAGAGCATCCAAGATTGATAAGGTCACCTCGGACTTCACGCTCCTGCATGCGGATCACCAAAAACTGCCCGAAAAAGTTACTGCCCAAGGTCAAACGCTCAAGGAACTCCAACCGGTCACCCACAGTCATGCTGCCGCGCTGCAAGACATGATGGAACAGATACATGCCCTGGAGAACAGAGCAGAAGATGCAGAAGGCCGCTCCCGGCGCAACAATATTTGCGCGGTGGGCATGCCAGAGGGAGAGGAGGGTAGGACCCAGACACAATATATAGAGTGCTGGCTGCGAGACCTGATGGCCCAGGGAACACTGTCGAAACAGTTTGCAGTGGAAAGAGCCCATCGGGTGCCAGCACAGAAGCTCTGGCCAGACCATGCCCATTCCTTTTATAACTCCTCAACTACAGGGATAGAGATGCGGTGCTGCGCGAAACACGGAAACTGGGCAGCCTCACAGTGAATGGCAGCCGAGTTATGCTCTTCCCGACTACACCCCTCTTGTACAGAGCCGCAGAAGTAACTATATGGCGGTGAAACGCCAACTACAGGAACTAGAACTACCATACTCGTTATTTCCTGCCAGGTTGAGAGTGGTGGTGAAGGGAAGGACCCGATTCTTTGACTCTCCTGCGAAGGCATGGGACTGGTTGGAAGAGTCGGGATTGTGGATGGGAGCAAGACCGCCAGATTCGGATGGAGACGCCTCAGCAGGCAGGAGGAATAGACAGCGTGGAAGACAAAGGACATCGCGTGGGGAGAAGACAGGAATTGCAGCCCGAGCCCAGAGAAAATGCGAATGGAGCGGCAGAATGTTCTGGAAGCGGTCACAACACTTGGAACTCTGCGTATTAAGGAAAGCCTGGAACCCCCATGCGCAGTCCACGGTGGTGGTGAGTGGCTCGTCGTCACCATCAAGTGAAATATCTGAGGACTTGTGCCTGCCGGTGGTCACCCTGCAGACTGCTGATGGTATCCTGGGATGAGAACACTATTGTGCTGAACTCTGTAGCAGGCAACCCACGCAAGTAGTACATTGTTTGTCAATATATGTACACTAATCCTGTTCTGGGGGCAAGGACAGGTCAGCAGTATTAACAACCATACATGCCCATTAGGCGTTAACTGGGAGACCAATAGACTTATGGCTTGATACCTCATGAATCTTTTCACAGGCAGTTAGCATGCACAAGACTACACTTAACCCTGAATCCTACTGGCCTCGTAGACTAAACTAGCGGAATCTTTCGATGACACACCACATACGTAGTGGTAATGAGGGGACGGTCACAGCAAAATGCTACCTGTGCACACACCCCATCTGGTAACACATTGACCTAGTTTATACCTCTGCATGGTTACAGAATTTGGACGGACATTCATGAGAAGTTCGCCCCAGACGTTATGTTGTTCACACTTCAATCATCATTTTTGTTGCAACAGACCGGTGCACTAATGCCCACCCGTATTCCGCACTTGCCAAAACATGCCCTGCCGCGAGCACCCCCGACTTCTAAACGCACAAGTAATGACACAAGCTAATTTACTCACATGGAACATATGCGGCATGCACACACCCACCCGGCGCTATTCTATAATCGCTTATCTCCAGAGACACTCAGTGGAATTACCCTATTGCAGGAAATACACATGACACAGCCGGAACTAGACAGACTGTGCAAGCGCTGGAGAGAACACGTAAACAGCACTGTATATTCGGCACATTCGAGGGGCACGCTCATATGGGTGAGAGCGGGCGCCCCGTTCGTCTGTGCAGATGAGGTAACAGACCTCGAAGGTAGATACACTCTAGTGCATGGGACACTTAATGGTCAATCCATATTGCTGGCCTCGATTTATGCTCCGAATATAGACCAGGCATCATTCCTAACACAGTTGTCGCGGGTGATGGCCCCTTACACTGAGCTCCCCTGGTTGCTGGGTGGGGATTTCTATTCAGTACTTGATGTACACGTAGACAGATCCTTCCCTCCTCTCCGTAAGACATTAGCTATGTCACAGACTGGCAACAATTGGGCATTGTTAGACATGTGGCGTGTCCTCCATCCCAATGAACGTATTTATTCCTATTATTTGGCAGTGCATGACTTGCATGTACGGTTGGACAGAGTGGTGGGATCCCAATCTCTACTACTACTAGTTGGGAAATCGGAATACCTATGGCAGACACACTCCGATCATAATCCCCTGTTGTTTGAGCTCAGCTGGAAAGCTGATTGGTCCCCCACATCCACATGGCGTCTTCAACCATCTGCGCTGGAAGACTCAGAATTCTGCTCGCCATTAGGGACAGCTATCCTTACATATTTCGACCTCAACGAAGGTACAGCAAGCAATCCACTTGTGGATTGGGACGCCCTCAAAACAGAGCTTAGGGGTCATTGTTTAGGAGCCACATGGAACATACAGAAGCAGCTAGCATAATTGATAACCCGCCTTGAAACCCAGCTGCTGAAATATGAGCGATAAGGGGAGGGAGGAGGCAGACATTCGAGCCGCCTGGAAACGCTTCAGACGCAGCATGCAGAACTCTTGGAGCGCTTGCGGTGTCATAATTACACAGCTCACACACATGCCACAGCAGATAGGGTGGGCCTACTAAAACAAGAAAGTAACCACGCCCCGATTGGAGCTATACGCACACCAGAGGGAACCCTAGTGTATACACAGCGTGAGATCCATAAGGTCATGATAGATCACTACACACAATTGCACCAATCAAGGGTCCACTGTTCAGGTCAAGACCTGGAGAGATTTGTAGAGCCGGTCCAGCTGCCCATAGCCTCGGCAATGCATCAGTAGGCACTTAATAGTCCCCTCACCTTGGAAGAGATCGGAGAGGTGATTGGATTTATGGCATCTGGGAAAACACCGGGTCCGAACGGCCTCCCTACCGGATTCTACAAGACTTACCGGGAGTCTTTGGTGCAACATTTACACACACTTTACACAACAGCACTGGAGGAGTGCACATTGCCCCCCTCAATGCGCGAGGCATACCTGCTGTCTCTGCTAAAACCAGACAGTGACCCCACAGCCTTGGGATCTTATAAGCCTCTGGCGCTCCTTAACGTGGATTATAAGATACTTGCTAAAGTGCTAGCGGAACGTTTGGCGCCAGTGGTCCCTGAATTGGTCCACAGTGACCAAAATGGATTTGTGCCCAAGCGGAGCACGTTACTGAACTTGCGTAGGTTTTTCAGGGTGGCGTCCGACAGTGTGCAAGAGTGGCCCAGGGCGGGATGCCTAATGTTAGACCTGGAAAAAACATTTGATTGCTTGGAGTGGAGTTACCTGTCAGCGTTGTTGCAGCAATATGAGCTGGGACTGGGATTTCTGCAAATGGTTAACCTCTTATACAAGAATCCCGTGCTTCAGGTGAGGTTGGGCCCATACATATCTGACGCCATACCAATATGCAGGGGTACCAGACAGGGATGCCCGTTATTGCCACTCCTGTTTGCGTTGGCAATCGAGCCCCTATCGGCGGCATTGCGTGCAACATTGGGAGATGGAATACCTCTAGGAGATGCAGTGCACCAAGTGTCGCTATATGCAGACAACATACTGGTCTACGTGAGAGACATAAATGACATACTGGCTCAGCTGTCTCGAACTCTGCAAGACTTCACCACCATCTCGGGACTTTGGGTGAATGCCAGCAAGTCCTGTCTTTATGAGTTCAGGGAGGGGAGGCAGGATCCAGGATGCTCCCTGAATAGTACAAGGGTACAGTGGAGGGGACACCGTCCGGTACCTGGGAATTCAGATATACCGCCAACCGGCAGACCTATTTGACGGTAACCTGGGAAGGGCCTTCATGGCCATCAAGTCACAAGTACACGTTGGGACCACGCTTCCGCTAACGGTCACTGGCAGGGTAGCCCTATCCAAGATGGTGATCCTCCCCAGGCTCCTGTATTACTTTGCTAACTTCTCTATATATGTTCCTGCAGTCTTCTTTGTGACTCTCACTAAACTGCTCAGGGGCTTTCTCTGGGGGAACAACCGACACAGATCGACACTAACGAAACTACCTCCTTACCGACCAGGGAGGGCTGGCTGCGCCTTGTTTTGAGCCCTACTACTTAGCTGCACAACTGCAGTGGATAGCCCGCTGGCTTGCGGACAAGGGTTGGGAGGACAGATAATTAAACTCTTCCACCCAGCCACCAAAGTTGCAACGCCAGCATCTCTTCTACTGGCGGTGCCGTACAAATGCTACCGCAGGAGCCTGTATCTCACCAGGGCTCTGATCCCCTATGCACCGGCAATACCTTTGGAGGGTTCCCCTAGTGGGACTGGGGCGCTCACATCTCTTGGGCTCACAGGCTGGTGAGAAGCAGACATACAGACCATGAGAGATCTATATCGTGATGGCACACTTATCTTGTATGAGTCTCTGGTTGAAGATGAGGGACTACCGCCGGGGCAATTCCTAATGTATTGTTCGCTGATTGTGACCCTGACCGCTAAACGGGGGGACATGTCCACAGAACCAAGTCAACACCTTACCATACAGTACCTCCATGTCATGGGGTGAGGTAGACACCTGATCCGTTGGTTTACGGCGTCACTCCGTACACATGCAGTGATTAATGTGGATCCCATTCACCACATATGGGAAGTAGACCTAGGGAGACAGCTAGAGGACAGGGAGTGGGAAAAGGTATTGAAGAGCCCAGTACATATACCCAGAAACATGAGATTCTGACAAAAACAATTGTTCATTGTACACAGGGCATACCTGACACCTGAGGCGATCAACAGGTATTTCCATCGCACGGATGCAGTATCCCCTAGATGTGCTGAACCCGGGGCTGGGCTAATACACATGCTGTGGAGCTGCCACAGACTACATGCATATTGACACACAATCAGCGAGTAACTGCGCGCATGCACAGGTCGCGACATACCCTTTGAATGGACTGTTTACTTGCTGCATCACTTCCGTAGAACCCCAGCCACAGAAGTAACATCCTGGTTTCTTGACCTAGGTGGTAGCCAAGAGGCTTCTTACAAAGAAGTGGAAGGCGCGGGACCCGCCACATACACGAGCTTGGAGGCACTCACTCACCGCATGGGCCAGAGCAGAGGGAATTTCCATCCGGCAGGAGTCGTCGCTGGGGTTGAGGAAGGAGTCCATAGCCACTCAGTGGGAGGGACTGTTCAAAGCCTTACAGCAAACTGAGAAATAGACCCCAGGGGACAACCTGAAGGGCAGAGATGCGAGCTCGTAGTGGGTGTTGAGGACCCTGTCTGTGGGCAACCGTAATGTTCCATGTATACGCCTATGTTGATTGACACTAAGGGGCTGATTAGGATTGCGGTGAATCTGCATCCTCCGGGCCGGCGGAAGCCACCGCCGGCACGCAGGATGCGGATTCACCGCTGCGGTGATAGAAAAGAACCCCTGCCAGATTAGGATGGCAGGGGGGTCAGGAAGACCGTCCGCAGCTTTTCCGCCACGGTCCCATGGCGGAAAAGCTCTAATATGGTGGCGGTGTCTATCAGACACCGCCAGCCATATTAGGATGCATGGGGAAATATGCTTTTCCACTGCGGCTTTTCCGCCGTGGAAAAGCATGTGGTCTTTTCTGTTTGGGGGCCCGTTGCGGGCCCCCAGGGTGTCAGGGGGTGGGAGGTGCACATGGGGGGTACCAATGGTACCCCCCTGCATTTGCTTGCACATAGCGGCAGGCACCGCGCGGTGCCTGCCGCTTTGTCCATGCAAATGCACTGCATGTTTTTTTAGCATTGGGACGGGTGCTGCTTCAAGCAGCACCCGCCGCAATGTTAAAAATACAGGATATGACAGCGAGGGTGGCGGTCACATCCTAATTCGCACGGAGGGACCGCCGCTGCCCCTGCAGACGGGCATCCACCTCAGGGGTGGCGGACGGACGCAGGTCCTGTCAAAGCCCAGCTCACCCGAGTTTCTGTTCAGTTCTGATGGAGGTTGAAGACAGTCCGACCCCACCCTGAAACTGCTTTTTCCAGCACACTAGTTTTAAAACAGTGCACTAAGAACCAGAAGCTCAAGGGAAGGGGGGAAGTGGATAAAATAAAAAAAGAGAGACAACACCGTTCTTGCGTTTCCACTGTAGAAGAGCTGCTAAAATCTGCGGCCCTCTCTGACTTCTGTAGAAACTGGTGCCTAATGAAACATAAACAAAGAACAGATAAGTGCAACCTATCCCTAAATGTGTTCCTGACTAAACCTTAATCTTATTAGAAATTCTCTTCTAAAAGTACCTCTTGGATCCTGGTCTCAAGCTTCCAGGTTTGGAATGTGTTACTGTTCTGGGATGTGCTTTCTATTACTGTAAAACTTCTGTAAAATCAAACGAATATCATTATCAGAATTACCAACGTCTAACATTCACCTTAATATAACTAAAGCCTAAATTCTTAATAGCAAACTCACTTTTCACACATTTCCAGTCTTTTTTGTAAAACAAATACTGTACTTTTATTTATTTTTTATTTTATTTTATTTTAGCTGTTTTATAACGCGCTCTATTACTACCAGAGTATCCTGGCGCGAGAAAGAAAAACAAGCAAGTGGCCATCAGAAGCAAAAGAGAGAAACTAATAGGCAATTCTAAAAAGATAAGTTTTTAATGCTTTCTTAAAAGAGACGAAATTTTCAATTGATCTCAAAGGAAGGGGTAAAGTGTTCCATGTCCGAGCTGCAACAACCGCAAGCGAGTAGCCTCCCAGGCGTACTCGCTGAAAGCGGGGCATCCTCAGGAAATTACAATCCGATGAGCGCAACGCCCGAGTGGGTACATAGCGGCCAAATCTTTTTCTCAGATAAGCAGGCCCCATGTCATTGACTGCTTTGAAGGCTAAGGTAAGGATTTTAAAAGTTATCCGTTGCGCGATCGGCAACCAATGAAGTTCCTTCAAATGTGCTCGCACGCTTTCTCTACTTGGAATATTGCACAACAAACGTGCCGTCGCATTTTGGATAATCTGCAGTCGGGCCACTAGGAAGGCTGGAGTACCGCTAAAAAGAGAGTTGGCGTAGTCGAGCCGGGATAAAATTAAAGCCCTCGCAACTGACACTCTTGCAGAGGATTGCAAATAAGGAAAGAACTTTCTCATGGCTTTAAGAGATCCGAAGCACACCCCTGTGAGTTTTTTTTATGTGTGCCTCGAATCTCAGATCCTCTCCGAACCAGACTCCCAAATTCTTTGCCGAGATAGTAACTGAGCCTGGCTGGGGAAAATCCGGCGGCCACAGGAGTTCTCTAAAATTGGGCGGGAATTGGCCATACAGTAAAATTTCAGTCTTGTCTTCGTTGCACTTCAGCTGTGCCACTGCTAACCAGTTAAACACAGCAGAAAGGCACGAACCGTCAGTCTCTGTATTAGTTGCTGAATCCTGCCAGGTAAATAGAAGCTGCGTATCATCTGCATACGCTATGATTTTTGCTCCCATTTGTTCGGCCAACACAATAAGAGGAGTAAGGTATATATTAAAAAGCAGGGGACTCAAAGTGGAACCCTGAGGAACTCCAGTGGTGAGTGGCCTGATTGAAGATGAAAAAGGAGGGATCCAGATCTGCTGAGACCTGTCCGATAAAAAAGACTTCACCCATTCCAATGCTGAACCCAGTACACCAATCTCAGCCAAGCGAGTCAGAAGGAGTGAGTGTGGGACAGTATCAAACGCGGCAGAGAGGTCTAACAAAATCAGAGCCGCTCTGCCGGCCCTGTCCAAACACTCCCTGATTGCCTCAGTAATCTCCACCAGAGCTGACTCCGTGCTATAAGCTGTCCGGAAGCCAGACTGAGCAGGATGTAAGACCTCTGAGGATTCTACAAAGGCATTCAGCTGAGCAAATGCAAGTTTCTCCCCGATTTTAGCCATAGCTGGGAGTAGAGATATGGGTCTGTAGTTACTAGGCACAGTTGGATCTGCACCTGTCTTCTTTAACAGAGGAAGCAGCTTAGCCTGTTTCCATTCGTTAGGAATCCTAGCTGTTGTAAAAGATAGCCCATTATTTGAGAAATCTCAGGTGCCACTACTTCTGCCACTTCGGCCAACACCCTGGCCGGGCAAATATCGTCAGGGGCACCAGATTTTAACGATTTAATTGCCACTAAGGTGTCATCCACAGAAGGTGGAGCAAAGCTCTCCATGGAGAGAGTAGGTTCAACCATAGATCCAACATTGGCAGCCATCAAACACCCTCCACCAATTGCTCTAAGACTTTGCTGGATTTTCGCTATTTTAGTCAGGAAAAAGGAGGAGAGACTTTCGCACCATTCAGTAGAGGGTTTCATTGACATTTGTTCGGCACTGGGAGAAAGGAAACTTTTAACTATGGAAAAAATTTCGCGGCTGTTGTTATTCGCCCTCTCAATTCTTCTGGCAAAATAATCAGTTTTAGCCAGTTTGATGTTAGCATAGTATTCTCGCTGAGCAGAGCGATAAGCTGCCTTTGCTTGTGGGCAGTAATCCACCCTCCATGCACGTTCCAGTTTTTTGCAAACTAGTTTACTGGTGCGTAGATGGGGTGAATACCAAGGTTGGGAAGGGGTCGTCCTAATTCTACCAGGATCAGTCACCTTCGATGAGACAGACAAGGCTGCTTGGATCCACCTATCAAAGACCTGCACAGCGGAATCTAAGTCTTCTCCCAAAAAGGTCCTATTCTGATCAAGCCAGGCAGAAAATTTACCTACATTAATCTTTTGGGGGCGCATAATCATGGAGGCCTTAGATGAGTCTTTCATAGCCGACCATGAAAATCTGATAAGCTGATGATCCGTACAAGTTAATATTTGGGGAGCCTCAACCTTCAGCGGAAAGTTAGAGCAAACAACATCTAAAATATGGCCGCCTGTGTGCGTGGGGGAGGAGACCCATTGTGTTAGAGAGGCCAGGTCAAAGGAGTCAGATAGAAGCTTACTTTCCTGACGTTCCTGACAGTCTACATGAATATTTAAATCTCCGAGCAGTAGAAAACGAGAAAACCTTACTGCTCTGGGAACAAGAGTTTCCAGAAGAGCTTTAAGAAACCGTCCCGAGGGGCCCGGGGGTCGATATATGAGGGAGCCACCCACTGTGAAATGTGGGGACAGAATTAACGAAAAATTCATAATCTCGCCATCCGCGAGATTATCTGAATCTTCCACATTAAGCACCCACGAATCTCTAAAAATAGTAGCTAACCCTCCACCTCTACCACTAGCCTTATCCTTCCTTCGGATTTTAAACCCTCTGGGAATAGCTAATTCGATGTCAGGAGCACTTGACCCGTCCAACCAAGTCTCCGTAATAAATAGCAGGTCTAAGGTACCATCTTCTAACAAAGAAAAAATCTCTGAAGTATGTTTGCACATTGATCGCGCATTTATTAGGGCTGCTGAAATAGGAGCTTCATCACAGATGGAATTAGATGAAGTGGCATTATTAACACAACATGCAAAACCACAAGCCGAGCAAGAGCTAAGCCTTACCGGGTCAATAGTAACACAAGATTTACTTTTATCTAATAATGGGCGTAAGGACATCAGAGACGCCCGTGTGTAACTAATATTGGTTAAAGTCGTGGTCTGTGCCCGCATGTCCGCCCGCCCAGCGTCCGCCACGTCCGAGGCGCGGACGGGCGCAGACCGGCTGACCTTTGGCTTACCTTCGGCGCGCCTAAGGCGCGCCCACCATGCGCGACCTCTGCGCGTTGGTGCAGGCATGCTAATTTTATGCCGTGTCCTCTCTCCCCCAGCTAGAACGCTGCCACCAGTTCTGCTGGGGAGAGGGACTACTCTCAAGATGGCCGCCCCCCCTCACCACCACCGTAACAACAGCCGCGGTGAAAGGGGCCAGGAGAGGCTTGCCAAGATAAACGGGTGAGTCAGAGCTCGCCCGCGATGCACCTGTACAACAAAAGATGGTTAGGCAGGTTTAAAAATGTAAATAAAAGAGATACGATTTTTATCCTAAAAACGAACAAACAGTCTTAAAATCACCGCTGTTCTGACTGATATGGCCACAAGCAAAGCGGGAGTAACAGGGAGCTGCCACCACCCCAAACACACCGCAAAGACTATCGGCCTCGGCTGAATTTATGCCGTGCCCTCTCTCCCCCAGCTAGAACGCTGCCACCAGTTCTGCTGGGGAGAGGGACTACTCTCAAGATGGCCGCCCGCCCTCACCACCACCGTAAAAACAGCTGCGGTGAAAGGGGCCAGGAGAGGCTTGCCAAGATAAACGGGTGAGTCAGAGCTCGCCCGCGATGCACCTGTACAACAAAAGATGGTTAGGCAGGTTTAAAAATGTAAATAAAAGAGATACGATTTTTATCCTAAAAACGAACAAACAGTCTTAAAATCACCGCTGTTCTGACTGATATGGCCACAAGCAAAGCGGGAGTAACAGGGAGCTGCCACCACCCCAAACACACCCTTACATCAAAATACAGCAGGTAATTTGTGCAAGTCCTTGATTTACTGTTTGCCTTGCTGTCAATGGTTTCCTCTGTTCGATTCTTAAAAAAGATCCATGTAAAACAATGTTTATTTCACAAAGTTCCACAAAGTATTTTTGTAACAAAGGCTTTGAACCACAAAGTTCGTGGGAGATATCTTGTTCCAAATTGTCTTTACATGAATCCAGAAATCGCCGATAAAGTTCTTTCAGGTAATAAAAGGTTTTGCACTTACTTGTTGCTGAAAAGGGATACTGATCAGTCTAACCTTGACCTCTTTCTCTTTTGCAGGTCGATTGCAGTGGACAGAAGAGGGGCTGAGGCAAGAAGTAGCCGGAAACCAGAAGAAGGAAGAGCCAGAAGCCACGCCCGTTGAAGTCAATGAAGGTCTGGAGAGAGCAGGAATGCCAGCGCCGAAGGATCTGTTCTCAGGTAAGTGGGAGGTAGACGAGCACAAGCACTGGGTGAGGCTCAGGGGCTGCCTTTTATAGATAGGGCTGGGTGTGGTTCGAAGAACTGGGTGTGGTTCTCACAAGCAGGTGTGCAGAGCTTCTGTTATTATGCTAATGAGTTGAAGTAACACATGGCCTAGGGAGGAGTTTTCTAAATAAGCCTTGGTAAAAGCAAGGTCCAATGTGCAAACAAGACAGCAATGTCCAAACTTGTGAATACATTGAGCAACATACACAGAAGTCTTAGGGAGGGGCTGAGATAACAAGAAAGGCTTTCAGTAGTATGTTTAAAGAGAGCTATTACAGAGACCACTAGTGCAATGAGAGGGGACATGCTCTTTGCTGTGCACAAACCCTAACAGTCGCCCCCTCAAAGGCCCTCCTACTGGATGGGGTTTCCCTGGATTTTTCAGATAAAACTGTCTAATCAACCGTGGGGCATGTACATAGGACGATGGTTCCCATGAATTCCCCGTTTCGTCATATCCTTTCCATTCTACTAAATAAAACAGACGTCCATGAATTCTGTTTGCGTCTTTTATGCTTTTCACTTCATATTCTAGATTTCCCTTAATTGGTATGGGTGGAGGGGGTGGTTCGGGTTGGGTATTTGGGTTGTACGGCTTAAGCAAGGACACATGGAATGTAGCATGTACTGGGTATTCTTTTGGTAAGTCCAATTTTACTGTTACCGGGTTTACTTTGGCAGTTATACTAAAGGGTCCAATGAAACGTGGTTGCAGCTTTCGGGATCCCTCTATATTTAGGTTCTTTGTGGATAGCCATACTATGTCACCGATTTTATACATTGGGGCCTCAGATCTGTGTTTGTCTGCTTGTCTTTTCATGCTTTCTTTGTACTTTAATAAATGTTTCCTGGCCTTGTCTTGTATGTCACCTAATCTCGTTAGTCTATCTGTTACTGTAGGCAACAGGGAATCTTCTAATAAAATGGGTATAGCTCTCGGATGATACCCCTGCATGAAATAGAATGGTGAGCAAAGTAGAGCTGCATGCTCAGTATTATTATAAACAAACTCCGCTACAGGAGAGCTTCCAACCATTCACTAGAATAATCAGCCAATAAACAACGTAGCGTTTGAAGTAAGGTTTGGTTCAGTCATTCAGTTTGTCCATCTGTTTCTAGATGGAAAGCAGTGGATAATGCCACATCTATTTTCAGTTTTTCGCATAATTTTTTCCAAAATCTAGAGTTGAACTGGCTACCTCGGTCTGACACCACTTTACTTGGCAAACCATGTAAACGCACAATTTCTCTTATAAAAATATCTGCAAATTCTGCCGCAGTTGGCAATTTCCGTAATGGTACAAAATGTGCCATTTTAGACAAAAAATCCACTATCACTAATACTGTTGTGAAGGATTTTACTGGTGGTAAACCTACAATAAAGTCTACACTCACAGTGTGCCAAGGTTGTTTGGGTGATGGCATTGGTATTAACGAACCGTCAGGGGCCTTATGAGAAGATTTATGTCTTGCACAAACTGGACAGGTAGTGACAAATTGCTTAATGTCCTTACTCATATTGTCCCACCAAAAGTGTTTTCGCACATTTTCCAGGGTTTTTACCCAGCCAGGATGACCTGCCAACAGTGAGGCCAAATTATCACCTGTGTTTGTAATTCTGTGGTGGGCACTAACAGCATGTTGTCGTGATACAATAAACCTCGTTGTATTGAGTTATGGGAATCCTTTAACCAATCTTGAGGTGCCATTTGCATGTGTGCATTATATAGATCTGTGATGAAATCCTTCTGTTGTACTGGTGCCAAAAGTAAGTTTTTGGGGAGGAATAATGGGTTCCCCTATTTTGTCTTGTTTCATGTCTGAGGTATGTCCATATCTAGATAAAACATCAGATTGAATTTGTTGTGCACCTGGTCTATAGGTTATAACGAAGTCAAATGTACTAAAAAAATTTAACCAGCGCATCTGACGTGGAGTTAATGCTTTTAGTGATCCAAAGAACTGTAGGTTCTTATGGTCAGAAAAGATGGTAACAGGGTACTTGGCTCCCATTAAATGGTGCCTCCATTCAGAAAAGGCTACTTTGATAGCTAACAGTTCTCTTTCAGCCACAGTGTAATTTTGTTCAGCTGGTAATAACTTTTTGGAATAGAAGGCTATAGGATGTAATTGGCCATCTATTGCATCTCGTTGAGAGAGAACTCCTCCTAAAGCTACTTGTGAAGCATCCACTTCGACAAAAAATGGCAAGTCAGGATCAGAATGTTTCAGAATTGGGGCTGAAGTGAACTTTTGTTTCAGGAGTTGAAAGGCGTGAGCCGCCTCATCAGACCAAAGAAATCGTTGCCCTTTCCGCAACAAGGTGGTTATTGGGGCCGCAATGTCTGCAAAATGAGAAATAAACCTCCTATAAAAATTGCCGAAAACCAGAAATTTCTGAACATCCTTCACAGATGATGGTTCTGGCCAATCAGTAATAGCACTAATTTTCTTTTCATCCATAATTATTCCTTGAGGTGACAGGCAGTATCCTAAAAAGTCCAGTTTGCCGACATTAAAAGTGCATTTTTCTAATTTAGCAAAGAGAAGATTTTCTTTTAACTTTGATAATACTGCACAAACATGTTGGGTATGTTCTTCCGGGTTCTTAGAGTAAATGAGGATGTTGTCTATGTATACTATGACACAAACGTCCAGGAATTCGTGTAGGACCTCATTTATAAAGAATTGAAAGGCCGCAGGGGCATTACACAACCCAAAGGGCATTACTGTGTACTCAAATAGACCAAACTTTGTCTTGAAAGCTGTCTTCCACTCATCCCCCTCTTTTATTCGGACCAGGTGGTAAGCTCCCCGCAGATCTAGTTTAGTGTATACAGTAGAATGTCTTAATTGATCCAACAACACAGGTATTAGAGGAGGAAGATATTTATTTTTTATTGTAGCCTTATTTAGTCCTCTATAGTCGATACAGGCATGCAGAGATTTATCCGGCTTCGGGTTAAAAAAAAAGTGGAGATGACACCGGAGATGTGGAATGTCGGATGAACCAAGACTGTAGTAGGGGGCCCAGGTAGGTTCTTAAATATTTGGTCTCTTCGTCAGTCAAAGCATATACTCTGTTATTAGGTAAAGGGGCCCCTGGGATGAGATCTATACGGCAGTCATATGACCGATGTAGGGGTAACACACTCGCCTTCACTGGATCAAAAACGTCTTTAAAGTCAGAATATTCAGGAGGGAGACTTGGTTCGTCTTGTGTAACACTAGCACAGTGTATTACTGAGCTCTGTTCTGTACCTGCTTCTTGATAGCAATTGGTTCTACAGAATGAGGAATGCAAAGTAACTGTTCTGTTCACCCAATCAATTTTGGGTTATGAGTTGTTAACCAGGGTACCCCGAGAATCAAGCCAAAATTAGGGGTATCTATCGGATCAAAGCTAATCATCTCTGTGTGCCCGTTTTGACAGACCATGACAAGGAGACTTGTTTGTTTTGTAATTAATCCAGAGGTCAATTCTGACCCATCCACTGCACATACTGCTTCTGGACAAGGCTTTAGGCAAATAGGAAGACCTAATGTGTTAGCTAACTTATTATCCACAAAATTTCCTGTTGCTCCTGGGTCCAGTAGGACAGGGAGATAATGTCTAACTTGGGTAGTAACAATTAAAAAGATCTGAATTATGAAATGTCTAGGTATGTGCGGTACCATGAAGGCTGCAGACTTAGAGGTTTGATTAAGATGTTTTCTCGAACAAGTAACCTCCCCCCTTGTCGAGCTTAATCGTTTCCCGACTCAGTTGAGGAGATAGAGGAAACAGTACCCTTTCGTGAAGTTTTAGGTTTTACTGGACATTCTCTGGAAAATGTCCTGCCTTGCCACAATATAAACATAATTTAAACTTTCTCCTTCTTTCTTTTTCCTCTGACATGAGTGGACCTCTGAGTGTCCCTATTTGCATATGCTCAGGCTCAGGGAGTTTTTTATCTGTGTCTTTCTTCTCATGCCTAATAAAAGTTAACTGCGATTCCAGTTTGGATTTATCTCCCTTTCTTTCTCCTAGTCTGTGTTCCAATTTCACGACTAAATTTACAAAGTCAGAATAGTCTTCTGGCAAATCAACTATATGAGCCAGCGCGCCTTTTAACTCGTCTCTCAAACCTTTATAAAAAAGGGAGACACGCTTTTCTTCTGGCCAACGTGTCTCGGTGAGTAAACGATTAAAACTAGTGAGATAGGTCAATAAATCCTTGTTAATGATTTAAAAGCTCATTATCGCTTGCCTGCATAAAAGTGTGTTTTGCAAAAAGGCTGGTCATAGTACGTTTCAATTGATTCCAATTATGGAGGATGGGATCATCTCTATCCACGAAAGGAATTGACCTATTGGCTGCTGTACCGCCCAAATAAGACAAGACGAATGCCACTTTCGTACCATCAGTAGGGAACTGTTGTGGTTTACAAACGAAGTGTAATTGACATTGATTGATAAAAACATGGAATTTGTTACTATCTCCATGAAAACGTTCAGGTGCTGCTAAAGGCACAGCATTAGGAACCTTAACAGTAACCTCAACTTGGGGGGGGGGGGGGGGGGGGGGGGAGTTGCATGTTTTGCTCACGCCCCTGTCTCTGAGGAGGTTTTGAACAAAGGCCTAAAAGCTGTGTTCCACTGAGATTCCCTAGGTTTATACCTGCTTAAATCCTGTTTTAAAAAGGTGCTTTCCAACTTTAATTTCTCTATTTCCTCTTGCATATGTTGCAAGATGCCAGACACTGATTCATTATGGGCCAAGTCCTCGTTTAGGGCCTGCGCCATATCCGTGGCGTCAATGCCCTCTGTTTCTTCCCCGGCATTCACCGTCCAACAGAACTGAATATTTTAAAGGCTTGTGCTTCTGTCAAAGCCCAGCTCACCTGAGTTTCTGTTCAGTTCTGATGGAGGTTGAAGACAGTCCGACCCCACCCTGAAACTGCTTGTTCCAGCACACTAGTTTTAAAACCGTGCACTAAGAACCAGAAGCTCAAGGGAAGGGGGGAAGTGGATAAAATAAAAAAAGAGAGGCAACACCGTTCTTGCGTTTCCACTGTAGAAGAGCTGCTAAAATCTGCGGCCCTCTCTGACTTCTGTAGAAACTGGTGCCTAATGAAACATAAACCAAGAACAGATACGTGCAACCTATCCCTAAATGTGTTCCTGACTAAACCTTAATCTTATTAGAAATTCTCTTCTAAAAGTACCTCTTGGATCCTGGTCTCAAGCTTCCAGGTTTGGAATGTGTTACTGTTCTGGGATGTGCTTTCTATTACTGTAAAAGTAAAACTTCTGTAAAATCAAACGAATATCATTATCAGAATTACCAACGTCTAACATTCACCTTAATATAACTAAAGCCTAAATTCTTAATAGCAAACTCACTTTTCACACATTTCCAGACATTTTATAAAACAAATACTGTACTTTTACATCAAAATACAGCAGGTAATTTGTGCAAGTCCTTGATTTACTGTTTGCCTTGCTGTCAATGGTTTCCTCTGTTCGATTCTTAAAAAAGTTCCATGTAAAACAATGTTTATTTCACAAAGTCCACAAAGTATTCTTGTAACGAAGGGTTTGAACCACAAAGTTTGTGGGAGATATCTTGTTCCAAATTGTCTTTACATGAATCCAGAAATCGCCGATAAAGTTCTTTCAGGTAATAAAAGGTTTTGCACTTACTTGTTTCTGAAAAGGGATACTGATCAGTCTAACCTTGACCTCTTTCTCTTTTGCAGGTCGATCGCAGTGAACAGAAGAGGGGCTGAGGCAAGAAGTAGCCGGAAGCCAGAAGAAGGAAGAGCCAGAAGCCGCACCCGTTGAAGTCAATGAAGGTCTGGAGAGAGCAGGAATGCCAGAGCCGAAGGATCTGTTCTCAGGTAAGTGGGAGGTAGACGAGCACAAGCACTGGGTGAGGCTCAGGGGCTGCCTTTTCTAGACAGGGCTGGGTGTGGTTCGAAGAACTGGGTGTGGTTCTCACAAGCAGGTATGCAGAGCTTCAGTTATTATGCTAATGAGATGAAGTAACACATGGCCTAGGGAGGAGTTTTCTAAATAAGCCTTGGTAAAAGCAAGGTCCAATGTGCAAACAAGACAGCAATGTCCAAACTTGTGAATACATTGAGCAACATACACAGAAGTCTTAGGAAGGGGCTGAGATAACAAGAAAGGCTTTCAGTAGTATGTTTAAAGAGAGCTATTACAGAGACCACCAGTGCAATGAGAGGGGACATGCTCTTTGCTGTGCACAAACCCTAACAGGTCTGTCCGCCATCATAATGACCCCCTAAGGGTGGACACAGCCGAAGGCAATGAAAGGGGGCAACTGTCAGGTGGACAAAATGTGATGCAATGGTGGGAACGAGGGGGCGGGTGATGGGAGGTGGGTATATTTACGTTAGCACTGGTAACTGTTGTGGTTGTTGGTTTTGATTGTTTTACCTACATGACATCTGTTCAGAAGTCCATACTGACCGGTCTGATAGACGTTAAGCAACGGACTAATGGAACCAAGCTATCATTGCACTGTAACCTCTATCACTTGTGAAATTAACAGTACTAGAGTCAAGCCTGCTCCTGAGTAGTGGTCACCATATGTATACTTGAAATGCTT
This sequence comes from Lissotriton vulgaris, assembly GCF_964263255.1. Taxonomy (NCBI): domain Eukaryota; kingdom Metazoa; phylum Chordata; class Amphibia; order Caudata; family Salamandridae; genus Lissotriton; species Lissotriton vulgaris. The sequence goes on along the minus strand of NC_141690.1, from coordinate 190,164,773 downwards.
ATGCTCATGTAACAGCAGTATGCTTCCATTATTGATAGGTAATCCAATGTATAGATGGCTCTCAAAACTTGTTGCCTTTCATGAATATGTAAAGTTAAAAGTCAATAAAAACAGATTAAACAAAAAAAGAAAAAAGGGTTTTGTTAGTACACTTTTTCTTGTAGAGAAAAAAGGCAAGGGATGGAGTCCGGTAATAAATTTAAGATGTTTAGACTAACTGGTATCTTAAAGACATTTCAAGATGGAAGGAATCCATCTATTACGAGACATGCTTCAAGAGTACAATGGTGAAAATGATCTCAAAGGTATGTATTTCACAATTCCAACAGGGGAGGAAGTTCAGAAATATTTACAATTCAGATGGAAAGGAATCTTATATCAGTTTAAGTGTCTACCGTTCGGGCTATCCGCAACCCCTTGGTGTTTTAGAAACGTTTTAAAGCGCGTGTGACATTTCTAAAGGAAAGAGGCTTTGGGATGACAACATATCTACTTAGACGATATTCTGTTGATGGATCAGAATATGGAGGACTTGAAAGAACATTGGTTCTAGTGAAGGACTTGTTGGAATATATGGGTTTCATAGTGCACATGAAAACATCAGTTTTTTACACTAACCCAACATTTGGAATTTCTAGGGTTTATAGTAGATAAGATGGTTTGTCAATTACAATTACCAAGAGAAAAAAGTAAAAAAGATAAGACAGGAGGTAAATGCCTTGTCGAAGAAAGAGTAGGTGCAGTTGAAAGAGTTGATTAGAGTGATTGGTCTGTTATTGTCATCGATAGAGGCGATCTTTTCGGTACCATTACATTACCGAACACTACAACGGTTGAAAACGTTGGGTCAGTCCAGAGGTCTGTGGTATGGAGACAGGGTAAGCCTGAATCAGGAGACAAAGGTAGAATTGCAATAATGCAAAGAGAATTTGGAGGCACGGGATGAAAGGGCGATATTTGGAGTGAAACCAGATTTCATTCTGGAATAAGATGCAAGCATTGTAGGATGGGGAGCTTTTTGCTCAGGACAAGGCACACTGGAGGCATATGAAGGGTTATGCTCCCCTCTTTCTCTCAATAATACATAGGGTACTAGTTCATGTGAGGAGACAGAGATACAAAATAGTACCATTGAACCCGTATTGGAAAATTCAGGCTTCATTTCCAACATTGTTAGAGATGGAGGTCACTCCATATTTAATTCAGCAGTGTAAAGGACTTTTAAAGGGAGTAGAGCAGGAAGAACACCCTTTAGTTTTACCAGGTTTACTCGACATTCTAGTATGGAAAATATCAGGAATTCAGGAAGATTTCAAGGCCTTTCAGGAGCAGCTACAGATTTAGTAAACGAGTCCTGGGGCCCTGGTACTAGGGAGAGATACCAAGGGGCATGACAGGATGACTAATTTGGTGCATGGAAAGAAATTTGGATCCCATACAGGCAGATGAAATAGAAGTGGCTAATTTGGTAGCAGATTGATTTGATAAAGGGTTATAATCCAAGGCTGTTAATTGCTATAGGTCGACAATAGTGGCAGGACATTTTTTAATTCAAGAGATTTCTATTGGGAGACACCCTTAGGTATGCAGAGTAATGAAAGGAGTTAAGAGTTAAATTGGTCAGGAAACAAGTTCTTGCGTGTACGGGAATTGACTTGGAAAGTAACTTCCTTACTAGGTTTCATTTCTTTCTATCTGAAATTAGAACTGTAGAAGTATCTAGAAGGTTTTACCAACCATAAGGAGTAATTTTGGAAATATGGGCAAAGGTTACGACTATGTTTGTCTTAATATTTTACCCATGTTTTGACAATATTCCGAAGCTGTGCGTGGCGTTTAAAAGAATATGAGTGTAGAACGTTAGACAAAAGATGTGCAGATGAAGGTATTTATGTAAGGGGACAATTGCAGGAAGTATTAAAGGCAGTAAATTGGTCTAACGCATACTTTTTGAAAATTCTAATTTAAAGCTATACAACATATTTCAAGTTGTGCCTTGAAAAGCTTTGAACATACAAAATGCTAGCCATCTGTTTTGACATAAAATTGCCATTTTTAAAGTTTAGCTGAATAAAGAATAAAGATTTTATTAAAGACAAAGGAGGCTAGCATTATCCCACCCACCATTCCTATATAAGAGAGCGTTTCTGGTGGGATGGGAAACTGGATAAATAAGAGTGTTTGGAAATTTTTAATAATTTGAGGTTAGTAATTGTTTAGATTTACCTAGGCGAAGAAAAGTGTAAGTAGGCATGGGTACATGTTTTTTTTGGTTTATTTTGCAGATACCTAAGTTGGATAAAAAATATCTGGGAGAATCACACATAAGAGGAAGAATGTGGAGGACGAGCTGTATTTGTGGGTCTGAAAGTTCTAGTTCATTGTGATGTTTCAAAGTTCTGTGTTGGAAAGTTTTAAAGCTGCTGCTTCAGAAGGAGTGAATCAAAAATGTATGCATAATGCTAGCTAATTTGTCTTTAATAAACTCTTGATTCTTTAATCAGTTAACCTTTAAGAATCACAATCTCCAACCATAACATTCTAATTGCTTCTTAATGGATATGCAGCTTGCCATAATCCCGTCTCTCACTTTCTCTCCTGGAAAATCACAGATTTTCTGCCTCCAGCAACAGAAAATGTGTGAGTTTCTTATAATTATCTTTTCCGACCAAAACTGATGTGATTGTTATCACTCTGTAAGCTGTGTTTGATGATGTAAGTAGGGTGATGGGCATTCTTTTGGATTGCATATATGAATACTGTTTCTCCTGGTCCTGTTTTCTAAATACTCACAATTCTGTAAAAAGGCTTTTATTTGAATCTCAAGGTGAGCTACTGTGGTGTAAAGGAATTATTTTGCTTCATCGCTCGCAGAGAGTAGACTTTCTACTATTGTACTCCATGAGTCAAATCTTCAGGTCTTCCTTCATCGGTTTCAGGATGTTTTGCCACAATAGTGTTAATAAGCTTGCCTGTGTCAATATTGGTATTCTGAAAAGTGCTCAATTGTATCCAATGTAGGTCTCTAGGGGGTTTGTGACATACTGAGGAGCAGGACACAAGCCTTCTCTTGAACCCTGCTCCCCTAGGGTCTTTCCAGTCTGCCAAAAAAGTCAGATTTCATGGGATGTCAAACGAATTAGCTTCTCTAAGGAGGGTACTCACATTCCCCACTTGCATCTACAGGCCTAATTTCTGAAGGGGGTGACCTAAATAGTCTGCCACACAATTGGGTTCCCCTTACTTGTTACGTTGGCTCTCCTTATTTCTTGCTGGGCAGACCTTCGAGCATCCTGCAGCGACGAATGCTGTTCCCCATGACTCCCTCTCCTAGCTGCAAGCTTTTGACTCATAAGCTTGCTTTAAAAGAAGCCAAGCAGCAGACTTGTTTACCATCATCCATCTGCACAGTAAGTGACATCACTGGTTTCCCACCTAAATGGTCTTTACTTAATGGTGCACCCACAGCAGGCGCCAAAGTCAAACTATTCTGTGCCCATCCTAGCAACATGGAACGTTTTCTCTTTCAACTCATCACTGTCAAATACACCTTTAGCGGCATTCTTGTCCACAGCATTCTTGTCTACCACCCACCAGACCTCACATCAACTTCAGCAGTACCATTGCAGACTTTGTTGCTCCCCTGATCCTCGACTTCAGCGTCTTCGTCTTCCTCAGCAACCACAACTACCATTGGGAGGACCTCACTGATCCAAACATGATCAAAGTCCTTGAGAACCTGTCCAGCCTCATACTGACTCACCCTACACAGGCTATGGCACATCTACTGGAACCCGATCTTCAGCAGTTTTCGCTTCATCATAGTAGACAAGTTCACACCGATCATCTGGACCGACCACAACCTGTCAACTTCAGCATACTCATCCCACACCACAGCATAAAAACCATTGCCAAATCTACATGACGGGACTGGAATAAGATCTCAGAAGCATGCTGGTCTTCTGAACTCCTACACCACCAGCCTTGGCGTACCAATAACCTCTCCCAAATCTATCTCAAACTTCAATGCCTGGATCATCACCTTCACAGGAACCCTGGCTCTTCCCAAAGCCACAAGAACCAGCCTACAAGCAAGCTGGTAGATGGAAGAGCTCAGACTCATCATACTCCACTGCAAGCAACTTGAATGCAGATAGATGCAACATCAGGACAACACCGACAAGAGCACCTACAAGTCTTCACTTCCTCCAGCAATAAGCCCTACCAACGCAAACCCCTCTGAGCACATTTGCACCCAGGTGTCCCTATTTTTCAGCAACAAGATCACCAGCATCTATTTCAACTTCAAGCCCCAACCGGACCCTTCCATCCTTGCAGCCCTCCTGCCCATCTCAACTAACACCCGAAGGACCACCCTAATCACCTAGTTCACGATCACCACTAGTGATATCACAACAATCATTCAGTCCATATGCTCCGGAGCACCCTCGGACCCAACCTCACCACATCTTCATCAAAGAACTGGACCCCACCAGTGCAGCCTTCATCCCGATCCTGAATTACTCAATTCTCACAGACTCCTACCCAGATACCGTAAAACACACCACTGTACTTCCTCCCCTTCAGAAACTCTCAGCAGTCCCAAAGACTCTAGCCAAATACTGGTCTATAGCCCTGCTATACTACCCAGCAATGGTCATGGAAAAGATGACAAATGCCTATCCACTCACCGGAAAGACAGCTGTGGCCCTCATTTTACTGGACCTTTCAGCATCCTTCGACACCATCTTCCACCCATCCTTATCCGACTACTGCAGAAATCCGGCATCCAAGGGGACAGGCTTCACTGGATTTACTGCTCCCTGACAGGCTGACCCAGTCTGTCAGCATGGCCCCCTTCACCTGATACACCGTTAAATTAATCTGCGAAGTTCCATAAACATCCTCTCTCAGCACCACCCAGTTCAATGCCTACATGACCCGACTCACCAACATTATCTTCGTCCATAGAATCGAGCATCATGTCCTATACTAATGACACCCAGATCAAACGCTCTCTCTCTCTTTCTGACAAGACGCCAAACACCCGGACCAATTTCTATCCCAGGTCTTGTTTTGGTACATACAGCTCTTGCTTCACTGCCAGGATACCCTTCCTGGTGAGTCATGAGCAATATAAATACACATAATAGCAGTTTCAGAACAAGCTGCCTAGAATTTTTACCAAGGGCTGTCCCTCGGGTCACCGCTCTTTTCTTTTGTCAGCTCACTCAATTCAACAACCTGGCACCCATTGTGCTACACGGTGTTGGCGTACACCAGACAGTCATAGCCATTTTAGCCACCTTGCTCCTTCTTCAGCTATTATTCCTCCAATCTCTTGGTTGTGACTCCAGATGCTCCTTCGAATCCCATGCAGTCTGGAGAGGCGGCAGGGCATGCAACATCACAGAGCTGGTGTTTCCATGCCACCATCTTAGCAGGAAATCAGCAACCCATTTTCTGAAGTTACTTACTGGACAGGAAGGGGGGGAATTGGATTAATCTGGATATAGATAAAAAGATGCAAATATTGGGGTAACGAGTCTCTTTAAGATACTGTCACTGCTGACTGTCATTCTTGGGACCAGTCCACTAATCTAATAGCTTGTGTATGTAACCTGTTTTTCAAAATGACCCATACTTCGTTACTGAACTGATTCTTTACAAAGCACAAAACTTCTAGCTGGCCTAACATCTATTTTCTTTTTTGTACCTGAATTTCTTTTTTGTCATTTGATTTTGTTCTGAGATGATCTGCTTGAATATGCAAACTGGGACCGGCCTTCCCATAAGTTTCCAAGCATTCTCTGCATCTTGTTACAGATCACTGAAAGTATTATGAAGGCATGTTGGCACTCAATAAATTCCTCATATAGTCATATTGACTAATAAAAACATTAACAAAATATCTGAAAAGGTGTACTGGTCAAGATATGGTTTGGATAGCAAAGCCCACACAGGAATTGTGGCCTTCTGTTTGAGTCCCTGCCTTGCAAGGTGAAAGCAATGGTTTCTGAATGGGGATGCCAATAACTTCAAGAACATTTTACAGAAGGAATATGCTACTTACCAGTATGCATCTGTTCTTGGCATGCAGGGCTGCTGACATTCATATCTGTGCATAGATCGCCGCCTAGTGTTGGGTCCGGATGATTGCACTTTGTTGTCCTGGAAGAGTCTTCGAAATATCACTAGATAGGTGACTCCTCCCCTGGACTACAGTGCGCATGGGCATCCTCTCCATCCTCAGATTGTTTTTCGCCATTGTGGCAGAGATGGAGATAGTAAAGTAAGAGATGGCCATGCAAAAGATAATGCTGCAGCTGCGACAGGCACCGGGGAGGAGGGCGGGCGATATGAATGTCAGAAGCCCTACATGCCAAGTACAGATGCATACTGGTAAGTAGCATATTCCGTTCGAGGCATGTGGGTTGCTGAATTCATATCTGTGCATAGACTGTATAGCAGTATCTCCTCTAGAGGTGGTTGCCTGTGCCAGCTGCAGCAGTTTGAAAAAGAGTTTTTAGGACAGCTTGGCATACAGCAGCTTGCTGCTTTGCTTGCATGTCTACACAGTAGTGTTTTGTGAAAGTGTGTATAGTAGTTCATGTGGCTGCCCTACATATGACTTCAAGAGGAATATTCCCTAGGAAAGCCATGGATGCCCCCATTTTTCTTGTAGAGTGTGCTCTTGGGGGGGGGGGCGGTTGAAGTGCGTTTGGCTTTTTGATAGCATATTTGAATGCATTTAACTAGCCATCTGGCTATTCCTGACTTTGATATTGGATTTCCTTTATGTTGTGGTGAAAAAGCAACAAATAATTGCTTTTTCTTTCTAAATGATTTCGTTCTGTCTACATAGTAAAGCAGAGCTCTTTTTACATCCAGTGCGTGTAGGGCTCTTTCAGCTACTGACTGTGGATTTTGTAAGAACACTGGCAGTTCTATCGATTGATTAATATGGAAATTTGATACGACTTTTGGCATAAACTTAGGGTTTGTTCTAAGAACTACCCTGTTAGCATCTACTTGCATGAAAGGTTCTTGAATTGTTAGTGCTTATAATTTGCTAACTCGCCTGAGTGAGGTAATGGCAATCAAGAAAGCCACCTTCCACGTTAGAAATTGCAGTTCGCATGAGTGTAGAGGTTCGAAAGGAGGTACCATAAGTCTGTAAGTACTATATTTAAATTCCAGACTGGGGAAGGAGGGTGTCTTGGAGGGATCACCCTTTTAAGACCCTCCATAAAAGCCTTGATTGCTAGTACTCTAAACAGTGAAAGGTGTTGCCTGTTTTGAAGGTATGCTGCTATAGCAGCTAGGTGTAGCCTTATTGAAGAGTATGCTAGGTTGCATCTTTGAAGATGCAGCAGGTAACATATAATGTTTTGTATGGAAGCATCTAATGGGTTGATTTGGTTATTGCTGCAGCAAATAACAAATCTTTTCCATTTAGCTGCATAGCATGCTCTAGTAGTTGGCCGTCTTGCCTCCTTAATAATGTTCTTGCAATCAGGAGGCAAGTTAAGGTATCCGAACTCTAAGACTTCAGAAGCCAGATCGCTAGGTTCATCTGATTGGGATCTGGGTGCCTGATTTCTCCATGGTTCTGAGTTAGAAGATGGGGTGCGAGGCACAGCCTTTGATGAGGAACTACTGAAAGCTCCAGTACCGTTGTGTACCATGGTTGTCTCAGCCATGTGGGAGCAACTAGGATTAGCGTGAGTGACTGTTGCCGCAGTTTGCGTGCCACCAGCGGAATCAACAGTGCTGGGGGAAAAGCGTACACAAATCTGCCTGACCAGTTTATCCATATCGCATTTCCCTGTGACAATGGATGTGGGAACCTGGCGGCAAAGTACTGGCATTTCGAGTTTTCTTTTGTGGCAAACAGGTCTATTTCTGGGTGACCCCACTGTTTGAAGAATGGCTGGAGAACTTGTGGGTGAATCTCCCATTCGTGTAGTTGTTGGCTGTGCCTGCTGAGCAGGTCTGCTATCTGATTGTCTTTCCCTGGAAGGTGTTCTGCTAGGAGAAAGATGTCTTTTGGAATTGCCCACTTCCATATGCTCTGTGCCAAGTGGGACAGCTGTGGAGAGTGTGTTCCTCCCGGTTTCTGGATATAGTACATTGCGGTCATGTTGTCCGTCCGGATCAACACAGTCTTGCTGTACAAGTATTTCTGGAATGCTTTCAGGGCTAGGAATATCGCTAACAACTCTAGTTGGTTGATATGCAGTTTCTTTTGCTTGGTTGTCCAGAGCCCTTGTACTGTGTAGTGAAGGAGGTGGGCTCCCCAGCCTGTCAGTGATGCCTCCGCTGTTAGTACTAGTTGTGGAACCGGCTCTTGGAACAGTCGCCCCTTGGAAAGGTTTTGTTGGTTCCACCACTGCAGAGAGTTGTGAGCGCGACTGTCCACCAACACTAGGTCTTTTAGTTGTCCTTGAGCCTGGTTCCATTGCCGTGCTAGGCATTCCTGCAATGGACGCATTTGAAGTCTGGCATGGGGGACAATGAATATGCAGGAGACCATCATGCCTATGAGCTGCATGAAGACTCGAGCTGGCAGAGAGTGTTGTGGCTGAAATTTGCAAATGAGCATCTGCATGCTGGCTATCCTCGCTGAATTTGGGTATGTCTTTGCCACTGAGGTATCTATAGTGGCTCCCAGATATTGTTGTATGAGGGACGGTTGCAGGTGCGATTTTGGGTAGTTTATCGAGAAGCCTAGGTTGTGTAGCAGCTGGAGTGTTTGGGACGTGTTTTCTGCACATTGTTGGTATGATTTTGCTTGTATTAGCCAATCGTCCAGATATGGGAACACATGAATGTGTTGTCTCCTGAGAGGTGCCCGCTACTGTAGCCAAGCATTTTGTAAACACTCTTAGAGCTGTGGTTACCCCGAAGGGCAAGACATTGAATTGGTGGTGTTGACCCTCTATTGTGAACCTGAGATATTTTCTGTGAGCTGGATAGATGGGTATGTGAAAATACGCATCCTTGAGGTCCACTGTTGCTAGGAAGTCTCCTTGCTGTAGTAGTGGGAGCACTTGCTGTAGTGTGATCATATGGAAGTGCTCCGACAGTATGTATTGATTTAGGGGTCTGAGGTCCAATATTGGTCTGAGGGAACCGTCCTTCTTGGGAATAAGGAAGTATAGTGAATATACTCCTGTCCCTTGATGTTGGAAAGGGACTGGCTCTATGGCCCCCTTTTCCAGCATGCATTTCACCTCTTGTTGTAGCAGGGTGATGTGTTCTTTGGACATAGGACGGTGTTTGGGGGGGTAGAAGTGTGTTCCAGGCAATAACCATACTGGATAATTTGTCTCACCCACCTGTCCGTGGTAATTGCGTTCCAGACAGGTAGGAATTGTTTGAGTCTGCCTCCGACCGGTGTTAGCTGGTCCGGAGGTAGCGTGATGAAGTCACTGTTTTGTGGCAGTGGAGGCTCTGCTGTTATTGCCTCCACGCCCTCTTCCCTTATTATTGTTTCCCCGATAACCTCCTCTGTTGGAGTTTTTGGTAAAGGAACTTTGTGTGTTGCCTTTGTATGATGATGACGTTTGGGAAGTATTGCCTCGTGTAGCTGCCCTGTATGAGGAGCGTCGAAAGGAACTTCTGTGATGCTGAAACTGCAATGCTCCCATTGACTTTGCGGTTTTTGTGTTCTTTTTCATTTTATCCAAAATGTTGTCGACAGCAGGGCCAAAAAGGAAGTCTTGGTTGTCTGGCTGATTAAGGATGGTGGACTGCACCTCGTTTTTAAAGCCTGAAATACGCAGCCATGCATGTCGCCTTAGTAAAACACTAGTGTTAATAGACCTGGCTGCGGTGTCTGCTGCATCAAGCGCACATTTGATGGATGCGTTTGTGATGAACTTTCCCTCCTGTATGAGGTCATCAGCTTGGGCTTTAAAAGGCTCAGGTAGGTGTTGTATTAAGCTTTCAAGCTGGTCGTAGTGTGCCCTGTCGTAACGAGCTAGCAGAGCTTGAGTATTGGCAATCCTCCATGAATTGGAGGCCTGTTCTGCTACCCTTTTACCCGAGGCTTCTAGTATTTTTGATTCCTTATCGGGGGGAGGGGCTTCCCCGTTGTCTGCGAGTTAGCCCTTTTTCGTGCATTAGCCACCACTAGTGAGTCTAATGGTAATTGCCCTCTGATGTAGGTAGGGTCTGTAGGGGCTGCTCTATACTTTTTCTCAATCCTGGGATTGATTACCTGTGCCCTGGCTGTATCCTTAAATATGTCAGGTGCGTGTTTTAACACTCCCTTTAGCATAGGAAGTGTTCTGACACTTTTTTCTGAAGTAGGGAAGGTGTCAAATAAGAAGTCTTCCTCTACAGGGTCATTATGCATATCTACATTGTGGTACTGTGCTGCCCTGTCTATTAATTGGTTGAAGACAATGGTGTCATCAGTAGTTGAAGGCTTAGTTGGATAAGAGGAGACATCAGGGATGGGATGGGTGTTATAAGGGTCAGTTGGCTCCTCCCATGGTTCAATTTGTGGCTCAGGGTCCTGTGGATAATCATAATCAGGCTGAGGATCCTCCCCTGTGTTCCCCTCATTGTCCCCATAGTGAAAAGGAGAGTAAGGAGGAAAAGGAGTAGTAGGCATATTAGGATAAAATGGACTGTAGGGTCTAGATGGAGAAGTCCCAAAGTCCTTATTTTTTAGTGGAATAGGGGAATCAGAGTCAGTGTCCAGTGGCCTCTTCTTCCTCTGCAGGATTGTCACTTTACCAGTCTCTGGATTGATATTTATTTTTGCCTGGTCGTCTGCTTTATCGGGATGGAAGAGTTCTTCCTCCACTGTTCCTGGTTGTGACTTTTTTGGGTCGACAACACCTTCTACTTCGACGACTTTTGGTGCCTTAGTGCTTTTCTTCGGCTCGTGCCCTTTTTTCGGGTCGGGGAGTGTTTTTGGGTCCACCGGGTCTTTCGGTTTGACTCGTTTCTTGTGCTCGATAGGCTTTTTTGGTTGACTGTCCTTTCCCGAGTCGATGTTCTTTTTAGGATCGACTGGTGTTTTTGGAGCACTGGTTTTCGGGTCGATAGCCTTCTCCAGCCGGATTATAGGCTTAGATACAGCACCCTTCCCGTCGGCGACCTTCTTAGGTTCGGCGACTTTTGGCACAGCCGGCCTTTTCGGGTCGACGTCCTTTTTTGTGTCAGCGCCCTTCGGCTTGGCGTCCTTTTTGGGCTCAAAGGCCTGTTTCAGGTCGGCGCCCTTTTTCGGGTCGACGGTTTTCTTGGGGTCGACGCCTTTAGGCTGCACGGCCTTCTTCGGGTCGACGACTTTAGGCTGTACGTTTTTCTTGGGGGTCGACGGCCTTCGGGTCGACGACCTTTTTAGGCTCTGGAACCTTCTTTGGGATTGCGGTACTTGGCCCTGGTGTCTCTGAAGGTTTCGGAGCCAAGCCGGATGGCGGGGCTGGTGAATGTTTTTTGGGATCTTGGCTAAGGCCTTTTGGCGATGCCTCGACCGGAGCCTTTGGTAACAGGGTAATCGGTGTTGAGGGCAGTGTACTCACGATTTGCCCCGGTGGGATCTCGTCATCGGAGTCAGAGTAGTCCTCGACGGTGACGATCTCTAGGTCCGAATCTGGAGCTTCTTGAAGTTCTTGGTCATCATCGAAGATGTTGTCCGGTTCCAGTGCCTGTCGCTGCATCTCTTGCCTAGCGGCCCGTCGATTCCGTATGGTTTTCTTCGACCGAAACTGGGCGCCAGCTGGGCAGGTTTCTTCCTTATGGTCTGGAGAAAGGCACTTGTTGCATACTTGATGCTTGTCAGTATGCGGGAACTTGGAGTGGCATTGTGGGCATCTTTTAAACGGGCTCCTTTCCATCGACAGCAGGCCCACGTGGCGTCGAAAAGGCCCAACGGCCCACGTCGACCACCGATTCGAGATGGAAAGCTTTATCGAGTCAAGAGGTACCGAGCGAGAACAATACCGTCGAATTCGAAGGCCTTTTGGCCTTTATAAAAGTGTTGTTTCAATTCCGAAGTTGGAGTGTAGGAATAACATCCGAACCCAATGGCGGAAAAAAACAATCTGAGGATGGAGAGGATGCCCATGCGCACTGTAGTCCAGGGGAGGAGTCACCTATCTCGTGATACTTCGAAGACTCTTCCAGGACAACAAAGTGCAATCATCCGGACCCAACACTAGGCGGCGATCTATGCACAGATATGAATTCAGCAGCCCACATGCCTCGAACATATAATTTTAAAGAAGTTCGATGTGCAGCTAGCTCCATCATGGAGTTTCTTCTTTGCAAGATGGTGTGCTATGTTACAAAAGGAGAGGGCAAGTAATGTTTAAGTACATTTTAAATGTCCCCGTCTATTAACGGATATGTTCCATATACTGTACTTCAACAGGTAAGGTACAGGCTGTGACCTGGCTTGTAAAGATTTATCGAAACAGGAATAGCTTGCAGACGTTCAAACAGACACAGAAAATCAAACTCAAAAAGACAATGAAACCGGAGGTATAAAAATCTGTATTTATATTACAATGAAAGAATGTTACAGCACGATACTTTCAGTGTGCTACAGGCTTTATTTAGCAAGCACCATGTACTGTACTGAACAGTACGTGTGTACAAAGGAAACTTTACAATAATATACATCTACAAAGCCATAAAGCGTTTCATTTCATATATATATTCAAATATCTCTGGCACAGAACCTGCCCAGTGCACCTGTAGAATTTCACCAAGTTTAATTACGTAACCTCCACAGAAGGCGGCTTTCTTATATTATCGACAATGGGCCGAAGGAATGTCAAAGGCATGTCCATTACTACACCACTGACTACCACAAATTGAAATTGAATTTTGGAATCATAAGTTCATCAAGAATGGTACTATTCCGAATATAAGACATTTTCAAAATTGTTTGTCCACAAAAAAATGTGCCATAAAATGTATTTTGAAATAACATCTTCTGAATTTAGGAAAAACATCAAATAGCATTTATCTAATACAGCGAGTTAAACATTTCATAGCCTGAACAGGAGCGTTACATAGCTAAGATGACCATTCTTGTGATGCAGCACACACCACCAGGAACAATATTTCATTTAGTGGAATGTGTTATGTTGCACTGAATCAGGGAAATCCAAAACTAATCACGCAATAGTGGATATTAACTGTGTTATCTTGTGGATGCAAAAAAATGCTCTTTTGTAGGCAAAGAATGTATTTTGAACTATTTCAGTGAAGCTTTTTCTCCTGCTGAGGTGTAGATGTTTTCTTTTAAATGTGTTTACTAACGGATATTGCAAAAATACATGGTTGTAACTGGGAAGCTCACTTAAATCAACGAGAAAGATGGTTCTTACTCAAAAGAAAAGTAAACATTAAAATTGAAGGCACGCTGAGAAGTATCTCCCCGTATTTTACATGCCTGCATGAAAAATTAGGAGACTTAGGAAATACGCGCGGTCCTTGAAAACCTTCAATGCAGTAAAAAAGAATCCTGTGTCCAGAAAAGTGGACATCACAGTCTGGGATTTCTTTTTTCTGTTTTAAACATGGATCTTCTGCAACATTTCGGATTACTATTCCATGTCAGAAATGATTAATTAAAAATATATTTATATATATGAAACAATGATTTGGTGCGAAAACACTTAAACAATACAACTCCAAATAGCAGTACTGAAAAGAAATGAATCAGAAGGATACATTTCATTTTTTGAGCACTTAAATATACTATTCATCCAGGCCGCACAGAGCAAATTATGCAGGAAAAAATTACAATAAAACCTACAATAATAATTTCTGTACTTTCAGAATAGGAAAGGGGTATTTACCAGTAGTTTTACATTGTTGTTATCGCTAGCTCGAGAAGCTTAGAAGGTCGGTTGCTGCCGGGCAAAAAGCGCAAACCACTTATTTCAATGTTATCCACTCCACTAAGGGCATTTTGGGAAACTGTGGTATCTAAAGATTTAAAAAGCTCATTTTAAGAGATTATGACATGAATCTGTAGAATGTGGAAAGGTGGGACGAATAAGGAGCATATTATTTAGTTTCCACTACTACTTTGGGGCAGATTGGCCAATCTGTCCTGAAACCCATGTTTTTAAAGGCTCAGTCCACAGCCTCATCCTACCTATAAATTTTTAATAATTCTAATGTTATAGTAAGCGTTGATGCCAAATAACTAAAAGTTAATAACCTATAACAATTCTTTTCAAGTGCTTAGTAAACAAGGGGATATTAGTCAAGAATGCCTCCGTTACAGCCTCACTTTTTATATTAAAAGCTTTTTTTTTTTAAAGTACCCAGTAAAAGTGATACTAGAAATGATCTACCATAGACAAGGCTTTACCTGTCTATATGGAGCAGCATATCCACATGTTATCACAAAGCCCCATTAACACTAATGGAGTGTTGTAAATCTGGAGAGCAGATGTAGAACTCTAAAGGTCTGGGGACAGGAAAAGGGATACATGTAAATGACCTCACTGACAGGTGGTCATGCAAACCCATGGTTTGCTACGAAAAAAGATATTCAACAGGCCGGCCTCCTCTTAGTGAATTAAATCAGACTGATACAGACTGCTATGGAGGTTACTAGATCAAATATTGTGTCTGTTACCCATATCCTCTGTGCTTTATGGAAGCTTTATCACGAAAGGAGCACAAAATGAAGTGCAAAGTACACACCAGCTATTTTCTTTTAGCATTGGGTATGCAAATGAGCAGGTGTGCAATCTGTGCCCGATTGCACTTTACGCATTCAGGAATAGGGACTCAAATGCAATTTGTGCACAATTTCACCATTTTCAGGGAGTGCAATTAGCTCTGACGATTTGTGGCACGTTTCTCCTGCTATACAAAACGGATAAAAACTCCAGTCACGTCGATTTTGCTCTAAATTTGAAATCCTGTTTCGAGCACAAGTCTTGATCCTAAACTTCACGTTTAAAAAAAAAAATGCAATGTGTTTGCAAGTTTATACATACAGTAGGAAAGGAAGAGTCCTTAATTTCCACAGGTCCCTTTCTCTTACTTTTCCTGTAGGGGGCCGCAAAGAATAGAAAACAGTCGACCCATGGCAAATGTTGACAAAGGCATGAGATGAGACAGCCCGTGATTGATCAAGGTACCTAACTCAATGCACATTTCCATAGAAAAATAAAGAAGTGATTTTGTAATAAGGAAGTCTGCCAAAACAGAATTTACCACCGAAATACGAACTGACAGAGACAAACTGTGATCTATGAAAGACATCCCTCAGAAGGACGAAGACTACTGAAGCAAATGGCAGTATTAAATAGCTCTTTTTACGGGAGCTCGTGGAAAAGAAAGTAACAAATCACGGGGTTTAAAGAGCCGGGCAAATGCATAGGATTTTGATGCCATAACTTCCAACAGAATGGCCACCCCGAATGGCGTGGACAGAAAAAACAAAATACTGTACATGGATCACAGATTTCCGCCAAACAGCAGCAAACATTCCCAGCGTGTAAATCTTTTGATGATCCTTTGCTGGAGAACTGCATCTGTTTCTGAAACAAGAGATTCATGTCGGGGTCCACTGCATATTTCCATTTTCGTGTTGAGGCTACAATCTAGTTTCGTCTTGAATCATACATAGAATATAGGCTATTCAACTGCAAAAATATATATTTGTGTGCTATATTGTGATCTAGCTGTTCATACATGGATGTATAACATTCTAGCCAGCAATTGCATTCAGCCCCTATTGAATCATACCTTACAATCTGACAACTCTTCATTTGTGAAAACAACAAAGAAAAGAAACGTACCCTTGCTGAGGACAAGAGAGATGTGTTACCATTAAAAGCCGATTTTGATTGCACTGCTCCTGAATAACAATTTTCAAAGAGCGTATGTGACACTAGCACCATTTAGTTTGCTTTTACGAAGCGAATTTCGACCAGGTAAGCAAATTCAAAGACTTATCATGAAAGTGTGCGTAAATGCAGATTATTATATAGACCAGCATTTTGTTGGAAACCAAAAAGTGATTTTAATCTGCTTACATGACATACAACAAAGTATGTTTTGTATTTGTTACTCAGTTGGTGGTGTGGGATCTACCTGCTCAAAAAACAAGGTCCGCTATGAAAGAATCAGCAGCGTATATTGCAGATGAATATAATTCATATAGCGGTGGTTTGTTCAATATCATTACAGAAAAAGCTGACTATCTGTTCTCTTTGTATATCTCCGTTCAGTGATCAATGACAGAAGGAACTACTATCAACCTCTACAGAAGAGGCAAGAGCTACTAATCGACAAACGAACAGGTGAGTGTATCACAGATAAGATCTGACAAAGCACCATAGGCTCAAAGCCTACGAAACATTCATTAATTGTATTGTGTTATTTACTATTAAACATTCATGCTTGTATAAGCTAATGCATTGTAATTGGCCTTGCAGGTAGTGATTTTAATTGGTTTGCACCCGAAACACCTCAACAGCTGGACGGCTGGCTTTAGGAGGGGGTTACATTTTACACCCGAGAACTAAGCAGAGACTTACAGTTCCCAAGTATTTGTCAGATGGAAAACTCCACTATCCTGCAAGTCCTGTATCTTCTTACGCACACTTTCAGATATGCTGCTGTCGAGATGATAACGATAGTTTTTGAACAATGCAATCTTTTTCATTTCTCTTAACAAATTCAGCTTCTCTTTTTAAGCAACTTGTTTACAATGAATTAAACAACATGCCAAACTGCACTACTTGCGCAATACTTTTTTGTTAATAAGAATGTAGCATTTAAGGAATGCTCTTTATAGAAAACCCCTTTACTCTAAATTTGATAATGGTAACATGGACATCTCTGCTGTCCTTCAGGAAAGCTGTACGTTTCTTAGAATAGAAGGTTCTGTGCAGAGTTGTTTTTCATGAAAGGAAACACTTTACAAATCATCAGTGTGTTTTTCATATCATCAAAGAACAGCAACAATATATTAGACATGTTTCTTCTTAACAGTCATGTTTTGCTTGATGGAAATTAATCTTTCATGATTTGAAAATTCGTCATTTCTAAACAAAAAATAATAGCAATTGTAGTTGCTTGTCTGCTAAAAACAATACATGATGCTTGTGAGCTACACACAAAACAAATATTGCCGTATTTTCCTCTTATACAAGGATTTTGTAAGATGCAAGGTATATCGGACATAACCAAACCCCCGCATCACAGAAAAGGTTGTTTTCTTATTGAGCTGCCAAAGTTTAACCATGGACCTTTCCTCATTGGCACCATGTGGGCGGGTCTAAAATTAGTCAAAGTAACTTAAAAAGTAAATGTTCCTTGTTGGCAATTTCCAAGTGGTATGCCAGGCTGCGAACAAGGACTTTAAGCTGCCACAAAAACGCAATTCATATTTCTTTTCATTGTGGTTTGCAAATTAACGAAAGAATACACACAGCAAGTGAAATGTAGAACAAAAACTGCACCTATGTTCGAAACATAGGGGTAAATCAGTGCGTTACAAATTGTGAGTCTCCAGGTAATGGCACAGCTCTTCTAAAATGGTCTGAATCTCTTCCAGATTTTTGTTAGTGATTTTTCGAGTTGAACCTCACAAACCACATGCGCTTGAAAGGGTAGGTTTGTAAAGTACCATTGCCAAAAAGAATTGGTTGTAGGTTCCCAGCCTTGCAACTATTCTCAAGTCTTTGATTTCTCCATAATAGCCAACCCTCGCTTAAAAACTGTTTAACTAAAGGACATTGCTCATTGGCCCTGCTAAACATCGCTCCTAAAGCATTGGGACAAAAGAACAAACCTACACATGGTGGGAAGATTTGTACATCAGACCACTTAGTAAAGAAAGCTGAATTCTTTAAATATTGGAACAGGGGAGGAGCACATTAATTGTCAGTCACCAAGGCACAACTTGACAATGGTGAAGAACCCTGGGACTCTGGACTGGCTCTGTACCATTCCCTCCCTATACAAGTAAATGAGAACATTTAAGAAAATATAATACAAAATCTCTTACAGGAAATATAGACTACACTTGCTAAATCACTTATCGTAAGTGTGTATAGCTTTTTTTCCTTTTATTTTATTAAAAAGACCTTCCTTGACAAATAATGCAAGGGCTGGTCTATTTTACATACCCGGCAAGCCATGCTCTAATGACTTCAAGAAGCTGAGGTTGTATAAAAAATACATCTTTGTAGTATTGCTACAATTTGTGTAAATAAGTTCTGAACTGGTTCATGTACACTAAATAAAGTGCGCTGTTTCACAGCATAACGTTTTTGATGCACCTTATGAAAACAACATGTAATTGTAGAGTGGAGCAGAAGAAAAACAATGAGCTATGCTTTGGCTGGATACCATAACTTTAAGCCATACCTGCCTTAAAATGCGATTTAAAACATAAGAAAGATGCAAATAGGAATTTAACTTCCTTGCAAGTAAAATTTAGTAAATGTATGGATGCAAGATTGCATCATTGGCAAGAAAAATGCTGAAATACTTCTCACTTAGTGAGGCGGAGGACGAAACTAAAAGGAAGCTTAGATCATTTCGTACAATTCCGTCATTAGAGCTGGCTTTCCTCGTTTTCACATACAGTAGTGACTTTTCCTCTGCTAATGATCTGAAGACCACGTGGTGATGCACAGTAAATAAGGGTTGTAATTCTAGCCAACGAAACAGCTGATATAATCAATGCTACATACATTCAGCCTGTTCTTAAGCATTTTGAATATCTCATTAAAAATACATTGTTGAGACCTTGATGAAACTATTTAGAATCACTTTATACTCTTACATTCTAAAATGTTTTCTGGTAATCAAAATAATAGAGTTTCTTATCAAACCTCTTTCACCACTAAATAAAACCACCATATAGTTTAATACTTTTGCAATGGAATGATATGATTGTAAATCTGGCTACTTCACGCTACCTTTAAGTCACAACTGTACCTGACCACAGATCTTTGCAATAAAACCACATTTGCAATAGCGGGCGATGTGGTTACAGTGCAGGGGATCATGGATAAGAAACCTCATTCATTTCAGAGTACTGCATTTGGGAGTTCCCGGAAGAGTGGCAGTTGACACGTTAAACTCTTTGTACAAGTGCCTTTCAGTTAGATGGTGTGAGTTGTTCCAGTGGCTCAGGCATTAGGAGAGTCTGTCATTCAGTCTGCGGGAATGTATGTAGCCACCGTCACTGGAACCGCTTTGCAAGCTGTAGTGATCGTCCATATCACTAACACTTCCAACACTGTCCATTTCACCTGGTGTAAATTCCATTCCTTCAATGTCTACTTCTAAAAGAAACAGAAAAGAGAACGATTATCAGCCTAACCAACATTACTAATTGTCCCAGGAAGTTCATTCTAAAAAATAGAAACAACTGTCTTCAAAGAACAGAAATGAGGGAATGAGGTAAAGTGAAATAACTATGCAAAGGAAATTACATTTGATAATTTAGTTGCATGTGATGTTAAAAAGTTCATTAGGATGCTTTTATGAGATACATTTTGGACTG
The DNA here is from genome assembly GCF_964263255.1 of Lissotriton vulgaris. NCBI lineage: Eukaryota > Metazoa > Chordata > Amphibia > Caudata > Salamandridae > Lissotriton > Lissotriton vulgaris. The sequence goes on along the minus strand of NC_141690.1, from coordinate 190,145,254 downwards.
TGTAGTTTAAAGAATAATAACGCCCAGTGAGAAGGTGCACACCAAGAAAGTTACTTATTGAGAATCAGAAAGACCTGATTCTTTGAAAAAATCAAGGACAGAGTGGTGCAAAGTAGATTACAGTGGCATAGAATGCAGTGGTGTAGAGTACGCTGTTTCAGAGTGGAGTGAAGTGGCATTGGTGCAGAACAGATTAGAGTGGCATCGAGTGAGGCAGTGTGTAATGCCGTAGAATGCAGCAGAATGGTGAAGAGTTGAGCGGGGCAGAGTAGAGTGCAGTGGTGTAGAGTGTAGTGTAGTGTAGTGGAGTGCATTGGCCCAGACTAGAAAGATGCAGAGTAGAGTGGTGCAGAGAGCAGTGGCGCTGAGTACAATGGTGCAGAGTAGAATAGAGTGGCATAGAGTGCAGGGACAGAGCACAATGGTATAGAGTGGCGTAAAGTGCAGTGGGGTAGAGTGACATTGAGTTCAGTGATGAACAGTGCAGTCTTGCAGAGCTCAGTAGCTTAGAGTGCAGTAGCGCAGAGTAGAGTGGCTTAGAGTAGAGTGGCACAGAGTGGAAGCTGGTGGTGTAGAATGCAGTGACAGAGGGCAATAGTATAGAGGGGCGTAGCGTACAGTGGCACATACAGTTGAGTGGTGTTAAGTTCAGTGGAAGAGAGTGCAGTCTTGCAGAGTAGAGTGTCGCAGAGTGCAGTGGGATAGAGTAGAGTGGTGCAGAATAGATTGCAATGGCGTAGAATAAAGTGGCATAAAGTAGATTTTTTCAGAGTGGAGTGGTTCAGGGTAGACTGGAGTGGTGCAGGGTGGAGTGCAGAGGTATAGAGTAGAGTGGCATAGAGTGCAGTGACGTACAGCAGAGTGGTGTAGAGTGCAGTATAGATTAGAGTGGCATGAATTGAGGCAGGGTGTAGTGGCACATAATGCAGTAAAGTGGCGAGGAGTTCAGTGGTGCAGTGTAGAGTGCAGTGGCATAGAGTGTAGTGGCATAGAGTGCATTGGCATAGACTAGAGAGGTGCAGAGTAGAGTAATGTAGAGAGCAGTGGCTTAGGGTCCAGTGGTGCAGAGTAAAATAGAGTGGCATAGATCTCAGTGACAGAGCGCAATGGTGTAGAGTGGCGTAGTGTGCACTAGCATAAAGTGCAGTGGAGTAGAGTGGCACTGAGTTCAGTGGCGGAGAGTGCAGTCTTGTAGAGTTCAGCAGCATAGAGTGCAGTGGCACAGAGTAGAACGGAGTGGCATAGAATACAGTGACAGAGCTCAATGGTATGCAGTGGCATAGAGTAGAGCGGTGTTAAGTTCAGTACTGGAGAGTACAGTCTTGAAGAGTAAAGTGTTGTAGAGTGGAGTGGTGCAGAGAGCCGTGGTGTTGATTACATTGGTGCAGAGTGGCATAGAATGCAGTGGTGTACAGGGCAGTGGGGTAGAGTGGTGCAGAGGAGAGTGATGCAGTACAGAGTGTAGTGGTGTGGTACAATGCAGTGACAAAGCGCAATGAGTAGAATGGTGTAGAGTGGCATTCCGTTCAGTGACGCAGAGTGCAGTTTTGCAGAGCTCAGTGGCGTAGAGTAGAGTGGTGAGGCTTACAGTGCAGTGGCGTACAGTGGAGAAGAGTGGCCTAGAGTACAGTGGCATAGAGTGGCTTGTTTCACAGTAGAATTAAGTGAAGTACAGTGGAGTGGAGCAGGGCAGAGGACAGTGGTATAGAGTAGTTGTGTGGAGTGCAGTGGCGTAGAGTGGGGCCGAGTAGAGTGGCGTGCAGTGCAGTGGCATAGTGTGGTGTGGTGCAAAGTGGAGTAGATTTGCAAAGAGTGAAGTAGAAGAGTCGATTCTTTCAGAGTAGAGTTAAGTGGCATTGAGTAATGGCATAGAATGCATTGACAGAGTGCAGTGGCATATAGTGCAGTGTTGCAGAGTAGAGTGGCAAAGAGGGGAGTGGCGTGGAGTGTTGCAGAGTAGAGTGGTGCAGAGAGCAGGGGCATAGAGTACAATGGTGCAGAGTAGAATAGAGTGGCATAGAATGCAGTGACAGATCGCAATTGTGTAGAGTGGCGTAGAGTGCAGTGGAGTAGCGTGACATTCAGTTCAGTGACGGAGAGTGCAGTAGCGCAGAGTAGAGTGGCTCAGAGTAGAGTGGCATATAGTGGCGCAGAGTAGAAGATAGTGGCGTAGAATGCAGTGACAGCGCAATGGTGTTGAGTGGCGTAGTGTGCAGTGGCATAGAGTAGAGTGGTGTTAAGTTCAGTGGCGGAGAAGGCAATCTTGCAGAGTAGAGTGTTGTAGAGTGCAGTGGCGTAGAGTGGAGTGGTGCTGAGAGCCATGGTGTACGGTACAGTCGTCCAGAGTAGAATAAGGTGGCCTAAAATGCAGTGGTGCAGCATGCAGTGGTTTAGAGTAGAGTGGCAAAGAGGGAAGTGGAGTAGAGTGGTGCAGAGTAGGAGAGAGTGGAGCAGCATAGAGTGCAGTGGCGTAGAATGGAGAAGAGTGTCGTAGAGTGGAGTTGCGCATAATAGTGGTGTAGAGTACAGTGGTACAGAGTAGAACAGAGTGGCCCAGAGTGCAGTGGCATAGAGGGCAGTGGCATAGAGTAGAGTGGAGCAGCTTACAGTGCAGTGGCGTGGAGTGCAGTGGAGTACAGTGGAGAAAAGTGGCATAGAGTACAGTGGCATAGAGTGGATTGGCATAGAGTAGATTGTCTCAGAGTAGAGTGAAGTAGCATACAGTGGAGTGGTGCAGGGTAGAGTGCAGCGGCATAGAGTAATTGCGTAGAGCGCAGTGGCATAGAATCAATTCTTTCAGAGTAGAGTTAAGTGGCATTGACTGGTGCATGGTAGGGTGCAGGGTAGAGTGCAGTGGTATTGAGCATTGGCACAGAGTGCATTGTTGCAGAGCAGAGTCACACAGATTGGAGTGGCGTAGAGTGGCGTGGTGCGAAGTAGAGTGAAGAGGCCTAGAATTGAGCGGTGAAGAGTGAAGTGGTGCATAGTAGAGTGGGGTATAGTGCACTGGCATAGAGTAGGGTGGTGCAGAATTAAGAAGAATGGCATAGAAGGTAGAACTATAGAGTAGTAAAATGGTGCACAGTCGATTAGAGTGGTGCAGAGTGTAGTGGCATAGAGTACATTGGCGTAGGCTGCTGTAGAGTGACACAAAGTTCAGTGGCAGCGAGTCCAGTGTTGCAGAGTAGAGTGTTGTAGAGTACAGTGGTGTAGAGTATAGTGGCGTAGAGTGTATTGGTGTGGAGTGCAGTGGCATGGAGTGATGCAGAGTAACATGACGTAGAGTGAAATGGTGTAGAGTATAGTGGCATACAGTGCAGTGATGCAGAGTAGATTTGCTTAGAGTGTTTTGGTTTTGATTATAGAGTGCATTGGTGTTGATTGCAGTGGCATAGAGTGGTGCTGGGTAGATTGCAGTGGAGTGGCGAAGAGTGGAATAACGCAGTGGAAAAGAGCAGAGTGGAACAGAGTGGCATTGAGTGCATTGGCGTAGAGTAGATTATTTTAGACTACAGTGCATTGGCATAGAGTGCAGTGGTGCAGAGTAGATTAGAGTGGCTTAGAGTGGATTGGCGTAGAGGAGAGTGATGCAGAGTAGAGTGGCATAGAGTGTAGTGGTGTACAGTGCAGTATACTTAGGGCCGTGTGTACTTTGTGCATGACAAACTTGTTACGCTTGTGTATAAGGATGCTGACACTGCACGCAGAAGTATTATGGGGAGTAAAATTAATGAGTCCCCTATTTGGCAGCGAACAAAGATGTTCTTCCAGGCGAAAGGTGCATTTATTATAAGAAAGCAGCATATATTCAATGGTGCTCCAAATATGACATTATTAACTACCCTTTGCTTGAGTTATTTGTACGGCGAATGTTCCAGGACAACAGTGCTAGATGTCTAGCCGCATTGGTATTCATGTCTTAGGGAAAAGTGAGTCCTGAACAATCCGATTAGACTGAACCATGCACTGCATGAATAGATTATGTTTTGCGTGACCTTGTTGCAAAACTATCCATAGTAAGAAAACAACAATACATTCTAAGTTTCCACCCCCACACCGACATCCCCATCTTTCAGTGATGATTCCCTGTTAATAGCCCACATTATTAAGAGGTGATATACACCATGAGCAAAGGCAACTCTCCGTAGAATCATTCCTGCCAGGCAGATTAACATAAACATTAAAAATTCAAAACAAACAATAGCATGTGATAACAACACGAATAAGGCTCTGTTGGAGTTCCGACCCCATAGCACCTTTGGGAAGGCAGTTCCGATGCAACAGGTTAGAAGGGTTGGGCGTCTAGTGTTAGCTCAATCTCCACAGTCCACCCCGGGGTAAGATCCCGGAGCAGTTTCCTAGCAGGCGTTTGAGCTTTTCTTCTCAATATGTATTAGAATAAGCTTTCATCCGAAGGGATACTAAAGATGTGTTTTGCCATTCACGCTGATCTGCAGTCATGTCAGGTACAACATGCCATACCGGGTCTCCTTGCTGCATAACAGTCATCAGTGAATTTTCTGCTGGCATCCTGCACCATCTGTTTGAAATCTGGGAGATGGATACTGCTGACCCCTTGTACTGGAACAGACCGTTATCCCTCGCCAGGCAGAGTGGCATGTCCCAATCACAGTAGTTCAATAACCGGGCTATGGTAAGATGGGATGGAGCCCCAGCTGATGGGTTTTTCTGAGAGATCTATGGCCAAGTTCTTCCAAAAATGCAGAGAAAAATTCTGAGGCACCAAACAGGCCCACTAGCAGTTGCTCAACCACCTTATCTGGACGATCCATGGCCGTGGTTTCAGCAATCCCAGAAATTCATATATTGTTTCAGTGGGATCGGGCTTCTAAATCCTCATTCTTAGCATTACCTGGGACAGCTGCTTATCCATTTTGTTCAAACGAATGGCATGAGCAGTGTTGTCGTCTTTCAGGTCAGAGATCTGGTGCTCTGCACTGTCGAAATGCGCCGCCTGTCTGTACATCCTCTCTGCAAGTTTCTCAATCCGACTAGAACAGGAGTCTATTTTACTGTCACTGGAGTGCATGCCACTGTGAAGTTCCAACAAAAGAATATCCTCAGTCCCCTAGAAAGGGGCGTCAGGGTCCCCTCCTCTGTGTCAGGATCATGTGCTGATAAAAAGCTAGACGTTTTCTGCGAAAAGGATTATGTTACCCTGTAAGCATCTGTTCTTGGCATGTTTTGCATAATCTTGACATCTAGTGTTGGGTTTGGATGTTTGCAAGTTGTTTTTCTTCGAAGAAGTATTTCCAAGTCACAAGGTAAAGTGACTCCTCCTTTCGGTGATAGTGAGGATGGCCATCAACTCCATTGTTAGATTGTTTTCCCGCAAGAGGGTGAGACTGGAGAAAGTGAGTGTAGTACAGAGATATCCATGTGTATGTAATGTAATGATGAGAAACTGCAACAACTACAGGTGCCGGGGAGGTGGGAGGGCGCATGTGAATCTACAACTCTACATGCCAAAACAGGCGCTTACAGGGTTAGTAATATAATCCTTTCGGGGCATGTGTGCTGCAGATACACATACTTTGCATAGATTGTATAGCAGTACCCTCCAAAATCGGTGGCTAACCAGTGGATGTTGCAGTTGTTTGGAAGAGTGTCTTTCGCACTGCCTGTCCGACATTAGCCTGTTGACATGCTAACACATCTATACAAAAATGTTTTGTAAATGTGTGTGGTGTATACCATGTAGCTACCTTACATATGTCAGCTATGGGAATGTTACCTAAAAAAGGTGATAGATGCTCCTATTTTGCAAGTAGAATGTGCTCTAGGAGGTACTGTTAAAGTTCTTTTAGCTTTAATATAGCAAGTTTGAATACATTTGAAAATCCATCTAAAAATGTCAGATTTTGAGATGGGTTTGCCTTTATGAAGTGGAGCAAAAGGAACAAAAAGTTGTTTTGTTTTGCAAGCATCTTTTGTCCTATCAATGTAGTACAATAATGTTCTTTTGACATCCAGTGCGTGTAGAGCTCTCTCTGCTTTGGAATCAAGTTGATGAAAGAATACAGATAACTCAACAGATTGGTTGATGTAAAAAGCAGAGACAACTTTTGGAAAAAAAATTGGTTTTGTCCGACGAACAATCCTATCTTTGTAGAGCTGAAAGAAGGGTTCTTCTAAGGTTAATGCCTGTAACTCACTAACTAGTCTTAGCGAAGTAATAGCTATTAAGAAGGCCACTTTCCATGAAAGATATTGAAGTGAACAATTGTGTAATGGTTCAAATGGTGGGCTCATAAGTCTTGTAAGAAGAATGTTAAGGTTCCGGACAGGTTCAGATGGTACTTTGGGTGGTAGTATTCTTTTAAGGCCTTCCATAAAAGCTTTGATCACAGGTACTTAAATAAAGATAAATGTTGCCTGTCCGAAGATATGCACTACTGCTGCAAGGTGTACTCGAATAAATGTGTGGGCTAAACCTGCGTGTGTGAATGCAAAAGATAGCAAATAATGTTTTTTATAGATGCATCTAGAGGATCAATTGAATTATTATTACACTATATGACAAATCTTATCTACTCTGCTGCATAACATGCTCTAGTGGTAGGTCTTCTTGCTTCTTTGAGGATTGTCATATAGTCTGGTGGGAGGTATAAGCAACCAAACTCTTTGACTTCAGGAGCCAAATCGCAAGGTTGAGGTCTTTAGGATCTGGATGTCTGATTTCTCCACGGTACTGTGTGAGAAAATTTGAGGTTATGTGAAGCACCTGATGTGGAACGACTGACAATTCCAACAGTGTGGTGAACCATGGTTGACGAGCCCATGTGGGTCAGTGTGAGAGATGTCTGCCTGAGTTTCTGAACTAGAAATGGAGGGAAGGGGAGAGGCGGAAAAGCGTATGCAAATATCCCTGACCAATTCATCCATAGAGCATTCCCTTAGGATAGAGGGTGTGGCAAACTGGAGGCAAAGTATGGGCATTTTGAGTTTTGTGCTGTGGCAAAGAGGTCTATTGTGGAAAACCCCATTTTTGAAAGTACAGAAGGAGAACTTGTGGGTGACGTTCCCATTTGTGCATTTGTTGTTTATTTCTGCTGAGGAGATCTGCAAAAATGTTGTTTGTGCCTGGAAGGAGCTCTACTAGTTGATGGATTTTGTGATGAATCGAGATGCATAATGCCATCATCCCTAGTAACTGCATGAATGTTCTGGCTGAAAGGTACTGCTTGACTTGAAACTGTTGTAACAGTGTTTGTAAATTCTGAATCCTGGCTGCATTAGAATATGCTACAGCCATGTGTGTGTCTAGAATGGCTCCGAGATATGGTTGCGTCTGAATTGGTTAAATATGGGATATCTGTATATTGACTGTGAATCCGAACTGATGTAGAAGATTTAAGGTAATCTGAGTGTGAAACACACATTTGAGATGCGCATTGGCTTTTATGAGCTAATCGTCTACGTATGGGAAGACATGTATTTGTTGCCTGCTCAGATGTGATGCTACTAATGTTAGGCATTTTGTGAGCGCTCCGGGTGCAGTTGTTACTCCAAACCAGGGGCACAACTAGACCTGAATTTCGGGGAGGGGGGGCTAAGACTCCCAGCCAGGCCTGGTCCTACCACTGGTTGTGCACAGTGCACGTCTTTTTTTGGCGCCCCTCCCTCATTTCCTCCTTCTCCATGTATTCCCTCACTACCACTCGCCAACAATGCACTACATCTCTCTATAGCCCCTTTCTGACAAACATTTCACTTTTTGTAGGGCTACTCGTAGTTTGCTCACACTCAGTTCTGTGATCTGCATGGTGCACGTTTTTTTGTAGCAAGCACTTTATCCCTCTGCACTGTGTGGGTGACAGGAGTGCATGGTGAGCTAAGCGATAGTGTGAGAGTAGGGTGAGAGGAGTGACAGCAGGGTGAGTGAGGTGACCATATGAATTTGAGTGCGGATGTGAGTGCAGAGTGGGATGAATTAATGTATGGTTAGTAATGGGCTTGTTTGAGTGAGATTGCACAGTGAGCAGTGAGAGGGACAGGTTTGTGAAGTGTCCTATGAGTGCAGGGTGAGCAGTGTGCTTGTGTGACTGCAGGGTGAGGTACAGGGTGTGTAACAACAAAAAGGAGAGTAAGGGATTTTATTCACCAGATGTGAAAAGGAGATTACTCCTATTCCCCTGGGTAGGTATACAATTAACAAAGGAGGAGTATCGCCATAGGGAATCGTAGATTCTTAATGGGATGTATGTTAGAAAAAGGAAAGAATTTATCCTTTTATTAGAAACCCCTCACTCACCAGCCTAGTGGTGACATGCTTCATCACCGGGGTCCACCCTGATGACCGAGTGCCATCAGGGTGTGCTACAACACCTGGAGCTCGGACTTTGCATCTGCAGCCGTTTTTCCACACGGCTGCTCTACTAAAGCGCTAATCGCCACCTTTTGCCTTCCTACCATCCATAGAATATGTTCTAGCTGAGGACTATCCTCCCCCAGCCCCCCGATGCCTTAAGATACCTAATAGGAGTAAGACTGGCCGAATTACCTCTCTCTGTTAATCGTATGTGTGTTTTCTTCGTGTGTTGGTCTGTGTGTGTCTTTTAAATACTGGTATATTTGCACGTTTTTAAACCCCGTCCTCACGCGTAGTATTGAGAGGATCGATTATCACGCCACTATTAATGAATGCGCGTGTGTTTAAAATAAACTAGAATTATCCGCCACCACCCACGCACATACTGATCAGTGTGTATGATGGACCCCAGTCTCCAAGCATCTACTTAGCTGCACTACAAACGGATATACGTACAAGCTAGCCCATGGGATTTTCAACCGGCTATACAATAATGGGATTGGCATGTTGCATGTGGACACAAAAGAACCAGCACAACGTTACAGGCACGTAATCTAAATATGTACATCCGTCTTTGTGTTTCTTCTTTTCCCACAGGTCTTTTTACCACTAGCTCGCCCATTTTGGCTGGAGCTTACGCCACAAGCAAACTTTTTTGCTCTTTTGGCTACAAGAATTTAGGATTGGGTACGCCTTTTAGAGGGTGTAGACCGTCCATTTTCTTGCACTTTGGTCCTGAAGAAAACCTGGCACATTCCACTTAAAGGTTGAAACATGTAGACCAGACCACTTACAGAGATACTCTTGGTCATAATTACCCTCAAAGTATCTCCACATTTCTTTTAACATTGTCCAGTTACTTACGAATAATATCTATTTTTTTGAGTCAAACCAGGACAATTTTTAACACACTTTTTTGCACTTAACACTCACAAACCAGCTCCACTGTATTCCAGGTGTTGTAGCACACCCTGATGGCACTCGGTCATCAGGTTGGACCCCGATGATGAAGCATGTCACCACTAGACTGGTGAGTGAGGGGTTCTAATAAAAGGATAAATTATTTCCTTTTTCTAACATACATCCCATTAAGAATCTACGATTCCCTATGGCGATACTCCTCCTTTGTTAATTGTATACCTACCCAGGGGAATAGGAGTAATCTCCTTTTCACATCTGGTGAATAAAATCCCTTACTCTCCTTTGTGTTGTTACATGTTCAGGCAGCGCACAGCTGCGAGGGTCTATACATTGTAACACTACCAGTCTTTGATACGACACCCACACCAACCATGTCAGAAAACCAAGGCCTATCCTACTCGGCAGAGTAAGTAGAATCTATCATGAGCAACCTCACATTGTTTGCTGATGCAAACATCTCCAATACCATTTCTCAGACCATAGACTAGGAAAAACTTTCAGAAATGAAACGCAACAGAATAAGGACAATATTACATGGCACTATACTAAAGGAATATCTGACTAACAATATGGCACCTAAGGGCTTGCTAGTCACAAATGCCCCACGCATTTTTTTGGATGACCCAGAGTTTAGAAAAGACTGGGCCCTCATTGCATGGCACTGCACGCATGACTGGATCATGCTCATATTAACAACTGCACTACGCCTATCAGACAAAATCATGATAGAGATACAAATCACTGAAGCTCAAATCAAGGCTAGCATAACAGGCTGCAAAAAGAAATTGGATGACCTGAACAAGGAAATTAACGAGTACAGGGATAATTTAACGCACCAGAAAGTCCAAAAATTTCACAAAGACCTCAAACGATTCTCTTTTGTGAAGGCATATCCGTACTCGGACGCTGACTACAAGGCACCTGCTTCACCTGACCCAGACTCCGATGCCTCTAGTAACACCTCACATAGCAGCGGAGGATCCAGTACTGGAAATCCCAGGCAGAGACAAAGAGGGGGCTTCAGAGGCCACCAGCAATGGCCACAATACAGCCAATACCTTTTCATGGCCCATTCAATCCACAACAACAATATCCGATATACGGCTGGCAACCACCTTTCCAACCCCATCCATTCCAGCAAAATCAATTTTGCCCCCCTTTTTTAGCCAGGGGCAGGCGTGGAAGAGGAAGGAAAAAACCAATGAACAATGTCCAATGGGAGGAAGACGAACCAATGGGCAGCAACACCAGGGGCAAAGCAGGCACAAGCAATGCGAAGACCTAGTGACAAATTTGTCATCCAGACCACTTTCTCAGATCGAAACAACGGTACTCAACAAGGGATTAGGTTGTCCCCACGGCCCGCCTGGACAAATTCAAACTACATTGTGAATTAGCAGCCTTCTTTAGGAAACTTAGACTGAAGGCATTTTTCAAAAAGCAGGAGGCAATTACCACAGACGAGGTCACCAATGAAACCGGTCTTAGACTAAAGTCCACCTTCACACCACCATCTCATACTATTCCTGTGGAGATCAGTACATTTGAACAAGCAGTCTACAATGACGTAGAGGCGATGACAGTCACCACTCAATTCCAGAACACTAGCAGAGCGAAGAGCAATGCTATATTGGAGCTAAAAAATGATGATACTATCATAATAAAACCGGCAGACAAGGGTGGGGGCCTAGTGGTAATGGATAAATCGACATACAATGCAGAATGCATGAGACTCTTGGGCGATGTAAGAAATTATCGACCCCTACATTCAGACCCTACGGAAGAACTTCGGGCTGGAATGTTACAGCTAGTGGAGACGGCGGAAACAGCAGGAAAGATATCCAAACAAGAAGCTGACTATCTATGTAAAACAGAAGGCAGAACCCTGAACTTCTACATTTTACCGAAAATGCACAAAAGAAAAATTCCCCCTCCAGGAAGGCCTATCGTATCTGGGATCGGTTCACTTTTAGAACCATTATCCAGATTCTGCGATTTATTCTTAAAAACATTAGTCCAGTCTACCACCACATACCTGCAGGACACAAAAAGCTTGCTGGTTCTCCTAGAAGTCATCAGTGTGGATGAAGAAACCATCCTTCTAAGTCTCGATATCGAAAGCCTGTAGACGAGCATACCACAGGATGCAACAATAGCTGTACTAAAGAAAACCCTTGACAACTGCACTTGGACTTACAACACCCCCAAGACGTTCATATTGGAATGTGTCACCCTCGCCCTAAAAAGGAACTATTTCGAATTCGAAGGATCTCTGTACTTACAGACAGGCGGCACTTCCATGGGCAGCGTTTTTGCCCCCAGCGGGCGGGGCTATACGTGTTTGACTTTGAACAGCAATATATCTTGAACAACCAGAATTCCCTATATGAATCACATAAAATTCTGGAAGAGATACATAGACGACATCTTGGCTATTTGGCACGGGCCGCTAGACACCCTGAAAGAATTCATCGCCTGGATCAACACATGCGACCCTAACCTGAGGTTTAGCCACTGTTTTGACAAAAAGAAAATTATCTTCCTAGACATTGAGATCAGCAAAGAGAATGAACGACTGATGACAAAAACCCATTTCAAGCCCACTGCCAAGAATAACCTCTTGAGATATGAGAGTATCCACCCTCGCCCGCTGAGAGAAAACCTCCCGTATGGCCAATACTTAAGGCTTCGCCGGAATTGTACCCAACTCTCTGACTTCAAAGATCAAGCTAAAGACCTTACCACCAAACTTAGACAACGTGGGTACCCCGCAAGAATTGTTGAAAAATGCCAGAAAAGGGCTAGGAATCAACCGAGGGAAGCACTACTGGAAAACAAAACAACCACCAGCGAAACAATCCCACTCACATGTGTTACCACGTACAATGCAATCACCAATCAAATGACCAGAAGTATCAACAAGCATTGGTCAATACTGAATACGGGTAACCTCCAATGGGAAAAACCATTGTTCTCTCACAAGAGGTCACAAAGCCTAAAAGACACTTTGGTGAATATGAGATCAAAAGACTCAGTACCAACCATAGTTCAAAGTATCACACAGGCATGGGGCCTTCCAAATATAATAGGACACTTCCGATGCGGTGACTGCAGTGTCTGCCACTTAACTGATAACACAAAAACGCTTAATCTAGAAGATGGCAAAATCTGGCAACAACGATCCCACACAAACTGCAACAGCAGTAATGTAATATACCTCATCAAATGCACGTGTGGAAAACCATACATTCGTATGACGACACGGAAAGTCAAAAAGCACATCAATGAGCACCGCAGCACCATACGCTGCAAGAAGAGTGCAACAAGACTGACAGAACATTTCCTGGCAGCACACCATACCCCCAATGACATGAGATGGAGAATAATTGAGCAGGTCAAAGCGGGACCCAACATGCAAAATCGTCTCTATGAGAAAGAACAACGCTGGATCTATAGATTATCAACACATAAGATTGGATTAAATGATAACATTCCTTGCGCCTTAATCCAAAAATGAACTTGCTAAATAATCTTGATAGCCTAAATTTTCAGTCACCTGCATTCACTACTCTCATACTGTGTCTATATCCCTAAAGAAACGCTTTCGTTTCCTCATACAGTGATCCACCATGATATTATCATTGGTCCTAAATTGAGCCTTGGGCAATCCTAGCACAACTAGTCATAGTCGAGCCTGGCACTTATCCTTGCAAGGCTTATAGTCGCCCTTAGAGCTCATCAGACTATCAGGAATCATTCTGAGACAACCCACATAGTTTACGTCTATGAACTCCTCCCGTCAGAGCGATGTATCAAATGCCCCTTCTTTAAAAGAGATAATTACTCTATCTGCTCCTACTGTTATGTCATTCTATTGCAAACATTCATGCTGACATTTCGAGACAGGTCCTTTCCATACTGACGACGTTAGAGTTCTACAACCTATTCAGAATCATGCGGAGACCTGTCACATACTCTTTACGCTATTTCCATAGGAAAAATGTACAAAGTGCTTCCTGGTGTAAAGAGTTTCCTTTTTACTGTTATTGTGAACTTTATTCAACGCTTGTACGAAATTTCTCAGTCAAGCGCATTCTACACAGCCGCCTTTAGAGCCCTTTAGGACACCGTAGTCGGCTCAGATAGCGATCACTAAGACAACCGCCACGTGATCGCAACTAAGCCACGCCCACCCCGGAAACCAGCTCCGGTCTTAACAGACACTGGGAGCACCGGCCATTGTAGCGGGGCAGCGGGCATGGCAGTTAGGTTATTAGCCGTCCAAAGCACAGCAGAACTGTAAGTAATTCTTCCTTTCACAGCTCCGACACACTCCACCACAATGGAGCTCGGACTTTGCATCTGCAGCCGTTTTTTCACACGGCTGCTCTACTAAAGCGCTAATCGCCACCTTTTGCCTTCCTACCATCCATAGAATATGTTCTAGCTGAGGACTATCCTCCCCCAGCCCCCGAGGCCTTAAGATACCTAATAGGAGTAAGACTGGCCGAATTACCTCTCTATGTTAATCGTATGTGTGTTTTCTTCGTGTCTTTTAAATACTGGTATATTTGCACGTTTTTAAACCCCGTCCTCACGCATAGTATTGGGAGGATGGATTATCACGCCACTATAGGTTGAATGCGCGTGTGTTTAAAATAAACTAGAATGATCCGCCACCACACACGCACATATTGATCAGTGTGTATGATGGACCCCAGTCTCTAAGCATCTACTTAGCTGCACTACAAACAGATATACGTACAAGCTAGCCCCCGGGATTTCCAACCGGCTATACAATAATGGGATTGGCATGTTGCATGTGGACACAAAAGAACCAGCACAACGTTACAGGCACATAATCTAAATATTTACATCCGTCTTTGTGTTTCTTCTTTTCCCACAGGTCTTTTTACCATTAGCTTGCACATTTTGGCTGGAGCTTACGCCACAAGCAAACTTTTTTGCTCTTTTGGCTACAAGAATTTAGGATTGGGTACGCCTTTTAGGGGGTGTAGACCGTCCATTTTCTTGCACTTTGGTCCTGAAGAAAACCTGGCACATTCCACTTAAAGGTTGAAACATGTAGACCAGACCACTTACAGAGATACTCTTGGTCATAATTACCCTCAAAGTATCTCCACATTTCTTTTAACATTGTACAGTTACTTACGATTAAAATCTATTTTTTGAGTCAAACCAGGACAATTTTTAACACACTTTTTTGCACTTAACACTCACAAACCAGCTCCACTGTATTCCAGGTGTTGTAGCACACCCTGATCATCAGGGTGGACCCCGATGTCACCACTAAGCTGGTGAGTGAGGGGTTTCTAATAAAAGGATAAATTCTTTCCTTTTTCTAACATACATCCCATTAAGAATCTACGATTCCCTATGGTGATACTCCTCCTTTGTCTAGGTGTTCTTTCTGTAAAGTGCCCCCATGATAAGGCAATTAACTCTTGATATGTGTTATTATCATCAGGAGGGGAAGGTTTGGCTGGATACAGATCAGTATCTGTGTCTCCTAGTGAATCAATATTATAGTCAGCCCATGGGTCGGGTAGCTGATCATCATCATCTTAATTATCAGCTATATCTGGATCTATGTCTGGAGACTGTAGAGGTGTAAGGAGCAATGGGTCTGATGGTGGTATGAGAGGTAGTGATGGAAAGGGTGGAGTAGCTGGAGGTATATTAATAGGACTAGAGGCTATGTCCTTTTTCTTCTTCAGATGTATTCTATAATCAGTGTCTATCTTCCTTTTTGGAGGTGTTATCACTGGTGTAGTGGTAATGTGTCCAGTTTTAGGGTTAATGTGACATTTTCTGATAAGGATCCAGCTGTGCTGCATTTTCTCCAGAATCGGCTCTAGTGGCTTCAGGAGCATCTTTGTATTTCAGTGCCGATATTTTTGGTGCAGAGCTGGATTATTTCCTCTTTTATCTTTCGATGCTGAATTTTTCGGCACTGAGGGGATACCATCTCGGTTCGATCCCTTTCGGAAAGGCTTGACTTTCTGTTTTGGTGCCGAGCCGGAAGGCGGGCGTTGGAATCTTGGTGCCGACCATGGCCTGATGGCAGTGGTGGCCAAGAAGCCTTTGCTTGATTGGAGTGGGTTTTGTGGACAAAGGTGCTTTGGTATTCACAGCACCCTGTCCAGGTGGAACGTCGTGAGACTGGAGTTCGCTCTCCAACTCCGAATCAGAGTCTTCTACCGCCGACGCCTCCATCTCTTCTTGTTCGGCCTCTTTGCCGAAGATATCTGGAGTTTCTTTAATAAACTGTCGCTACATGTCTCTGCGTCAAGCGCGACGGTCTCTGTGGGTCTTTTTCGATGGAACAACCTACACACATCGCAGTCTTCCTCTTTATGCTCTGGGAAGAGACAAAGGTTAACGTAAAATACTGTTCGACCAGTAGCAACAGCACCGCCCCCTTCCCCTCCCTCAGCACCTTGGAACCCTTGCGGGTATGTGGTGTGCTCTACAAATTATTTGATTGATTGATTGATCCCCGAAACAGAGACGGGGTCCTTCGTTCTCAACCATCAGGCGAGGGGGCTAGTTCTCCCCTAGGGGTTTCTTGGCTCGCGATACCCATAGCTACACGCATATACATGCACACATACAGATCTAGGCTAGGTGCATTTAGGCAAATTACTTAGGGTGCAATTTTTAGGAATATGCAAGTGCTACTGTTTCTATCTGAACTGCTTATGTTATTTTATTAGAACTATGGTAGATATGTATATACTTTTCACTATAATGGCACTAGCAATCTCTTTTATATGCTTCTGTCTCCTGATTGTCGCAGCACATATGTTTTACACAAGGCTGTAGCTGGACCAATGAATACTTATCGAAACTTCCTAATCTCCAACCGGTGTATTTTCTGAGCATACACAAGCAGGAGTGTCTGAGCGAAACCTACTGCACCGTTTTCCACGATCCCTGAGGAATTAGGGTCGTCATGTTCAGTGGTTGCCAGAAACTACCTACACCAATGTAAGATATAGGGGGGTGGTAGTGGCATTGTAGAGCCAGCTGGTTTAACGGCTGACATATCCTGTGGTGGTGTCCGGAAGCGGTCGGGACACCAAGCCCTCAGTGTAGGTCATCCAAAACGCGCAGAACAAAGGAGACATCCATCATGTGCAGCTCACACAGGTGGGGTTCAGCTGACTCCAGCACCCACCAGCCAATATATGCTCACACACTTCACATAACACTGGGATCCTACAACCATGCGCTAGACATGAAGGACAGGTCATAAAGTTAAAAGGGACTGAACTGGTCTTCAAGAGAGGGGAGCCAGTTTTCAGCCAACCTTACAGGGAGTCCTAGAAAGGCGTGTGCCCCTGAATAGACGCACATTACCACACCTTGTGGTCACGACATAGCCTGGATTGAGTGGACAGTGACCACTCTCACTTTGAAAGAGATACAAATTTGGTGCCCGGATGTATGACGCTACAACGGATACTTTTACAACGCCTACCTTTACAACGCAATTTTTACACCGCAACATCCATTACAACGCTTGGCATTACAACGAATTCTTTGAAACTACCTTTACAACGCATTCCACTACAACGCATACTACCTTTACAACGCATACCATTACAACGCATAACATTACATTGCATGTAAGGTAAGTGTTGGATAGTGTAGGGGTTAAAATTACTATTCTAACTCCAGGGGGTGCAACAGTAGGGTAAGTGTTGGATAGTGTAGGGGTTAAAATTACAATTCTAACTCCAGGGGGAGCAACAGTAGGGTAAGTGTTGGATAGTGTAAGGGTACTATGTGTTGTAATGCTATGAGTTGTAATGGTATGTGTTGTAATGACTGCGTTGTAATGGCATGCGTTGTAGTGGTGTGCGTTGTAGTGTCATGCGTTGTAATGGTTGCGTTGTAATGGATGTTGCGTTGTAAAAGTTTCGTTGTAATGGTTGTGCGGTGTAAAAGTTGTGTTGTAAAGGTTGTTTCCCTTGGTGCCCCTTTGACATTAAAGCTATTCTCTGATGTTGATTAAAGCAGTAAAATAGAGACCCTTTTGTGGCCTTAAATGATTTCAAGATAGCTGGGAAAAAACAGGACTCTCTAGAAATTGTTCAAGGTCAGGGTTCACAAGGTGCACGGAGCCATGCAAAGAATTTTGTTTCAACACCTTGTAAATAGGTATGAATGTACATCTTGCTGCATGATGCCTTATATCTTTTAATGTGAATGGACAGTGAAATATGGTGTAGCATAATAATACTCTGAGTGAGACTAGTGCTGAATTCCCTTCAACGAAGAGTCACTTGTCATGATTTGACAGCTGCATTAAACTCATATTTTAAAGTTCTTGCTTGGGAGAGTTAGGCTACCAGTGTCATGTTACTAAAATGATATGCAGACATGTAAACATGACTAGTTTCTGCTTTGTTCTTTGGTGCTACTGGGTTGCCCTTAGAGAAAAGCACATGGTTAGGGTTGGAACACATATAAAGTAATATAGAAAGGTAAATATACACATTTTTGCTTTAGTACATTTATGTGTAATGCTTATATCAATCATTCATGTAATTTCTGATTCATACCTCTATATATGGGGTCGCCTAAGGAAATGCCTAATGAACAAGAGCCACATAGTTTGATATCAGGAGTACGTGGCATAAGAGAAAATAAGGAGGAGCAAAGCTGCCAGACAACATGGTCTTCTACCCAAAATGCAAAACAAATAAATGGCAATTTGGAAGAAAAGAAATACAGGTTCCATAAGCCACGGACTAACAAACTGCATGCCTTGTCCTGAAGAGAGGACAGAAGGGACTAAGGAGGGGCCCAAGCGTGCAGATTCAGGGGTAAGGGAATGGTATGAATGGGCCACACTAACTTGGACTTTTCATTGGTGCTAATTAAAAAGTCATCAACATGTATACCAGAGGAGGTTCTCAAAGTGTACACGAAGAAGTGGTGTTTTTGCACAAGTAGTACGTAAAATTGCCTAAGACAATAATTATTTTGGATCCATGTGTAGGCTTTTAACTTAAAAGTTACCTTGCTCAGAATCAGTAGATATTGTTGATCCCATGCTATCAGTGCGTAGACGCTCTATACCATGTACAGATAGCTGTTCCAGTCGGCGCTTGAGGTATCGGTGTTCCCGCTGAAGTTGTTCTTTAACATTTAAAGCTTTTCGATCCTGTTCTTCCAATTTCTAAGTGCAAGAAGAGAGATCCAATACATGAAATAGATATGATTGGCTTGTTTTATTGATTGTAGTTTCTCCAATTATGACTTGTTCCCATAGAATTATATAGTTAAATCAAATCACCCCCAACATCCCAGAAAGTGCTGAATTTGAGGAGGCATGAGCGCCCTTCACACATATCAATGGCACAATTTTACTCACAAAAAAGGAAAATATCAATCAGAGTTTGCAGCAGATGAACTGGAACAGTGCATTTGCGACAAATTTAGAAAATCATATCGCTGTCAATGAATCCACCTACTGTAGAGAAATAAGTAGTTTTAACATCATAGATTTGGATTCAAGGAAGGTGACATTCGTTTTTATTATTCTAAGATAAAGAAATGATCAGAAGTCAATATAGCCAACACCCAACATTGACTCCAAAGAATAATTCTTAATGTTCGTTGTTACAATGGTGGCTAAATTAGTGGTGACTAACCTATGCGGGATGAGCCCGCCAGGAAATATCTTTGGCTTAAGAGGGTATGGATCAGATTGCCATTGGCAAAAATAACCTATGAACTCTGGAACACACAATATCTGCTTACAGATAAATGAAGTCCATTCACCTGGTATATCTAAGGACTTCAGAGACCTAACATGCCCGGCCAGGATCTGAGGTTCAATATAGTCAAAGATGTTGTGTTAAAGGTGTTTTCCTCTGAGGGGGTGGCGGTAGGTGCAGGGTTTGATAATTGCTAACAGGGTGTGAGTGGTAAAGTCACTTATCCTTTATCTCTGTCAATATCACTGTAGCCCTACCCCAAAACACAGCCTTCCAGGCATCCCATCCCATCACTATCCGGACTGTCCCATTGTCATTAGTCTTAAAATATGATTTAATCTCTTCACATAATTCAGGTACAGCTGCTCGATCTCTGCAAAAGGCATATATCACTGAAACTCCAGTTTCTCACACGTCTTCCACTACCTCCACAATCTACCTTGCACCTCACCGGAGAATGATCAGAGAGAGAGATTCTTCTGATCACTGCTCCTTTTATCACATGGGCAATATCAGCAGAATTTAGAATCTGGTCTACGGGAGAATAGGTACTTCTGATGTGCGAGTAGAATGAGTAGTCCCTTGTTGTATAAGGTGTACTGATCTCCAAAGCCCCATCCCCTCCAGTCTCTACTTCGCTTTCCTGGATATGACTCCTGCCCTCTGTGTTTTCCCTTCCAGGACCTTTATTTCTCTACAATAACCACATTGGTATCACCCCCTTCCAACCCTATGACTGTCAACGTGCTCTCTGCTATTCTTTCTAGTTGGTTGAACATGCTGATCATAAACTCTGACCGATCCTGGTTTGGTGTATATAGATCGAAGCCAAGGTGACAGGCATTTACCCCCACATGCCTTTCATAATGATTTACTGACCATGAATGTCTTCATCCACATCTTCATACTGGAAAAGTATCTTTATCCAGTATTAGGGTATCTTTCCTAGATTCACATGCCTGAATCATTCCCAGTCGTCGGGATGGGAGTCCCCGGTACATAAATAAAGTAATGTCCCATTAGACATACAGAGTAATAGGCCAAAGGCCTCACATTAGTAACATATCCAAGTCCTTTTGTAATAAGGACCACACACTAGAGAGCAACCAATCAGCTGCCACCACCCGCTGGAACCTTCCTGGAAGGAGCTCTAGTACCTCAGATTTTCTACCGCACGTCGTGCTAAGGGAGTCTCCACTGAGCTCTGCTCAGGTTCTTTCAGTATCTTTGGATTTGAGGTATTTTCTTCAATTCTTTCAATGGCTGAGTGAAGTCTACACTGTCTTAATGTCGGATACCCCTAAAAAAGGCCTTTTTTGGCCCTGTGAGACTTGCAAAAAGAAGAGACAGCACGTCGATGACCAGCACAAGGACTGCCTATACTGTCTTTATCTAGATCATTCTGCTAAAGACTGCAAGGTATGTCGGACTTTTTCTACGAAAACTTTAAACTTGGCTGCAAACACTTGAGGACTAAGAGGACCCCCTGTCCTCTGAGGGGAGTGAAACATCATCGAAATCTTCATCAAAAACTCCTCAGAAAAGGCCCAGAGAAGCTTCTCCAGGACCTTCTATGCAGCAACATCAAAAGAAGACGCAAAAGCAGTCTTCAGAGGTTCCAAAATATAAGGATGTGCCAAATGAGTCAAAGAAACCGGCTCCAGACCCTCTGACTCCATCATCGAGGGTGAAGCACACTTTTTTAAAAAGCCTACATCAGCCCCGTCGATGACCACCTCGCCGTCGATGGCACAGATGCCGCCAAAATCTCCACAGATTGCTGTTGGAGTGACTTTGTCGACAACGACGAGTTCAACACTGTCAGTCTCGTCGGCGTTTCTTTCGTCGACGGCACGTACCCCTTTGTCGTCGACGATCAAGATCAAGAAGTCGACGACGACGGCAGCGTCGATGCGAGTACACCGTCGTCAACGAAGAGTGTACTGCCAACGACCATCCCGTCGAAGCACGCCTCGACGACGAGAAGTCCCTCGTCGACGGCAGCGTCTATGTCTATTACAATCACCGATGATTCCTCGTCAACGACGTCTATACCGACAACGGCCTCGTCGACGACGCCTACGACAGGACGAAAAATGTTATATTAACACATAAGGAAGCATTGAGGGAGAATCACTTTACTGGCATATCCATGACGTTATGATAGTCCAAATTCCAGCCAATTAGGCTGTCGCACCTTCTAGAACCTTCTCCTCAGAAGCTCAGGCCCTCAGATTTTCGTAGCACAAGAGTGACAAAAGAGTGGATGAGGAGAAGAGAGCCTCTGAGGGGAGGAAGGGTGGGTCTCATGTGAATCTATGAAAGACACCAATACTGGAGAACCACAGTTTACAGGTAAGTAACTTTTGTTCTTCTCCAGTATTGGGGTATCTTTCATAGATTCACATGCTTGAATAGAATAGCAAGCAATAGCCAATATATCCTTAAAAGGTTACAACCGTAATGCATGAACATATCGCATATTTAAACAAACACTATTAATGGTACACTAATTCGAAAATGCAAAAACCTTTTATGGCAGGAGGAGGGAAGCAAAAGAGGCTCACCTTACTTGAAAAAATTCAGAAGCACTGCTTGACCCACAGCAGTGACTGCGCTGTCAATTACCTCCAGACAGTAGTGCCCTGTGAAACATACGTCTGCTGGACCACGTTGCCACTCAGCAGATCTGATGGAGAGGCACTCAAGCGAATAGGGCAGTAGAGTATGAAAACTGCCCTTGTCGAGTGGGCCCTCACCGGAGTAGTTAAGGGCTTGCCCATCTTTGTATGACAAAAAGAGATATCTGATGTGAAACCAAGGGGCAATGGTTTGTTTGGTCACTGGATGCACTAAACGCACACACAAGAAAGGTGGTCTAGCTTGCGAAGGCAGCTGTCCGTTGTATGTAGAATTTAATACATCGTTCAAAATCTAAAGAATGTAGAGTGCGCTCAGCTGAAGACTGAGGGTTTGGAAAGAAAGTTTCATAGGATGACTGGTTCATAAAGGTGAAAGTCAGATAGAACCTGTGGTATAAATAATGGATTGGTGCGCAGCACCAGAGAGTCACTTGGAAGTTGAAGTTAAATATATTTGATGCTAAAAGCTTGAATAGGACTCACACGTCGAGAAGACGTGAGAGCGAGTAGGAGGGAAACTTTCCCTGTTAGAAATGTCGAATCCGAAAATGGATTGGTTCAAAAGAAGCTTAGAGAAGCTGGGCTAATACGACGTTCAGGCGCCGAGAGGGGGGGAACGCACCATGGGCAGACACATCCTGTAGAGGCCCCAAAAGAACTTGCAAATAATCCGGGAGGAATAGAGAGACCTGAATTCATCATGGCAAAAACGAGAAGTGCAGCCAGTACTTTTCAAGACGAAATGAGAAAAGGGCTGACTTTGCCATAAGGAGAACAACAGGTAGGGTTTGCTCTGGTGTAGCATGCACAGAATTGATGCAGACAGACTTGCACCAGATACCAAAGCGTTTACAATTTAGTTTATATTTCTAAGTACTTGAAGGGCTCTTGCGTTCGCGAGAAACCTCCCTTCAGTCTGCGGCAATGCACAAGAGAGCAAATTCAGATTGCACAGGTTGAAACCACAAGCTGGAGGCCTGAGGAATGTGGATGGTGAATCCGTCCGTACTGTACTGCCAGAAGGTGCGGCAGAGGGCGAAGCGTGATAGGTTCGCAGCAAGGTAGTAGGAGGAGAACCATGCACCACGGTCGGCAAGGCCGTCTGAGCACAAAGAGTGGGATGTGACATGGTTAGAACCTCCTTTTCCGCTGGAGACAAGGCACAAACAGAATCGGCGGAAAAGCAAATGCAAATACTGTTGACGAGTTCATCGAATGCAGTTCCGCACGATCTTTTGTGGGGAAGGCAGATTGCATAGTATAGGCATTTGCGGTTGAGAGGCGTTGCAAACAGATCCAGGGCTGGTTGTCCCCCAGGCATAAGATGTGGTCCAGGGTCCGTTGGTGGAGATCCCACCTGTGATTGTCCTAGGAGGATCCGTTGAGGGAGTCCGTCATGACGTTCGAGACCCTTGGAACATGTATTGCAGAAATATCAATGCGATGGTGAATAGCCTATTCGCAAATGTGTTGTGCTTGTTTGGGCGACAGTGATCACGTACCTCCTTGCTTGTTGAGATAGTGTATAGTGATAGTATTGTCTGTACACGCTAGCACTGATTCCTTTCGCACTAGGAAGCGGAAGGCTTTCAGAGCCAGGAAACTGGATAACAGCTCCAAGCGGTTAGCGTGTGACGTACGTTGGAAAGGCATCCATCGGCCTTTGATGGAAAAAACCCCGAAGGTGCGCTCCCTAACCTTCCGGAGAGGCATCGTTGGTACGGGTGAGTGGTTGAGCGTCCGAGGAGGGAGCGGCCTGCTGCGACACTGGGAGTGTGGGCCAACCAGCCAGCGGTGTCCTCATTGGAAAGTAAAATTACATGTCGTTGAATGAGCCAGATAGCTGTCACCACTGCTTGGCTAGCTCCTCTAGCATTTTCTCATGTGTAATCTGCAGTTGGGAACCAACTGGATGCAGGTGGAGGCCGTGGCCAGGAATGACTTTGAGGATCTAATGAAACGGACCTTTATTGTACGTAGAAGAACCACCATGTGGGAGATGCAGGTCTGTCGTTCGTGTGAGACAAACACCTTTGCTAGGCTTGTATTGATTGATGCTCTGAGAAATGTTCATATCAGAGCTAGGACTAGTTGGGACTTGTCATGATTTTTTGAAAATTAGGTTTTGAAACAGTGACTGAAAAGTCTGGGTGTGCTGGACTGCCTGTTGACAAGAGCGAGCCCTTATGATACAGTCGTCTAAGTAATGATACATTAGTATGCTTTGCAGACGTAGACAGGCTGCCACTGGTGCCAGGATCCACGTAAAGACACGTGGAGCGGACCGAAGGTAGACCCTTGAATTGAAAAGGTTTGTACGTATTGTAAAGTGTAGCCACTTCCTGTGCTATGGAAGGATTGACACATGAAAATAGACATCCTGGAAGACGAGTATAATTATAAAGTCGTTCTGGCAGTAGTACTTCAGGACCTTCTGGAGGTTCAACATTTGAAAAGTTTGCGCAAAGATCAAAATTTAGGCACCTCCTTCCTGACTTGCTTGTTGATGAGGAACTGAGAGTTTGCCCCTACTACCGATGCTCGGACAAATGATAGACACAGCAACATCACCTTCCCCACCTCTGGGAAAGGACTCACCCTCCCGCCACACATGACGGCCACTGAACAACTCCCTCGCCACGACCTGGGGCGCTTGCCCCCGCGACTGCGTGTCGACACCCCTCGGACCTCACAGACACCACACCCTTGTCTTACTTACCTCGTGACCCTTATTCTCTACCCTAATTCCTTCCGCCTACAGGTGGCACTGCAAAGGCTTATCTCTACCTTTCTCCCACTCTTTCCCTGTTTTGTATCACTCCCCCGTTTCTGTTACAGTTACGCTACGAAGCCAGGGAATTTTCAGCACTGGCATGACTGTTTTAAGTTTGCGTGTATTGAGTTGGTTATTACTACTGCTCTAGCATTCAGCACTCCTACCACACAGAAATATAACACGATACATCGCACATCAGACGTCAGAGAAGGCCAGAGACATATGTGCCCTGACGAGAACATGCCGCTGTGCGCCACAATGCATTCTTAGGTCCTAACCTGCACCACAACCGGTACTGAGCGTTGTTATGCTTAACACGACTCACATATCCATACACACCAAGCTGCCAACTTGCATGAAAAAACAGTGCGACACACTGGTGGTATCATGCTGAATTGTTCTTGCTTTAAACTGTTACTGCATTACAATGTGGACTATGCGAAATACTTATTTTTGAGCATTTGCCTAACGTACCTGTAAGTGCTGATTGTATGTGCCGAAATAGACAGAAAACCAAATAAAATATATTAAAAAAAAAAAAAATGAGGAACTGAGAGTAAACCCTAACTCTGTTGTTGGAGATTCGGAACCGCTCCGACGGTCCCTGTGTGTAACAATATAGACACTTGTGCAAAGGACTCGCGTAAATGAGGAGGTAGAAGTCCCCCTTTGAAGGTGTAGCAAGAGGGAATTTGCCAAATTCTAGAGCGTGCCCTTTCGACACAACATTTAGAACCCCTAACAGACAAATGGCATTGTGGCCCAAATGGAATAAAAGAGAGAGAGAAATTCCACCGTCAGCCTTTTTGGGATGGATTAAGGGTGGGTCCTTAGGCAAGTTGTTGTTTCCTGGAAGAATTACCTCCTGTATACGAGTTGGAGCCGAATAATGCAATTGGTTCTGATTGTAGGAGTGATACTGGGTGGAGCTCCTAGGAAAAGATGATGTGGAGCTGCAACCTCGGGCACCACGAAAGGGCTGCTTTCTGTACTGGAGAGAACCGAAGGCACTGGTAGTGTATGCAGTGTCTGCTCAACATGTTGGCCAAAGAGGGATTACCCATAAAAGGTACGTCCATTATTTTAGTCTGAACCTCTGGGCGAAAAAACAGAGCGTTCTGCCAACCTTGTCTATGCAATACTGCCGCTGCTGCAAGCTGTCTAAAAACTCGGAGACGCAATGTGCACTGCACGGTTTATGGTTTCTGATGCACTCCTCCCATTCTTCCGCAGGATCCTCGAAGCGTTAGCCGAGGAGGATTCGGGAATAAGGGCTATCTGCGTAAACATGCCAGACTACCCCAGGCAGCGGTACCTGCTCAAAATGGCTAAAGAGTTGCCTGCTGAAACTGTGGTTGCAGCCATTGTCAGGTAGTAGGGGAGAGATAAGACAAGCAGGTGAATTGTCTGGCGTTTTAAATATTGTGTTCGAGGCGTGAAAGAACCGCCAGCCCAGATCTTGGGCTCAGGAAGAGCCAAAGACCTCCTGTCAAATAAAATGTATCAGAGGAACTGAACGAACTTGTGTCCGTAGTTAATTGTAAAATCAAAGAGAAAAACGGTCTGCTTCTTTCTTCGTGACGAGGGGAAGATGAAAGCGAGCCGCCGTTCTACCCATGAGGAGGTTTGATCCTCCACTATGCACCAGAGGGTAATGTAATGGAGATTCAGGTGTAAGAGAGGGTATAATTTCACCATGGAACAGGACATGGAAGCCTTGTCGTCACATAAGTCTTAAGGAACCAGAGGCTGAGAGTCTGGCAAAGTTTTTTGCCAGTCCAAGAAATTATGGCGTTGAGTAAGGAGCCATCACGCCATCACATTGATGTAGCGGAAAAGCAGTGTATGGCTAATAAATAGTCTACAAAAGCACCGTGCATATAGCCAACAGGCAACTAGGTTAACCGTTGACGAATCCAACCGTTGACTGGGTCAACCGTCGATGAGGCCAACCATAAACGAGGCCATCTGCATTAACCCAGCTAACTGGCAACAACGCCAACCCTCGACGAAGCCAACCGTCGACGAAGCTTTCCGCCGTCGACAATGTCAATTGTTGAACAAAGTTGATGAAGTAATTGCTGAATTGTAACGTCTACGGAGCTGACCGTCGACGAGGCCACCGTCGACGAGCCCACCATCGACGCAGCTCTGTCGTCAATGAAGCCAATCGTGGACGAAGCCAACGATTGATGAAGGGCACCGTCGACAAAGTTTACCGTCGACGAGCTACCTCCGACGAGCCCACTGTCGACGAAGCTGACTGTCGCCAATGGGCCAACCGTCGACGAGGACAACCGTCGACGGGCCAACCGTCGACGAGCCTTATCGTCGACGAGGCTGATTTCACGGTCGTTGATGGAGCCACCGTCTACGACGAAGCCACCGTCTACGACGAGGCCACCGTGGACGAGCCAACCGTCGACGAGCCTTACTGTCGACGAGCCTTATCGTCGATGAGGCATTTAACCCTGTCGTCGATGGAGCCACCGTCTACGATGAAGCCACCGTCTACGACGAGACCACCGTCGACGACGAGGCCACCGTCGACAAGCCTACCGTAGACGAGAGGGCACTGTCCTCACAGTCTTCGACGGAGCCACCGTCGACGACGAGGCCACCGTCGACGACGAGGCCGACAACGAGGTGGTCGACGACGGAAACTTAGAAGTAGAAAATGGCCTTTAGACTTGTCTTTCATCGTCGACCTGGCACCTTTCGAAGTGTAAAAGTGGCAGTAAGAGTCTGAAAACGCCAGAGACCAGGTCCTGTAGCCGTGGAGGCCAGCAGACTCCGTGGGGGAACAATATCCAGCGGATCCTACTTCATCCTTGGAGGCCAAGAAGAAGGAATCACAGTTCCACACCCACGGTTAGAGAGGACTTAGCATGCCCAGAACAAACACTCACCATGTCAGAGACAGGGGTGACATAAAGTCTACAACTCCTGTAGCCACAGAAGGAGACGGGCCTCTCCGCTCTCAAAGGTCCTTTGAGAAAAGGGTTCCACAGAACCTGCGACTCCTCACCTGAAGTTCAGAAAAAAGACAGGACTATAAAGAGAGGGTCCTTAGAAAAAGGGCGAAGCTTTCCACAGGCGGAGCAGAGTTAAAAATAAAGACTTCTTTGAAGAAAAGTAAAAATACTTGCAGATTGTAGAAATTTTGAAGAAAAAACTGAGCAGAGCTCAGGGAGACTCCCTTCACACGACGTGCAGTAGGAAATCTGAGGGTCTGAGCTTCTGAGAAGAAGGTTCTAGAGGGTGTGACAGCCTGATTGGCTGGAATTTGGACTATCATAACGACCCGGATATGCCAGTAAAGTGATTCTCCCTCAATACTTCCTTATGTGTTAATAATGTTCTATGGTACTTTCAAGCATTCTATTATTATTGTTCAATTCTATTTTATTATTATTATTATTATTATTATTACTATGACATATATTTTTTATATATGTGATTTTTTTTTACTACTATTTTATGTACCGTGGGACTCCCACTCCGAGTACGGGGAATATTCAAGCATGTGAATCTATGAAAGACACCCCAATACTTGAGAAACCCAGTTATGTTCCCGTAGCAAGAAAGGATCACGTGCTCAGGACTACAGGGGACTTTTACCTAGTTAGCTTTAAGGGCATCCTACACCCTAGTCAAAAAAAAAGCAAAACCCGGGAAAACTATGCTACAGCAAACTTTCCTTGACTCCCTGAAATCTTACTCCTCTTAACTGCCCTCGCCACTGCGGACCACTACAGCAGCAATAACTGGTTCCAAGCTAAACTAAGGCAATTCACTTTATTTGCGGCTGACCAATGTAGAACTGTCACACGTTCACCTAATTCAGAATACAGCTGGAAGTACTGCTGATACAAACCTCTAAATTCACTTTAGTGTCAAACATCTTCAATATCACGGACTCTCTACTAAAACCCAGTTGTAGTCAAAGCCATGTGATTAATTCATTGATTCATCTATGGGTAAGGGTCTTGAAGAAAACCACCTTCCAGCTACAGATGTGCACTCATCAAAATATACCCCACAGAACGTAGGGCTCACATGACTAAGGTGGATGGGTATGCATTTCCTGTTTTGCCTAAATACTAGGTTCTTAAACTGTTGTCCGAAGACCCCTGGGAGGGAGGGGAAGGGTAGTGTGGGGGTGGGACAGTGAAGCCTACTAAAGCATTCACAACTTCTGAATTAACTAAGATTAGCAGCTTAACAAAGTATATATGATTGAAAAAGCAAGACTGAAAATGTTAAAACACTCTGTAAATGTAAAGAAATTTGAAATCGGGGACTACAACATTTTGACACCCTTATCTTTATAGGGGAATACCTCAATCAAAGCACTTGTATGCATTGACAAAAGGAAAGTTTTTATTAGGATTAAGAAGGACAAAGTGATATTGTTCTGTTTTCTAGAAAGAAAAAGAAATCTTGAAAAGATTTAACCTGCCCATTAAATCTAAAATGTCGATACCTGCATATTTTGTTTAGTTATGAATAAAAGGAAATATTCTATAATTTGTGTATTTGATATATGTATGTATGTATACACACACACACACCCACACACATCCCCCCCCCAAGCCAACACAGACACGTGGTTCGTTTTTTTCTGTGTAGTTTGAGGTTCCAATCGGAGAATTCCTTATGCAAGCATCCTCGAATTCCAGCAATGATTGAACCACCAGACTCCTCCATAAAATCCAGAATTGTTATCTTTCAGGAGAAAAGTTAAAAAATATTTGCTACTTTTCCTCTCAAGCTTGATTCTTCAGTAACTAATGTTAAAACCTTTCAATAGCTCTAAACCTTCCATTCCCTTCCTCTCCACCCCTGGGTGTGTATATCCCCTGTACAATTGACAAAATAAAATAGAAAATGTACAATATCTTGGACTCAATTGTTTATCAAAACATAATATGAAAAACCTCGTCCTCTCCTGAGGTTGACCAGTAATCACTGTGTTAAAGGAGAATAATCAAATCTTAAGATCTCTGGAGCAAGACTTCTAAGTTTATTAACTTGGGTTCCGGATGTATAAGCATTCCCCAGACACAATAATGATGGCACAATAGTTTTCAATCCTATGGTGAACCCTTTCAGTGCTGGCTGTTTGCATACCTCCATGCTGTAGCGTTGAAAAAAAATAGTTTTTCAAACAAATGTATGTCTTTGCTCTCTCTCTGTGGACTCTTACAAGCTAGTTTTATTTTCAGCACATTCAGGGCTACCTATTGCTGCAAACAACCATTGGTATTTATCTGACTGCAGCCTGAAGAAACAATGAAAAGTGTGGAGAT
Organism: Lissotriton vulgaris; assembly: GCF_964263255.1. Lineage (NCBI taxonomy): Eukaryota > Metazoa > Chordata > Amphibia > Caudata > Salamandridae > Lissotriton > Lissotriton vulgaris. The sequence continues at coordinate 190,115,519 of NC_141690.1, read as the reverse complement.
ATTTTTAACAAGGATGCTCAATATTTTGTTGCATTTCTCAAATGGACAAGTAAAAAGCCCAGCATGCTAACCAAGGAAATGTTGGAAAGAATGTCTGGAATTTGACAACAACTTATATCTGTGCTTTTCCTAGTGTGCATATTCAATTAAGTAATATTAGCAGAGACCATTAAACTGTCAGAATCATAGTTTAAAGTGCACCTTTTCACTCTGAGGCAGATATCAAACCCGGGACTGTATTAAAAGCATGATCACTATTGATTTTCTAACACAAATAATATTAATAATCTGAAGCCCGCACAAAGGGGGCTTTAGTGGCCTATTCTCGAGGGGTTGGATAAAATGTTTTGCTTTGACAAAAACAAGTATCACTTTCCGACTACAACCACTAGATGGCGGGATATATGCATATCAGGTGAAGCTTTAGGAGACTCGTGCAGCAAAAACAACACATATTCTAATCCTGTACAATTTAAGACAGAGATCTTTGATATAGCGTCATGATAATCTGAAAAATTGTATTGGTGCATCATAATCATGGATAGTCCACACCCGCATATATTCTTGTGTTATACTAAATGAGGATCGTTAGACATGTGGGGTAATAACGAAATGTGTAAGAGTAATGATAGAAAATTAGTTCATGTCAGTCGAGAAGGTAAAATGACATTTGAATGTACTCATCTAATCCTTGATATTGATTACAAATGTTTATTGAAGTAGTTCACGAGTAATGTAATACCTTAGATTTAAACGTGCACTATATTGAAGTTGATCATGTAGGAACGATTAACTGTGCTTGAACGTGTGGAAGAGTAGTGCTTGCAGACGCAACATTTATTAATGTGTGTAAATCTTATTGTGTAAAGGCCTAAACTGAAGGTTGACGTTTTGCTATGAAAGGCCAATTTGTAATTTCTTATGTTATCTGAACTGTGTAGGCCGAAATGTGCTCAAAGCTCTCATTTGAAGGCAGTCAGCGAAATTCATGTACATGCAAGGTTGTTCGTTCTCATGCTTCTGTTGCAGGTGCAAGGACACCGTTCTCGTTAAATAGACTGATGCCTTTTGTTTTAGGAGTTAGGTATGGAGGAGACCTGCAACAAAGTAGCCTGGAATGCCGATAATTGGAAGAAGCCTGAGACCCAATGACACACCAACGGTAGCTGGACTGAGTATAAGATTCGGTGGAAAGTTAGCTACGATAGATGCCCTGCCAAAGGAGGTGTTTCAGGGGTGTGTTCTGTTAAGAGTTCAATTTGTATTAGGGATGCCCCGAGGAATGAGTTTGCAGAGATTCGTTAGGAGGGTAGAAGAAGAGATTGATTCTTAGAAGGAAGACTTAGCTTTGGCTACTGACCCTTACAATGTGAGTGTACTTCTTAGGAAGTCGTCACGAGCTGACACCTTTTATTGATCTTGCCTGTGAGATGCTAAGTAGTGATGCCACTTTAGTGATAGAGTAGGGACAGATTAACAGATTTCTTTTGCAGCCACTAATGAAGACCGATTTAGATGTTTTAGCAGTCGTTGGCGGTTTAGTATTTTTGGAGTTACTCATTCTTTTTATGCTACACCGGATCAGATTGGTGCGTAGGATGAACTTTGTATTAATGCCCATGTATTTCTTTAATCTCGTCATGAGGTGCTTGTATGTTCAATTATTTTTGGCTTTGTAATAAACCCTTAAATTTGAATTCGGAGTCAGTGGTCCTTTCCAAGCCTAAATTAATTGTTCCATGCTGCTTAGCTGTAAACGAATTGGTTTTGCTCCCCTTTACACTTCCTCCACTGTCCCACCCCCCCATCAGTGCCCACCTCTCCCCAGTTATTGTTCACCTCTCTCCTGTTCCCACCTGCCGGTAGTATCTTCCATCATTGCCTACTCATCTGCTCTCACCTCTCCTGCCAGGGCTTATCTCTCCCATTACTGCCTAGGTCTCCTGTCACTGTTCACCTCATCCATTGTCAAATCCCTCCAATGGTATCACTTACCCTTTCCCATCACTCACTGGAAAAGAGACAATACTTTAGCAGGAACCCTCCCTCCACTCGCCTTTCTTTAAACTCAATGCTTACCCTAAACTTTTTAGAGGTACATTTTTACATTAAGCCCCCACCTCTACTGGATCCATGGCAATGGAATCTGGTCTGGGAGCAGGAACACGTGGTCACACAGCACAACCTCAATTGCCTCCGAGTTGGAGCCCAAAACAAATACAACCCACCCATTACAGTGATATATGTATAACCATCATAGTCTGTGTGCTGTTTGAGCTATTTCTAGACAGTTGAACATATTCACAAAACTCTGAAAATAGACCCCAGTTTCAGTGTTGTATAACGAACAGCCCCTGGAAAGAATACGTTACTTACCCTGAAAGCATCTATTTATAGCGTGTAGTGCTGTAAATTAATATGCTTAGCATTATACTGCCATCTAGTGTTGGGCTAGACGATTACAAGCTCTTTTTCTTCGAAGAAGTATTAAGTTACGAAGTATAGTGACTCCTCCTCCGGTTGTGTGTTACACATGTAGACTGCTTTTGGCTTATCGGGAGAGTGTTTGAAAAGGAGCAGTATAGTGACCGAATAGAGAAACATGCGTAGAAGTGTGAGTGTGGAATTTACTGTGCTAAATGTAATAGCAAATACTTCAACCAAAAGCTTCCTGGGAAGTAGGGTGGGTGCATATAAATCTATAGCACTACACGCTACCAATGGATGCTTACAGGGTAAGTAACATATTCCATTTGTGGCATGTGTTAGCCATAGATATGCTTAGCATTGAATGTAAAGCAGTGCTCCCCTTTGAGGTGGCTAGCGAATGGTGTTTAAGTACAACTTGATCCACTCTTGCTAGGCTGATCTGTAAAGACATCAACACAGTAGTATTTTGTGAATGGATGTGGTTTATTTCATGTTGCTGCTCTGCAAATATCCTCTATAGGGATATTTCCTAGGAAAGCCATAGTGGCTCCCTGTTTACATTTGGAATGAGCCCGTGGTGGTGCTCTAAGTACCATTTTGGTTTTATGGTAACAGATTTGAATGCAATAAACTATCCATCAAGCAATTCCTGCCTTCAATATGGGTACCCCTGGTGAGGCTTGGTAAAGGTGACAAAAAGTTGTTGTGTTTTCCTAAAGGGTTTTGTTCTACCAATGCAGAACATGATAGCTCTTGTAGTTCACTTATCCTTCTGAGAGAAGCGATTGCCACTAGGAAAGCATATTTCCATGTTAGAAATTGGAGTTGACATGAATGAAGTGCTTCGAATCGTGGCCGTTAAGCCTTGTCAGGACAATGCTTAGGTTCCAGGCTGGTGAAGCTGGTGAAGTCGAAGGTGGGTAACTCATTTGAGTCCTTCCATGAATGCTTTAATTACTGGTATTTTAAACAGGGACATATGTTGCCTGTTCTGCATGTAGGCAGCTAGGGCTGCTAAGTGTAATCTGATAGATGTGTAAGTGAGCCCTCCTTGATGCAGATGGAAGAGATAACCCATACGATCTTGTACTGTGGGTGCTAAAGGTTGGATTTGTTTATTTGTACAGTAATGTACAAAGCGTTTCCATTTTGCAGTGTAATATGCTCTAGTTGCAGTCCTACGAGCTCATTTAACCCCTTCCACGCTCATGACGAGCTGGGCTCGTCATGGTGTAGCCTCCTCGCACGCTCATGACGAGCCCAGCTGGGTTTTTTAAAATCTCAGCATACGGCCGTAATTACTATCGCGCCCATGAGGTTAAGGATGTCCACACATTCTTGTGGTAATTTCAGTGCCCAAATTCTAGGATTTCAGGAGTCAAATCGCTATCTGCCTGGGTTTGGGACGAATAACCTTTCCTTGATCTTGCGTCAGCAGATGTGGTCAAAGAGGTATTTTCTTGTGTGCCACTACAGATAGTTGCAGTAGGGTTGTGAACCATGCCTGCTGTGCCCATGTTGGGGCTATTAGGATTAGTGTTAGAGACAATTGTGTTAGCTTCTGTAGCACATATGGAATGAGTGGGAGAGGAGGAAAAGCGTAGGCAAATACTCCTGATTAATTAATCCATAGGGCATTTCCCTTGGACTGAGAGTGAGGAAACTTGGAGGCGAAGCAAAGCTTTGGCATTTGGCGTTGAGGTGAGTGACAAACAAGTCTTTTGAAGTAAGAGTGGAGTAGTGGTAGGTTGATCTCTCACTCATGTATCTGCTGAGCAAATCTGCGAAGACGTTGTCCACCTCAGGTAGGTATTCTGCTAGGAGGTGGATTTTGTGAGAGATTGCTCAGTCCCAGGTGCGCTCTGATAGGAGGGATAGCTGTGAGGAGTGTGCCCCCCCCTGTTTCTTTTACATAATTGATTGTAGTCATATTATCTGTGTGTATTAGTATTACCTTCTGGTGTAGGTGACTGCGAAAAGCTTTGAGGGCTAATTGAATTGCTAGAAGCTATAGATCAGGTGTCTCTAACCAGTCGTTCGTGAGCTACTAGTAGCTCAAAGACACCTTAAAAGTACCTTGCAGCCTGGAGTTCATTTTAAAATAAGCGCAGGGTACTTTTTCTTTCTTTTAATGTTAAGGGATGGCTGTGTCAACTTTACATTACTACCATCAGTCTGCAGATAGCAGTGCTTGTTAAATGAGCAGTGCTCAGTCAGATTTATGGGCCAGGCTGGGTCACAGAGGTGAAGAACTGAAGTATTTAACTCTTAAATAAAAGTCCTTGTCGAGGAGGCGTGGCCTGCTAAGATGGCCGAGTAGACGTTTCGACAGGCGCTCCAGGTGATGGCAGTGAAATCCAGCAGCATCCTGTACTATTCTACCTGTTCTGACCATATGAATTATCGTTAAGGATTACTTGCTCTCTCCTGGCGGTATCTGAACACCGAGAATGACCACCTGGAGGGCGTACTCGGCCTCCCAGAGGTGGCAACCAGACAAGCAGATGGCGCCATTTTCTTTGCTGTATGGCAGATTAGAGGTGACGGCCTTGTGGGGAAGTGATCCTCTGCTTACCTAAGAGAGGTCGTCGATGGAGGGCCGCACTGCGACACTAGAAGGAAGCTGCAGTGGGGGGGGCGAATAGATAACGGTGGTAAGCATAGCCGTGGAGTACTCTGCTTCAAGCCTCTGCTCAAGGGATCTTCAGCAGTCCAAGGCCGGCCGAAGGAGAGCTGCTGGAGGCGTTGAGGAGACCTGAGCACCTGCGAGAGGCAATGGAGTGGCCTTCAGAGATCATGTTACTGCCGGGTGGAGGAGAGGACCTTCCCTGGCCCCTGGGGTAACTGCAGAGAAGGGAGTCCAGCTTAGGCGGGCCTGGCAGCATGCAGAGCCCATTCTAGATACTAGGTGACGGCCGACGAGAGGTGCCACGCTGTTGATCCAGTAGACCGAGAGGCGGAGGACTTTTTTGAAGATGAGCGGCCAGGGAAGCATGGACGCTGGGACCCGCAGGAGCCAGCTGAAGCAGAGAGACCGATTGGTAGCCCAGTGGTGCATTCGGGCTGCGGCTGGCAGCCTGTTGTGAGAACCAGCACTTCTCTAGGTGTAGGACAGCCCATGAGCCTTCTGGGATGGATGCCTTGGTCCTGGAGTGCCTGGGGGATTCCAGCTGCCGGGCCCATGACAATGCTGCCTAGATAGCACAGGCGGTGAGGCGGACGCGATGCTGGGGGGGCTTGAAGGGGAGCGGCTCAGAGACCGGGCATTGCACCCCTCATCAGATGAATGCACTTCCAGAGTATACAAGATGGAGGAAACACTTTGAAAAGCCCCGGTCACTGGACAGCAGTATTCCGGGAGAGAGGGGACTAAAGGCGAAACACTGCGAGTGGATGCCTCAGAGTAGGCCCGTTTTGGGGGAGAAGAGCGCCCCTGTGCTCCAGACTGGATGGTCTTTGCTACAAGAGATGGACAGGAGACCCTTGTGGAGAAGGTCCCTGACCTGGTGGGAGATCGAAAGTGCAGCAAACGGGAGACACTTGGGGGACCTGTTGCTGACTGTCCACCTCAGGTGTATACTGGCAGAATGGTAATTGGACATTTTTCAATGGGACACACAAGCAAGTCGCATGAACGGTTGGTGTCCGTGCACCGCAAGATCATGGTGAGGGGCAAGGGTCCCAAGAGCAAACCAATAAAATACTGAATTATGCGCAGCCCCTCTCCCAGGGCCCCAAAACATGGGAGCCGAATATGACCAGATATGGTAAAGAGATGTCGCACGGAACGGGGGAGGCCCCTTCCCTGGCGGATGATCAAGTCCACCCAGGATGACATGGTATATAGAATCGATGCATTGACCACTGATGTTAACCTGCTGGGCTGTGACTTGTGCAAGGTGTCCTAAACTGAGCAGAATGTAAACGCTTTGTAGACGGAGGTCCACTCCCTCAGAGCCACTGTCATTGAACTCCAGAAACAGGTGGTCAAACTTGATGATCGGGTGGAGGACTCTGAAGAAAAGTCCCAAAGGAACAATTTACAGTTTCTGGGAGGACTAGATTGTCAAGGTCCTGGCCCCTAGGAGACTCTCCAAGTTTTTTATGTTGAAAGAGCACATAGAGCGTTGGTCCCCCTGCCTCGGCCTGGCGCACAACCGAGAGCTATCATCGCCCGTTTCTTTCATTACCTTGACAGAGAAGCTATCCTGCAAGCCACACGCATTAAGGGACCATTGCTATTTGAGGGCCACTCCTACCCAATTTTATCCTGATTGCACACAATGGGTCCAAGACCAGAGGAAGGCTTCCTTGCACTTAAGCGCCGTCTGCGAGATCTTAACATGAAATACAGCCTTCTTTTCCCAGCTAAGTTACGTGTTGAGAGTGATGGAAAAACCCCTGTTTCTTTTTGTCAGAGGCAAGCGATAGGCTAGACTATAATGGGTGGCCGTGGGCCTGTCTGGTGCCCTCAACAGGATCATTCAGGTCGGTGGCGGTGGGCAGACCTGCCGGGACTGAATGAGACAGTTACAGGAGACCCAAGCATGTCAGAGGACGCTACGGTCTGACCACAGTGATGCAGGCTCAAGCAAGGGTGGTACAGATAAGTCAAATGTTGCTCTTACTCCTGATGGGAAAGAGGGATTATAGGCTTTGTGGGGGGAGGATACAATTGATATACACATAGGTGATTTACTTCTTTACATAAGAAGAGCTGCTATGGACAGCGAGCTTCCCCCCTCAGAGGTGGGAGCCCATGTGGGGAGCTGGAGGTTTTGGCCTCGCACCCTGCCGATTTCCCGGCCACTGACGCAGCACTAATATTGGGGGACTATGCAGCCATACACCTAAGAATGGCATAGAAGACGTGAATACAATCGGAATAATGGTGATGTAGGTTTTTGTTATTTCCTGTTTAGGGATTGGTTGGGCTGTGGGGTGGCATGTGCAAGCCTTTATTCTTCACCGGAAGGGGGGGAAGGGACTTATCGGACTGCCCAAGGAGAGGGAGATTTCTGGGATAGCAGATAACATTTGTATTTTGAAATGGTTTGGAGTGGTCTTACTGTTTCCATTTCTGGTTCTCATGGTTATGATGCAAAAGCAATCCGAGTGGTTGAGGGGGAAGTGAAAGACAGAGGGTGCATGGTGGGGAGAATGGCAGGGTTTTTATGAATCGTGGCTTCCCACATGACAAAGGTAATCACTTGTAATGCCCTGCCTTATTTCCGACTGTCATAGCAGCGGCAGCCCCTTACACGGAAAGCAGCTGAGACTGTCTTTGATCTGGGAAAAGGGCTATTCCTGAAATATGGGAAGATATCAAGGGTTGCCCGGAAACTATGGCATACATGCGACCTGCATGGCCGGTGCTGCGCTCGAGAAACCGGCCGCACACGCGGCGCTCCTGAGGCTCTGAGAGTGGCCGGGGAGCCCGCGGCAATCCGGGAGCTTGGACCGGAGCTTCGGGAGTGCCTATAACAAACAAGCATTTGCAATGCAATATGTCTCGCATTAGGAAAGTTTGAGCTATTGGGATTGTAAATGAAAATATTTTTAGTTGGTTTTGAAAATAGCGAAATTAATAGCTTTGTCATTGACAATGCCAATAGTTTTAACTTTCGCAAATGTGACACTTATAGCATTTGTACTGCAATACGTGTTGTATTTACGTGACTTAGATGTATTGATATTACAAATAACCATGGCTTTTAGTTTTTTTAAATAATTAATACTTAAATGAAAGTTATTGTAATTTATAATGGCAATAGCTTAAACTTTTGTAAATGACTTTTGTGAAGATGATGTATTTTATTGTGACGAAAATCCAAGAACAGAAGTGAAATAGTAACATCTTTTTGTGACATTTGTAATAAAGCTTGAAACATTGAGAGAACATATTTGAACCAGTTGTTGTTGAATGGTTGCACAGATTGATGCTGTGGTGGCGCTGAGTGATGTTGTGGTGGCGACGAGTGATGCTGTGGAGTTCAGTGATGCTGTGGTAGCGCATAGTGATGTTGTGGTGGTGCTGAGTGATGCTGTGGTGATGCGATAGATAGAGTGAGGGCGATAGATAGATAGAGGGAGGGCGATAGATAATGGGAGGGCGCTAGATAGAGGGAGGGCGCTAGATAGAGAGAGGGCGATAGATATAGGAAGGGCGATAGATAGAGGAAGGGCGATAGAGTGAGGGAGGGAGGGCGATAGATATATAGACAGATAGAGTGAGGGCGATAGACAGAGTGAGGGCGAAAGATAGATACACAGATAGATAAAGTGAGGGCGATAGACAGATAGAGAGGGCGATAGATAGATAGAGTGAGGGCGATAGATAGATGGAGGTGTAGAGACAGGGGTGTAGAGAGAGAGGGTTGTTGTAGAGTGAGTGGGGTGTAAAGCGAGTGGGGTGTAGAGCGAGTGGGGTGTAGAAGGAGGGTGGTGTAGAGCGAGGGTGGTGTAGAGCGAGGGGGGTGTAGAGTGTGGGGGGTGTAGAGAGAGGGGGTTGTAGAGAGAGGGGGTTGTAGAGAGAGGGGGTTGTAGAGAGAGGGGGTGTAGAGAGAGGGGGTGTAGAGAGAGGGGGTGTAGAGAGAGGTGGTGTAGAGAGAGGTGGTGTAGAGAGAGGTGGTGTAGAGAGAGGTGGTGTAGAGAGAGGTGGTGTAGAGAGAGGTGTGTAGAGAGAGGGGTGTAGAGAGAGGGGTGTAGAGAGAGGGGTGTAGAGAGAGGGGTGTAGAGAGAGGGGTGTAGAGAGAGGGGTGTAGAGAGAGGGATGTGTAAAGAGAGAGGGTGTAGAGAGAGAGGGGTGTAGAGAGAGAGGGGTGTAGAGAGAGAGGGGTGTTTAGAGAGGGGTGTAGAGAGGGGGGTGTAGAGAGGGGGGTGTAGAGAGGGGGGTGTAGAGAAGGGGGTGTAGAGAAGGGGGTGTAGAGAAGGGGGTGTAGAGAAGGGGGTGTAGAGAGGGGGGTGTAGAGAGGGGGGTGTAGAGAGGGGGGTGTAGAGAGGGGGGTATAGAGAGGGGGGGTGTAGAGAGGGGGTGTAGAGAGGGGGGTGTAGAGAGGGGGGTGGAGGGAGGGGGGTGTAGAGAGGGGTGTGTAGAGACAGGGGGTGTGGAGAGAGAGGGGTGTGGAGAGAGAGGGGTGTAGAGAGGGTTGTAGAGAGAGGGGTGTATAGAGAGGGGTGTAGAGAGAGGGGTGTAGAGAGAGGGGGGTGTAGAGAGAGTGGGGTAGAGAGCGAGGGGGTGTAGAGAGAGAGGGGTGTAGAGAGAGGGGTGTAGAGAGAGGGGTGTAGAGAGAGGGGTGTAGAGAGAGGGGTGTAGAGAGAGGGGGGTGTATAGAGAGTGGGGTAGAGAGTGAGGGGGTGTAAAGAGAGGGATGTAGATAGAGGGGGGTAGAGAGGGGATTGTAGGGAGGGAGTGTAGAGAGACCGGTGTAGAGAGAGGGGTGTAGAGAGAGGGGTGTAGAGAGGGGGGTGTAGAGAGAGGGGGTGTATAGAGGGGGGTGTAGAGAGGGGGGTGTAGAGAGAGGGGGGTGTAGAGAGAGGGGGGTGTAGAGAGAGAGGGGTGTAGAGAGAGAGAGGGGTGTAGAGAGAGAGAGAGGGGTGTAGAGAGAGAGAGGAGTGTAGGGAAGGGGGGTGTAGAGAGGGGGGTGTAGAGAGAGAGGGGTGTAGAGAGAGGGGGGTGTAGAGAGAGGGGGGTGTAGAGAGAGGGGGGTGTAGAGAGAGAGGGGAGTGAGAGAGGGGGTGTAGAGAGAGGAGGGTGTAAAGAGAGAGGTGTAGAGAGAGTTAAGGAGGTCCTTTATCGAAAATGATTTATTCATTACACTTCCTTAATTCACCAAGAAAATGCGAGAATATATCTTCACATTACCATACATTGAAAACGTCTTAAAGTATGTGCTTGCAACAAGTGTAAACAGATCAGTGGCCTGTTCGCTCTTAATACAGATGTTAAGTTTATTCCGGATCAAAAGCAGCTGGGGTGTTGTGTGTAAACAACAAGCTCTTGGCATTGCGAGGATGGGGGCGGGGGAGCGAATTCCTTTGAAGTGTGAGAATTCCTTTGAAGTGTGAGAATTCCTTTGAAGTGTGAGTGTGGAGAGAGGCTCGCAGGCTGCTGTTCGATGTGCATGCGCCTTCACACATGCACTGTAGGCAATCCGCCTGCTTGGTAGCATTTTTGAATGCACTTTTACAACTCGCTGAGAACGCAAGCGAGACCTAAAGAGAAAGAAAGCGGAACAAAATGATAAATGACAAGAAGGGTAGATTTGAAGTCCCGAGAAAAAAGAAAATGAGAAGGGCAGATAAAATACGAAAATATAAGGGAAGGGAGGAGAAGTGAGTCACAGAGTGGTAACCAGAGAATGTAGCGCGGAAGACAAGACACCGAGAGCAGAAGGAAGAAATAGGGGGATAAGTAGGAGCTGAAAAGGGAAGCGAGGCGAAAAGGTCTCAAAATGAGACAAGGAGGAAAGGTGCTGCAAGAGAATGTCAGAAAGTACAGCGAAGTTAGAGATGTGAAGGGGGAGGAAGAGAGAGAGGAATAAATTACAAAATAGGAAAGAGACTAAAGGAAAAGTGAATGGAAAAGAACGAGGAAGTGTGAAAAGACGGATGTCGAAAAGGAAAGAAGTGGTTAAATTCAGTCAAATGTGATAGAGAAATGTGAAAGTGGAAAAAAGTGCAGGATAATCATCCATACTAATATAATAAAGAGAGAGCCCAAACCTTTGAGGCAGGTAATCTCAGGAACCACAGCACCAATCACAACACCCAATACAGCATTGGAAAGGGCAGTTGCAGCAGAAGGACATAGGCTATGCAGATGCCCACCATATACATTTAAAAGGTAAAATAACCGTGCCAGCAAAGTAGTCCCTTGTGGGCGTGTCTGCGTTGTGCTGGGGACGTGACAAACGCTGGGGGTGTGAGGTACGTTCCGCCCTTCATGCCATGTCTCATATTGTGTGCTAATCCCACCCTGCTCCCTTTAAATACCCCTGCACCCCATAATCATAACACACTCTTACTCCTTAAAATACCACAACACCCTTAAACACTAACCCATCTTAACCCAATAAATATACCCTGTACCCCAAAACCCAAATCTATCTCTAAACCCTAAAAATACCCCTGTACCCCAAAACCAAACCTAGCCATGAACCCTATAAATACCCCTGTACCTCAAAACCCAAACCTAGCCCTGAACCCTAAAAATACCCCTGTACCCCAAACCTAGCCCTGAACCCTAAAAATACCACTGTACCCCAAACCTAGCCCTGAACCCTAAAAAAACCCTGTACCCCCAAACCCAAACCTACCCCTGAACCCTAAAATACCCCTGTACCCCAAAACCCAAACCTAGTCCTGAACCCTAAAAAAATACCCCTGTACCCCCAAACCTAGCCCTGAACCCTTAAAATACCCCTGTACCCCAAACCCAAACCTACCCCTGAACCCTAAAAATACCCCTATACCCCAAAACCCAAACCTAGCCCTGAACCCTAAAAATACCCCAGTACCCCAAAACCCATGCCTATCCCTAAACCCTAAAACTAGCCCTGTACCCCATAACCCAAAACTATATCTGAACCCTTAAAATACCCAAACACCCCAAAACATATACCTCAGTACCCCAAAACATATACCCCTATACCCATACTTACCTTATCCAAACATTTTTAAAAAACATGCTTTTACCATTAACGCATTTACAACAAATTTTGTTGTAAATGTAAGCGTGGTAAAAGCATATCAAATGTAATGGCATGCGTTATAATGGCATTGCGGAGTCATGGTACTTTCGTAATGAAAGTATGAGGAGTGATGGTATGCGGAAAGAAAGTTGCGGAATAATGGGTGTTTACCCTCCCCCGGTAAGTACATTGGTGGCACGGCGGGCCACATCTCCAGCAACATACTCATAACTTTTCACCACCCATTTGAAAAATGCTCAGGTCTCTCTCATTGATGGCCAGCACCGACATACACTTTTAGACACACCTCCCGCCACAAGTTCTAGAATTGCGAACTTTAGAGCTGGGGAGCTACGTTCGAATCTCGGCATCAGCTCAACATCCTGTGATTCCAGGCAAATCGCTTGGTCTCCCCGTGCCTACCACAAATGAATGTGTTCTTCTGTAATGTAAATTGTGCTCATGCCATGTTGTTGAGTTCGCGCTATATAATATTGCAAGGAAAAATAAAGTAGGGAAACTCGAGTTCACACACTACTGAACGCGCACTCTTAAGTGCATCAGCAGTGCACTGTGAATCGGAGCGTTTCACAGGCCTATCACAGATAAGAAATGCTATCTAAACAAAATCCTACAAAACAATATACTACTGGCCGGCAGCAATTCATACCTGGACATTGTCGGGACGGGCTGCTAGTATAGGGATAAAATGAAGAGAGACGAAGACAGTGTAGGAGAGTAGGGTCTGCAATCCTATGATCACCCAGATTTTTTGCTTTTGTTTCACTGGTTTACGACTTTCTCTGGCTGTGGGCCTGCTAATCAGACCCACAGCCTGGCTGTTCTCTTTCTAAATTACGATATGTACCCTAGGTGCATTTACCAATTGGTACTGGGCCACCTTATCAGACCCCGTAACGCAGGGCATAGGTGTACCCAGGGCCGCCAGGGGCTGAAGCATGTATTATGCCACCCCTGGCTGGCCTCCTAAATTTGACACAACTGGCTGCACGACAGCTGGGGCGAAGACGTGTAACCACCCTTCGCTTTAGGTATAGTAGCTCTATATCTAACCATACAATGGACACCCGAGTTCCTATCAGTCACTCCTATGGCAGGCCTTAACGATCCTGAAGGCAGAGTGCGTGGGCTCGTGTGAGCTAGGTTCAGGCCCGAGCCGAGCCCGGTTGCAGCTTGCGGAATCAAGACCCAATAGCTGTTCCATGATAACGCGTACCATATCGGTAACTCCGGTGTCGCGTTATCAAGGCATGTCGAGTAAGGTGTCATACGAATCGGGGTGCTGCCCTCTCACCAATTCTGGCGATGAGGTTCGCATCCCACCCTTCTAGAGGGACACGACATGTACGTAACTGTGAACCCCGGTTAAAGTTAACTGAAGCCTCAGCTCCACAAAATGGATGCTGCCACCACAGACACGAGTCTGACCTCCTGCTGCTGGGAGTCCTTCCAGCGAGGAGCACTTGGACAAAGGGTTTCCTGTCAAGGGCGGTGTTCGCACCGTCCCAGACAGGGTTTGTGTATTCTGGGTAGGTAGGGCTTTGGCGAGAAGGTGACTGCGGAGTGGCACCCCGGTGCTCACTACGCATCTGCCGGTTAGAACCAGTTCCAGGGGCGACAGCCCTGGCCTGGGGAAAGTCCGGCAGGGGAGAGGGGTGTAACTACCCCCCTTCCTGGTCCCACCCTTAGGGCAGGACCTAGTCATGTACCCACCCCTTTCTTTAGAATAAAGACCGGAGCGGGGACCCTTCCAAATAAGATCATCTTTGATTCAAGAACTACTTTCTACGAAAGGACATTCGAGACTCTTCTCAAGATTTCTCCCTTGTGACTAAGGAGTAGTCACCCTGCATCAGCGGGCACCAACTAAGAACTCTGCGGTTTGCTGTAAGTCCTTCCTCAAGGAATCCGACGGCCCAGCTCGACGAGAACCGGCTTCCCTGGCACCTCTGACCTCTACCCACGTCATCAGCTCAGCTGTGATCTGTGGGTGCGACGAGACCTCGAGGGACCGGCCATCATCAGAACCTGCACGCTCTTAAAGCCAGCACGACCATCGAGGTAACTCTCTGGTGAGTGCTCTGGGGTCCGAGAAGCCCCGACCCTGAGCCGCTCCAGCACCGAAGTGCAGTCTCCCAGCATCTCCACGATCTGCGTGGGGCCCTTCTGCTCGCTGCTCAGCACGTTGTCTGGTCACTAGCCGCTGGCTTGTGCCCTTCTGTGACGACATCCGAGAATCATCACTGCTGGTCTGGTTGCTCCAGACTGGCCCTTGCTTCCATCTTTGTGAGAAGCACCCCGGACCCTCCTGGTCCACTCAAGACGCCATCTTAGGCCCACCACGTGGCCCTGAGATCTGCCAAGGCTTGTTGCCCCATCCTGGGCCCAGCGACGCCGACAGCATCATCCTTCGTGGGACAGCTCGCACCTCCGCCGTGGTCGCCGACAACGCCTCTTGGTCCGTGAGACTGCAGAGCCTAGCATCGCCCACTCACCTGGTCGAGGTGACGGCCAACCGGTGCCTTCCTGGTACCCTCTGACTACTGGATAGTAGTACGAACTTGGTCCCCTCTGCTTTCAGGTTTCATCAATCTCCGATCCAGGCTTGGATCTCTACGAACTATTCAGCACTGGTCGCCGGCCAGCAACTCCTTTTCTTCCGGCTCCTGGCTCGTCAGCGAAGACCCCGACGCCTGTAAGACTTGTGCAGCCGCAGCCCTCGTGGCTAGGTAACTCGGCATTTCGGTGCCTGCATAGCCTCCTTACTCTAGGGTCCTGAGTCCCTCGCTTCCGACTTGCCTTATCGGGTCCGCCAGAGACCTTAATCTTTCCGTGTCCTCGGACACTTGTTTTAATTGTGCACTTGAAGTATTTGCTAAAGAGATTTGGTTTGTGCTTAGTACCCTGTCCTCATAAAGAGTACAGGGCTGTTGTGATTCTTAATAAATATACTGTTTATTTTCATAACACTTGTGTGGTGTCCTTTCACTGGGTGTTCAAGGGGTACATGTGTGGTAAACAGCTGGCTTAACGCGCCCTCTCGAGTCTTTAGCCTTAGACTGCTCGTATCCACGCTACTAGGATAGCTGGTCTATAGGTTGACTTACAACCAAACACCATAAGGGTCGTTGGAACGATACATAGCGGTCGCTAGAATAGCGAACGTTGCATATCGGGCCAACTTCTCACATTGGTGAGCAGCGGTTGGGATTTGAGCTTGCTGTTGTTTTACCACACGTATCCTAAGAATATCTTGTTGAAAGATCGCACAAGTACTGTTAGTACATATAACTAAAAGCTTAGAATACTCTGAGTTCTACTGAACCAGCTGTTGTAGCTCCTCAAGGCTTAGCACACCTTGGCTACAACTCTTAGCAAGGGTACAGTAGGTAAACACGTAGTGTAGGTAGGTGCATCACTTACACCACACTAGAAACAGTATGTCGGACAAAGGAGGAAACTCTGGGTCTCCCCTTGTGTCAGTTGACCCTCCACAGGTCATCTCTTCAGGATATACTGTGCTGAGCTTCAAGGAGTTAAGACGACTGTGTCACTCCAGGAAGATTCAGCAGGGGTCTAACCCCACAACGTCCTTTCTGATTGGTCTCTTGGAGACTTATGATGCCAGAAGAGCTGAGAAACTTCGTAGCTCTTCTAATCCAGAAGGAGACATGCCTCCCCTCGAGGGAACCCGAGACGATCCTGACCTCATCCACCTCGCAACTGAGAACGAAGATGTGGAGGAGGATGAGGATGAGGATCTCTCTGGGGATGAGGCAGATAAGGGACAGGTAGAAGTCGTCAGACTAAGCAGGTCCAACTTAAGCAAACATGATAGCGGTACTGGGGGACCCCTGGGGCCACTATCAGGTCAGCTTAACATTGGGAATGGACGAGCCCGATCTCTGTCAAGAGACTCTGGCAGATCCCTTCAAACCAATGGCTCTCACAACTCTTCTCAGAGAGGGATGACGTCCCCTCAGAGGAGAGTGTACGAAGCTAAGGAAAGGGCAGCCAATCTAAGGATTGAAAGGGAAGAACTTGCCCTGGCCAAAGAAAGGCTTGCCTTTGCTAGAGAGCAACAGTTAAGTGGGGCAGTCCCCACTGGTGGCAGCAATGTACCTAGTAATAGGGAAAAGAGTTTCGATACGAAACACCTTGGTAAGATAGTGCCCCCCTTTAAGCAAGGGGACGACATCCACAAATGGATTACTGCTTTGGAGAGGGCCTGCACTGTGCAGGGTGTTCCCCAGAGTCAGTGGGCAGCTATCTTGTGGCTCTCCTTTGAAGGAAAAGGAAGAGACAAGCTCCTCACCACAAGGGTGGAGGATGCTAACAATTACCAAATCTTGAAAAATACACTCGTTGAAGGGTTCGGCCTAACCACTGAGCAGTACAGGGTGCTGTTCAGGGATACCCAGAAAACGCAGTCTCAAGATTGGTCTGATTTTGTCGATTGTGCCACTAAGGCTTTTGAGGGCTGGTTGCTGGGCAGTAAGGTTACTGATTATCAAGGATTGTATAATTTGATGATGAGAGAACAAATTTTAAACAATTGTCAGAACCAGTTGTTGCATCAGCATCTTGTCGACTCGGATCTGACCTCTCCCCAAGAATTGGGAAAGAAGGCAGACAGATGGGTTCGTACAAGAGTTAAACAGAACCAGGGCCAGAATCAAGGTGGTCAGAAGAAAGCAGACCAGAAGGGTAAAGATTCTAAAGGGGAACAAAATGACCAGAAGTCTTCGACAGGTCCCCAACAACCCAAAGAGGGTGGGGGTCAGGCTCCCCAAAAGAAGAAAGAAGGCCAATCCAAAAGATGGTGCCAGTACTGTAAAAGTAAATCTCACTGGTTTAGTGAGTGCACCAAGAAAGGAGGAGGGCAGACTCCTGCCACTGCCGCCCCTAAGGCACCTGTGCCCCCTAGTACAGTCAGCAGTGGTAGTGCGCCTCCCAAGGGTTTAGTAGGGTTAACCCTGGGTTCTGAGGGGCGTGACAACTTAGTTGGCACACTCACTCAGGCTGTCCTTGTCAGTACAGGGGACGCGGACGTATCCCCTGACGTAAGCCCCAATACTTTGGGCAAATACCGACAGACGCCTTTCATAAATGGAAAGATGGCTCAGGCCTATAGGGACACTTGTGCCAGCGTCACCATGGTGACGCCTAACTTTGTGGACCCTGGACAGATCATGCCAGGTACAGAATATCTGGTGACCAATGCAAGCAATGTCACTACCAATCACAGTATGGCAATTGTAGCTTTCTCCTGGGGAGGGGTAACTGGCCAAAAGAAGGTTGTAGTTAGTCCAGACCTCCCAGTGGATTGTTTGTTGGGCAATGATTTGGAGTCGTCACAATGGTCAGAAGTGGAGCACCGGACTCACATGGAAATGTTAGGTTTGCCAGCACATGTGTTCGCTGTGACTAGGTCACAGGTCAGGAAATGCCCCACTGAACAGGTGCTGGATCCTGGAACAACGGACCAGACACCTCCCAAGAAAAAGAGCAGTAGGGTTAAGGCTGCGCCTTCCCCCTTGCCCCAGGTCGAGGATCAAGTCTCAGAGGAGGCTGACCTACAGGAATTGAGGGAAACTGAGCCTAGGGAATTCGAACTTGATCAAGTTGAATTCTTGGGTTCAGGGGGACCCTCAAGGGAAGACCTGGGGAAGGACCAGTTAGACTGCCCTTCTCTTGAACCCCTCAGACAGCAGGCTGCTGCTGAGGCTGCTGGGAACGCCACAGGTACCCACAAGGTATACTGGGAAGATGGACTCCTGTACACTGAGTCAAGAGACCCCAAGCCTGGCATGACCAGGAGGCTGGTTGTACCCTTGTCTCAGCGTGGTTTCCTACTTACCTTGGCCCACGAGATTCCCTTAGCAGGTCACTTAGGCCAGACGAAAACGTGGGACAGGCTTGTCTCACACTTTCACTGGCCTCACATGAACGAAGATACCAAGGAGTTTTGCTGCTCCTGTGTCACTTGCCAAGCCAGTGGTAAGTCAGGTGGCACGACAAAGGCCCCCCTTATACCAATGCCTGTGGTGGGGGTGCCCTTTGAACGGGTGGGGATCGACATCGTCGGTCCCATGGAACCACCTACAGCATCAGGGCACAAGTTTATACTGGTGGTAGTGGATCATGCCACCAGGTATCCTGAAGCTATTCCCCTTAGGACCACTACAGCACCTGTTGTGGCAAGAGCCCTAGTTGGAGTGTTCTCCAGAGTGGGCTTCCCTAAGGAGGTCGTCTCCGACAGAGGTGCAAACTTTATGTCGAGCTACTTAACTGCTATGTGGAAGGAATGTGGTGTTAACTACAAGTTCACTACACCCTATCATCCACAATGCAATGGGCTTGTTGAGAGATTCAACAGGACCCTAAAAGGGATGATTCATGGACTACCGGAAAAGCTTCGGCGTAGATGGGACGTCCAGATCCCCTGCCTCTTGTTCGCCTACAGAGAAGTCCCGCAGAAGGGGGTTGGCTACAGCCCTTTTGAACTTTTGTACGGGCATCCTGTAAGGGGACCCCTGTGTTTGGTGAAGGAAGGATGGGAGAGACCTCTCAAAAAGCCTGCAGCCAACATAGTGGACTATGTGCTTGGCCTCCGCTCGCGGATGGCTGAATACATGGAAAAGGCATCTGAAAACCTTAAGGCCAGCCAAGAACTCCAAAAAGCTTGGCATGACCAAAAGGCTGTCTTGACTGTTTACCAGCCCGGACAGAAGGTGTGGGTGTTGGAGCCAGTGGCCCCAGCAGCACTCAAGGACAAATGGTCCGGGCCCTACACCATCCTGGAGAAAAAGGGAGAGGTCACCTACCTGGTCGACCTGGGAACTCCCCGGAGCCCCCACAGGGTGCTTCATGTCAACAGGCTAAAAGCATATGTCGACAGGAAGGACATGAGTTTGCTCATGGCCCTAGATGAGGGACAGGAAGAGGAGAGTGACCCTCTCCCCGACCTGCTCACTCAGAATCCTGACGATGGCTCGGTAGATGGTGTTGTCTTTTGTGGCAGCCTCTCCGAACATCAACAGAGCGACTGTAAACAGGTTCTTCAGTCGTTCAGACATATGTTTTCTCTAACACCCAGTCAGACCGATTGGTGTACCCATGAGGTTGACACTGGTGACAGCTTGCCCGTCAAGAGTAAAATCTACAGGCAGCCTGATCACGTTAGAGACTGCATCAAGAGTGAAGTGCAGAAAATGTTGGAGCTGGGAGTCATTGAACCCTCGGATAGCCCTTGGGCTAGTCCCGTAGTTCTAGTGCCGAAACCTCACACCCAGGGTGGTAAGAGAGAGATGAGGTTTTGCGTAGACTACAGGGGTCTCAATGCAGTCACTAAGACTGACGCCCACCCAATACCAAAGGCAGACGAGCTTATCGACAGATTGGCTTCGGCCAACTACTTAAGTACGTTTGACCTGACAGCTGGGTATTGGCAAATCAGGTTAGCTGAGGACGCCAAGCCTAAAACCGCATTTTCAACCCCTGGTGGGCATTATCAGTTCGTGGTAATGCCCTTTGGTCTGAAAAATGCACCTGCCACCTTCCAACGGTTGGTGAATCAAGTCCTTACTGGGCTGGATGACTTCTGTGCGGCGTATCTTGACGATATCGCTGTCTTTAGCTCCACCTGGGAGGATCACCTGGTCCACCTGCGGAAGACGTTAGAGGCACTGCAAGCAGCAGGTCTCACTATCAAGGCCACCAAGTGCCAGATAGGGCAGACACAGGTTGTATACCTGGGCCACCTTGTAGGTGGAGGTCAGGTTCAGCCACTGGAGAGCAAGATACAGTCAATCAGGGACTGGGCTCCTCCAACCACCCAGACTCAGGTTCGAGCTTTCTTGGGCCTGACTGGTTACTATAGGAAGTTTGTCAGGAACTATGGTTCCATTGTGACACCATTAAACGAACTGACAAGTAAGAAAATGCCAAAAAAGGTTCAGTGGACAGCGAGCTGTCAAAAAGCATTCGATGACCTAAAGCAGGCCATGTGCACGGCGCCTATCCTCAAGAGTCCGGACTACTCCAAACCATTCATTGTCCAAACAGATGCTTCTGAGTTGGGTGTGGGAGCTGTTCTTTCTCAACTGAATTTTGATGGTCAAGACCAGCCCATTGCTTTTATAAGCAGAAGGCTGACCCCTAGAGAGAAGAATTGGTCAGCTATTGAGAGGGAGGCCTTTGCTGTGGTTTGGGCCCTGAAGAAGCTGAGGCCATACTTGTTTGGCACTCACTTCAAGATTCAGACCGACCATAAGCCCCTCTTGTGGCTAAATCAGATGAAGGGTGAAAACCCCAAACTGCTTAGGTGGTCCATTTCCCTACAGGGGATGGACTTTACAGTGGAACATAGACCTGGTACTGATCATGGCAATGCCGATGGGCTCTCCAGATATTTCCACTTAGAACAAGAAGACTCACCTGGTCAAGGTTAGCTTATTGTTCCGACGTTTGGGGGGGGGGGTCATGTAGGAGAGTAGGGTCTGCAATCCTATGATCACCCAGATTTTTTGCTTTTGTTTCACTGGTTTACGACTTTCTCTGGCTGTGGGCCTGCTAATCAGACCCACAGCCTGGCTGTTCTCTTTCTAAATTACGATATGTACCCTAGGTGCATTTACCAATTGGTACTGGGCCACCTTATCAGACCCCGTAACGCAGGGCATAGGTGTACCCAGGGCCGCCAGGGGCTGAAGCATGTATTATGCCACCCCTGGCTGGCCTCCTAAATTTGACACAACTGGCTGCACGACAGCTGGGGCGAAGACGTGTAACCACCCTTCGCTTTAGGTATAGTAGCTCTATATCTAACCATACAATGGACACCCGAGTTCCTATCAGTCACTCCTATGGCAGGCCTTAACGATCCTGAAGGCAGAGTGCGTGGGCTCGTGTGAGCTAGGTTCAGGCCCGAGCCGAGCCCGGTTGCAGCTTGCGGAATCAAGACCCAATAGCTGTTCCATGATAACGCGTACCATATCGGTAACTCCGGTGTCGCGTTATCAAGGCATGTCGAGTAAGGTGACATACGAATCGGGGTGCTGCCCTCTCACCAATTCTGGCGATGAGGTTCGCATCCCACCCTTCTAGAGGGACACAACATGTACGTAACTGTGAACCCCGGTTAAAGTTAACTGAAGCCTCAGCTCCACAAAATGGATGCTGCCACCACAGACACGAGTCTGACCTCCTGCTGCTGGGAGTCCTTCCAGCGAGGAGCACTTGGACAAAGGGTTTCCTGTCAAGGGCGGTGTTCGCACCGTCCCAGACAGGGTTTGTGTATTCTGGGTAGGTAGGGCTTTGGCGAGAAGGTGACTGCGGAGTGGCACCCCGGTGCTCACTACGCATCTGCCGGTTAGAACCAGTTCCAGGGGCGACAGCCCTGGCCTGGGGAAAGTCCGGCAGGGGAGAGGGGTGTAACTACCCCCCTTCCTGGTCCCACCCTTAGGGCAGGACCTAGTCATGTACCCACCCCTTTCTTTAGAATAAAGACCGGAGCGGGGACCCTTCCAAATTAGATCATCTTTGATTCAAGAACTACTTTCTACGAAAGGACATTCGAGACTCTTCTCAAGATTTCTCCCTTGTGACTAAGGAGTAGTCACCCTGCATCAGCGGGCACCAACTAAGAACTCTGCGGTTTGCTGTAAGTCCTTCCTCAAGGAATCCGACGGCCCAGCTCGACGAGAACCGGCTTCCCTGGCACCTCTGACCTCTACCCACGTCATCAGCTCAGCTGTGATCTGTGGGTGCGACGAGACCTCGAGGGACCGGCCATCATCAGAACCTGCACGCTCTTAAAGCCAGCACGACCATCGAGGTAACTCTCTGGTGAGTGCTCTGGGGTCCGAGAAGCCCCGACCCTGAGCCGCTCCAGCACCGAAGTGCAGTCTCCCAGCATCTCCACGATCTGCGTGGGGCCCTTCTGCTCGCTGCTCAGCACGTTGTCTGGTCACTAGCCGCTGGCTTGTGCCCTTCTGTGACGACATCCGAGAATCATCACTGCTGGTCTGGTTGCTCCAGACTGGCCCTTGCTTCCATCTTTGTGAGAAGCACCCCGGACCCTCCTGGTCCACTCAAGACGCCATCTTAGGCCCACCACGTGGCCCTGAGATCTGCCAAGGCTTGTTGCCCCATCCTGGGCCCAGCGACGCCGACAGCATCATCCTTCGTGGGACAGCTCGCACCTCCGCCGTGGTCGCCGACAACGCCTCCTGGTCCGTGAGACTGCAGAGCCTAGCATCGCCCACTCACCTGGTCGAGGTGACGGCCAACCGGTGCCTTCCTGGTACCCTCTGACTACTGGATAGTAGTACGAACTTGGTCCCCTCTGCTTTCAGGTTTCATCAATCTCCGATCCAGGCTTGGATCTCTACGAACTATTCAGCACTGGTCGCCGGCCAGCAACTCCTTTTCTTCCGGCTCCTGGCTCGTCAGCGAAGACCCCGACGCCTGTAAGACTTGTGCAGCCGCAGCCCTCGTGGCTAGGTAACTCGGCATTTCGGTGCCTGCATAGCCTCCTTACTCTAGGGTCCTGAGTCCCTCGCTTCCGACTTGCCTTATCGGGTCCGCCCGAGACCTTAATCTTTCCGTGTCCTCGGACACTTGTTTTAATTGTGCACTTGAAGTATTTGCTAAAGAGATTTGGTTTGTGCTTAGTACCCTGTCCTCATAAAGAGTACAGGGCTGTTGTGATTCTTAATAAATATACTGTTTATTTTCATAACACTTGTGTGGTGTCCTTTCACTGGGTGTTCAAGGGGTACATGTGTGGTAAACAGCTGGCTTAACGCGCCCTCTCGAGTCTTTAGCCTTAGACTGCTCGTATCCACGCTACTAGGATAGCTGGTCTATAGGTTGACTTACAACCAAACACCATAAGGGTCGTTGGAACGATACATAGCGGTCGCTAGAATAGCGAACGTTGCATATCGGGCCAACTTCTCACAGACAGGACAGGAAATGATGATATGAAGAGAATAGGGAAATTCACAAAAAGAGAAAAGGCAAAAGAGAGGGAAAAAAAGTCGAAAGCGAAGGAAAGAGACTGGTAAAAGAAAAGAATAGGTGAAACTGGCGAGAGAAGAGTGAAAGGGATGAGAGGGGCTAAGACACGGGAAAGTGGGGATTAACTTTAATATAAGGTAGAGTCAATAGAATGCAAAGAATGGGACGAGTGTGAGGGAAAGTAATATGAAGATAAAGGCGAGGAGAGAAAGAGATCGACGATAATGGTGAAAGGAAGAGAAAGCAGAACGTGAAAGATGTGAATTGAGAGAAGTAGAGAAGGGGTGATGTGAGGGGAAGTTACGGAAAGAGAAAGGAGAGAAAGAACAGAATGCTGAGCACAAGATGGAGTGAAAGAGGAAGGGCATCGGAAGAGAAAGCGGAGACACGGTTAGAGAGGGAAAAAGAAAAGAAGGGAATGGCAATGAATTGAAAAATGGGAAATAATGCAAGCAGAATATTAAAAGGGCATAGAAAGAACGCAACTACAGAGTCGGTGGGAAAGCAAGAGAGAAAAGGGTGCTTGGGCGAGGGAGACAGCGAACAACAAAGGGGCACCAAGGAGAGGGGAGGGGGTTGAAGTGAAGGTAAGGAGAAACCGGAGATACGCGTTTACTGGGTGCGCAGCAAGGCACATCAATCTCCGTCTGCAGGACGTGGTGCTCTCTGTGAGGGCTGCGTTAGTTTAAAAGGCACGTGGCCAGGGGGCGGGGGGTAGACTTGCAACCCCCACACCCGCTGGAAGAGGTACCCTGTTGTCATAATGGCACCTGTGCTGAGGCAGCGTCCAAAAAACAAGAGGTAGCAAAATTGTGTTTATGGAGGTGCCGGGGGCGTTTGGGGGGGGGCTGTCTAATCTCTCAGCGTTTAGGACCCCTCATCGCCGGGGCCACAAGTAGGGGCGTGAAGAAGAGACAACTGAGGTTTTCATACACCACAGATTCCAAACCCAGTAATCAGCTGGGGGGTGGGGGTAGGGGGGGCGTTGAAAGAAGCACCGCCTGGCAACGGGCAGCATAGGAGGGTGAGAAAGGGCTTAATTTGAAGGATAATAAGTAGGAATTGAAGGACGGACAACTCAGACGTTCTAACAGTTAGGTTTTATGTTACGCTACGCTATGCTATGCTTTGTTGTGTTGTGTTGTGGTGAGCTGTGTCGTCACGCTATGCTATGTTGCGGTGCACTACGTTACGCTATGATATGGTATGTTCTGCTACGTTACGTTATGTCACGCTATGTTATGTTTTGTGCATTTGGGCAGCCCATTTGTAAAGGTCTCGTAGCCTGTGGAAGGGGTGAGAGAGTGCCATGGGGAGCGGGTTGGGGGAGAGGAGGAGAAGACGGCGATAGATATCCGGCCCAGGTGGTAGGGTGGCAAGAATGTAGAAAAGCGGAGCTGGAGGGAAGGGTTTCCGGAAATGGAGAGAGCGCGAGGCAGATGCCTATGACTGCAGCGGTGATGGAAGAACGGGGCATGGGGGCGGGTTGGTAAGACTGAGGGGGGGGAGCTGGCTAGGGAGAGGGGCAGAGGGTGCGATGGAGTGACTGGGGTGGTGGAGGAGGTCTGGGCCAAGGGGTGAGGCTGAAGGAGGATGGGGGGGGGCGTGGGAGCGGCTTGGGAGCTGATTCCTTTGAAGTCGGATGCCGAGGCTCAGACAAATGGTGGTGTGTGAGCGGCTTCCTTTTAAGCGTGATGCCGAGGCATGGTGTGGGATGTGGTTGGCGATGATGTGTACGCGCCTGGCTCACATGAACTGTACGCGATCCGCAGCTAGGTAGACTTTTCGGACCGCTTACTATAATCTCGCCTATTCAATCCCTACGGGATAGAATAGGCGAGACCTAAAAAGGTGAGGAGGAATTCATCACAGCAGAGGGGGAAAAAGCCACTTAGAACAGGCGAATCCCCGAGAGAATGAGGTCTGCAGTGGCGGGCGCCTTCCGCGAGTCTAAGTTGTGGCAGGAGGGAACAGTTACTGTACCAGCAGATGAGGCATGTCCCCCTCGGCCTCTGGGAAGCGGCATAATACAATTAAGGGAGGTGTTGGAGCGAAGAACCCACAACGCATAGAGGACTACTGGCTAGAAGGAGATCAAGTTGTGAGCCCTACATGAGGCGCAGAAGAAAAGAAGCCCAACAGAACACCTTCAGTCTTCCCAAGCGAGCACACTGCTGACGTCCGGGCACAGCACCCACACATTTTGAGGGGAGTGCGAACCTCTGGAAGAACACCCCATGAGCCCGGGGGAGCCGGTGGAATAGGCAACAGCCCCTGTCTTGCCAAATTCTCCAAGCAATAGCAGCCTGAACAACACCCCTTGAACTTCCATATCCCTGCCATCTAACAGACCAACGTGTGCGGACCTCCACTGTAAAGGGTCAGAGACAATCTGTGCTTGTGCATGTGATGGTGTTTGCGTGTGCATGTACTTCGGTGTTTTTGTACTAAAGCATGGGATTTTATGTGTGCTTGTGTTTTTGGATGTTTCTGTATATGTGATTGTGTGTTTGCATATGTGTGCTCATATAGGTCTGTGCATGTGATGGTGTGTGCACGCTGGATTTGTTAATCTCTGGCTGCCACTGTCCTGGATATTGACTCTAATTGCCAGATGCCTGACCTTAGGATGGCCATTAGTGTACCAGTGTACAGTACAGTCCCCTGCCTGACCCCAAGATGGCTTCCATAGTGGTCCTCTCCACGTTGTTTTACTTCCCTGGGACAACAATTGGACATTGACAAGACCTTGAACCTATCCCCTAACCTGCTTACACATCTGCGGAACTTACCCCAGAATGTAGAGACCAAGCGATTTGGCTGGTGCCCGGTGGAGCTACCATATAGCTAAAGAGGAGATGGGTTGTTGACTACCCCCCCCACCCCCCCCCCCAACCCCCTGCCATCACCTACCCAGCCGGACCTTGGGCAGATTTCTCCCTCGTCTCTACATCCTATCTTCCTCCTACCCCTTTACCCTATCCCCTTACCCTTCCTTGCGCCATTCACCTTGTCCCCTATGTTCTTTAAATGCTTTTCTTGATACGTATGTAACTTTTAACTGATGTAAATGGCAACAGTATTGTTCCTCATGTAAAGCGCTCTGTTTCCTTCGGGAGTAGCCAGTGCTATATAATAACTCATTAATTAAATATGTTCCCATTTAGTACTCTTTCTCTCTTTGTCTACTTCCCTAGCTCCTATCCCCTCTCCCTTGAATCTCTCACCTTGCCTGCTAGTCTGCCTAGCCCCCCCTGCCCTTTGTGCCCTTTAACTAAGCACTCTTTCTCCCCTTGTTGGGGAAAGATCCAATATTTATACTCTGGAGTCTCAGCAAACCTGCTGAGAGTCCACTGCGCCAAGGGAGCCACTCACAACTGAGGTATGATATGGCACCCCTTACCAAAGCACTCCTTCTCCCCTTTTTGGGGAAGGGTCCAGTATGTAGGCCTTGGAGTCTCAGAGACCCCTCTGAGAGAGTCCACTGCGTAAAGGAAGCCTCGCGCAACAGAGATAGAGAAGTGATACCACTTCCCCTGGGAGCACAGCTTACTGGAATTTGGACGTTGCTTTAACTCGTCTACTGGTTTGTGTCCCCGTCGCCCTTCCCTCCTCTTTCCATGCAGTGTCCTTCACCCTCCCCATCTCTTTCCCGCCTTCATTACCTGTCTACTTCCCCAGCTCCTACCCCACTTCCCCTGAATCTTTCCCCCTTGCCTGCTTTTCCCTTTACGTATTTGTGCTTATTGTTTTTCTCGACCTTACAAGTAACTATGTTGCCATGCTCTAATAACTGTGTAACCTTTGTAACAATGTAACCTGTAACTATGATCTGATGCTCATGTAAATCGCTCCGATACCTCCGGGTCTAGCCAGCGCTATATAAAACCTTTAAAATAAAATAAAATAAATATCAACAGTGATGCTATATATGGCACGGGGACGGCGTTTGATATCCCACATTTAAAAGGCGCTTCGTGATGACCTCCCTGGGGGGACACTCCTGGGGCAGATGCTGTGGGAGGAAGCGGTAGGGGAGCTCCTCTCGGAGCGAGACTGGTCGAGAATTCATGAGACGGTTTGGGAGTTGAGTTCTAATGAACGATTCAAGCTCATACGGCACAATACCGTTCATCAGGTTTATCTCACCCTGCACTCCTTAGGCAAAATCTACCTGGATCGCTCAGGTGTGTGTCCCTGATTAAGGCCAGGTGGAGGAGGCGGAGTTGCTCTACGCAGAGCTCTACGGAGTTGGCCAAAAACTCAGTGGAGCTCTGCACCGCGCCTCCCACCCCTGCGATAAATATTTTTTAAATAACATGTACAATTAAAATAATCCCATAGGTCATGGTGACCATGACGTATGTCTGATGTAGGGGATTACGGCGAGGACGAGGAGGGCACCCCGGGATGCCGCGATAAGGGAAGCGCGCTTTTATTTTACTTCAATTGTACAATTTATTTTAAAACTATTTATTGCGGGGTGGGAGGCAGTAGGGTCCAGGGCTGAACTCCGCTCCGCTGCAGAGTCAGAGGTTTTGCAGGAACTTTGCATTCTCCGCGGAACATGGAATATGTAAAATTCCACAAACTCCGCCAGCGGAGTGAAGTTCAGTGCCCAGGGTTATCCCTGATGCGGAGAGACAGAGGCAACCTTTCTACAAATGATGTGGACATGCTTAGTCCTAACTCAATATTTGGGAACTACACTTGCAAGTTTGCAAAAAGCTACAGGATGGACAATTCCCAGGGAGATTCAATCAGTGCTGCTGGGACTGTTGCCTACTCCCAAAACTAAGAAATTGAGTAGATGGTTTGTCCTTTTGGGGTTAGTTCTAGCGAAGAGACGTATTGCAATAGCATGACTAAGCACTGGACCCCCAGGGGATGATGCGTGGCTGTGAGACATGTGTGAGTGCGTGACCGCGGAATCAATCCATATGAAACAAGTCTGGAGGAATGAAAAGCACAAGGATGACACCGGAGCATGGGCAGCTATGGTAGCAGACCTGAGACATCCGAAGAATGACCGCCAGCGGCAGATCCTTTTCTCACCTCGTCGCCAAGAAAATGGGAACATGACACGGAGGGGGAAGGGGTGAGTTAATGCTGTTTAGTTGGCATAGAAATCATTGCACAGAACTGTAGGGGGATGCACCCAAAATAGTTGCTGTGGCTGTAAATGGCATATCTGTGGTTTTGGGGCAGGGGTGAGGTGGGGGAACATGGCTCTCCTTGACATTTCTCATCCTTGTACCAATTGCTCATATGAAAATGCTAATAAAGTTTTTTTGAAGAAGAACAAAGTCCTTGTCGACTCAATATTGAAGCG
The DNA here is from genome assembly GCF_964263255.1 of Lissotriton vulgaris. Classification (NCBI taxonomy): domain Eukaryota; kingdom Metazoa; phylum Chordata; class Amphibia; order Caudata; family Salamandridae; genus Lissotriton; species Lissotriton vulgaris. The sequence goes on along the minus strand of NC_141690.1, from coordinate 190,087,019 downwards.
TGAGAACAAAATTATGTTTCTGAATGCTGGTAAATAGGAGAACATTAAATGAAAAGTTACCTTTATGATTAACTCTTCATTTTAATTTTCTCCCATTTCAAAGAGTCACATTTATAAGCAGCAGGCTATTTGCTTCTAGTGGCCAGTAGCTGAAAAATAGTAATTTTTTTCAAATGAGAGAAAACGGTTTCTATGAAACATCAGATATTAATGTCCTTCTCCACTTTCAATTAAGCTAAATATCTTAATGGTTTATTAAAGCATGTTTAGTCACTTAAAATTCCTCCTGTTTAAACAAATGTATTGTTTTTGTTATAAATATCGCACCATGTGTACTGGCCACTGGGTGCAAGATGCTTGGTGATTGTAAATTTGACACTTGAAAATGTAAATGATAAGTTTTATGGAATCTCTATAATTAAAAATTAACTCTTCAGCTTTAATTCTCTCTATACAGCGCCATATTTATAAATGAAAAATATAGCCATTATTTTACGTTGGAGAAATTTAAAGTGGAGAAAATGTTTCCATATTCAAAACATTTTTGTAAAACATTTTTCTGCACTTACAATTTCTCTAGGTATATCCTGTGCCAAATGTACATACAACACAGTCTCCCTGTGCACTTATATTCCATTCATATGCACACCTATTCATACATCCCCTACACCACGCTCTCAGTGAAAATATTTTGTTCAAACCATAACATCTGGCTCTATGGACATAAGGCTTAAAGTCAATTAAGCTTGGTTTGGGGGCATTTGGTAACAATGCACGAGTTGCTTAGCCTTTAGTAGCTTGCGATTATTTTCACTGATTAGAAGTCGCTCTCACTACAGAAAAGGCCGGAGACCCCTGCTCTAGATGAATGATGTATAGATGTCTCTGATATACTGTACATAGACAGTGAACTGTGAGATCTTGCATATGTGCTTCCCACCCCAGAAGGTATGCATTTGCGGTAAAGGTGACTTGCGGAATTGGGGCCTCGAAGGGCCGACCCTGCAATAAGTTGTTGCTGTTCCACCACTGCAGAGCGCGATGGGTCGCTGGCCCTACCAACACTAGATCTTGTAGATGCCCCTCTGCTTGAGACCATTGAGGTTGCAGAATGCCCTGAAGGGAGCACATATATAGACAAGCGTGTGGTACTAGGACTATGCAGGAAGACATTATACCTAAACAACTCATCACTACCTTTACAGTGAGTTAAGCTCGTGCTTGAAAAAGATGCAATGTCGGTGTGAATCTTTGCACGGATTCTGGACTGGGATAGGCTTTGACTGTGACTGAATTGAGTGATGCATCTAAGAAGGGATGAATCTGTAGCAGTTGCAGATGAGACTTTAGTATTTGAGGGTGTACCTCAGTTCGAGCAGAAGGTTGATAACCGGTTTAGTGTCCTGAAAACACTGCTGGTATTTTGGGCTCATGATGAAGCAGTTGTCAAGATAGGGAAAAATATGTATTCCTTCCCTCCTGAGGTGAGCCACCACTACTGCAAGGCATTTGGTGAAAACCCTTGAAGCTGTAGAGACACCGAAGGGTAGCACTTTGAATTGGTAGTGTTGGCTGTTAAGTTGAAAACGTAAATAACGGCAGTGGACTGGTTGTATGGGAATATGGAAGTATGCGTCTCTGAGGTCTAATGCCATCATGAAATCTCCTTGCTGTAGCAGTGGTATCTCCTCTTGTAGTGTGACCATGTGGAAGTGTTCTGAGGAGATGTAACTGGCCTGAGATCTAGGATTGATCTTAACGTTTTGTCGTTTTTGGGGATGAGAAACTAGAGGGAGTATTCTTTGTGTCCCTGATGTCCTGTCGGTGGTGTCACCTTGAGCTGATTATTGGTAGGACCCATTAGTCTGTGGTGATGCTCTGCCAGTGTGGATAAAAATCTTGTACCTTTCCCCCAATTGGTGTTATATGTGATGGTTGGAGATGTAGGTGGTCACTGTTTTGGAGAGGTGGCCGTTTTGGTAGTGGTTTCACAGCCTCTATCTCTATGGGAGGAGCCTCTGATAAAGTGACTTTGATGCGAGTCCTGTTGTTTATGGCCAGTGCCGGAGTCAGTGGACAAACCCTTCTGACTGCATCCCTATATTGGCCCATATGAAAGGAACTACAGTGTTTGTAGTACCCCCATTGCTTTAGTGGTGTTTGTGTCCTTTTTTACTTTTCCAAAATGTCAACATCTGTGGATCAAAGAGAATTTGTACATCAAATGGTAAATTGAGCAGGTGTTGCACGAGTGGTTTGAAGGTGGAGACCGGGGCGTGGCCAAGATGGCGGGGTGAGCGGACGCTTCCTCCCTTAGCTCCTCCGGCCCGGCTCAGCCCGAGCCCTGATCGCCGCGCTTCTCTCCCCCGCGGCTGCACGGCGGGCGAGAGAACTGTGCCGGAATTCCTGGGGCACATTTTGATGCCACTTTGACTTTTGTGGCCCCGAGGGAAGTCCCCGAAAAGTTTATTCGAAGATCGCTCCGAGGAGCGGAGCCCGGGTCGTCCCGAGGAGAAGAGCCTGGAGGCGGAGCATACGGCGGCGCTGTCGGCGCGCCTCGGCTAGGCCGAGTGCTGAACAGCTGAAAGCCGAAGATCCCGAGGGAGCGGAATAGACGGACTCCGCGGAGTGCCGGGGCTTCCTGACCGGTGCCCTGGTGGCGAACACCATTGGTGGGCGACGGACCTCACCCCTGCGCCGGCGACCTTCCCCCTGCCTTGGGCTTCGAGGGGTGACGCCTTGCGAACTCCGCGCCCGGAGGCGCTGGATGGCGGAGTTCGAGCTGTGCCCGTGCCGGGCGAATTAACTAGTGGCGAGGGGAGACGTCGGTTTCGCCCTTTCCGGACCCGTTGCTGTTTGAGGGTCGCCCATGGACTTGCTGGCCCGGGCTGCCTCCTTGGGTCCCGCCCTCCCGCCATCTTGTCTTTGTGTAGCTGTGCCCAGTGGCCCTCGCCCGCACCCTTCTTCTACGAGAGCCTCGATTTGTCCTGGCACCGACTCATCTACTGCCCTCTCTGGGAATACGAGGCTGGAGGCCTCCACTTTGGACGTTGCTGCCTGCCCCGCTGACCCGGGGGTCGTCTTGCCCAGGACCGGGCCGCCATTTTGTCGCCTGTGACGCACTACCCTTGTCCCCGACGAGGGCCTCACATCTGGTGCCCGCGAGCGGTGGCGCTCGCCTACAGCGACTGACCCTGGGCTTCACCGGGGGCCAAGATGACTGGGAGACGTGGCGCGGCACGAGGGGATCGCACTTTGCCGGAAATGCTCGGCAGGTCCCAGCAACTACGCGACAGGACACAGCCGTCCCCAGGGGCCTCCCGGACATCGACGGACGCAGCCGTGGGCGAGCCACCAGTCACGAGGTCCTTCATGGAGGACTTATTCAGCTCCCTCAAGGAGGAATTTCAAACTCTTAAGACCGAGGTGGCTGGAGAGGTCCGGGAGGTGCGCAGGGAGGTCGAGGGCCTGGGCGAGCGGGTCGATGCTGTGGAGACGACGGCCCAGCGTCGCGATGAAGAGATAACTCATCTCCAGCAGGACGTCCTCCGCCTCCGGGAGCAATGTGTTGAGCTCCAGGCCCATTCGGAAGACCTCGAGAACAGGTCCAGGCGGAATAACATTCGGGTGCGAGGTGTTCCGTCCGCGGATGAGGGTGCGGACCTGGTGGCCTATCTGCAGGACTTGTTCCGCGACATCTTGGAGGAAGAAGCGGACTTCCCGATCCGCATTGACAGAGCGCATAGGGTGGGCCGCCAGCGCCAGTCATCGGCTCCCCCGCCTGATATCCTGGCTTTCCTGCCGGATTTCCCCCTAAAAGAGCGCATCATGACGGAGGCCCGCAGGAAGCAGCCGCTGACCTTCCGAGAAAGACCTGTAGCGCTCTATCAGGACCTGTCCGCCATCACACTGCAGAAGCGCAGGTCTTTCCGCATCGCGACGGACTTTCTGCGAGAGCATGAGACACCCTATTCCTGGGGTCACCCCTTCCGTCTTATCTTTCGATGGAATGGGGTGCTGCATCAGCTGCGCTCTTTACAAGATGTCTGTGGAGTATTGGGCCTTACTGCTACGGAGGAGGAAGGGGCTACACCCGCATGGCGGCGCCCCGAGCGGCGGGGCCGACGGAGGTCGAGGAGGCGCCAATCGTCAGCGACGGCGAGTCGTCCAGACTCGCCCACCATCAGAGCAGAAATGGCGGAGGCCCTGAGGAATGCGGCCAGGAACTTGCCTGAAGCTACTGGTGTGGCCCTAACGGCCTAACTTTTTTCCAGGGGGAGAGACTCTTAGCTTTGACGATGCTGAGCTGGGGCTGGAGGGGGCGGGGGGGTGGGGGGGTGTGTGGCTGGACGTCCACTTGACTTTTTTTCTGCAGACTCGCCCATTAGGGCTAGACTGAGACTATGGGGTGTTGTTTCCTGTTTTTTTTTACTTTGGTTGGTTGCCATGGGTTGGTTCTGGGGGGGTTTGACTGTTGGTTTGGTGTGGGGGGGGTCCCGTCCGAAGTGGTCCGAACATGTGCGATGTTGCCTCTGGCCTTCCCTGCGCCCCTGCCCCGCGCGCCCCCTCCGCTGATCCCTTGCTCGCTGCATAGCGCGTTGTTTCCCTGGAGGCGATGCCGCCCCTGAAGGTAGTGACCCTTAATGTTAAGGGTCTGAATAACCCCATGAAGCGTAGGGCGATCCTTTCCCTGTTGGAGGGGTCGCAGGCGGATATTTGCCTCCTGCAGGAAACCCATTTGCTTTCCAAAGATTGCCATAGGTTGCGCTCTGCCAAGTTCCCCACGCAACTCTTTTCCTCTGCTGCGACTAAGACTGCTGGGGTGGCCATTCTTTTAGCCAGCTCCTTCAGGGGGGAGGTGTTACATAAACATGCTGAGCAGAAAGGGAGGCTTCTAGTGTATCGCATGCGTTTGGGAGGTGTTACCTTTACGGTTGGTTCGGCATACAGCCCGAATGACCACCAGGATCGCTTCCTGGAATCAGTGTTGGTGGACGTTACTGCCTCGCCCGATCGCCATATCATCTTGGGGGGAGACCTGAATACGGTCTTCGACTCCACCCTGGATAGGTCTGCCCAACGCTTTCCGCAGACAGGGGAGCTTTCTAGGGCGGTGCAGGACCAGCTTGCGGAAATGGACCTGCATGACCTCTGGCGCGTCCTGCACCCCACCGATAGGGACTACTCCTATTTCTCCCACGCGCACCGCACGTATTCACGGTTGGATTACCTCTTGGTGAGCGGACCGCTTCGTTCGGCCGCCACAGCGGCGGACATCGGGGTTTTGTCCCTGTCCGACCACGCACCGGTTTCCGGAATCTTTGCTTGGCCGGCGGCCCCCCCCTCTAGGGGGATGTGGCGGCTCCGGGACACGCTTCTCCATAAGAAATCGGTCGTAAAGCGAGTGGAGGAGGTCATCCAGGACTACCTGACCCACAATAACAACTCTGCCACGTCCCTGGCGACGCAGTGGGCGGCTTTGAAAGCGGTCGTCAGAGGGGAGTTTATCTCCATTTCCTCGGCGGAAAACAGGGAACGCCAACGCAAGAGGGAGGAACTGACAGCGCAGGTTCGGGAGCTTGAGCAGGTTCACCGCCGGACGGGGGCTCCTCGTGTCTGGAAGCAGCTGAAGGCGGCACGGAAACTCCTCTCTGCGTTGGATCTAGATCGGGCGGAGTATGCTGCGCTGCGCCTGAAGTATGCCTTTTACACCGGCGGAGACAGGTGCGGTAAGCTCCTGGCCCATAGGCTCAGGGCTGCGCAGCAACGCAATGTGGTGAAGGAGCTGGTGGGAGTGGATGGGATCCCGGTTTCCGGTGACGCGGAGGTGGCAGATACCTTTCGTTCCTTTTACGAGGCACTGTACGCTGCGGAGCCTTCCCCACCGGGAGAGGCTGAGGCCTATTTGGAGTCAGTGACCCTCCCGGCCCTGGACCCCTCCCAGGCGGACCACCTAGAGAGGGACATTCACGTGGAGGAGGTCATCTCCGCGATTGCGCGGCTAAAGCATGGCAAAGCCCCGGGCCCGGATGGCTATACGGCCTTGTTTTACAAGACCTTCTGTCCCACTGTCGCGCCTCTACTGGCTCACTTGTTCAACTCCTTCTCCGAGCCGGGAGCCATCCCGCCGGACCTTCTCTCAGCGACGGTGTCGGTTATCCCCAAGCCGGGGAAGGACCGGACCCTGTGCGGCTCGTACCGGCCCATCTCGCTCCTAAATGTGGACCTCAAGCTTTACACCGGAATCTTGGCGGCCAGATTGGGTTTACACTTACCAGGTTTGGTGGAGGCGGACCAGGCCGGTTTTGTACCCGGTAGGCAGACGGTCGACAACACAAAGAGGGTGACGCACGTGCTGGAAAAGGCCTCACGCATCCCGGGGGAGCGGATGCTGCTATCAGTCGACGCGGAGAAGGCCTTTGATAGGGTTCATTGGCCATATCTCGAGCTGGTCCTTGGGAAACTGGGGATCGGCGAGAAGTTCCGCACTATGGTCTTTAACTGCTACAGGAGACCATCAGCGTCAGTGCGTGTCAATGGACACAGCTCCAACTGCTTTGCCATTGAGCGCGGCACGAGACAGGGTTGCCCCCTCTCGCCGCTCCTCTTTGCCCTCTATATGGAGCCGTTTGCACAGAGGATTCGTGATAACCCGGACGCTATTGGGGTGAAGATGGGGCAATACACGCACACTGTCAGCTTATACGCGGACGATGTCTTGCTGACCCTGGATGACCCCAAGCGGTCGCTCCCTGCCTGCGTCCAGGAACTGGACGCTTTTGCCCGTGTGGCGGGTTTTAAAATGAACATGACTAAGTCGGCTGCACTGGATGTGTCGCTCTCTGCTGACACCAGGCGGGACCTTCAGAGTCTCTTTCCTCTGCAGTGGTCCTCCTCCACGGTGCCTTACCTAGGAATTTTGCTTGCTCCCTCCCTGCCTGCCATGGTCGCAGCTAACTACTCCTCTCTGGGCAATAAGATTAAAGAGGAACTCGGCCGATGGAACAAGGGCCTACTCTCGTGGTTGGGCCGTATCGCAGCGGTGAAGATGACGATACTGCCTCAGATCCTGTATCTCTTCCGCGCTCTGCCCCTCCAGCCCCCCGTGGGTTGGATACGGCAGGCGCAGGCAGACATATCCCGCTTTGTGTGGCAGGGCCGTAAGCCTCGGATGAAGCGGGTCCTCTCCATGCTAGCCCCGGAGGCGGGGGGTCTCGGAGTCCCGGACCTCCGGAGATACTTTCAGGCGGCGCAGCTTCGGTATTTGGTGGAGTGGAGCCGGTGGGAATCGGATAAACACTGGCTCTTTCAGGACCAGGCAGTTGCAGGCCGTACCCTCCAGGAGGTCCCGTTCCTGCGGCGCGCTCACCGCCCGTCTAATCTCTACGCCTCTTTTATCACCCGGGTCCCGCTAAGAGTGTGGGACGCGGTGTGTGAGCTGCGTGAGCTCACCACCTTTCCATCGCCGTTCACTCCCATTGCTGGCAATCCGGACTTTACCCCGGGTTTGGAGCCGGGAGCTTTTTCCCACTGGGTGAGCGCGGGTTGCAGGGCGCTTTTCCAGATCTACGGGCCGGAGGGCGTGCTCCCCTTCCAGCAGCTCCGACAGGAGTTTGGCCTGACGGAGGGGGACAGGCTGCGTTACATGCAAGTCCGCCACTGGGCTCTTCAACCCCCAGTGCGTGACGTCGCTGCCCGTTCAATTACGCCCTACGAGCGATGGTTGGTAACCCGGACCTCGGACGCCAAGCTCATCACTGATTTGTATAAATTTCTCCAACCCCCGCCGTTTCATTACCATAACCCAGGGAGGGAGCGCTGGCACAGGGAACTGGGCAGGACCCTGAGTCACAAGGAGTGGGACAGGATTGCGTATCGGGCGAGGCACTCTGCGTACCACACTGGGCTGACGGAAACCTTCACTAAAGTGTCCACCTATTGGTACTACACCCCGGAGCGGCTCTATGAGATGCGCAAAATAGGCGATAAAGGTTGCTGGCGCGGCTGCGGACAGGAAGGCACCCTCACGCACATTCTCTGGGAGTGCCCGGTGCTGTCTGCCTATTGGAAGGAAGTCTTAGATGAGGTGGATAGGCATTTTGAGATCGAGCTTCCGCGCTTCCCCGCGTATGTCCTGCTAGGCCTCCCCAATGACTTGATGTACCCGCTGAAATCCCGCAGGGGCAGGCAGATTGCGATTGCGCTAGGTTCAGCCGTTCAGAACATACTGATACTCTGGCGCACCCCTACTGCCCCCTCTATCACTGGTTGGCTGCATAGACTCTGGCAGGTACTGGGCATGGAGAAGATGTCGCTAACGGTGGCTGGGAATGTTGACCAGTTTGAGGAGCTCTGGCACCCCTTTTTGGCATTGCTGTCCACGGAATTTCACGAGCTCACGTGTCCACGGTATTTGCGCCTCCTTAGGCTGACGCCGCCGGCAGCTGCGGCGGAGTGACTGTGCGGATTGGGGGCCGGGGGTTGGGGGCGGGAAGAGGGGTTATATGCTTCTAATGCTGACTTTCGGACGGGGATGTTGGGGTATTGTTTTCTTTCTTTTCCTCCTTTGCTCTCCTTTCTTCTTCCTTTCTGGGGTCGGGGGGTTGGTGGTACGGTATGCTTCTCCTTTACTGTGTTGCGGGTGCTATTCGGGCTTGGCCTTGCTTAGGGAGTGGGGGTCTACAAGGGGGTCGTTCACAATGCCTTATTGCCTTATGTATTTGCCTTGTTACCCTCTGGGGCTTCCTGCCTCCCTGCTTTTCTTCTGACTCGCTGCAACGTTCCGCTTCTTGTACTGTATGTTTGCTTGACCTCCTGCTCCCCTCCCCGTGTTTTTGTGCCTTAATAAAATACTTTTAACATGAAGGTGGAGACCCTGAGCCATGCGTGGCGTCTAATAAGAAAACTTGTGTTGACCTTGCGGGTGCTTGTGTCCGCAGAGTCAGGGTACACTGTATAATGGCATTAGAGATAAGCCTGCCCTCTTTTAACAGCTGCATACCACGTTATTGGTAATGATCAGAGTGGTAATGCAGTAGTTCCTGCATTTCACCCCATGTGCCACTATTATATTTGGAGAGTAGCATTACAGAATTTGCAATGTGCATGTGCCTGACTGCCTGTGCTGCTATGCGCTTGCCTGAGGCATCATATGTTTTACTCTCCTTTGCGGTAGGAGGCCAATCTCCTGTGCCTTACAAATTTGCTCTTTTCCTGGCTGTGTGCACCTCTAATGAATTTGGTGTAACTCAGCCCGTAATATATTCAAGGTGAGTGCCTGTCATCCCCACTACAACTACTAACTGAAATTAAGCATTGGGTACAAGCCAGACCACCTTTACCCTTTTCCTCCATGGCTTTGGTTGTTTGTCATCCTCCTGAGATCCCTCATCAACTTGCGTATCCGCGAATTATCTAAAGTATTTTTATGGTTTCCTCCATAGATAATAGTTGGCTCTGCCAGGTGAAAATCAGACAGAATGGATGACCACCACCTGTAGTCAGCATTATGAGCGTTGAAATGTTCTATTATGGAATTAAACATTGTTTTTTTGTAAGGTGACAGCAGATAAACCTTGGCACAAAAATGGATTTGTTTATTTTGGGGATGTTGCGGAGCACAACCTTCACTCCAAAAGGAGTCTTTTGGCACTTTTGAGAGAATAGACAGAATGTGAATCAAGTGAAGGATTACAATGAAAATAGGTTTTTAGGCTTTTCTAAATGAAATAAGAGAGGGTGATTCTCACTGCATATTTCTGGAGGTAGGCTGTTCCATAATGGAGCTCTTTGGACTCTGAAAGCTCCTGCTCCCCATTTCACATATTTGTTGGAGGGATTATCAAACAATATGTTTCCTTGACTTGTTACATTTGAATATTGGAGCTGAGCTGGAGAATATCAGGTACATATTACAGTTGACCTATAAATATTTTGCTTCAGGTAACCAATAGATTTATCACAACTAATCAGACACAAATGTGTTCAAATAGAAGATACATCTTACTAGATTATTTAAAAAATGCTGAAGCTATTTCTTGAGAAGGTCGAGATATGCAGAGTTTCCATAGTCTGTAGGGATTGTGGAAAGCAGATGTGTATATATATATATATATATATAGATAGATAGATAGATAGATAGATAGATAGATAGATAGATAGATAGATAGATAGATAGATAGATAGATAGATAGATATGAAATGCGTTACTTACCTGTAACTGCAGTTATCAAGTATTGGTATCTTTCATAGATTCACATGCCTGAATCATTCCCCGTCGTCGGGGTGGGAGTCCCGGTATATAAAATAGTAATGTCCTAAAGACATATATATATACTAATAGGCCAGAGGCCTCACATTAGTAACCTATCTGAGTCCTTTTGTGAAAAGGACCAAACTTTGGCCAGGAGCCAATCAGCTACTACCACCCTCTAGAACCTTCCTGGAAGGAGCCCTAGTCCCTCAGATTTTCGTAAGCACCGTGCTAAGTAGTACCTACTGAGAGAACCAAGGTGAGCCCTTCCAGGGGAGGCGGGTGGGTTACATGTGAATCTATGAAAGATACCAATACTGGATAACTGCAGTTACAGGTAAGTAACGCATTTCTTATCCAGTATTATGGGTATCTTTCATAGATTCACATGCCTGAATCAGAGTAGCAAGTAGTAGGCAGCACATTTCGCATAATATAGTATGTAAGACACCTGATAATAACTTATCAATAGTGCGACAAAAGAAACTGCAAACAGTAGCAAGATAAGAAATGTGCAATCACTAAAATTGGAAAGGTGGGATGAAAGGAAGAAGGCTCACCTCTAATGGAATAGATGGCGGAGCACCGCCTGTCCCACTGCTGCATCCTTCATAAGTTCAGAATCCAAGCAGTAGTGCTTGGTGAACGTATGTGGAGTTTTCCATGTCGCCGCTCTGCAAATGTCGACAATGGGCACCCCAGAAAAGAGCGCCAAGGAGGTGGAAACCGCTCTAGTGGAATGAGCCTGAACCTTGGCCGGCAGAGGATGACCCGCCTGTTGGTGGCAGAAGGCGATAGTTGCAGAGATTCATCTTGAAATGCTCTGCTTTGTCAATGGTAGGCCCTTCCTGGGCCTGCTGAAGGCAATGAACAATTGGTTGGATTTGCGAAATTGCTCTGTCCTATGAAGGTAGAATTTCAGACATCTCTTCAGATCTAAGGAATGTAGAGATCTTTCTGCTGGAGAGGATGGATTAGGGAAGAAAGATCTCAGGACAATAGGTTCATTCAGATGAAAAGCAGACGGAACCTTAGGAATGAATTTGGGGTTAGTCCGTAGAATGACTCTGTCCTGTTTAAACTGAAGGAACGGGTCCTGAATACAGAAGGCCTGTAGCTCACTCCTTACTGACGTGAGAGCCAGCAAGAGAGCTGTTTTCCATGACAAGTATTTGAGATCGGCTTTATGTATCGGCTCAAAGGGGTGCTTCATCAACTGTGCCAGGACAAGATTGAGCTGCCATGTAGGTGGTAAAGGCCTCACTGGAGGATAAGTCCTGAATAAGCCTTTTAGAAACTGCTTGATCAGTCTATTGGACCATAGAGAAGCACCAGACGAAGAGCGTCTGAATCGAGATATGGCTGCCAGATAGACCTTGATTGAGGCATGGGCCAGTCCCGAGTTGGCTAGGTGAAGCAGGTAGGGCAGCAGTTGTGCCGGAGATGACGAGAACGGGTGCAGATTGTTAGCTTTACACCATAAACAGAATCTCTTCCACTTAAGGGAATATGTCCTATTGGTACTGTCAGCCGGGGCCCAGGCTAGGACAACTCTGCAGTCCTGAGGGATATCTAGGTCCTGGAACTCTCTGAACTCAGGAGCCAAGCCGATAATCTGAGAGATGTCAGATCTGGATGCTGGACTTGCCCCTGGTTCATGGTGAGGAGATGCGGGTAAGGCCTGAAAGGAATCGGAGGCTCCCGCGATAGAAGGTGGAGTTCTGTAAACCAGTGTTGGCGTGGCCACGCTGGGGCTACCAGGATCAAAGTGCAATGCTCTGCTTTCAGTTTCCGAAGGACCCTGGGGATCAGGGGAAATGGTGGAAAAGCGTAGGCAAAGACGTTGCACCATGTCATCGAAAATGCATCCCCGAGAGACCCTTTCTGGGGAAACCTGCTTGCGTAATGTTGGCATCTTGCGTTGATCTTTGTCGCAAACAGATCCAGGGGAGGCCTGCCCCATCTGGAGAACACTGCGTCGAGGGCATGTTGGTCTAGCTCCCACTCGTGGCAGATGGAGCGTTGCCTGCTTAGAGAGTCCGCCAGGGTGTTGTCTGCTCCTGGGACGTACTCCGCCCTCAGCGAGATGTTGTGTTGGAGTAGCCACTTCCAAATTTGCTGCGATTCTTGAGACAGTGTCATGGATCGAGTTCCCCCTTGCTTGTTTAAGTAGTGCATTGTGGTGGTGTTGTCCGTCCTCACAAGCACTGGTGAGTTCCTGATTCTGGGCAGGAAAGCTCGAAGAGCCAGGTATACTGCCCTCAGTTCTAACAGGTTGATGTGGAGCAGTTTCTCTGCTGGCAACCACTGACCATGTATTTGAAGTTCCTGCAGGAACGCACCCCATCCTTCCAACGATGCATCTGTTGTTATCACGTGTGGGGAGACCGGAAGCAGGAATGGTAGGCCTTGGTTCAGGTTTTTTATTTGAAGCCACCAGTGTAGGGCATTCACCATGAACGGGGATTCTGAGTCGATCGTCGAAGGATCCCGTACTTTCAATCCACTGGGCTGACAGTGTCTCCTGTAAGGGACGCATACGAAGGCGGCAGTGTGGAATCAGGAGGATGTTGGAGGACATCATTCCTAGCAGTGACTTGAAAAGTCGCACCTTGATGGTCTTTTTGAGCTGAATGTTTGCTGCCAGCGACCTCAGTTTGGCCTGACATTCCTGAGATGGAAAGGCCTTCTCTTGATGTGTGTCCAGAATCGCTCCCAGGAAAGTGAGCCGTTGAGAGGGCTGTAGTACTGACTTTTCCTGATTGAGTGTAAGTCCTAGTCTCTCGAAGAGCTGAAGACAGGCGTTGGAAGACCTGCTCACACCTTCTAGAGTAGGAGACTTGATGAGCCAGTCGTCCAGGTAGGGGTATACCTGGTGATGCTGTTGGCGAAGGTAGGCTGCCACTGGAGATAGGCATTTTGTAAAAATGCGTGGCCTTGACTTTAGGCCGGAAGGCAACACTCTGAACTAGTAATGTCTGCCCGCCACAGTGAACCTTAAGAATTGTCGGTGACTTTTGTGGATGAGTATGTGGAAATAGGCATCCTGGAGGTCTAAGGACACCATGAAATCCCTGGAATTGAGGAGTTGTAACACCTCTTGAATGGATACCATCCGTAAGGATTGTTTTTTGAGGTATGTGTTTAGGTTCCTTAGATCCAGTATAGGTCTCCATTTCTTCTCCTTTTTCCGTATCACAAAGAACCGTGAGTAGAATCCTTTCCCCCTCTGACCTCTGGGAACTCTCTCTACAGCTCCTTTTTGAAGCATTAGTGAGAGTTCCGCTTGAAGAAGATGAAGATTCTTGTGTGGCATGGGACATGGAAGGTTCGAAGGAGGAGTGTCCACAAACTCCAGAGTATGCCCGAACCGAACCAGTTGGAGAACCCAACGATCCGTAGTTATTTTTTGCCAATTGTGGAGGAAGTTGGAAATTTTTCCTCCAACTACGTAACATGGAGAAGAAGCGGAGGCCTGTTTGAGAAAGAAGTCACTGTCTTCTGGGGGGATCTTTCTTTCCTCCTCTCCCTCGAAAGGAGGACTTGTTGTAAGAGGACTGGCCTTGTTGTTGCCTCTGTTGGTATTGAGGCTTGTATTGCTGGGACGAACCGTAGGTGGATTTGTACCCATGGTATCCTCCTCTTGTTTGTTGGCCTCTTCCTCTGGAGCCTCGAATGGAAGTATTCTTGTACTGTAGTGTTCCCAGGGATCTTGCAGTCTCGGTATCTTTCTTGATACCCTGGAGCATCTCGTCGATATGCTTCCCGAAGAGAAGCTCGCCATCGAACGGCATATCCAGTACTTTGGCTTGAACTTCCGGTCGGAATGATGTAGCTTTCACCCAGCCTTGGCGCCTAAGGACAGCCGCCCCCGCCAGCTGGCGAAATCCTGTTGAGGCGATGTCCATCGCCACATCAATAAACTCCGATGCGGACCGCTCTCCTTCAAGGAGGATTTTCTTGACTTCTTTCTGCTCCTCTGGCAGAGAGCCTAGGTATGGTGCTACATCTACCCACATCTGGCGATTGTAACGTCCCAGGAGCGCAAGTGAGTTCGCTGCTCTGACGGTAATGGCCGACATCGAGGAGAACCTCATCCCGATGTTATCGAGTTTACGGCCTTCCTTGTCCGGAGGTGCAGTCAGTGCGGCAGCCGGATTGTTGGATTTCCGCTGCGCGGCCTGTGTGATCACAGAGTCCGGTTTAGTATGGCCTGTAGACATGCCGGTGCCTTGTCCGGGGCCTTGTATTTCCTATCAAGTCTGGCCGGCACTGGAAGCAGAGATGAGGGGTTTTGCATAATCTTTAATCCCTGATCCCAGATGTGTTCAATAATCGGGATTGACCAGACCTTCTTTTTGAATGGCTCCTTAAAGTCGTATAAGAAGCAGTCCTGAGGTTGTGTGGTCATTTCTATTTTGAACCTCGCTGCTGCACGTTCTATGATATTGTGAAGCCCCCCGATCTCCTCCAGAGGGGAGTCCGCCTGTGCCTGATCTGGGGAAGCTGGATGTGAGATGACATATTCGTCCCACTCGTCCTCTTGTATTTCTCCCTCTTCTTGTTAACCCTCCTCTTCCTCTTCCACTGCTTCCTCTTCGTCCGAAGATTGCTGTGGAAGCAGGGACACAGGATCTGGGGTAATAACCAGTGGAGGTGGTTTATGGCGAGGAGGAGGGGCAGATGATAATGCTTGAGGTGGCACCACTGGAGGTGGCGGAGCAGGTGGGAACCGCTGTTTGTAGTCCGCTATAAGGAATTGGAGGTCCGTGACAATTGAAGCCGGGAGGCTCACCATAGGCTGTGAAGGAGGAAGCGAATGATATTCCTCTTGATAAGGAATGTCTTCCTGATCCATGTCCTCGTTGTCTGAACTGTCATGTATCTTAACAAGTAATTGAGACGGGCTTGTTGCCACTGGGAACAGGGCTCCATCGTCATAGTCCTCAGTCTCCAGTAGATTGGCCGGCGGCAGTGGTTGGACTCTGCTAGGAGACGTCGCTTCTGGCATCAGCGTATGCGTTGTCATTTTGAAGTGTGTATAAATACACTTTATCTTGGGAGAGCCTTCCGTCGACGGGCCCGTCGACGGGGTGGTCGTCGACGTCTTCTCCGACGACGATGTCAGAGACAGTATCGGCATCGACGGTGTTTTCTTCGTCGACGGCAGTGTTGGCGTCTTTGTCAACAGTACTGTCGTCGACGCCTTCGTCGACGGTACTGTCGTCGACGGCTTAGTCGACGGTCTTGTCGTCGACGGCTTCGTCGACGCTGGTGTCGACGGCTTCGTCGACGCTGGTGTCGACGGCTTCGTCGACACTGGTGTCGACGTCGATGGCTTCGTCGTCAATGGCCTCGTCGACGAGGTGGACGTCGACGTCGAAGGGACTTTCGTCGACGACGAAGGCTTCAGTTTCGTCGACGAAGGTGCTGTCGTCGACGGTCTTTTGACAGGAATAACGGATGGTATAGACCTACCAGACGACGACGAAGTTGAAGTAGATGTCGTCAAGGCGGTGAAGGCAGACGCTGTCGACGTAGAGATGGTGACTGTCGACGCTGGCACTGGCATGGCAGAAGACACTAGCACATGCTTTTTGAATGTAGTTTCCTGAAGAGAAGTCTTCACTGCCATGGTCTTTGGACAGCCCTCTGAAGACTTAGGCGTCTTCTTTTGAGGAGGCCTATTAGACGGACCTGGAGAAGTCTGTCTCGGCCTTTTAGAAAAGGAGTGTGAGCTCCTAAAGGAACACTCGCTCTCACCTGAAGAGACTGCTTGATCCTGGTCCTTCAGTCTCTGAAGCCACAGAAGCAGGCGTCCCTCTCTGTCCTTAAGAGTCTTGACAGAGAAAGTGCGACAGACCTTACAGTCCTTGGCAGAATGGTCAGGGCAGAGACAGTAGAGGCAGTCTTCATGTTTGTCGTCTACATGCAGTCTCGGCTTCTTACACGAGGCGCAAGGTCTAAAAAGCCCTTTTTTAGCAGTGGTAGACATAGTAGACTCTAGCCCTCCTTCACAAGAGTAAACAGCAAGAGAAAAATATGGATAAAGTCCAGTAAAAAAACAGAAACCTGAGCAGAGCTCAGTGGAGACTCCCTTAGCACGACGTGCGGTAGCAAATCTGAGGGACTAGGGCTCCTTCTAGGAAGGTTCTAGAGGGTGGTAGTAGCTGATTGGCTCCTGGCCAAAGTTTGGTCCTTTTCACAAAAGGACTCAGATTAGTTACTAATGTGAGGCCTATGGCCTATTAGTATATATATATGTCTTTAGGACATTACTATTTTATATACCGGGGACTCCCACCCCGACGATGGGGAATGATTCAGGCATGTGAATCTATGAAAGATACCCATAATACTGGATATAGATATATACATTTGCATAGTGTTTCATTATTTGATATTTGAGAAAACCTTTCTGTTAGAGAGTGTTGCACAAATAAAACCCCACACTTTATTCTGAAAACATTTTTTGATGTGCCTCATTTTATGAGAGTGAAACCACTTTTCATGTGTTTTCTTGCTTTACCGTGTGCGTGCCTCCATGTGGAAGTGCTGTATTTCTATTATTTGAGAATGAGAAGCAGGACAAAATGGACCATTGCCTAACGCTGCACACATTTGAATACAGTTACTTTTGTCTAGGACGATGTCTTCTAGGTCAGACTTCAGTCTTTGTGCAAAGCCTGTGATGGTGCACCTTAATGCCTCATGGCACTCTTTGAATTTGGCCGTTGCTCCATCTGAAAAAGTTTTCCAGACCTTCTTTAGGACTATGCAGGATCGTGCTGGGTTTCTTTGAATTTAGTATTTCTCGCTTCAGGAATTCTTGTTCCTCCTCTCTTCTTGCACCTATCTCACAGATTCCCAAGTCTTCTATATAATAGCTTGTCGGCGAAATGTAAAACATCTCTTTATTATGTGAAGGCCCTCCTATTTCCCCTTTAATGAATGCCACCCAGGACTGTGGCTGATCATGAAAGGGAGGCTATATCCTTCTGTTTGGCGTACCGCAAAGTCTTTTGTGGAAATAAATATTGGGCTTACTGAACATCTAGTTAGCGTTCATTGAAACCCTTACTTAAGGACGACCAAAACTGAATTGCCAAACAATTCAGTAAAAGAACTGTTTTTGGCAGTTAATACGCTTTCTAATGTACCTTGCACTAATACAATAAGGAATAGCCAATTATTTTCCAACATGTTTGCTATCTTCTTCCTAAACAAAGTGGAAGTTATATTTAATACATTTTCTTCTAACATTAAGCCTGACCTGAAAAGACAACAGTTTGTCCTTAAAACTAGAGAATGTTACGCTCACTGAATTTACTCCTCTAAAAAAAAGAACAAGTTATAGAGCTAATCAAATCAATTAAATCTAGCTCTCCATTAGATCATTATACCCTTTCCTTGTTCAATTGGCTCCTGACATAACTGCAAATCAACTCACAGGAATTGTCAACATGATGTTTACAACAGGATAATCCCTGAAGAAATGGAAAAAATTTATGGATGTTTCCACTATTGAAAAAAACAATCTTAATCCCAAGGACCCAAATAACTACCATGCGATTTCAAGGCTCCCATTCCCTGCTTAAATTGTGGAAAAAACAATGAGCCAACAGTTGGCCACTTTCATACAAAACCATCAGCTCTTGATACTACACAATTTGGTCTCAGGGACGGCCAAAGCACGGAAACAGCCTCGATAGTAGGAACCGAGGAGATAAGAGCAACCCTTGATAAACGGGGAAAAGCAGAGCTAATCCTGCTTGACCTGTCGGCAGAATTTGATACAGTCAATCATGGACTGCTGATTGACCGTCTCTCTAAGATTGGAATTAGAGGGGCAGCTCTTGTCCTCCTTTGTTCTCTCTCATCAAGAAAGGAACTATGTCATCTCAGGAGTCTGAATCAGAAGATTTCTCACTACCCAGCGTAGACCCTCAGGGATAGGGGCTGTACTCTACATTATTTAACGTATATAGGACATTACTTGCTATTCTGATCAAATCTTTAAGTTTCTCCTTACATCTTATGCAGATGACACGCAGATTGTTGTATCCTTAGCCAGCAACAACGGGAACACTAATAATAGATTCCTTACTGACCTTGCTGGGAGTGCTGTTCCTGTTTGCTGTCCGTTCTTTGGCCATTTTCACCACGCCTCGCGGCCCCCGCTTCGCGGGAGCCGCTCGCAGGCTAAAGACTTTGTTGGGGATTCAGTCCCTGGGTTCTTTCACGTGCATTGGAGCACCAACGCGCTTTCTGCAAATCACCATCTGGACACCAAGGCTAGAGGCGGGACTGCGAGGACCAGCGTGCTGAGCGGCGCTGATCGGCCGCACCTGGTCCTCTTCCCGCCCCCTCCACCCGCTAAAACCACCGCGGAGTGAGAGCAGCTTGGGTTCCTTACTGACCTTGCTGGGAGTGCTGTTCCTGTTTGCTGTCCGTTCTTTGGCCATTTTCACCACACCTCGCGGCCCCCGCTTCGCGGGGGCCGCTCGCAGGCTAAAGACTTTGTTGGGGATTCAGTCCCTGGGTTCTTTCACGTGCATTGGAGCACCAACGCGCTTTCTGCAAATCACCATCTGGACACCAAGGCTAGAGGCGGGACTGCGAGGACCAGCGTGCTGAGCGGCGCTGATCGGCCGCAGCTGGTCCTCTTCCCGCCCCCTCCACCCGCTAAAACCACCGCGGAGTGAGAGCAGCTTGGGTTCCTTACTGACCTTGCTGGGAGTGCTGTTCCTGTTTGCTGTCCGTTCTTTGGCCATTTTCACCACGCGTCGCGGCCCCCGCTTCGCGGGAGCCGCTCGCAGGCTAAAGACTTTGTTGGGGATTCAGTCCCTGGGTTCTTTCACGTGCATTGGAGCACCAACGCGCTTTCTGCAAATCACCATCTGGACACCAATGCTAGAGGCGGGACTGTGAGGACCAGCGTGCTGAGCGGCGCTGATCGGCCGCAGCTGGTCCTCTTCCCGCCCCCTCCACCCGCTAAAACCACCGCGGAGTGAGAGCAGCTTGGGTTCCTTACTGACCTTGCTGGGAGTGCTGTTCCTGTTTGCTGTCCGTTCTTTGGCCATTTTCACCACGACTCGCGGCCCCCGCTTCGCGGGAGCCGCTCGCAGGCTAAAGACTTTGTTGGGGATTCAGTCCCTGGGTTCTTTCACGTGCATTGGAGCACCAACGCGCTTTCTGCAAATCACCATCTGGACACCAAGGCTAGAGGCGGGACTGCGAGGACCAGCGTGCTGAGCGGCGCTGATCGGCCGCAGCTGGTCCTCTTCCCGCCCCCTTTTCTTGACCTCTTCCTTGATAACTTGTGTTGGTAACGTGCACGCGGGACGCGCGCGGGGCAAAGGCCGGGGCGAAGACTGGGCAAAGACAGGGCCGTTTTAGGCCGTTATAGACCGATTAAGACCGGACCGGGCCATCCCTCTTGGTTTCTCATGTGAGTTAACTAGTTGCGCTTTTGTGTTAACCTTAAACCACCTATAATTTAAATAATGTCTGTCCGTGAAACCAGGAGCAAGTCTACCAAATCCACTAAAAAGGCTACAGGTACCCTGGACGATTTTATTACAAGGGCAAGCCTTTCAATTGATAATGAGATCACTAAACTCCAGCACAGAGTATCCTTGGAACTGGAGTCTGCAAGGAGGCTCTCCACCGAACT
This sequence comes from Lissotriton vulgaris, assembly GCF_964263255.1. Classification (NCBI taxonomy): domain Eukaryota; kingdom Metazoa; phylum Chordata; class Amphibia; order Caudata; family Salamandridae; genus Lissotriton; species Lissotriton vulgaris. Next base: position 190,067,091 of record NC_141690.1, on the reverse strand, counting down.
AGCACTAAGGAAAAAATCCTCCCTAGGTAGTATTGCCTCCTCAAAAACTCCTGAGCGCACTACTGGCCCCACACCAATTATCACCCTGATCGAGGTTCACTCTACTGCTGAGGAAACAACTCCCTCTATTAATCAAGACTTTGTTCCCCCGGGTCCCTCTGTCAGTGTTACATCTGAAAGTCTTCCATCTTCGGATCCACTGATAGGGAATATCGAGGGAATTAAAAATGGTGAGAAGCCAAAGGTATCGGTGGAAACAGACCCAAACAAAAGTCAGGTGCCTGTTAAGATATCACTAAAACATAAGAGAAAGAGGAAACATATATCTGCGTATGCTAGGAAAAAGGCGAAGGTAGCTTTTAGTCAAAATATCATAGGGGGGGCCCCGCAAACACCCAATGTAACGATTGCCAACAATATGTCTGATCAAGCGCCTCCAAATGTCCAAAGTATCAATGATAGTACAGATGAGCAAAACTCGGTCATGATGGCTGACCACTCTGGCAATGAGGGCCAGAGAAATTCTTTGAATATGGTAGAACAGGAAGGGGGAAGGGAAGAGTTTTTAAAACTGGTATGGGAGACGCTTAAGAAACTACTCAGGCCATTAGAAGTCAGGTTAACTGGCATTGAGAATCAGTTGCTTGAGGTAGAAAAAAGTGTTATTACACTATCTAGCTTAAGTCTTAACTGTACTGATGTACCCATAGTGTCTATGCAAGCATCAGCTACTGCTCCTGTGATACCTCTGAATAAAAACTCAACTAACATACAGCAGCAAAAAGAGGGAGTAGTAAAAAGCACAAATATAAAATCGATAACAAAAACACCAGCCATACCAAATCCAATACCCTCGACCTCGTCATCTGCAAATACCTCTAATAAACCTTTGCTGAAGGGTCATGTTCAAAGCAAAACGCCTCAACTGCTAAATGTTGCTGCTACCCATTCTCCTATCCCCAACACCCCCGCTCCACAGAAACCCACATCTAATCCACCTGCCAATCCTCATACTACCCTTGCCAGTAATAAACCCTTGACTGATAGATCTCTTGTCAATGTTTCTAACAAGCCAAACTACCAATCTGGCCATTCTTTTAACAACTTTAAAGGAGGGTATATAGACTTGCCACCTGACGCAAGCCCATTTGTAATTGTTCTCACAGGGGTACCTGAATTAGAAAACCAATATGAGGAGAACTTTCAATCCTTAAAAAATAAAGTGATCTATTGGTTAAATTCGAACAAACCCATTCCGAACCACATGAAAAGTAAAATCCTTATGGTTCGTAGGGTGCCGTGGGTAGGACCCATGGCTAAATCAATCATGGGTGACTATATAGTCATTTCTTTTGAGGAACCCCATAGTGCTGAACAGATTTGTAAATGGAAATCATATGGTGATACACCACCCATTGAAGCTAGGCCTCTATCGTTTTTTTACCCCCCACCTAGACCTATACAATATGGGCCTAATTGGAACACTGTCAAACAGTATCACGGTTATGTACCCAACTTGGCTAGACAGGCAGATCGAAATATGTGGTCTGGTATTCCCACCTTCAACAGGTACAGTTGTTTAGACGCCGTCGATTGACTTGGGACTATGCCAGATTGTATTCCAAGGTTATATGATACTTACTGTACAATGTGTAATAAGTCTTTTCATCACCAGAATAAGAAAAGGTTTCTAGCAGCTGATAAAGTATGTCACGATCTGGATGTGGGTTGTTTAGATGGGGGAACCAATACTATAGAAAGACATGTGGTCACTGAGACAGAGAACCAAAGTGCCTATATACAGTTAGGTAGTGTACATCATCAGCCGGTATTTATGCCGGCTTTTGATGATCAAACCTGTCTCAGTAATAGATTAACCCCACGTTTGCTCATCTTGTCCTGGAACATTGCTGGTGTTGGTAAAAATCTTAAGGATCCTGAATGGGCTGATTATGTTGATACTAGTGACCTTTGTTTATTGCAAGAAACATGGGCTATAGGCATCCCGCACAGAGTCGGATACAAAACCTATGGCACTGAGGCAGTCCAGTCTGATAGGGGGAGACCGTCAGGGGGGTTGATTATATGGCTTAAAATCCCCTTGGTTATGAGGGTTGAAATCATAGATACAGGAACACCCGATATTCTGGCCTTAAAAATTGGACCCTCAAATGGAAATGAATGTTACATCGTCAACGTCTACAATAGACCATTTGCCCATTCCAAGGTCTCACCAACTCTGGAAACACTGGATCTCTTTTTGAATAAGGTGGTTGGAGATACTCCGGTAATTCTGGGAGGCGACCTAAACTGCAACTTCGAACCGGTTTCTGGTATTAATGACGTTTTTGAGGACGAGGACCAGGTGTACAAAATCCCCCAGCTTGAAACCTCAAACTCTGTTAAGTGCTCCACTTTGGCCGTTCAATTGCTAAGGCTAACTGCAGATCATGGTCTTAGAGCATGTAACGGCCGCCTCCCTTCGGATTTGTCAAAACATCCTACTTTTGCGAAATCCAATAGCAATCTAGATTTCATACTTGTTTCCCTTAGTCTTTGGCATTATTTGATTGACTTGAAAGTGGCAAGTAGGGAGGAAAGTGATCACTACCCTTTAGAACTTTACATTGATGTGCAAATGTTTAGTGATATTACTGCCAACCTAGCTATTCCATCATCTGAGACCACCAATGGCAAAATATGTGAGGATGTACACATAAATAATAATAAGCGTGCAGTAAAATGGCCTTATATTTTGTCTGATGGCAAGGCTCTAGCATCGGTGTACTCTCTCTTTGGGGAAATGTTCGGTCCCATAGCTGGTCAATCTTTTCTACCTGTCCACTTTGATCACTTTATCGAACTGCACAATGTTTTCTTCAGTGAACTAAAAACCTGCTTGTCAAAAATGCCAAGGAAAAAGCAACAAAATAAAAGAGTGGGGAGTCACGGAAAACTATGGTATGATCATTCATGCAGGCTGGCCAAGAGAAATCTCCTGCTTGCTATCAAAAGCAAATCAAAGGAAGGAGTCAAACTTGCAAGGGAGGTATACAAGTGTGCCCAAAAAACATCGAAAAAACTATGGGAAGAGTCAATCTGGTCAGAAATGCTAGTTGCTGCAAAGACTAATGACAATGTTGGCTTTTGGAGGCTGGTGGCAAACGAGGGGCATGCAGGCAGAGCTGTAAAAGACACGTTTTTGGATGAAATGACATGGGTGACCCACTTCACATCCCTTTATAAACAATATGATGGTGATGATAACAAGATACCATGGTTCCCTCCGCCTATCGAACCCCTTGACTTCACGCTGGAGGAAACAATAAGGGCGATTAATGAACTAAAAAACTGCAAAGCACCAGGCCCTGATAAAATACCGGGGGATGTATACAAACATGACATTGAAGTATGGGCTCCTTATGTAAATCGTTTGTTTAATGTTCTGTCTGCAAGTTGTTGTTTTCCAGATAGTTGGCGTGCAGCGGAAGTTGTGTTAATTTTTAAAAAGGGGAATAGATTGGTACCTTCAAACTATAAACCAATTAGTCTAATGGATATCCTGCAAAAACTCTATTCCAAACACTTACTATTTCGGATTAATGACTGGCTGGAGGACTCAAAAATAATCTCCAAATTCCAAGCTGGCTTTAGGAGCAAGACTAGTACCATAGATCAAATATTCAGATTCTGTTGTTTGATCTGGAAGTACGTGCATATCAGGAAAGGTCATTTGTATGTAGCTTTCGTAGATCTGAAAGCCGCATTTGACCTTGTCCCTCGCAACTTGCTCTGGAGGACCTTAAGTGAGGTAGGCTTGCCAGTGTGTCTTTTGGCCCAAATAGTTGAGTTGCATGCTGGAAATTATGCAAACATCAGGTGGGGTCCAAATGGCGAACTGACGCGCAACATCCCCATTGAACGTGGGGTTCGCCAAGGGTGTGTCTTGGCCCCTACCTTATTTTCCTTGTTTGTTAATGATGCCCCCAATCATTTGAATGGTTGTACTAATGATTACCCGCAGCTTAACGGAGAGAGGGTGCCTGCGTTGCTCTTTGCGGATGATACCATTCTTATATCCCAGACCAAGAAAGGACTCCAGGCACTCTTAAACTCCTTTAGCTGCTATTGCATGACCAAGGGGCTGGAAATAAATGCTGATAAAACGAAATGTATGGCACTAAACCCCAGCAAACCGGATAGAGGGTTTTTGACTTTGAATGGCCAGAAATTAGGAACAGTGGAAAACTTTTCCTATCTGGGCGTTACACTTGATTCCAAACTAAGTTGGAAGGCCCAAATTGAGAAAAGTAAGGTATCATATGCCCACAACGTCAAACCAATTATATGTAGATTAAGCGCTAGCACAAGCAAGAGTGTAACCCCTGTCTTAGAGCTTTTTAAATTTAAAATTCAATCTGCTGTGTTGTACGGAGCAGAGATATGGGGACCTTGGGCCAGAGATAGCTTTCAGGGTTTGGACAATAAATTCATGAGAGCTATTGTAAGGGTCCCGAATAGTACACCCTTAATACCCCTCCAGCTTGACTTGAATTTTAAAAGAACAGATTACTTTGCCATTATAAGACCATTAATGTTTTGGGTTAGGTTGTGGTCTACCCCAGAACTGCTCGAATACAGAAATGGCCTTCAAGAATTGTTGATCCTTGATTCTTTTAACTCTATTCAGTGGCTTGTGCACATTAAAAAATGGTTCACGCTTCTGGGCCTGTACTCAATGTGGGAGAATCCTGACAATTTACCGGCTTTTTCCAAATCTATTGTAAAACGAGTCTTTTGGTCTTACATGAGTGACAGGCTCATACATGAAAGCAGAGTTGGATCTCTAATCCAAGATTTTTTATCCTTTAAAGACGAACCCCGCTTCGAATCTTTTTTAGATGAAATAGAGCCACCTATTGCAAAGTCCCTTTATCTGAAGTTTAGATATGGGATCCTCATGTTGAGCTATAATACAGAACGTTGGTCACAGAAAAGACTGGGAGGCTCGAATGACAAAAGTGGGTGTTGTTCTATGTGTTTAAACCCCTGCAAGGAGAATGAGGTCCACATGTTGTTTATATGTAGTGCCTACTTGAAGGCTCGAAAGAAATGGCTAAAACCCATGTGCACTCTCCTAGGAACCAGATCCTGCTCTACAGCATATAGGATTATAAAAAGCAATACAACTCAGTTTATTGTATTTAGCATAAGTAGGTTCCTTTATTCAGTGTATATTACTCGCAGGAAACTTGGTCAGATACTCTGAGTAGAACCTTTATATATGCCGATAAAAATCTGTTGCCAAAATGAAATGTGTTTAAATCGAGGAGATGAAAAGTAACTTGTACTACATTTTTAAACTTACTGTTTTTAAATGTTGTTGTATGTATGCTATTATAACTGTCTGTTTTTTATATATATGTGTCTTTTATTGCCAAACTGGCCGAAATAAATAAATAAATAAATAAATAAATAATAGATTTAGCAATTGTATGCTGGCAGTTAGCAAATTGATGAGCAGGAACTGCCTGAAATTAAATTCAGGAAAGACAGAGGTCATTTTGTTTGTTAAATAAACCTTTTTTGGTCCCCTTCGTGGTGGACTCAAGAGTTTGGAGATCTTCCTACACTGGCTATGAAAGTGAAAAACCTAGGAGTCCTAGTAGACCGCAAATATACATATGGAGACCAAATTTATTCTACCATTTCTTCTATCTTCTACACCATAAAAACGTAAAGAAAATACTTAACTATATTCCCGAGGCCTTACAAAAGACAGTTGTGACAGTCATAATTTTGTCTAAACTCGAGTATTGTTATGGACTACACCTGAATGCACAATAGCAATTCCTACACAAGCTGCAAGTTCTCCAAATAGCAGTAGCAAGTATGCTGCTTGCATTCCTAAACATCAAACGGTTAAACATGCATTGCGAAAGCTTCATTACCTTCCCGTTAAATAAATAATTGGTTTCAAAGCCTGTCTATAACCCATAAAGCACTTCATAACAAAGGCTCTGTATATTTGATCAACAGTTTTAAATAGTACTGTACTACCAGGCATTTACGCTCTCTCTGGGCCAAACATTTTTTGTTCCAACTTTCAGACTATCTTTTTCGGGAGGAAGAAGCTTTGTAGCTAATGCCTCTAAACTAAGGAATATTCTCCCTCTACATAATGAAGGTATATCAGATCTCTTTTCTTTCAGGAAGACATTAAAACCATGGTTATTTAACTAATAACCCAGTATAAGATTTATTTGGTATGGAAAGTTAGACCCCTCTAACCGAAGCAACCCCAAGACACCTCCGGGTATAGGCTGCACTTGACAAAACAAATTAACAAAACATGACATATTATACCATATAGCTGGTCGCTAACCTTACATGGTTTAATGTTAGACAGGTTATTCCAGTCTATGGAGTAAATGATAAAAAGTTATACAATCTGTTTCTTATTTAAGAAGTAATTAGTAAAGATGGCTTGGTTATTTCTACTCAGTACGTTTTGATAAGGCAGATTGGGAGAAGTTTAAAAAAAAACTTAAATTAAAAAAAAACTTACATTTACTTACAACACACCTTTAGCAAGGAGTTACAATTGGCAAAATTAAAATAAGATCATGCCCTATAAAAATAGACTGTTTTTCAGGAGCTTTTTCTGAATACTTTATATGTATTTCAGCAAGAGGCTCACTAGCTATTTGTGTTTTTTTTTAAATTTCATGACTGTGCAGCGAGCGCAATGCTCGTGAGACAAATCCTGCCAGTCCTCTGAAGCACAGTCACAGCTTCAGGGCATCCTAGCCTCACGCTACCACACCTTGTTGTATAGTCGATGAACGGGCCGCGACTAAGAGATAAGTGCTTCACGTACTTCTGATGCATTAGAGTGCCCAGCAAAACAGCTCGGAAGCGAAGGCTGGGTGTTGGGAGGCGGCTGCAAACTCATGTGCACTGCATCCGCTGAGCAGAAATATCCATACGACCCCAGAGTTGCCAGTGGTGGTGATTTTGGGTGTTTGCTTTCAGCTGCTGATTATAGAGCAGTTGCTCTGAATAAACAAGCATTTACAATGCAATAGGTCTCGCCTACGAAAAAGTTAGAGCTATTGGCATTGTAAATGACAAACTTTTTATTTATTTTTATATTTATTATTAACATTTATATGATGTTATACAATTATTTTTGCATGCCATGTTGCGTGTTGGTTTATTTAAGCAGAACATGTAAAAGGGAAAGATTAATATCCCATTCAAACTGGGGTTGTTCAAAACTGCATCCTTTTCTCTTGCGAATTTTCATTAAATCGCATGAAAACGTTGCAGACTTTTCAGTGAAATGTGATTTGCCGGTATCCAGAGTCCATTTTTTTATCTCTCCCCCCTCCATTACCCTGTGTAAAAAAATCTTGCTAGCTACGGGCAGAAGACTATTTCGAAAAGAATCGGTCTTTAAGCAAGACAAATCCTGTGCAAACCAGTTTCCAACGGGTATTCCACAAGACATTTCTTTGCGAAGCGCACATTCGGACTTAGAAAAGTAACACAAAACTACGCAATGCAAAATTTCAAGAATTTCTACTTCGAACATTTGAGAATTTTACCAATTTCGCCAGTGTAATAGCCTAAATACCTACAGCTATAGGTATGATCTATTGGGATGAATTGCCGAGTAAAAAGCTCGGGGGAAGAGAGAAACTGAGGGAACTATGAGGCAGTGAAGGAAGAAAGAAACTGAGGGAACCATGAGGCAGTGAATTGAGGAGTGAGACAATGAAAAGAAGCAAAGATAGAAAAAGAATAGGAGAGCAAATAAATCAAGGACTGAAGGAAAAAAGGAATGTTAGATGTAGGAAATTATATTGAGGAGCAGGAAGAAAGCTGTAGAGTAAAGAAAAAAGAGGAAAGGAAAAAATATGTGGGGCAAGGAGGACAGGGTTGACCAAATGATGCTTAATTTAAGAAAGAGGAAGGGGGAGGAGAAGTTCAAGCTTGAACTGTGTTGGGAATAAAGGAAGAAAAGAAAGGGGAAGGGAGAAAACGAAACTCGGAAGGAAATAAAACGGAATGAGAGGAAAACAAGACAATATGCAGGGTTTGGAATGGAAACTGTAGGAGGGTTCATATTACATAATTTCACACTCACCTGTGGGATAGAGTGAGGGATTGCATAATCCAGGCTTTCACTCTCCCAGGTGTCACCCAAACCTATGTCTTATTTTTTTGGCTCTCTTGGCTCATTTTCCAGCACGCTGCTCCCCCCGCCCTATGGGCCCTACTCAGCAGCTCCATACATCTCTTCCTGTTCCATACCAACTTGTCCTTGGCAGCCATTTCTCCCACGTTCCCAGCTTCTCACCTGTCCCTTCATTTTACCCTTATTTTCCATAGCTTTCACTCATTCCGCTAGTCTTACCTGCCCACCACCTTCACGGGACCCTCCATTGCTCATGCTGCAGAACTCACGAGCAATTCTCGTCCCCGGAATAAAGCTTCCATCCCATTCGTTGGCAGGAGTAGACCTTGTATCCCCATTCGATCAAACAGCTATCACAGCTAATTGCCATTGGCTACAGGACACAGACAAAACCTGCCTTTTGGCAAGATACTGTCATTCATTGACTTAACCATGCTGAACAATTCCCTATTATGATTGGATAGCTGAGCATTAGACTCGCATTGTGCAGCACAACGTTTTCTCCGCATTCTGATTGGATCAAATGAGCAAGAAAGCCTACAAATTATGCTTTTAGCGAATGACAGTACAGAACAGTCACACCGATGACCAATAGAGATTTCAGAATTAGCCGTCACAAAAGCAGGGTTATATTGTAGCCAATGATATGGCAATAAACAGCTTTATATTTTTTTTACCAACTGTTGCTAAATAGCCTGATATATATTCAGTGGTTGTTGGGTTTTCCGGGCTAACCTTTGCTCACGCTGGCTAGTAGCTTCTTTCTTACTTGTCTGCAGAGTTCAACTTCGCTTTTCAGATTCCATTTTGAACTAGCTACGTGTTCTAGGACACACTGCGTAAAAAAGTAAAGAGCAAGTGACGCGATTATACTGAAAGTAAAGAAATAGATGTTTTTTCTGTTTCTTTACTTTTGGTATAATCTCGGCACCCGCGCTTTACTTTTAACATTAAAAGTAAAGCGCGGGTGCCGCGATTATACCAAAAGTAAGAAATAGAACAAGCATCTATTTCTTTACTTTTGGTATAATCGCGGCACCCACTCTTTACTTTTAATGTGAAAAGTAAAGCGCGGGTGCCGGGATTATACCCAAAGTGCGCTCGCCACGACGCCGAGTTTTCTCTTTTAGAGCCATCCACTTGGACAGCTGGCGTAAAAGGTTTATTATCTTCTTTACGCCCCATAAAGAAGATAACAATCCTTTTACTACACATGTAAGTCAAGGAAGCCAGTCCAAGTGGGACGGCTTCAAAAGAGAAAAGAGTACGTCACTAATACCTCTTTTCCAATGGCTGGCCACCGTTTAGCATGAACGGTGACGCCAGCCAATGGAAAAGAGGGGCGGGCCGGACCCTCGCTAGTGAAAGTACTCTGAAAACATAAAATCTCGCCAGCGAGACTGCGCTTGTGCGCAGCCTACCTTAGCCGAGACCTAAAAAAAGTTTAAAAAATGTTAGCATAGAAAGAGGACAGACTAAAGTCAGCCACCATTTTGGATTGGTTATAAAATGGATATTTGTAACCACGACAACACCATTACTTTGTAGTTATCTGTCAGTTGATACACAAACTGAATGTACCATACAGTGTTTTTTTTACAGCTGGAGGTGCCATTTTCTTTTAGAAACTACTCATTATCATTCATTAGCTGAGTGATTTGTGTCTCTAGGCAGTTTTAAATGCAAGAAAAGTATTGCTTCAGAGGAGGAGAATCTCTCAGGTTTCTGATGAAGAATTACCTACAAAAAATGGGGCCAAAGGCCCTACAAAAAAAACAAGGCATCTGACAAGAAACTCAAATACTTCTTCTGGTTCAGGAACAATAAGGGTAGAATCCTATCATCTACGAAAGATTGGGGTAGCTTTAGCACTCCGAAAAATGATGGTGTCTATTTCGGTACAAAAACAAGTGGTGTCCTAAGCGACACAAGAGGTAACGAGGATTTCTTCAGCCTGGATGATAATTATGATGCCAATGGTAATATGGGATTTGATGAGTTCATTTTCGATCCTGATGAAGGGTTAGAAGCTTTTGAAAGTCTGCATGATGACTTACAATGCCCCTCAACCTCCAAATCAGTTAAGGATCCTCCAGGAGAGGATATGTTTTGCTAAGATTTCAAATGACATCCACGCAGTTCAGAATGGTGGCCCTTGTTACATATGGCCAAATGTATTAAACAGTGAGTGAGTAAACCACAGGAGAGCCAGCATCATAACCTGATGCGAGCCGAACATACCAGACCATATATAGATAATAAGGTATGTCACCCACCCCCAATCTGGACCCTGAGCAGACTACCTTCCTGTTCAAATCAGGTAAAGACCCGAGAAAAGGCTTTGAACGATGTCTAAAACAATTCCAGGGCAGATTACTAGACATCCTGGGCCCTCTGAAATACATCTTAGATATCGCATAGGAGGCACATTTAAAAGACACAGCTATGTTATTGAGCTCTTGAGGTGTTGAAGCCAAAGGGCAATTTCTATGCTGAGTAATGCCACAACAGGTCTGATAACTCAGAGGAAAAAAGCCATCCTCATTGAGCATAAATCCAAACTTGCCTAACTGGCCAATAACGAGACGGTAGGAGATCTTGAAGGACTCCTTTTACGTCATGACTTTATTAAGTCATTAGGGAAGTATGTGTCCACATTTACAGCCTTGAGTAAAGATCAATTTAATATGAGGCGTATTTTTGGAACACACATTTTTAGAAGGGCTGACAGAGCGGACTGGCTGCAGGGCGAGGTATCAGAATCTCCCACTTTTACTCCTAGAATTTAAAAGGATATAGGAGGAATTTCCAGTCCTCAACCGGATTCTATCCACGAGAAGAAGATCTAGACCCAGAGGAGGAAGATCACAGTCTTAAAGTACAGGACATGAAGGTGAGTACCAAGGTTTGTATTGGTTCATCTCAAGTAAAGGTGGGCGGAAGGGTAAAGCTGTTTGCACACAAGTGATTAGTAGGGACAAATGACCCTTGGGTTCTGGAGACAGTAAAAGATTTCAGGAGAAGCTCCAAGCCAAATTTCTTGACCAAAAGAAATTATGCTCAACAAAGAAAGCATCCGCTGTCTTTAATGAAATCAAGATTCTCTCTGCATGTTAATTGAAGAATTGTCATTTCGCATAAATTTGTGCTCATCTTTGTAAATTTTGTAATAATTTCTCATAAACAGCTAAAGACATATTTTTTTTTAGACACCCGATTCTCTCCTTTTGCACATAGTTTGTAATGTTCCAGTTTCTACTAACTAAGGGTCTGATTTACATATTGACAGATCAGCTCCCGCCATCGCCTTTTCGGCGATCTTCCCGCCCGCTGGCTCTCAGCCTGCTGCATTAAGGGGTTGGTGGACAGCGTCGGCAGAAGCGGCTGTCAGATGTTGGTCCTGTGCTCTCCATGCCGCTGGAGTCAAGCTATCCTGGTTGATGAGGGCTGAAACCCCGAAACCGGTCCTAGGATGCTTGTTTACAGTTCAGGGAGGACCTGGCCTGGCAGTTCAGGCTGGACTGTTCCCATTGGACACAGGGTCAAGACTGATTTGCATACGGCTGGGTTCAAACTGTTATGGCATGGTGAGCAACAAAACAATAGATTAAGGCCCAGATCTCTCTACAGGGGTGAATGTATGACAGTGTTCTGCATTCTGTCAATCAATTGTTCTTTTTGTATGTAACAAAAGGACATGACATGTTACCGATATATACATTATGAGACATTCAAAACATATATGCGTAGTAAGAGTAGTACTTATCGGTCTCCACATCACCAAGGCGTCAGGACTCTGCCACCAGAACACCACCAGCACATTGGTAACATCTAAATGTGATTGACACAAACCTGCTAGCATAATGGAGACAGCGTACTGTTAGCCAGTAGAGAAGACCGCCACGGTCAACTATCTCTTGCCGCAGCATCTAAATACGGAGGGTGGACTGCGGTCAGATTGATATAGTACTTGGAACCCCCACCAGGATAGAACAGAGTCCAGACAATATCAAAATCAGGCCCTGTGTAATGGATTGCTGATTACCGTTACCTTTTTGTAAATGTTTTGCCTTATCTTTGATTTTTTTTAATGATTTACATACAGTGCGAGTGTAATAGACGGGTTTGAAAATACAGCCATGGAAAGCAGTGCTGTGAAATCCTCATGTAGCAGAAAAAAAATCATAATGAGAGGCCCCACCTATAATGGGAGGGGGGTGGGGAGTTGACTCTTCCTGGGGCAGTAGGGCCTATTTAGCAAAATATAACACATTCATATGCTTAGTTATTAGTGTTAAAGTGCCCAAGTGTTAGGTAAGCAAGACGTTTAAAGCATAAGAATCTATGGAGGAGATAGGGACTAGGCTCCACCATAATTTCAATTAACAGCCTCAAACTTGTACATCGTAGGAGCACAAATCAAATTCGTTCCAATACTTGAATCTGTGACTTCATTTCTGGTCTTAGTAGAAGTCTCAATCAGAGCAGAGGAGATTAAACTTCGAAATATTATTATTGATCCAGTCTTGCCCTCATCACCTAATCTAAGAACATAGGCACAGAATTTCATTCTAAAGTATTTTGAGAATCAAAAGTAGGATCTACTCTTCATACAGCTTTGCTTTGGCACCTGTTTTGTAAAGTAAAGGTGTTAGAGGAGGTTTCAGATTTTGTAAAAGCCTAACCTATTTCTGAAAAAATTTCAATATTAAACTCTTGTATGGGGTTGAATTCTTGAAGAAGACGAGCAAACATAAGCATTTTAAATACTAAACACGCGGATTAATACATTCTGATCAAGAATCAAATATTTCTTTCCTGGCACATACATGGAAATAAAATCAACAAAAATACTTTTGATGAGGCAGCTAAGTGGATAAAAATGAAATGCCATGTTTACTGACCTTTACTTCTAAATCTTTTCTTTGTAAGATCTTTAATAAACTTTATTTATATACCAAGACAATACCCTTTAAGTCGAGAGTGATGCATAAATTATGCAAAGATGGAAGCAGGGAAGTCAGCTGTGGTGGACAGCAGCTCCTACAACACCACAGATATACTGAATCTGATCATCTTAAATGTCTGCTTGTCTAGCAACGTTTTTAAGCATAGGATTAGCACAGTGACATCCACGCAAAGGAGAACTCTGGTTAATTCCCAGGTTTTGGTGGGAGCTGTGCTAACCCTATGCAAACACCACTGTCATTTTAAGATATATATATATATATATATATATATATATATATATATATATATATATATATATATATATATATATATATATATATATATATATATATATATATATATATATATATATATATATATATATATATATATATATATATAGATAGATATATATATATATTTATATATCTATATATATATATATATATATATATATATAGATATATCTATAGAGACCTAAAGATGGCCTTGGAAACAGCACACGATTCAATGACTTGAGCTCAGGTATTTTTCATAACTCTAAAATGTGTAAATTACCTTAGCATCAACAAAAAGGTTAATGTTATTATACGTAAAGAACACATTGCACAATAAATTATGCGGATAGGGTTATAGGATTCCTGCAATGATACAAAACAAGGGTTGGCATGTGATCGAAACCTATGTCCATCCGATCCTTTGGATGCAATTGCGAGAATCGCACTACAATGTACATTATAATGTGCTATGTTTCTTTTGTAGTTGTTCCAACTGGGCCACCGTACTTTAGTCAGCAGCTCTGTTAACTCAAGTCCTCTGTACAATGCTCACGTGTCAGATCATTCTTCCCGTATGTCTTTGACCATACACTACACAGAAAGCTCTCCATCTGTCTTTTTTGCAAAACTCCAACAGCTTTTCTAATGCTCCCTTTGTTCAACCCGTCAACTATACGTCTAAATAGTCCCTATCCTGAATATGCCCCTCTCCCACCTCCTTTGTGTCCAATGTTCAATTAAACCTCCTCCAACTTGTAATTTTTTAACTTTTCCTAAACCATCTAGTCTTTCTTCAGTTCTACCACTGAAATGTCATTCCGGGTCTGGGCCGCTTTATGTTCTTGACATAACATACTGACTATGCTCACAGCATACAGAATAGAAACTAAAAGTCAACTTCTTGGCCAGTAGTAATGTTCAATCAGAAATAACAGCTTGGAACTATGTTGTGTTCTCTGTGAGTTACAACAGCTTTACAATCACGAATAATAAGAAAACTGCTCTGAAATATCTTCCTTTTGCAGGACACACTTTAAAACTTAATAAGCAGGCAGTAAATAATCTTACCTTAATGTGCATTTTTGCTCTTTTCAAGAGACTTAAAGTGGTATGTCTAGTGCTATCTGGTCCAAGTGGCACAAGCTGCTTCAACTGCTCCAGATACAGCCGGAGCTTCGCTCGTCTGTAACAATGAAATTGAAAAGACTTTACAATAAAAAACACATACAAAGAGAAAATAAACTCCCAAAACTAATATGCAAGAATTTATTTAAAAAAGGGACTGAAGTTTGATATTTATTTGTAATGTTTCAAATTCTGATTATATTCACAATCAAAACATTGTTTTTGTGCATTATCTATTTTGGGAAGCAACTGAGCTCTTCCATTACATCAAACTGTGACTTGTTTTGTAGTCTTAGTAGAAGACTCAGTCTACAATTCGCTTAAAACTAATTAATTGCCTTACTCCAGGACCCATACTGCCTCTTAAGCCTCCAAAGAACTAAATCATATGTTCTAGAAATAAAGACACTAAACTGATGTAGGGTCAAAGATAAGCATGGTAAGGATCTTGAACCCCATTAGGGTACGAAATGGATGATATGTGAGGTTAGCAAACAGGCAAAACCCGATCGTGCTACAAAGCTTATTACAGTCCAGTCACTATGGTCCAATTATACTCCAGCTTCTTCCTTTCCTTATGCCTTTTGATACCCAATCTTTGAAAACCCCTCCTGTTCCAGCTGCATTACGAAGCCATCATGACCAGCAACCCTACATGTTTTACAGACAAACTCACCATCCCTGGTGGTTCTTGGCACACCCACAGCAAGGACATCAGACTGCAGACTAAGAATTGTAAAAACAAGGATTGGCATAGCCAATAAGTCTCGTCTTTGGAACCTTATAAGTGCTTATCCAGAGCTATTGGTTTCGCCAATGTCTTTAAGCTATGTTGTGGAGCAGCACGACAGGCACACTCACAAGCAAGGTTAGGGCTGGTCATTTTCGCTAAGAGACCAGTGAAAGGGAGGTCACATAAGACAGGGTGCCTTCCTGTTTCAGGTTTGCATGAGTGACAGTTTGAGGAAAGGGAAGTAAGCAGGGCAGTGGTTCTGTGGACAACAGTAATAGAAACGTGGAGCTATTGCAGTTAATTGCATATTATTATACATGTATGGCTGAAGATTTGTGCTGGTATGTATAAAATATGGGACTAGTGCGTACAGTACGTAGGTTGAAAGTTGCAGGGGGTAAACAAGGGATGCACCAAGGGCAGTTGCTGCTGGGCAGGCAATTGTGGCAGCTCAACTCTCTCTGCATGTGGATGATCCAGATTCGCAGGGCAGGAAGTGTTCTTTTACAGTGGGAAGTGTTCTTTTGCATTGGAGTGAGTATGAGGTAGCGTTACGGCTCTAAAGGGTGGCAAGAACTCCGGTTATAACTCTCTACCACCCAGGCAAGGGGTCCAGTGACCAGTCTCCGAAAACCAGTGTCGCTCTCTACCCCGGCCCTAACACGCCCTCGTTCCTCACCTGCCTGGTAGTGGTCTTACTCTCCTTTGCACCACCAGCCAGCGGCCTCCCGCCTGCTCCTCCAAGACGGACGGAAGTGACGTCCATGCCAGATGAGTCTCCAATTTACAATAAACTGACAATAGGAGTGGGAGGGAGGCTACTGCTGAGAACAGGGCGAAGGTGTGAGCCGAACGGACTAGAGGACCGCCTCGCCCCAAGAGGCACTGAGGCGCAGCAACATGATCTACAGACACCATCAACAATGCAGAAAAGAACGAGAAATACTGGCGCTGAGGGGGCATATGCGTTTCACTCTTTGTTTTCACTCAGGTCCATCCCGGTCTAGCCAGTCGTGTCCTGAAAGGATCTTTGTACGAGTGTTCCTTCCACCGCCTCCTCTCGCCATCAAAGGAGCGTGGAGGAGGGTCGTTGGGGTGGAGGAAGTACAAAAACCAGCGATATCCATAGTGACAGGCATAATCTTTGATGATTGATTGCTGAAGTGGATTTGCGAGCTCAATATTGCTTAATGCTAAACACTGCCACCTCACACAGGAGCAGCAAAGTGCCCAACGGTCACAAGTAGTTCGTTCAGTCAGTCATGGCTTTTTAGCCATCAGCTTTGTGCAAGCTGGGACTATTAAAGCCCATATTTACTATGCTAAAAGATAACGCACTGTAATAAGCACAAGGGTCCAATAGCGCTGCGCAGAAACTAAATTTATTGAAGCGATTCCACCCACAACATGAAGCGACCTACTGGCCCGGTAATCAAGCGGCATCTAACCAATGTCATTCAAACCCTATGGCACTGCAAACAAGCAGCTGCCACAGTCTAAAAAAAAAAAAGTACTTGTACTGTGTAACAACCAAGTAAAGGGGCCAGTCGCCATGGGAGTATACAAATGATGACATGGCCGTACTAAGGAGGGACTAACAAGCCTATTAACGAATACAAAGGCAGCATTTACAAAGGACAAAGACACAAGCCAATGAGAAATATGGGGGGGCTTCTCCTACGTACTCTACATACAACAGATCGCTCCAGAGCAGCCCTTGAGCGCTGGCTCAGGCTCGACCTAAAAAGGAAAAACAAGGAGGTAGGCCTTTTCATCTATGCACCCAGAATCTGGAACAACATTGTTGCATCCATCAGCACCGCCCCAGCATTGTTCCAATTTTGAAATAAGTTGAAGATTCATCGTATTAAAGAATACATCACAAAGAACTGACAATCCACAAACCAGCTGTATCACTCGTTGACTTTACGCTGGTCTTTGAACATGTACAATGCTACACTGCTTTTTGGCCAGGTTCACGCTATAGAAGTACCATATACATACATAAATTTAATGGATGCCCACTAAAGGTGCATTCTCCAATGAAATTCCGACGGAAAATCCATCGAAAGTGAAAATGGTAAAACCGGTTACCATTAGGTACTGTGGGGCGGGGTACTTCGAACATAGTGTGGCAAGCTGCTAAGTGTTGTTCCCTGCAGGAGCTGTGTACAGTGGAGTTTGGCACAGGGCAATGCTGAAGGTCATCAGAATACTGAAAACAAACACTTCCCCTCATATAGTATTTGCAGTTGCCAAATTTTTAATGGCCATGTGGCACATCAGGAGAAAATTATTAAAAGCCTGACTACCAAAGGATGGAACTCTTATATAACTGTAATGCCGATCCGCCTCCTGATCACCAAAGGGAACTGATTATTTTTTCCCTTTTTCCTCTTTCAAAGTAATGTTTTAATATAATGTTTTAATATATATGTGGACGTTTTATGATGTATGCTTTTATATGTATCTTTTATGGCCTAAATGGCCGAAATAAAGAATTTTTGGATTGGATTGGATTGGCTGAAGGTCATCAGGCTGTGTTCACAGCATAGTGAGGTGATGGTGGTATTGACCATGGTGCGGCTAAAAGCCTTTCTGTGCCCACAGGCAATAAGGCAATACCTCAGAGAGTGCCAAATGCATTGCTCTGTAGGCTATGATGTCAAGCGAATTAGACAGCAAGGCTACTGACTGTTAACCAAGCACATTCAGCATAGCTGAGTGTCATCCCTCTCACTGACCACCTCAGCAACTACCAACTCTTTCACGCTAGACAGTTCGGCTTCAGACCCCATCACAGCATAGAAACAGCCATCAATGCATCTACAACCGACATTCGCATGATCCTGGACAGAGGGGACATTGCACCTCCTAGACTTATACACTGCATCTGACACAGTCTCCCACACCCTTCTCAACCAACGCCTACCGTAGATTGGAATAAAAGATCCTGCTCTCTTTTGCATTTGCTCTTTCCTCACTGGCAGAACACAAGCAGTCAGCTTGGCCCCTTACTCTGTGAATGCCCACAACCTCATCTGTGGAGTTCGGCAAGGTTCATCCCTCAGCCGGATCCTCTTCAACACATATGTGATCTCTCTGGCCAGTGCCATTCATGTCCACGACATTGACATCCTCTCCTATACCGAAGACATGCAACTCATACTCTTCCTCTTCTTTTCCGATAAGACTCCCAACACAAAGACCAGGTTTACCCGTCTGCATGTCCGATATCACCACCTGGATAAAAGCCAACTATTTCATACTTAACACCTACAAGACCGAAGACGTGATCTTTGGCAGTAACATCTTGCTATGGGACTCCGTCTGTTTGCTAACAGAACTAGGATTAACATCCACCCATGCTCAGAACTTCAGGATCATCATGGTCACGCAAGTGAATGTCATTACAGCATCGTGTTTTCACACCGGGAAGATGCGGAGAAAAATCTTCAAATGGATACTGTACAACAAACAAAAAAACATTACACACGTCTTCGTCAATAGCAAACTGAATTACAGAAACACCCTCTAATTTGGAATCAGCAAGCAACTCAGCAGAAAACTACAAATCATCCAGGATTTGGCAGCCAGAATGACTCTCAACCTCTCACGTAGCACTCTCATGGGGGATGTGGCCAACCAACAAGCATGGCGACGTGTCCTAGCGGAGCTCTGGACCGGGGCCCTATATCTATCCTGACTAATACATGCAAACCGGGCGTCACTAGACCCTAAAAAGTTGCTCCTGGGTGATCTGAGGAGACACCCCACCGAAGACCAAGAAAAACGGCAAGCTGCTCCTGATTGGACGCTGCGGACACGGACAGCTTTTCCCAGCGTCGCAACCTGTACTGAAAGTTGGACGGAGGCCACACTACGCAGCGCAGAGACGGAATCCTAGCAGACGGAACATCGGAGGTGTGCTGGGGGCCCAGCAGAACCAGGCCACTAAGATTGTGACCAACTGGAAATACCGCTGTGACCACTATGCGAAGACACCACAGTTCGGAACGACAGCGGAGCCCCCCACTGATGAGGTATGCTCTGCGCGTCATGGCAGCTACCACGTTACTCAATAACTAATGAGAAGGGGCTGTGGAGGCAGTTACTGTACTGAGTGGCCGTGTTGGATCTGCTGGGCACTTTGATCCCAACGAGAAGCTACAAAGACCCACAGTTTCCTTACATTGAAGGGAGGGAGCCCATATCCGGTGCATTGGTGACCCCGTGATCGCTGAGATGGGCTGGTGCTCGCAGGAGCCTTTTTTATACCTGCGCTAAATGCCACAAAATACAATCGAAGCAGGTACAGACACTTCCCTGGAGATCTGTACACATACCCTGGTGCTTCCCTCCACCTGGGCACTGAAATCAGAGTGGTTAGCCGGACCGGAGGTGCTCTCTGGCGTTGTGGGAAGCAAGTGAGCAGTCAACTGCGGATTGGCGGCGCGGCCCGATGCGATGGCGGTGTTTCCTGACGGGGTGCACAGAACATAACATGGCGGCAGTCGCACTATGCAGGGTATAAATAAAGTGAGCTTCAGAGATAGCTTTTACCCTTAAGAGCTGTGCCATCAGGCCGACACAATTAAACACTAACCCGAGGGCTACAGCGCACCAACAACTTCTGTATTGCAATGTGGGGACCCAGGCCTACTCCATTACAGATACCAGGATCGCGGAGGCAATCCGGAGTTCATGGGAGCCTTACTACGTGTGGAAGTCCGATACAACGCATAACGTTGCCATACTCTGACAGCCCCCACTAGGGGTCTACTCCCCTATTTCAGTGCTTCCCCCGCCTGGTTGTTGAAACAGGAATGGTGGATCTGTGCAGGATTGCGTACCAACATTATGCTGAACTGAGAGAAAATAAACACAGAGACTGCTGGGAGCTCCCACCTAATGCGGTTGTCTCAGACAAAATACTGAAAATAACCTTGAATTTTATTATTACTGCTACCCTGTTACCTCAACCTGTTGCTTTGGGTCTGATTGGATACTGGATTAATTGGAAAGGCTGATATACAGTTAAAGACTGTGAAACACATGGCATTTTCCTGAACTCACCTTAACTCTGCAGTTTATAGCGTGCAGTTGAACTAGGAAGTGCAATTATTACTTCACTTGTCTAAAAGTACTACATACCATCCGGTGCACAATACGTAATATTGCTGTTCTACAATGGGCCGCACCAGGGGGAAACCAACGGAACTGCAGACCTCAGGAAAGCAGGACCACGCGGAACAGGAGGAGACAAATAGTGACTCTGACCAGGACTGTATACCCCCAACCAACGCCGATACACAAGCTGACAAATTGGACCCTTTTGGGAGACAGTTCCTAAACTTGTCAATGAAGTAGCACAAGGGGTGGGGAAGGACAATGTAGAATACTGTATACTAGGAGTCAGTAATCCCAAGAAGTCACAGAACACCCTAGCTACATTTACTAATTTATTATTAATGCTGGCAAAAAGAGCAATCGCAATGCGCTGGAAGTCTGCACAACCCCCGACGGTGCTATCATGGCATGAGGAAGTAGTGCGCTGGGGAAAGGCCGAAAGTATGGAAATACGGAGAGAAGAAAATAGAGGACTTAGGAAACCCCTAATTTCCATGGAATGGGACGCACTGTTGGAACAATTTATATCTGCTAAACAATCATTGCATTAAAAGATAACTATATTGGATCGGTTGCTGATATCTCCCCCTCCCCCCCCCCCCCCCCCCCCACCCCGTTAAACAACTAGCGCCAGTAATAACCCTAATGGGTCATTTCTATAAGTGTTGTGAAATAAATTATGGAAATATATGACTTGCACACTATCTTGGTTGATAGTATTAGCTATTACTACCGTTACAAAGAGTCTGGTGGGGAGGGAGGGAGAATTGGTAAGGTGTTATTGCCATGGAGGAGGGTGGGTTTAGATTGTTTGATAACTGATTGCAATATACCCTGTATATAATGTTCTTGTATACAGAGGGCTCTTTATTCAAAAATCTAATAAAATATGTTAAATAAAAGAAAAACGTAGCACTTAATTAAAAAATCTAATAAAATATGTAAAAAAACAAAACGTAGCACTCACATCATACCACACCTCAAGGAGCTTCTCTGGTTCTAAATACACAAACGCTCAGAGTTCAAACGCCTCACTCACACCAAGCACTGCACAACATACACTCAGGATACCTCAACAGTTGCATCTCTTTTCACAATCCTTCCAGACACCTCGCCTCAGCCAAACTCCTACTCACACACATCCCATGCATACACAGACTTAGAATCGTAGGCTGGACCCTCTCGTACATCGCTCCAAAAGCGTGGAATGACCTCCGACTACACATCGGAGCCTTCGCCTCTCTTCTTGACTTCCACAAGAAACTGAAGATCTGGCCCTCTGAATAGAAAGCGAGGTTAGACTCACACTTGCTCTGAACCATGATACCCTCCCGGGTGACAGTTCACTTTAAAAATACGCATCACATCCTTTTTCGGGATGTTATGTGGGAAACTGGGAATGTAATGCTATTCTGAATTAACTCCGCTACCAGTCAAACCTAAGTGTGGAAAGATGCAAAACTCCTATATGAAAATGTTTTTCTAAAATGTCCTGTAAAATATATCTTCACACCTGATGTCGATAACTGTAGCTTTGCTTTTATTCTTACTGTATGAGCTTGGATGCCCGCTCGGTCTGTATATTGCTAGTTTAACATATGAAACGATATGGTGAGCAATGAATGTAGAAATCAATTACTTTATTACTATATCTCTAATTAATTTATGTAAAGATGTTCTGAAAATCACTTTCGTAGACTTTCTATGAACTTCAGTTCTTAGTATGAGGATAATGCATGCAAATTGTGAAATAGTCTATCCACAAGAGATATACAGAACAGTGGAAATAAGAAGATTGCAAGATGTACGTGTTAATTTACATAGGAAAATAACACTAAGAATGCACTTGGGAATACTTAACCATTTCAGGTAACCTGTTTAAGAAGCATACATTTTGGCTTAGATGTCATTAATACATCATTTGTAGTGGTACTGTGACCCAAAGGTATGAGAAATGCAAAAAGAACAATTGATGGACAGAATGCAGAACAATGTCATACATTCACCCCAGTACAAAGATCTGGGCCTAAATCCGTTGTTTTTTTGCTTACCATGCAATTCCAGTTTGGACCCAGCCATATGCAAATCAGTCTTGACCCTGTGCCCAATGGGAATAGTCCAGTCCGAACTGCCAGGCCAGGTCCTCCCTGGACTGGAAACAAGCAGCCTAGGACCGGTTTCGGGCTTTCAGCCCTCATCAGCCAGGATAGCTTGACTCCAGTGGCATGGAGAGCCTCGGGGAAGTTTAGGTAGCCAATCTCTAAAACCTCAGGTACCAGATCACTAAGTTGAACTGCTTGGTATCTGGGTTCCTTATTTGGCCTGATTTTGTGGGTGGCCGCAGGGTGTGGCCTTGTCCTGCCCCTGGACTGCTGTCTACTAAAGGTGACCCTCAGAGTAGCCTACTGCAGGACACCCGTAGACTTTGCGATCTTGGTATCGTTCTTGATTTATTCTAACATCCCGTCCACTTGGGGACCAAAGAGATGTTACCCATTGAATAAGATGTTGAGGAGGTGTTGCTGGAGTCTCAGTATGAACTTTGAGAGTCTTAGCCATGCGTGGCGGCGGAGCTGGAAATTGGTGTTTATGCTGTGGGAAATGGTATCCACAGCGTCATTAAAAAACAGATGATGGTTTTGGAAGGAAAATTTAACCTACCCCGTTTGTGTTTCTTTAAACCTTTATTTATGACATTTTTAGTACAAGCAAGCCAAGCAAGTACTCAATGAACAACAGATGACACTCGCGTCATCATGGACCAGGGATACTCCACAGCCCTTATTCTGCTTGACCTCCACGCCGCTTTCAACATGGTCTCCCACCACTAACTTATCAACAGTCCCCATGACGCAGAAATTCAAGGACCAGCCCTCCAATGGATGCTCTCCTTCCTGTCCGGAAGAACACAACGTGGTCAGGCTGCCTTCTTTCACATCCAAACTCAAATAAGTAATCTGCTGAGACCAATGGGGGTCATCCCTCAGCCCCACCCTCTTCAACATTTACCTAGCACCCCATGCGAAGATCCCCCACTCCCATAGACTCAGCATCATATCGTACGCCGATGACACACAGCTCATTCTGCCCCTCTCAGAAGACTCCATCAACACCAAAAACAACTTCAAATGCTGAATGACGGAAGTCGCCACCTGGATGCACACCTACTGTCTAAAATTCAATGCTGAGAAAATGGAAGTACGGACTTTGGACCCAACAATTCCCCCTGGGAGACCACTTGGCTGTCCAACTTGCTCAAAATATTCCTGTTGCTGGTTAGCATCCCTGGCATCCAGACGTGGGTAGGTCCCACATTGAGGTGCTACGCACTAGAGACCTCTACTTTCGGTCTTTGTTGTGGTTGGTGTAGACGCACAGTCTGCTGCACCTACTCTGGAACCAATAGGTCCATGAGAAGGACGTTTCCCACTCTACTTGATATTTATATCCCCTACACAAGTTACTTTGGAATCCGGCATTTTAGGAGCAGTACACTTAGGAACATCATGACTGCCTCAATGAATTAGAGAGTAGATTAGGTACCTCTCTACCCTGAAGAAACGCCACTCATCCATTAGGAGAAACAAGGCATGAAACATGTCGACCTTTTAACCACACACTATCGTTTCACAATCCACATTCGAGCTGTAGCAGGTTTAATTCTCTTGCCAGTCTTGACTCTTGAAGTCTGTTTTTAACCATGGCACCAGTATCCAGCGAATAAAGGACATTTTGGACACTTGTAGCTCCTTTTAAAACACCACTACACCACTCTACTCACCTTTTCTTTGTGTCCCACTACTTCACCTGAATAGGGCCATACAGTTTTACATCATTAAAGATCTCTGGCAAAGAGCAACCCCGCGGGACCCGTTGGGCATTGCAGCACCGGCCAGATGAGGAGCTGCCCTATGATGAAGCAAGACACCTCTCGAGGTGTGTGAGGGCCCTTGCTCCTACCGGAACACTCCCCCTCCCTTGATTTGTTCCTTCTCCCGCTGTTCGTCCACCTTTCCTCCCATCCACTCCCTGTCACTCTCCTCCCCACCCCCCAGGAACTGCTTATCCTTTTGTGTACAGATACTGCAATAGCTAGGCCACTAGAAGATGTTAGGGTCCTTGGTACTAAGACCTCTGTTTTCAAAGGCTTTCGCAGAGGCTAATTCTGAAGTATGATCTAGGATTTGCTCCTCAGGCATCTTTCTCATGCCACAAGGAACAGATAAATAGTTTGCTATCATCCAATCCAATTTCATTAGAGGAACACCGGGCTGTTTGCCAACAGAATAATTTACAAACCCTAAATGTTCGGAGTGGTGGGTGCTTGTGTGAGACAAACCGTTTATCTCCATTTAACACAGTTCATAAATGTTGGTTGAGTTGGACAGGACCTTAAAATTTCCACAGAAACATTAAGCTACTTTGTTGTGTCAATTACTGTCTTGGTCTATGATTTGGCAGAATTGAAACACCTTAGTGTACAGTGGTGTTTCCTTGGGTCACAGAGATTTGCAGGGAAGCAACCAGGGTATTTATTTATTTATTTATTCAAAGTTTTATATAGCGCGAACAAGATCTTAACAGATATCAGAGCGCTTCACAGTAGGGTATCATCATCCATGTTTACCTTCCACTATGGACTAGAAGCAGTTGATAAGACGGCCTTGGAATTTGTCTCTCTTAGTCTGCCCGCTGTATTGAAGACAGGAATAAATTGTGTCAATTTTAATGTTCAGCGTCTCTGACTCAATTTGGTCAAATAGCATTTGTGTAGCCGTAGGTTTCAGTGTGAGTGTATAACCAAAGGTTAAAGTGACATTATAGTTAAGTGTTGAAATAAAGTAAAAACTAACTAGTGGGATTAGGGTATTAGTTGAGGGGGGTGAATACCCACCTCAAATAGTAACCACAACCCATGTAAGGGCAAACATAGTCACTAAATTAACCTGAGCTCAACCCCCTAGTAGAAATAGCACAAAGCAGGCAGCTTAACTTAGAGGCAATGTGTAAAGTATGTGTACAGTTATCAAACAGTAATACAGTAAAAACACAAAACAAGGAAATCCCAAACCAATTTATAAATTTGGAGTACGTTTTCAAAAGTAAAATGAAATTACAGCAACAAACATCCATTAAGTAGAACTGGAGTCATGAGTTCTTAAAAGTTAAGATTCAAAATAGAGCCAAAAAACATTAAGCGCCAACCGCGGTCATCTGGTTACGCTTGACTGGGACATGGTTTAATGCAGTTTACATACAAGGATCAGGTTTGTTCCGGTGAAGAGTTTTGTCTTCGAACTTAGTCTCTGGAATGGAAGTCATAAACCTCAGCAGTGCTAGTCAGCAGGCTGTGGCCCAAGAGGGTGCCACAACATTGATAGCTGCTGAACGAGGTCTCGTTGAAGCCACTGACTCAGAGTGGAAGACATTTGATACAAAAAGTGGGGGATACCAACCAATTATGGGCGCACTAACCTAATATCAGGGTACAAATTTATACACAATTTACAATCATAAGATGGTGCCTCTAGAGAAATGATGCGTATCCTACACCACTGGCTCCAAAAGAAGCGGCAATATATACAATAACCTCTGAGCACACACCCACAGTTCACTTGTATAATTCGAATGTATATTTGGCAAGTAACTCCAATCCTCAGGAGTCGAATTAATAAGTATAATTTACAAAGTCAATGTCAAAAGAGTCAAACTTCCAATGTGAAAAGTCCTTGTAGTTTATTTCATAGAATATTCAATGTTGATTACACCAGCCAACACGTGTTTCGTCGTGTACTTAATAATACCTCGACTTCTTCAGGGCTCTGAATTTAACAGTTATCAATCACTACATTACGGTCCTCCCAGCATAAATCAATCATCATTCTTAGTGTTCTCATCTAATCCAATCCAGCACTAGCATACAGCGTTCAATTCTCCACTCATCTATCTGCTTCCACCAGTTTCTATTATCTGGTGTGTTCAACAAAATTATATCTTAGGCTTCACTTATCCACTACGCCACGGTCTTACAATAATATATTCAGCACAGGGTCGTTATCTTCTCAAGATTCTATTTGCGGCTATCAAAATTTCAGTTCCTTCTAGTTTCACGACCACCTGTGTTCCGCGCAATCGTAGCGTGTCCAGTATCCTCCGACGTTACCAAGCACTGGAAGACATTTGAATTTCTTGCCTAGAGAAGGCCCCTCTCTGGACGGAAATATTTCACACAGTTGCCCGGTGAAGATTTTTATATTCAGACTTAGAGCCAGATATACAAAGCTTGAATCAGGTTGCTTGCGACATGAAAAAAGCCTTTTTAAATGTACAAAGCCCTATTTGTGATTCAGTAAATTATTACCGAATTTCAAATTGGGTTTGCAAGTCGCAATTAGGTAGGGGGATGCCAAGGGTGTCCTTTCCTAATAACAAGTTTCTGGGACATGTATGAATGTTTTGCAACCAGAATGTGGTAGCAAAACATTCATACTTTACTGACTCCATGAAGGAGGTGGTAACTCATTTGCAAACGGGAAGGGGTCCTAAAAGGACCCCTTCCCATTAGTGAATGCGGGCGCCAACATTTTTTAAGAGCAGGCAGTGGTCCCAGGGACCACTGCTTGCTCCTAAAAAATGAAAAGGAAATGTTTCATTTTTCCTTTTTGAATGCATTTCAAAATAAAAAACTGCTTTAATTGAAAAGCAGTCATAGATATGGTGGTGTGCTGACCACAGCAGGCCACCATCCCCGTAAGTACTGGTTATTCCCAATGGGTCGCAAATTGCGACCTGTCTCATTTATATTAATGAAGCAGGTCCCTTTTGACCTGTTGGGCATTGCAAACAGTGTAAAACACACTGTTGTACGTAGCTGTTTGCGATTTCCTAATAGCAAATCGAAGAACTATTAGGAAATCGCAAACGGAAGTCTATGTACATCTGGTCCTTAGTCACTTTTTTAGAGCCCAGATTCTTGCAGCAGGTAAGGCTGTAGATGTGGAGGGCTCTGCGAGGCCAGATACCTTCTTCAAGAGGTCCAGTGGACTTGGATTTGCTGCTGCGGAGAAGGACATAGCTGGAGTAACCTGAATGTTTGACCTAGCGGCAATGAACATTCATTTCATTGACTTGGGAGGTCAGGCCCATTCTCCCTTCGGTTATCTGAGCAAACAAATTGTGAGTAAACTTTGACAAAAGCCAAGGGCACAGGAAATTAGAGACGGCACTTTACTTTGCGGTCAAGACTCACTTCAGCAGAGGGGCGCAGCAGGGCCCAGGGCAGGTCCAAATGTAACTAATAAGCTGGAAATGCAGGAGAAGGACTCTTGAAGCTTTCTGTGTCCCTGTAGCCAAAACAAAAGCCAGTATTATGACGCTTGGAGTCCACTTCTTAGTCCTGGGTACAAGAAAGAGAGCAGGTCCAGTCTTCTAGGCTCTTCTGGGGTCACAGGCATCGGGTACAGTCCTCTTCTGTTATTCCACAGGTCCATAAGTAATATGAGGAGGGTGCTGTGGGTGCCACATTTTTGCCCAGTGCCAGCCTGTGGGTGGAAATCTCCTGACCACTCCCAAACCAATGGTGTAAAAGTTCTCAGGAGAGACCCTATCCACGTTTGTAGCACTGCCTGTGTGTTTCACTCTAAACAATCCCGCAGTGCCCCTCTCTGCCCAAAGTCAACATTGGAGAACCTTTGATTTTCTTCTGTGTAGCGCTCCTGTGGACATCCTGGAGGTGTGTTAAGGCAAATGAGCAACCCCTCCTCTTTGGTCACTTAAAAGCTGACTCCTGACTGGCTTGGGGGGCAAAGGATAGGGGCAGGCCCAGGTGTTGGCTACATCTTCTTGTGACAAGGTAGGCCCCTCTGAAGGTAATAAAGGTCCAGGGCACACCCCAGATGGGTAGCCTGCGAGAGAAACAAAGCACCTCACCACTCGCAAGGCCTTTGTCATAGCTCTAGCAGCAAATTCACTCCTCATTAAGAGGGCCATCCAGTTTGGGTGACAGTTGGAAACTAGTGCAAATGAGCTACTAGAGGCTTTAGGAAGGTAGCAGGCAACTTTTTAAAAGTACCTGTTTAAAAATAGTTTGTAGTAAACACTGAAAAAATATGAACTCTGTAGCTGCTTCCTAAGCTGAGAATGCAAATATTACATTTAATACTGTATCCCATGGATTTCATATGGGACAGCCAAAGCAGCCACTGTGTAAAAAGGTTTGAGGTCATTTTCCCTGTAAGTCAGTATAAGATTAAACTTTTAGGTTTCTTACTTATACGATGCACCCTGCCTTTGTGGGCAATAAACCCTATTCTGGGGTGACTTAGAAACATTTAAAATGGTTAATCTGACAGGTCAAATCTGCAGTGAAATCCTGCATAGCCAGACTACTAGTGGCAAGCCTACAGTTATGGTTACATTGTCTCTGTAGTGGAGGGCACAGTGGGGACTGCAGTCCATTTCTAACATTTTAATTACAGGCCCTGGGTATACCTTAGTGCCACATTCTAAGGAATATAAGTAAGTAAAATATGGCACTCAGGGGGATACCAATTTCATCTTGTCGAAAGGGGGAGCGAAGGTATTTTACTACTGGTGAGTAGGAGTTAAGTGCACAGAGTTCTACCCTCAGCAAAAACAGTCAAGGCAAACATCCGAGGATACACTGTGCAAAAGAGGGTTGTTTCCAACACTAATGTTGAAAAACAAAAGACCTCTGAAATTCACCAGCTATAGTTTATTGATCTAACTATAAGGTGTGGTCCTGCCATGCACTACTTATGATCTCACATTCTACATTAGTCGTGACATCTTAAATGACATCACTGATCACATTGCAAATGAAATCATTAATGACATCACTGTATCAGTATGTCAGTGTGTGTGTGTATATATATATATATATATATATATATATATATAAAAATATATACACATAATCTGAGGTTCTACTCAGATTTCGAAATAATTTCAAAACTAAAGTTTGAAAAAAAAGCAATCTTTGTAATTCACCAGTTATAGCTTATAGATCTTACTGTCACTTGCACCCTGCCATACACTGCTTATGAATTCACATATTACATCACTCATGACACCACTGATTATATCACAAATTAAATCATTCAAAACATCACTGTATCAGTTTGTGTGTGTGTGAGTGTGTGTGTATATATACTGATGAAGGTGAAATACTGAAATGCATTTACAGATTAAATCAGTTTGCAAAACCCCGAGAGTGCTCCGATCTCTGTAGTTGTTGTGTAACAAGACGAATCCGCCTGTCGTCCACGGATGCACCCGCTGGGAGTTCAGCTGCCTCGGTTGGAACTGTGTTTGGGATGAAATTGGCAGACCAGAACTGCTGCTGCCGGAACCTGATGTCCTAAAGCAGAGGTCTTCAAACTTTTGGATGTCGAGACCCCCCTGTCAACATTTTCAGGCTTAAGGACCCCCTCCTGACAAAAATTTCTAAACCTCTAGGCAAGGCTACTGGAATTATGAGGCAGGTGAGTACCAAATTATGCGACAGGCTTGACTAAATTGTGTGAGTAGAAAATGTAAATAATGTTCTGTGATGCTGCGTATTTTGGGAAAGATTTCATCCCATCAGTACCAGTTTATAACTAAAATACAGCAATTAACATAAGAAAGATGTCTAGTCAACCTTTGTGAAGGGCCTCCCACTCCGCAGGAATACGCACTGCCACATTAGAAGCTCACCTGGCCATGGCCGGGAGCAGCAAGGGTTCCTTCAAACCCTGGCGGTCTTGTGCAGAGTTAAGCAGTTTACCCATGCCCCTTTCCTCTCACCCCCTTCCTTCCATCCCTCTCTTCTCTCCTCTTCCAACCCCGGATCCCTCTCTCACCTTGCAGGCAGATGGTTATCAGCCCCAGGACACCTTTTGGTAACAGTAGCACACTACAAATGTAAATAATAATAGGCAGAAGCAGGGGATCCATTAGACCGGAACTTCGGGGTGGGTTAACACTCCCAGCCAGAGCTGGCCCTAGCACTGGTCGCACATGGTGCAAGTCTTTCCACCTTCTCCATGAATTCCCTCACTACCACTCACCAACAATGCCCCTCCTCTCTATAGCACCTGTCTGACAAACATTTCATTTTTTTATAGCGCTACTCATAGTTCACTCACACTCGGTTCTGTGATGTGCATGGTATATCTTCTTTGTACCAGGGCACTTTAACCTTCTGCACTGTGTGGATAACAAGAGTGCTCATGTGACTGCACGGTGAGCAATGCAACAGTGTGAGAGTAGGGTAAAAGGAGTGACTACAGGGTGAGTGAGGTGACCATATGAATTTAGGTTCGGCTGTAAGTGCAGAGTGGGACGAATTAGTGCATGGTTAGTGATGGTCTTGTTTGAGTGAGCTACAGATTGAGCAGTGAGGGGGACAGGTGAGTAAAGTGTCACATGAGTGCAGGGTGAGAAGTGTGCTTGTGCGACTGCAGGGTGGGGTACAGAGTGAACAATGCAAGCGCATTTTTAGTGCAGAGTGATCACTGTGAGAGCAGGGTGAGCGGGTGAATGTTGTGAGTGCAAGGTGATCAGTGTGAGTGCATTGTGATCAGTGTGAGTGCATTATGATCACGGAGTGCAGGGTGAGCGGGTGAATGTTGTGAGTGCAAGGTGATCAGTGTGAGTGCAGGGTGAGCGGGTGAATAGTGTGAGTGCATGGTGATCAGTGTGAGTGCATTGTGATTGCTGTGAGTGCATGGTGATCAGTGTGAGTGCATTGCGATCAGTGTGAGTGCATTGTGATCAGTGTGAGTGCATTGTGATCAGTGTGAGTGCATGGCGATCACTGTAAGTGCATGGCGATTACTGTGAGTGCATTTTGATTGCTATGAGTGCATGGTGAGCAGTTTGAGTGCATTGTGATCGCTGGGAGTGCAGGGTGAGCGTGAAAGTGAAGGCGAGAATAAGAAGTGAGTTGTCTGAAAGCAGGGTGCATTCCCAGAAACTTGAAGCGTAGGGTTTCAGATATAAGTTAAACTATTGCTATAATGGCATTAATCAGGGATCGAGGGTGGAGGAAATAAATAATGTGTTGATCCTGCAACAAACTTCCAGTCTTATGATTAGGGTTACCAGCTCATTATTTTGATGGCCCAGAAATAAGCAGTCACCTAAAGCTGTATTTTTAGCACTTATCTGTGAATACTTAGAACAGCAAATATACATAGAAAGCACTTTTAATTGTGTTCTAGGGATGCCTCAATGATCCATGACTGATAATTAAAGAGAACAAAGACAGAAAAGTCACATAACTAATTAATACATACTTTTTTATTTACAACTCTATTTAGTGTCAAGAGCAGGTCTCTGCAGGCTCTTTAAACAACACACAGCAGGCATGTTTCTTTTGACAACCCAACTATATATTCCTTTTCATTAAATGCATTCTCACACTACAGCAGTAAGTGTAAAAATACGAATGCAAAGAATAGGCAGAGTGGGGGCCCAGGGGCCCAGGGGTTACTGAAACCATAAAAAAACTAAGCCTTGGTAACCATTTAACAAAGGCATGTAAATATGCTAATGGTCTTTAATGACCGGTGAAAAACTCAGGCGTGCTCGAGATAAGACTCCAGACACTGCCCAGCCAAGCCCCCAGCAGCGCGAGCTGCACTGCAGCAGCCCGGGCTGAGACACAGGATGGGGGAGCAGGGAAGCTGAAAACCTGTAGGCCAGGGCAGAAGTGTGACTGTGAATACGCGACCCCTTCACATCACTCCACGGCCCCCCTGGGGGTCGCACCTCACAGTTTGAAGACCCCTGCTAGGAGGACGCGGACTATTCAAGTCTGTGGTGACCCAACCATAAGAGGGACACCAGCAGGACTCTTGTCAGCGGTAGTGTGGGGGAGGCAAAACCAGACCACGAGAGAAAATAGTGGCTACACTAGAAAACGGCAAAATACAAGTGGAGTGGTGGCCGCAGCAGAAGATTTCAACTAATGAGTTGCATTGTGGGACATCAAGGCCAGTCTCAATCAAGTACAGATGCCAACGCGAATAGACTACTGCCGTTTTCTGATAGGTGTGAGCCCTGCCAATGAGGTGAACTAATGTTTAAAAGGGTGCGTGGCTGTGCGATATGAAGGACTGATTTTATTTATGTATTTTTTTTTCAGCACTGATGAAGATGAAATCCCGAAATGCATTTGCAGATTAAATCAGTTTTCAAAACCCCAAGAGTGCTCCGATCTCTGTAGTTGTTGTGTAACAAGACAAATCCGCCTGTCGACCGAGGATGCACCCGCTGGGAGTTCGGCTGCCTAGGTGGAACGGTGTTTGGGATGAAATTGACAGACCAGAAACGCCGCTGCCGGAACCTGATGTCCTAGAGGGACGCGGACTATTCAAGTCTGTGGTGCCCTAACCATGTGAGGGACACCAGCAGGACTCTTGTCAGCGGTAGCGTGGGAGAGATTCACAACCAGACAACGAGAGAAAATAGTGGCAACGCTAGAAAACGGCAAAGTGCAAGTGGAGTGGTGGCCGCGGCTAAAACTTTCAACTAATGAGTTGCTTGTGGGACATCGAGGCCCGTCTCAATCAAGTATAGATGCCAACGCGAGTAGACTACTACTGTTTTCTGATAAGTGTGAGCCCCGCCAATGAGGTGAACTGGGTGCGTCGCTGTGTGATATGAAGGACTGATTTTTTTAGCATTGATGAAGGTGAAATACCGAAATGCATTTGCAGATTAATATATATATATATATATATATATATATATATATCCCATCGGCGGGTGTGTCATATGGAAATTGGAGAAGTGTGTCAGCGGGTGCGCACACCGCTTCCGTTAAAGCCCCTGAAGAGAAGCAGATGGAGCTTCGAAACGCGTCGGGCAGATCCATTACGGAGCGGCATCTACAAGCGGATCCCCGTCCTCACCTACACATAAATTAAGCTGCTGCTCGTGTGCTACTCAAGAGGTGGACAACCTGGAGTGACAATATATATATATATATATCACCTACTGGCGGTCGCCAGTAGGTATATATAGTTGGGACCTAGTTGCCATAGGAATTTCCGAACATTCTATTGGGAATAACTTTGGCGCCGATTAAGGGATCTGTTTGTAATTTTCCTTAAATTTGCCTCGCTCCGCTTCGCTCCTTCCGTGAAAGTTTCGGGGGGATGTCATTTGAGATGTCATAAGTGATGTCACTGACCATGTCATGAATGATGTAATATGTGACATCATCAGCAGTGGATTGCGGGTGCGCGAAATATAGTTAGTACAACTAACTATATAGGAGCAATTTCAATGGTTTTTTAAATGCTAATTCCTAACTATAGAAGGCCTGAAACCTATGGTTTTTTAAGTATATATATATATATATATATATATATATATACACACACAAACCTGCTTCAAAGCTGCTTCACACGGTTGTTTCTCACCAAGCAGACACGGGCCCGTTTTAGTGCTCGACTCCCAAGTTTATTTGTCGGCCATTCCGCGTTTCACCACTCAAGTGGCTTGATCAAATGACAACGCTGAAAACGGTACCAGACCTATTATAATGCTACACCTATGCACGTGATAACTTTTGTAAATTGAACATAGAAGAAACATTCAGTTTGTACGGACACTTGACCAGCTTGCAAATCAGAAATAAAAGATACGATATTTACACGGCTCTGATAGAGAATATATATAATAAATTATGTACATGTAGGCTAATTTATCTAAAAACATTGCAATGTTCCATGTTTTTAAACTTTTTTTATATGAGCATAAAAATACAATACAAAAGTACCAAAAATATATACTAATGCCTAAAAACCTTAAAATCAGCAATGATTAGGTCAAGGTTATTGTTAAGTCACCATAATTTCATTCTAAATTAGTGGAACCTTGGGAACATGTACAATTATTTTCTCTGAGCTGCACAAACATATCAATTCAACCTCAAAACAAGTCATGGGCTGCTCATATTAAAATTAATGCATAAATGCAATTTATATTTTTATCGTGATGAGCGCCCCCGTGGGTCTAATGGCAATTACTGGGTGCCCTAAAGAATGTTTCGAAAAAGCATATCATAAATATCTAAAAGGCAAATATGTGTAGTGTGAAAAAAAGTACATGAGGTGAAAAAGTGTGTTAAAAAACCAAAATGATCATTGGTTAAGAGAAGTCTCAGCAGCTATATTAACAATACTTTGTAGATTGTAAGAACTTGAAATATATCTCATAAGGTTAGCAAAGAGGTAGATGTAATATTATGTGCAAAGAAGGCTGTATGGGAGAAGGATTTGCGGGGCTTCAGAAAGCTGCGAAGGGCACATGGGTGCTACAAATTGTGTGTTTCAGACATGTGTGCAAATCCTCTGTGTTGTTAAGACCCCCCGGGGTTTTGCTATTGAGATTAAGGATATAGCGAGTTTCCAGTTTGCGCATCTTGTGCTCCCTATCGCCACCCTTCTTGGTCTTGGGGATGGCATCTATGGCATAATACGAGAGATCATGGAGGTTGTTGTTATGTACCTCTCTGAAGTGTCTTGCAACTGGGTATGTCGGGTCATGGTTATTGATTGCCCGAATGTGTTGCAGGATCCTTTTATTAGCCGTCAATTTAGTGCTGCCGACGTACTTTAAAGGGCATGTGCATTCTAAGATGTAGATTGCATATTCAGTCTTGCAGTGGAGGGGCTTGTTGATTTTAATCTCCTTGTCACTAAAAGCGGTGCAATAGCTTTTTTTATTCATGCCATACTGACACGCTTTGCAGGATCTGCACTTAGTAAACCCGTTTGTTGCCATTAGCCAATTAGGGGATGGTGATGTTTCGGGACTACTGGAAACTAACTCGCTATGCATGGAAGGTGCTCTCCTGAAGGTAATGCTGGGTCTAATGGGCATCTCTGCGCCTATTACTGGGTCACTTGTAATCAAGGCCCAGTTCTTATTCACAATCCTAGTGATGGCTTTTTCTTCGGCGCTGAAAGGGATTATTAGTCTTACTGGTTCAGTGCAGGCTACCTCCATTGTAGTCTCCTCTCTGATTTTTTTTAGGAATGAGGAGCTTTTCCCTGTCCAACCCTAAGGTTTTTTTAATTGCAGTTTGGATGGTTTTGAGAGGATATCCTCTGGCGAGGAACCTGTCCCTGCATTGTTGTTGGGCTTCTACAAGATCTGCCGGATTACTGCAGATTCTTTTGATACGTAGCATCTCCCCGTAGGGGATGCTATTCACCAAATGCCTTGGGTGGAAACTCGAAAAATGTAAAATGGAGTTACCCGCAGTCTCCTTTCTATAGAGTTTAGTTTCCAGCTTTTTGTCTGCCACATATACCTCTACATCTAAAAAAGTTGATTTTAATGCAACTGATGGTGGATGTAAAGTGCAAGTTGGCATTATTGGCATTAATGTACTCCACAAAATTCATGGCTTCGTCAATTGTCCCATCCCACACCCAAAACAGGTTGTCAATGTATCTGTAGTACAGTTTTACATGGTCATCAAACAATTTCTTGTGCGTGCTTTTGAGGACCAGCTCCTCCCACCAGCCCATAAATAAACAGATGTAGCTGGGGGAGAAGCTAGCCCCCAATGCCACACCCCGCATTTGTTGGTAAAACTTTTGATGGAACAAAAACATGTTGTTAAGACAAAAACTGACCATGTCTAACAACATATTGTCATGCTGGGGGCAGATTGTTTTTTTCTTATTTAAAAAATATTCCAGAGCACGTAGACCATCCCCGTGATCAATACAAGTATACAATGAGGACACATCTAAGGTCAAAAGATGGAAATTGATTCCCCATTCAAAATCTTTAATTTTGCATAAAAAGTCACTCGTGTCTCTTAGGTATGATGGTAATTCCATGACCCATTCTTGCAAATAGAAATCAATGTATCTTGAAGCATTTTCCAATAGACTTGATTTAGCCGATATAATCGGTCTTCCTGGCGGTTTGATGGCGTTTTTATGTACTTTAGGTACAAAGTAAATGTTAGGGATGATCGGATGGTCATTCCTTATGAATTGATATTCATCCATTGTTATTAACCGAGTACTTTTCCAGGCGACCAATTTGATGTAAAATACATTGGCAGTCTCTTTGATGGCCGCTGCACTGCTTAGTCTGTAACAGGACCGGTCATTGAGTTGGTCTAGTGCTTCGCACAT
Source organism: Lissotriton vulgaris (assembly GCF_964263255.1). Lineage (NCBI taxonomy): Eukaryota > Metazoa > Chordata > Amphibia > Caudata > Salamandridae > Lissotriton > Lissotriton vulgaris. The sequence goes on along the minus strand of NC_141690.1, from coordinate 190,030,500 downwards.
ATATTCTTTTTTGGACCAAAGAACCATGTTTCCTCCTTTGTCTGAGTTCCTATCGATCACATCATCCTTTTATTGTAGTTTGTTGATCAGATGGTAGTATTGCCTGTTTTTGTTCGAAATTTTTCTTTTTGTTTCACAGGTTCTGTAGCTGAACTTCTTAATTTCATCTATTACATGCTCATTAAAGATGTCAATACCATCCCGTAGCATTATAGGATTGAATTTTGATTTCTTTTTAAAAGGAGTAGTTTTTGTTTTGAGGTTAGTGTTGGTCAATGGTTGGCTAAAGGCACTAGGGGACAGGAGGTCAGTTTCCACATGGTTGTTTTCATTATGCAGTTCCGTCAGAACAGTCAATAAAGTTTGCTCCGTACCAGATACCGGGATGGCTGTGTGTATCTGTATATCTTGTGTGCTGGGAATTATTCCATAAGCGGTACAAAAGGGGGTGGTGATGGACGGAGCATCTGAATCAATCAAACACTCACACCTAGTCAAAAGATCTGGGTTTAATCCATCACCGTTCTTTAGCCCACTCTGCCACCCCAGTTCAGACATGGCTATATGCAAATCAGTCTGACCCTGTGCCTCATGGGAACAGTCCAGCCCGAACTGCCAAGCCATGTCATCCCTGGACCGGAAACAAGCTTCTGAGGATCGGTTTCTGGCATTCCAGCCGTCTTCAGCCCGGCTTGCTTAAATCCAGTAGCAAAGTGAGCAAGGGACTCACGTCTGAGCGTACCCTGCCACACTTATGGCGGCCAAAAGCGGTACAAAAGGGGGTGGTGATGGACGGAGCATCTGAATCAATCAAACACTCACACCCAGTCAAAAGATCTGGGTTTAATCCATCACCGTTCTTTAGCCCACTCTGCCACCCCAGTTCAGACATGGCTATATGCAAATCAGTCTGACCCTGTGCCTCATGGGAACAGTCCAGCCCGAACTACCAAGCCATGTCATCCCTGGACCGGAAACAAGCTTCCGAGGACCGGTTTCTGGCATTCCAGCCGTCTTCAGCCCGGCTTGCTTGAATCCAGTGGCAAAGTGAGCAAGGGACTCACGTCTGAGCATACCCTGCCACACTTATGGCGGCCAAAAACGGTACAAAAGGGGGTGGTGTTGGTCGGAGCATCTGAATGAATCAAACACTCACACCCAGTCAAAAGATCTGGGTTTAATCCATCACCGTTCTTTAGCCCACTCTGTCACCCCAGTTCAGACATGGCTATATGCAAATCAGTCTGACCCTGTGCCTCATGGGAACAGTCCAGCCCGAACTGCCAAGCCATGTCTTCCCTGGACCGGAAACAAGCTTCCGAGGACCGGTTTCTGGCATTCCAGCCGTCTTCAGCCCGGCTTGCTTGAATCCAGTGGCAAAGTGAGCAAAGGACTCACGTCTGAGCATACCCTGCCACACTTATGGCGGCCAAAAGCGGTACAAAAGGGGGTGGTGATGGACGGAGCATCTGAATCAATCAAACACTCACACCCACTCAAAAGATCTGGGTTTAATCCATCACCGTTCTTTAGCCCACTCTGCCACCCCAGTTCAGACATGGCTATATGCAAATCAGTCTGACCCTGTGCCTCATGGGAACAGTCCAGCCCGAACTGCCAAGCCATGTCTTCCCTTGATCGGAAACAAGCTTCCGAGGACTGGGTGGACTTGGGAAAAATTGTACCCTTTGAACAAACTGGATTTAGGCGAAAGCATGGAACCATGGATAACCTAAAGGCATTGCAGGTGATAACCGACAAATATGTTAAAGGCCGAGGAGGGAAGGTGTATGCAGCTTTCATAGATTTCTCCACAGCATTTGACAAAGTAGATCGTCCTTTGCTGTGGAGAAAACTGTCGGACCTCGGCATGCCGGCCATTCTCCTGGAGTTAGTCCGAGCCCTTTATTCGGACACTTGGTGTAGAGTTCTGATGGGAGGGGAAAGAGGTTTATCCCAAATTATTCCTACAACAAACGGCCTAAAACAAGGTTGCTTGTTGGCCCCTTTATTATTTTCATTATATATATCTGACCTCCCCTATGCCTTGTCTTTGAGTGATGGAATCGCCCCTTTACTGGGGGGAAAATCGATTGTCTGTTTGCTTTATGCTGACGACATTCTAATATTGGACCTAACACCAAGGGGTCTAAATAGGCGTTTGCAGGAATTACATGAATATACAGTGGCCCATCACCTAAAGATAAACGTGTCTAAAAGTAAAGTAATGTACATGCAGGGAAGGAAAAAGTTGAAGTACGGGAACTTTGTTTGGTCTGTAGGTGGACAAAATTTGGAATTGGTCAAATCATATGTCTTCCTAGGAAAAACAGTGTGCGGAAAGTTAAGTGACAAGGCTCACATAGAAAACATTAATCGTAAAGCGTTAGCACAAGGGAAAAGCTTAATCTCCCTTTATAGATCCACAGGGAGAAGACATTTTGCACTCCTATTAGAGGTTTTCCGTGCCAAAATTCCCCCATCCCTGTTGTATGGTATTGAATTACTTGACTTAAGCAAATGGGTCTTTTTACATACAACAGAAGGCAACATTTTGCGCTCCTTAGCCACGGTTAATTCTGCTTGCCCTGTTGCCGCTCTTAGGTTAGAATTTGGTTTGCGAAGTAGCTGGGTACAGGGTCTTGCAGGGATAGTGCGATGGGTCTCAAACCTTTTAACGGGTGAACTTGGTACATTACGTTCTTTTATCAGGAAAGAATTATTAGGAACCCTAAAAGAGCAATCATTAATTGTAAAGAATTTTAGAACTGCGGTTGACTTACTTCAATTGGACGAATCTGTACTTTTTAATTTATCTTCATATCAGCTAAAAGCTTTGTTGAAACAGGCAACCTCGAAACTAAGTTTCACTATGGACAGGGAAGCACGCATTCTAAAGAGGGGCGTTCTTCCGGTTATTGACTCCTGTCTGATAAATAAGGCGCAATCTTACATTATTTGGAGGCTCCCGCATGGAGTGTGCCGCTTTTGGTTTTTACTGAGGCAGGGTACTCTCCCACTAAATGATATATTGTTTAAATGGTACGGGTCCTCACCGGTCTGTAATTTGTGTAATAACTCTATTCAGGATGTTACCCACGTGCTTTTTATATGTCCCGCTCTCCTATCTCATCGACGTAAGTGGATGAGGCCGATTTGCTTACAACTATCTATTCTGTCTGCCTCCGCATTTACAGACGCTATCTATAATCCACCTAATGAAATGTTCTGTCATAGGATTTTTAACTTTTTTAAATGTTTTTAGACATGTATTAATTTTATATGGTCGTTACGATTATTAACATGGATTTTATTGGATAAATTATAATATTTTGTGTATTTGTATATCTTGTTCTATGGTTCGAGATTGTATGTTTTATCTTGGTTTTCGTTTTTATGTGGATCTCTTCTGAGTTCCAAAATCATAAATAAATAAATTGAAATTGATACTTGCCTATTACGGTTACATCATTGATGCTTGTACACATCTCCTGAACTCTTGGAATTTTTTGAATTATAGACAAATTTGATTTCTGTAAGCAGGAAGGGAGACATTTTTAAAATAGTTTTGTTGCTAAATAGGTCCTTGTTCGGTAAATGCTTTATGTGCAACACACAGGCATTTAAACCAGTTTCATTTCAGTATTGATAACCAGTAATGGCTTGTCACATAATAGGAAACAGAATCTTCCCTTATAAAAGCCAGGATACATCTTGCAGCCATGTTGTGCATCATTTTGAGTTTAACAAGCTGGCATTTGGGTAGCCCAACATACAGCAAGTTTCCGTAATCCAGTCAATGTTACATTATCAATACACCCGTTTTACTGCAGTTGAACAGTTAAAGAGACACATTTCCTAGCTCTAGAATATAGTACGGATGATGGTTGAGCCCTGTGAGGGTCACACTTAGTTGGGCATTTTAAACGTGTATGCACACATATGCTATCAAGAAGAACTGATCGACTACGGTCTAGGAGAAAAGACCTAAACCAATTCAGGACACTGCCTCCAAACCCTGCTTTGCCTCCTCTAGTGTCGGCTTCTCTTCCACCTTCCTTTTTAAGTGGCAGGATTCATGGCTCGCCCAACTTCAAACGTGTATGCACTGAGCTAATTTCAAGAAAGGGATGGCTGGACAGGTTCACAGAATGTCTGCCATGCGCTTGGCGAAGGCTTCGCATCACTGAAGAACGCCATACGTGAAGGCAACAATCATAAGTATACTTCCCATGATTCCTTCCTTGAACTTTGAAGTTGTGGAGATGCTAGAAGCCATTCTGAATGACTGGGAATAGGTTTGCTCATGTTGCATGGTATCTCTGCCAAGTGCTATGCTGCAGCAGCCATCTCGTTGCTACAGTGACTCATGAATCATCTGGAGAGCAGTGAGGTGTACATTTCGTTGTTGCAGTTCAGATCGTGGGTTACTTTTGCATCATTGTTAGATTGTGGTAAGGGATCTAGATCGGTTGGTGTGCTTGACTGCCTTGCCACTTTTCCCTTACTGATGTAGATGGCTTCGTTGCTCCTTCTACTGGTATGCTTTGATGTCAAGTCATACTGTGCTTTATTCAACAATAATAAAAATGTTTTTTTTTAAGTTTCATCGTATGTTATCTATAGATAAAAAATAGTACCTATGACTCAGTGAAACAAAGGTTGAATATGGTTAAAGAAACATATACGTGGCCGTAAAGTTGATTGGTCACGGACATTGACAATGATGACTGCTAAAAACGGCCAGGCCCCTGCAGTATTTCAATGTCCTGCTTGGTCTTTACTCTCAGGGCTATAGTCTGCAGCGTTACTCGTGTCAAGCAAACACAGGTTGTTCTTCACCCTTCCAAAGCCATTAATATACTTGCATATTTTGTGGTGCATTGTTGATGCAATATAAACTTTTTTAAAGTCAACTTTTGGTGTAAATTTCAGGTTTATCCTGGCAGTTTCCACCCTGGCCACTTAAATATTTCGGCATTTGTCACTGCAATGCACAGGCGCTGTGCAGCAAGGGAGTTGTTTACGACTTGGAGAGCAGAACTTGTCTCGGTCGCTGGGGAAGGGAGCTGGCGCGAGTCCCAGAATGAGCTTTAAAGCAGCGGGTGGACAGACAGACAGACAGACATCTCCCCTCCCCCTCAGCAACGGGGTCTGCACAGTGTGCGGCTGCCCTTCAAAACCTCGCTGTTTTCCCAACTTGGACTCATACTTTTGAAAGTGTCTCAAATAAAGTGCCATAAATAGCTGCTGGAGGCGACTGCAGTTACTGTTCGATGGGTGACACCACGTTTTACTTTTATACCGCTGGCCTGCCTGAAGCCTGCAAAAAGTCGCCATAAAAATGTGATATTCGCTTCCATGTCGGTAGTAAATCAGTAGTTCCCCGGCACTGTACAATTTTCCTTCATATCAGGTAAGAGCAACGAGAGAAGAGATATCTCAAGCGTGCAGTTTTTGGGACGAACATAATTCGTCATCCCCGGACAAACCGTGGCGTTTTCGTGTGAAATGCAGTCTCGCCGAGCCTGTGAAGCCACTCCCACCTCTCGGAGCCCTGCGACGTGTTCAAGGCAAGCCTTGACATGCCTACAGCACGGGGTTACTCATCACTCTACAGACCTTGACCGAATGAGCAAACACAGGGTGTAGCTGTGCGCCAATCAACAGCAGAGATGCAGCTCTCAGAAGATCCATAATTTAGCATGTGGCTTTTGGCTAATTATGTGGCCTATCCTTTGGCTATGACATTCATTTAGCTTTAGATTTGGAACTTGAATATCTTTATATTATCTCGATCCCAACCCCCCTTCAACTTTGCACTTAGACAATAATGTGCCACAGGGCGTTGCGTGCTAGCGCATGGCGCAGTCGATGGAATTGCAATCTGACACAGGCAAATTTAACAACCAGGCCTCTGCTTTACGCTTTCGAACTGTGCTTTATGCCCTTAGTAGTTCCACAACATCCTCAACATGTGATGAACAGATATCAGCCAACTACAACAACCAACATCCATACCCAGTCAAAAATCACACTTTTACCAAAGGTTGGGAGACAAAACCGGAAGAAACAGGAGTGCATGTTTGACCTTATCTGTAAATGTATTGCCCTTCCCACATGTCCTGGCTTAACCTAGCTATCTCTTGCAACTAACCTGCTGTGGAAACCCTCAATATCATAACCAGTAATAAACAAGACTTTCTATTCCAGAAAAAATAGCTTCCATATGTTTCCGCAGACATCACTTCTTTTAGATTTACATCTGGACACTTAAACAAGGACAGCGGTATTCTCTCTCGATGCATTCCCTAATCATCATAACATTTTCAGTGACAAGACTCAATTTTCCGTCGCAAAACAGATTTTACACAATGTTGCTATCTTGCTACCACATAGTTTATTACCAGCGATACATCCTCCTTTTAGTGACAAGACATGTGGGTTTGAGGAATCCAAATAAGGAGCTATCTTTCATAAAAAATATTATATGCATTTGAATTAGAGAGGCCAATTTGAAACAACTTTTTTGTACGTAAATATTTTTATTGAGCAAAAAGAAAAAGAAATACATAGAGTAGTTACATAAAATGAGACAAAAAGAGAGAGAAAATAATCTATTCCCATTCATTCCAATCGGAGCCAAATCGATTAGCGATGATGTATATACAAATTCTCATTATTGGCTTAGGACAGTACACAGTGCAATCAATATGCAAAGTGCAAAGTGCGATGTTATCGGTGAAGTCTGGTTTCAAACATCTGTTCTACTCCAGAAACAAACACTGATACAATCTTTGGAGAAACATGTGCAATTGGCAATTAAAATACAAAGGTACTACTTAGAAATATTGATTACTAAACACGTTTACTCAAAGTGCAAAGAGCAATATTAACGGTAAATCCAGGTTTTAGAATCTCTGTTTTGTTTCATAAACATACACTATTGAATCTTTAGAAAAACATGCGCAAATTTTGAATTTGCAAGCATTTTGTCCGTAAAATACATTAATTCTTAATGATAAATGCCTTATGAATAAAGTGCATAAGCATACAGAAACTGCGCAATGGAGTGCAGAGCTAAGATACAACCAGATTCGGAGCACTTGCACATAGCACTACCCACTAATTCGCTAGAGACTTTTTGGCTATTTTTTCCATTAGTAGTCTAAGCTTAGGGCCCAATTCGCCATATTTATGAGGGGAATCATGTCCAGCCCGACCTGCCACGCCAGGTCCTCCCTGGACTGGAAACAAGCATCCTAGGACCGGTTTCGGACTTTCAGCCCTCATCAGCTAGGATAGCTTGACTCCAGTGGCATGGAGCGCACGGGACCCACATCTGGGCATCCCCGTCCCACTCAAGGTGACAAATACAAAAAGAACAATTGATGGATAGAATGCAGAACAATGTCATATACTCGGCCCATTACAGAGATCCGGGCCTAAATCCATCTTTTTTTGCTCACCATGTCATTCCAGTTTGGACCCAGCCATATGCAAATCAGCCTTGACCCTGCGCTCAATGGAAACAGTCCAGCCCGAACTGCAAGCACCCCGTCCATCATCTCCTTGTGTTTGCTTTGTTCGCCCTAAGTTGGCAGGGTATGACCAAAATGGTACCTCAGTTGTCTGGGTGGGCCAAGTCCCCGTGGCAGGGAAGAGTCCAAAACGTATTGTGGAGACATCAAAATTACCTATCTCAAAATTACCTGGTTTTGCAGGGTGGGGGCACGGGGGTTTTTGGCTCCGCGCTCGGCGGCCATCTAGGGAAACCTATCAAACCCACACATTTCTGAAAACTAGACACCTGGGGGACTCCAGGGAGGTATGGCTTGTGTGGACCCTCCCACCCCCCCCCCCAACATTTTCCTACCCAGAATCGCCTGCAAACCTCAAATTTAGCTGGAAAAAAAATCTACTTTTTCACAACTTTCTGAGCGAGAAAAGTATGGGATCACCGGGCTGACTCAAATTTCCTACCACCCAGCATTTCCCTAGGTCTCCCGATAAAAATGGTACCTTCCTCGCATGGGTGGGCCAAGTACCCGAGACAAGCAAGAGCCCAAAACATATTGCGAGGACATCAGAATTACCTACCACAAAATTACCTGGTTTTGTAAGGGGGTCACCTGGGTTTTTGGCCCGAGCTCGGCGGCCTTCTAAGGAAACCTACCAAACCCACACATTTCTGAAAACTAGACACCCGGGGAAGACCAGGAAGGTATGGCTGTGCGGACCCCCCAACGTTTTCCTATCCAGAATCCCCTGCAGACCTCAAATTTAGCTAAAATAAATAACATTTTCCACATATTTTTGTGTGAGATCACCATGCCGGCACAAAATTTCCTACCACCCAGCGTTCCCCAGGTCTCCTGATAAAAATGGCACCTTACTCGCATGATGGGCCAAATATCCGTGACAGGCAAGGGCCCAAAACATGTACTGAGGAGACATCAAAATGATTATCACAAAACTATGTGGTTTTGCAAGGGGGGCACTGCCAAGACTGGAATTTGGAGGGTGGTGAAGGGGGAGCATTGTCATGCCCATTTTGGGCAGCTACCACCCTACTGGCGTAAAAAGCAAACTGAATCTCTGGTGCCTATTGTGCTTTCTGCCCCCCTGGGGGCACAGATTGGGGCTATTACCCCCATCTGCCTCCGAGGGGGGGGGTGTAGGGGGGCAGAAAGACTTTGGAATTGGGGGGGGGCATTGGCATGTCGATTTTGGGCAGCCCCACCCCTACAGGTGTAAATAGAAAAAAACCCTGGTGACTATTGTGCTTTCTGCCCTCCCAGGGGTCAGATTGGGGGCTATTTCCCCATGTGCCTCCCAGGGTGGAGCAGAAAGACGGTCTGTGGCCTAAATAATGGATGGAGCAAAAGCCCTTGCCCAAGGGGCCTCTCCCCCCTCCCTGGTGCCTGGTGGGTGGATACCTGCTTAGGGATCGCCCTCCTGAGGCGATCCCCAAGCGGTACCATTGGAAAGAGGAGATTCTCCCCTTTCCAATGATATTTCTCCAATCTGCCTCAGTGCTAAGGTGTCTGAGTTAGTCCCATGTTCACAGAGGCAGTGAAACTGAAATTGAGTTTCAGTTTCTCCAAAATGAAGTCAGAACTCTTCTTAACTCCCAAGGGTGTTTTGACAAAAAGGAAATCCCTCAGGTGCCCGCACCAGAGGGATTTCCTGTGCCATGAGCATGGACGGCTGGGAGCCGTCCGACGCTCATGAGCACTGGTGCGTGGACGGCTCCTGGCCGTCCGATGCAGCGAGAGGGTTAAGACACAGACACGTTATGGGTTTGACAACACTTTATTTAAACAAGCATTTGCAATGCAATAGGTCTCGCATTAGGAAAGTTTGAGCTATTGGTATTGTAAATAACACATTTTTTATTTATGTTCTGGTTTTGAAAATAGCAAAATTAATAGCTTTGTCATTTACAATGCCAATAGTTTTAACTGTCGCAAACGTGACACCTATAGCATTTGTAATACAATATTTGTTGTATTTACATGACTTAGATGTATTAATATTACAAATAACAATGGCTTTTATTTTTTGTAATAATTAATACTTAAATAAAAGTTATTGTAATTTATAATGGCAATAGCTTTAACTTTTGTAAATAACTTTTGGGAAGATTATGTTCAGTGTATTTTATTGTGATGAAAATCCAAGAATAGAAGTGAAATATTAACATTTTTTTGTGACATTTGTAATAAAGCTTCAAACATTGAGAGAACATATTAGAACCAGTTGTTGTTGAACGGTTGCACAGAGTGATGCTGTGGCGTTCAGTGGGGCTGAGTGATAAAGTGGCCTTCAGTGGTGCTGAGTGATGCTGTGGAGTTCAGTGGTGCTGAGTGATGCTGTGGCATTCAGTGGTGCTGAGTAATGCTGTGGCATTCAGTGGTGCTGAGTGATGCTGTTGCGTTCAGTGGCGCTGTGGTGTTGAGTGGTGCTGAGTGATGCTGTGGTGCTGAGTGATGCTGTGGCGCTGAGTGATGCTGTGGCGCTGAGTGATGCTGTGGCGTTGAGTAATGCCGTGGCGTTGAGTAATGCTGTGGCGTTGAGTAATGCTGTGGCGTTGAGTAATGCTGTGCGCTGAGTGGCATTGAGTGGTGCTGTGGCAATGAGTGATGCTGTGGCATTGAGGGATGCTGTGCGCTGAGTGGTGCTGTTGCGTTGAGTGGTGTTGTGACATTGAGTGGTGTTGTGACATTGAGTGGTGCTGTGGCGTTGAGGGGTGCTGTGGCATTCAGTGGCGCCGAGTGATTCTGTGGCGCTGAGTGATGCTGTGGCGTTGAGTGGTGCTGTGGCGTTGAGTGGTGCTGTGGCGTTGAGTGGTGCTGTGGCGTTGAGTGGTGCTGTGGCGTTGAGTGGTGCTGAGTGATGCTGTGGCGTTGAGTGGTGCTGTGGCATTGAGTGGTGCTGTGGCATTGAGTGGTGATGTGGCGTTGAGGGGTGCTGTGGCATTCAGTGGTGCTGAGTGATGCTGTGGCGCTGAATGATGCTGTGGCGTGGTAATCTATAAGAGTGAGAGTTGTCCGAACAAATGGACTAAAATATAGGGGAAATGGAACGCGTATCGGGGAGAGTTATGTGCACCTATGTCTGATACTGACAGTGATGCTCAGGGCCAACGACATCTGGACTTTGTTACTAATTTGTGAATGGTTGCGGAGGGGGATGGGTGAGGGGGGCTTCAGGGATCAGATGGAAATTTGGCAATGTATGCTTGTGTTTTAACATTGCACAGCAAGCTACTGTCTCAGAGTTTTTCTTTGTTTGCTGTGCAATAAAAAGATCTTTTAACAAATAAAACGGAGTACATTAGTATTTAAATCATTAAATAAATGTTGCCCAACAAAACGCGTAACAGACTGCAGTCTGTTTCCATCCACATTACCTGCAGCATTGCATGCCTATTCACAAGAAGTTGCTATATACGCCATGCAATCTTAACTGAAGTGCAAGTAAAAACATAGCTTTTTTTTATTTAGGTCAATTACCAGCTACAAGTACTAGCTTCTGCCAAGGGGTCTTATTTCGTGTGAGACACAATAATCCAGCCTCAACTTTACAGTCAACAAAACGCAGAATGTTGGCATTTGAAGTTCTATTTTCACGTTATAAACTGTGGACCTACATATCCTAGCATGCAAAATGCCACTGTAAAACAAGCCGGCAGAGGAAAGGCAGCGCTGGGAGGGGGGCTGGACAACCATGCCAGCATCCCGATTCACGAGCAGATGGTCCTGTTTATGACCTGCGGACCGCGTGAAGTGGATGGGGGCAAATGGACTCAAAGCGGCCGGTCGGGCAGCTTGGGAGGCTCATCATGTCTGTAACATAACATTTAAACAATTATATGTACGTTTATAAGCAAGCCCCTAATAAGGATAATCACGGTCTTAACTTTTGTTGATGACCAGGTGATTCTAGTATTTGGCATCCTTGCAAAGCAGCCGTTGGGCGACTAATGTATTTTTGCATTTTGGGAAGCCAAAATATTCCTTGCAAATATGAATATCATACAGTTTATGTGGTTTCAATGTATAATACCGAAGACTTTCAAAGTCAGTGGAGTGTCAATTATTTATGTACGGATATTTAAGAAATAGTTCATATTGGTTTTAGTGCAAGTAATTTTCAAAATGTTGATCAGTTGTCTGCGTGAATAATTACTATTAAGTAATTTCATGGTACTGAAATAAATGTGTCCGTGTTGTTGAGCAGCTTTGATTAAACTGACCCAGTTGGAATGTAAAAATAGTTCAGTTATCTGTGGCTACGAACTAAAGAATCCTCACATTAACTTACCAGGCTAAATTAGCAAATAAGATGCACCATTTGGTATGTGACAAAGAACTCTACACCCTGAAACGTATCACTCCCCTTTCATCGCTGCCCCCTGTCAAGTATTGGAAATCACAGCTAAGTGAACGGAGAAGTACATCCCATGAGTCATAGATGTCTATGTTATGTTATCACGTATTGACTGCAATGAATGGGGCCTGATGCGATGATGCGAGGCACAGACTGGGGGGAGCGGGAGGCGGGGGGCGGGGGAGTGAGCGAGTGGGAGGGAAGGAGCATGGCATGGTGGTATGCGAGGCGGATGGGGTTGGGGGGGCATTGGAGCAGGTTTTGTCACTTCCTAAAGTATTCTGGTAGCACCTAGCCGCGGGCTATTCTATAAATCCCGCCTGGGAGCAGCAGAAATACTGCATGTATGTACTGGGGAACAAGAGAGAGGGGCTCCTGTCAGAATCCGCTGATTGCCGCAGCTTGCCCAGAGCGAAACTCATTGTAATACAAGTCGGATGGGGGCGGACGCTTAGATGGAGTTGAGGGGGGGAGCGAGCGAGTGGGAGGGAAGGAGCATGGTGGTGTGCGAGGTGGATCGGGGCATGGGGGCGGGGGAGCAGGGGAGCGAGCGAGTGGGAGGGAACGAGCATATGGGGTGTGAGTGAGGCCAAGCGAGGGCTGGCGAAGCGTCACTGGCAGGGGAGCAGCTTGGGAGGCATTCCATTGAAGTCTGGTGCTGCGAGGCTTATGGCTTTGACGTGGACGCGCGTCTCACACGACTGGGTCACATGAACTGCACGTAATCCGCTTAGAATCCGCTTGGCCAAATAGTTTGTTTCAACTACTATACACTCGCCTATTAATCCCTGCGGGATATAATAGTAGAGACCTAAAAAAGTTTTAATGACAGGGATTTTTTATAAATATTGCAATGATTTAATGATAATGATTGTGATGTCTGTGATAAATGGTTTATAACGTGATTTTTGGTGTGTTGTGGTAACCTTGACAAAGCCTAGGCCTGCTTTATTTAAAGTGCCACTCTCCTATATAGTAAAGTTCTATCTGGTATTGGGGGGATTTCTGTGATTTTTGGGGTCACTCATGCCCCGTTATGCCAAACGTCAAAGGTATCTCCACCAACTTTATGTATATATTTGTTATGTTATGTTATGTTATGTTAAAATGGGACTTTTATACGCAACGGCTACTCCAAAGGAGTGTCCCGGCGCTTTGAGCTCCAGACCATGGAGAAGAGCAAGAAACATAACAATAACAGAAAGGGGCCCAAAGGAGGGGAAAAATTATCCAGCAAACAACCAGGTTTTCAAGTCTTTCCTGAAGACAAGCAGATTTGAGGTGTTTCGCAGGGACAACGGTAACGAGTTCCATAGCTGAGGAGCGAGGAAGCTAAAAGACCGGCCGCCTAGCCGAGCCTTTTTAATGCGTGGTACCCGAGCCAAAGCCAAGGCTTCTGACCTGAGGGATCGTGCAGGTCGATAGAAGTCCAGCCTCCTCTGAAGATACTTGGCACCATTGCCATGTAAGGCCTTATGGGCAAGAGTCATGGCCTTAAACAGTATCCTCTTCCGCACCGGAAGCCAGTGGAGGGATACAAGGAGATTAGAGGCGCTAGTGCGACGATGAAGGCCAAAAATGGCACGCGCAGCAGCGTTCTGGGTGATCTGCAGACGTTGGAGGAGATATTCCGGCAAGCCCAGATATAGGACATTGGCATAGTCCAATCTGGACCCTATAAGGGCCTGAACAGTGATCCTCCGATGTTGCTCCGAAAGAAGGGGAAAAAACTTGCGCAACATTCTGAGTATCCCAAAACAAGTTCCCGTAAGAGTGGAAACCTGGGATTTGAGCGAGAGCTCGTTGTCGATTTTAACTCCCAGGTTCTTAGCCCACTTAGAGGACTGTGTGGGAGGGAACATGTCGGCATGTCGGCACAGGCATTTGTAAATGACTGTGTATTATTGAATCGTGTGTGTAATAAATGTACTTTTCATTTTCCCAAAAACAGACTGGACAATCATTTATTGAGTGTTTTTGCTGCATGTCAGTAAATAGTGGTTACTAGCCCACACCACCTCCCGAGTAGGCCCTGGGCTGTTCAACTTCACTACCATGAGCGAGTCAAGCTCTACACTGGGGTGCTTGGTACCCAGGGAGGGGGTAATTGTGGACCTATTACTTGCGGAGGCCTCAAATCCTGCACAACTAATATCACGGTTTCCCTACACAATGCGTATTTGTTCAACAGTTTCTTGAAATATCTGCTTTCTGCAATGTGCTCAAGTTTATGTTTTTTCTTATGCAAACAATAATAGCCGAAAGCATTTAGCACTTACATTTACTCCTACAGAAAACTAGAACTACATCACCGGATTCCCAATTCATTTTCACCCTCTGCTGCTGCAAATTCCACCTCGAGTCAAATGGACAAAATATACCGTACCAACTGCTAAAAAAAATCCAAACATTTCAAGTAATGGATTTCAGCTGCCGAAAACAAGAACAAGTGTCCTAAATAAATAAATACGGTTAGATGCACCTTCTGGGTGTTGTGGTCTTAATAAACAGTTTAGCATGGACTGCTAATGGGCACGCTTAAAAACGCTGTTTATCAAACTGCTCAACTTATTGTTAAGGAACTTTTTTGTTCCCAGAAAATTACGTAGTGAACATGAGACAATTGTTTCGATCAGCATGACTTCTGTGACTTTTATTTTAATTAAGAGCAGATCATAAAAACAATTTACCTTCCAAGCGCAAGCCTGGTAGTTTGTCACATAGTTCTGGTCTGATGCTTTCTGCCAAGATTGATTCTATCAGGTTAGACCAAGATTTCACTAACCATATTGTGCAAATTGATATGGCCTTGCTAATGTCTAGAAAAAAATTGGACTTTCCACGCTGAAAGGTTTGTCAGAGTTCTTTGAAACTGCAAGAATGGTCAAATAGGCAGGGCTACGACAAATGGTGACTAGAATAGCTTGGAAGCTTCTAAGCTTGCTATGTCACAAACTGAATAACGCTGTTCAGCCTCGGTGTAGCTTATTCCAGCTGTAAAATATAAATCACCTATGGCAATAAAATAATTCTTATGTCAGTCACAAGAAGAAGCAATTCATAATCTTTCTTACACAATCAACAGCACGAGGGTCAACTTTGGGAGAGACAGTAGGCTTGTACAGCTAAAAATAGGATTCATAAATAATAATTTGAGAACCGTCTTATAATTATTCTGAATTGGCAGATACTTTGCTGAATAGTCCTTAACTTTTTTCAGAGTAAAATCAACTGCATAACGTAGATGTCTAGAAAGTAGTTCTGAGGCAAAAGGCACAAGTCGGGCTGTGAATCAATCCTGGAGCACCTATACAGGTTGTGCTGAAGCCGCTCAGTTTTATTCTAACGCAAAAAAAGGTGCAGCTCAGAAGCTGCGGGGCAGACCTCCTGAAAGCCCACACCGGCTGCACCAAATGACACACGAGGCGAGACGGGGGCAACAAGGCAGTTTGGCCATCACTCCATGCTAGCTATTGATGCCCCCGAATGGCACAGTGTATCTTCTTCTGCATAATTGCTAAATTACATTGAGTTCTATTGTTGCCTTTGAGTCTTGCATCCCAATCACCGTTTAGTGCCATGCAAGTAATTGACACATTCAATGATTTGTCCGGAAAGAGAGAAGTAATCAAGGTAGCTTCTTTTTGAAGCCAACAGTTAACAAATTCTAAGCAGAGAAGCTAAACAAGTATGTTGATTCGACCAGGAGTCCTTGTGAGTCTCCTGCACGGCGTCGGGTATTCATATCCAGGCCCAGCCTTTTCCTCTCCCTCTCTCCATCTGTATGCCTCCCGTTCTCTCCTGCACACTCCTCATCTTTATTCGCCTCTTATCTGATCTACCCGCCCTCCACCCTCTCTCTCACAACGAAATCTGCAAATAAATAAGGGAAAAATGCAGTCTGTGCTCTACACTAATCAGCCAGACATCTAATCAATTCCAGTGCTCGTCGAATGGATTAGGAGAGTAAATATGTGTTTAACTATCCAGACTTCTGTACCAGACTGAATGGACAGGAGCAGCAGCTCTGTCCACAAGCACCTTCCATTTCGTGTCAACAGAGCGATTAGGCCTAATTTATGATGCGGATGAGGGCTACTTCGGTCCGTTCCCAATCAGACGCACTCAGAATCTGCTTCGAAGGTGCAGATGCTGTTGGGTCACTGCGTACTTTAACACCATGCGCGCTAGCGGAATTCCGCTCGCACGCTGAGTTTTGCGGAAACGCATGTTACGTGACGAGCTGGGCTCGTCATCAGCGTGCGAGGAGGCTACACCATGACGAGCCCAGCTCGTCATCAGCGTGGAAGGGGTTAATGCATCCTACATTAAAATAGATGTATTACTCGAGTCAAAAAAGGAAAGCACAAGAGGGTGTGGCAACTGGGCTATTCCCCTCTTAATCATGTCAGGGTGTCTAAAGATTCCTAAACTCCAAGACTGGCGGTAATGGTTAGAATTTTACCACGGCAGCATGGAGTGTATGTTTCGTGGCTCACAGCACACCCTCTGCACCAACATATCCCGTTCTAGCCCCAGTGGGCAACCCAGAGGGCGCCACTGTCACAGAGTCATCGGGCACTGCAGTCCACTTCCGAAAGTGACCCGGGCTCATGACTTGGGAAGGTCTCTGCCCGATTACGAGCACCACATCATTTCTTACACTTTATTTTCTGTGAGGCTTGGGCACTTTGAAATGAAATTAGATAGATTTGTAAGAGCGCACAGACACCTAAAAGAATCAAGGCGCTAAAAACTAGTTAGTTCAGACGAGCGAAAAGACCTACCAAGATCTCTATCCTGGGCATCTGCGCGACCTCAGTTTATAAAGTAATGAGCCTGGGTTACAAGCCAGTCCTAAAGGGCGTACGATACATGCCGGGGAAGGGAGTTCCCTAGTTTGGGCGTGACCACCCAGAAGGCTCTACTTACCCATCTTGCTTTCCGAAATTTGGGGACCACTACCAAATTTTGATTTGCCGAGCAAAGCTGTCTGGTAGGTACATACCACTGGAATGTTGTTCTAATTGCTCCAGGCCCTGATCTATTTAGGGCCCTGTGAGCAATACACAAAGCTTTAAAGATAATACGCTTTTTCACAGGTGACCAGTGTAGCTTGTTTAGTCCTGCTGAGACCGAATGGTATTTGGGACTGTCTAATATCAGTTTCGCTGCTGCATTTTGTACAGTTTACAGCTTGGTTAAGGCCGACTTGTTGATGTCAAGATAGAATGTACTGCAGTAATCAAGTCGGGAAGATATTAGTGCCAGAACCACTTGTTTGCGCACAGGTACTGGGATAAAGGGGAAAACTTTTCGAAGTGTCCTTTCGAAGAATCCTAAAAATGAAAAAAGCAGATCGAAACTGTGCGATGGAACTGTAGGTCAAACGCCAGATTTTTGTCCACAATCACTCCCAGATTTGTTGCCGAATCGGTGGGGATAGGCAGTAATCCAAGCATCTCTACTCACCAGCTGTTGTTCCATATAGATGGGTGATTGCCAAAAATTAAGACCTCTGTCTTGCCTCCATTTAGTTTTACACAGTTATTTCTCATCCAATTAGCCACTGCCTTCATGCAGTTCTTGAAGATGGCAGATATGGCCTTGTTGTCCCAATTTAAAAAAGACACGATTATTTGTGTGTCATCAGCGTATGAAAGTGCTGCATACTGAAAGTCCGAATCAGTTAGCCTAGTCGGGAAACCTATAGATTGAATCAGGTTAGGCTCAGGGAAGATCCCGGAGGGACCCAACATGACAGGGCGAAAGAATCGGACTTTTGATTCGTTGAGGGTCCCAGTCTGAGCACTTTCCAGTAGGAAGGATTTACCAATTTTAATGCTTTGCCTATTTAACCTACATCATGTAATCGACCTGTCAGAAGGGAGATGGTTTCAAAGGCACTAAATTAGTTGAATGCACTAAGTTCAAAACCATGTAAATTGGTGCACGGGAGAAATCACATTTTCTTGAGGAGACGGGTAGGTTCTCAAGGCAGAGGGCCTTTAACAAGAACTCAATACAATAACGGTTGGCACAGGATGCAACACTTAGGAGGCCAAACATCAAGTCTGTATATACATGGAAGCTCCAGCCTGTCAGCATCTATGAATTAATGCCTGTTCCTATGCGCAAAAGTACCAATCATTAAAAAACACCGCTGCGTCATTTAAAGCATTGACTGCCATGTTAATTCTGGTTCAGAAAAAAAGCCGAATCCCTACAAATTGCATTTAACATTTACAGGCTGCAAATTGTGGTGCTGGCATCTTTGTCTATAAAGTGGTGGGCAAGTCAAAAAATTAAGGCAAGGGCCGAACCGGGAGTTTGGTTTGGCTCCAGGCCACCACACAAGCAGAGCCCACAAATAAAATGTTATGTAAATTCAAAATTGTTTTAAGTCAGAGAAACTGTGCATCTTGCGCTAAACAGATGTACAAATATGTCAAACAGAGACAGTAGAAACATAATGTAACTCAGACAGTAGTAGCGTAAAAGGCAGCAGAAATGTAATATAACAGACAGCAGTACATCTTACAAAGCGAAGGGTAATATAGTAATCAGCTACCTCATATTATATACCATAGCATGACAGACAGCGACTACATAGCATACACTAAATAACCGCAACACAGCAAAGAGGTAAGCACCATAACAGACAGCAGCTGCACACTATAACACACAGCAGCTATATATTACATATCATAACATCAAATAGCACAACGGACATCAGCTACAGAACAAGGTCAACAGCAACATAATATAATGATATAGACAACAGCAACGTGACATAACAAACAGCAGCTAAATAACATTCATAGCAGCTGTCTATGCTATGTAGATGCGTTGTAACATAAAATATACAGCAGCTAGGATGATGTTAAGGTTTACTAACCTTGCTGGTGTGTGATGCTACAGTGCTCTTCAGGGGTGTAGGCATCGATTGTGCAGCAGGTGCAGTGGCACCAAGGCCACAGTTTTGTTTTAAAGCGCACCTCTGCGCCCTCAAATATGGAAGCTTTACTACACAGCAATAGCGGGAGATGCCTGCATTATGGACCATGACACTGTGGCTACATACACCACGTGGGTTCTCAAAACCTTAGTGAACAAACGAATGGTCAGAGGTGTTGCTTTGAACCTCATCTCCAGCAGGAGTGAATTTGCTGGTGGCTTACAAAGGAAAAAGCGGGCCTGTAACACCGTATTTTAGTTTCCTGTTTTGCTGCCTTCCGGTTCTCTTGGGTAAAACAACATTTCCCCCCTGCTGACGCCATCACTGCGCGGACTGGCCTGTTTGCTGAGGTGTCCAGGAGTGGTTAATAAAACATACACAAAATCTCTGCCTTTGACAAACAAGCATTTACACTGCAACGGTCTCGCCTTTGCAAATGTTAGAGCTATTGGCATTGTAAATGACAACATTTTTATTTATGTGTTGGTTTTGAAAACAGATAAATAAATGGCATTGTCATTTACAATGCCAATAGCTTAATCTCTCGCAAATGTGAGACCTATCGCATTTGCAATGCAATAGGTCACGTATTTACGCAAGTTTGAGCTATTGACATTGCAAATAACAATACGTTTTGTTTCAAAAACCAAAACATAAATAAAAGGTGGCACTTACATATATATATATATATAAATGCATACGCATTTAAATATATATACATATATATATATGTGCATATGGTGCACGTAGAGGTAGTGAGAGGTAGAGTAGTAGAGAGTGAGTAGTAGAGTGAGTAGTAGAGAGTATTAGAGTAGTACAAAGTGAGTAGTGAGTAGTAGAGAGTTAGTAGCGAGTAAGTAGTAGAGTAGTAGAGGGGGTGTAGTAGAGAGTGACTAGTAGATAGTAGGGAGTGGATAGTAGAGAGTAGTAGAGTGAGTAGAGCGTAGTTGAGAGTAGTGGAGTGAGTAGAGAGAAGTAGAGAGTAGTAAAGAGTGAGTAGTAAAGAGTGCGTAGTAAAGAGAATTAGAGTAGTAGAGTCGGTAGAGTGAGTAGAGAGTAGTGGATAGTGAGTAGAGAGTAGTAGAGAGAGAGTAGTAGAGGGTGACCTTTGACCCTGTGTTCAGGCAGGTCGCTCCCTCTGCCACCGCACAGACCCCCTGTGCGCCGCTGCTTCTCCTGACTGCCTCGTTGCTCCCTGTGTGCCCTTGGTTGCTCACTGCTATTTCGTTTGTGACTCATTTTTTCCCTTCGTTTTCGCTCCTTGTGTGCCCCTGTGTGCCCCTTCTCTGCCTACCTGCACTGTTATTTCGTTTGTGACTCATTCCTTTTCCCTTCGTTTTTCGCTCCTTGTGTGCCCCTGTGTGCCCCTTCTCTGCCTGCCTGCACTGTTATTTCGTTTGTGATTCATTCCTTTTCCCTTCGTTTTTAGCTCCTTGTGTGTCCCTGTGTGCCCCTTCTCTGCCTGCCTGCACTGCTAATTCATTTTTGTGACTCCTCAGTGTGTTTTTTTGCCTTCTCCACTGTGCCCTCTCCCCCCAGCCCCCTCTTGCCGTCTGTATCACCTGCTTCCCGCCGCTCACGCTCCCTGCGGCCCCGCCGCCCGCTTCCCATTGGCCGCCTCGCTCCCGCCTCCCAGCTGCTCCTCCCTCCCTCTTATGGAGGCCGCACAGCGGCCACGTGCAGTTTGCGCGCCGCCGTCACGCCAAAGGTAAGCCCGTCTGCGCCTGTCGGCGCCTGGACCGCGCCCAGCGCCAGAACCCCTGGCCCCCGTCGAGGACAGCCCACCAGACGGATCTATGATGCCACTACCCTTCACGCACTCAACACTGACCGGACCCCCGCCTGCCACCGAGCAACCCCGAAACGCACCCAAGGACCCTTCACCTGCCAAGCCTGCAAATTCACCTGCCTCCGCACCTCCCCCCCACCCGCCGGACCAAGCATCAACAACAACCACCTCAAGTGCATCCTCCTCAACGGACGTCGCCTTCCTCACAGAAACCTGGATGAACGCCTCCTCAGCCCCCGACATCGCCAGAGCCATTCCTGAGGGATCGCACCAACCAAACCGGAGGAGGCATCGCCATCGTCCACAAAAACACCATCCGCATCACGACCAACTACGACGACACCCTCACCGCCGCCGAGCACCTTCACTTCCAGATACACACCGACCACAAGACCACCCTCAGAGGCGCCCTCATCTACAGACCCCCGGGACCACGCACACAATTCAGCGAAGCCATCGCAGACTTCATCAGCCCGCCTGCCCTCACCTCCTCAGACTACATCCTCCTAGGGGACCTCAACTTCCACCTGGAAAACAACAATGACAACACCACCACCACCCTACTGGACAACCTCGCCAACCTCGGACTCAAGCAACTGGTGAACACCCCCGCCCACTACGCCGGCCACACACTTGACCCAGTCTTCTCCTCCAGCAACCACATCTCCTACAGCCACACAACCAGACTACACTGGACAGACCACAACTGCGTCCACTTCAGCTTCAGGAAAACCATAACCAACCACCACCCGCATCAGGCCTCCCGAAGATGCTTGGGCAAGATCACCACCAACCAGCTCACCACCTCCCTGATCCAGAACCCCCCCAGCATCACAACGGACTCCAACGAAGCAGCCCGCAACCTCACACAGTGGCTCACCAACTGTGCCGATGCCCTTGCACCAATGAAGAATGCCCCAGCAGACCAGGCAGCAACAAAGCCTTGTGGTTCACCAACGAACTCAAAATCTCCAAGAAATCCTGCCGTACCCTCGAGAAAGCCTGGCGCAACAACCAATCAGCAGAAAACATGACAGCCCTCATGAACGCCACCCGCAAACACCACCAGCTGATCCGCACCACCAAAAAGACGGCATTTAAGGAACGGCTGGATAACAACACCCACAACAGCAAGGAACTCTTCAGCATTGTTAAAGAACTCTCCAACCCAAGAGCCAGCAACAACGACATCACGCCCTCGCAAGACCTCTGCGACTCACTCGCCTCATTCTTCCACCGCAAGATAGCCGACATAAACAACAGCTTCGGCGCCCACACCACGCTCCCATCCACCGAACCAACACCCCCTACCACCACCTTCCGCACCTGGACCCCCGTCAGCACTGACGACACCACCCACGTGATGAACACCATCCACTCTGGCTCCCCAGTCGACCCCTGTCCACACCACATCTACAAAAAAGCCGACTCCATTATCACACCCCAACTCCGGAACATAATTAACTCCTCCTTCGCATCCGCCACCATCCCAGAAAGCTGGAAACATGCGGAGATCAGCGCCCTCCTGAAGAAGTCCACCGCGGACCCCACGGACCTCAAGAACTTCCGCCCCATCTCGCTCCTCCCGTTCCCCGCCAAAGTCATCAAGAAGATCGTCAACAAACAACCAACCGCCTTCCTTGAGACAAATGACTCCCTCGACCCATCACAGTCAGGTTTCCGAGCAAACCACAGCACCGAGACCGCCCTCATCGCAGCTACCGACGACATCAGGTCCATGCTCAACAACGGGGAAACGGCTGCCCTCATCCTCCTCGACCTCTCGGCCGCCTTCGACACTGTCTGCCACCGCACCCTAACTACACGCCTCCACCACGCCGGCATCCAGGAAAAAAGCCCTGAAATGGATCCCCTCCTTCCTCGCCGACAGATCCCAGTGAGTCCGCCTTCCTCCCTTCCACTCAGCAGCCACCAAGATCATCTGCGGCGTTCCTCAAGGCTCCTCGCTCAGCCCCTACCTCTTCAACGTCTACATGAGCCCCCTCGCAGCCATCGCACACCAACACAACCTCAACATCATCTCCTACGCTGACGACACCCAGCTGATTCTCTCCCTCACAAACGACCCCGCCACCGCCAGAGCCAGCCTCCAGGAAGGAATGAAAGACGTCGCGGGATGGATGGAGCTCAGCCGTCTGAAACTGAACTCGGACAAGACGGAAGTCCTCATCTTCGGCCCATCCCCCTCCGCCTGGAACGACTCTTGGTGGCCCCCTGTTCTGGGCACCGCCCCCAAGCCCACGGACCACGCACGCAACCTGGGCGTCATCCTGGACTCCTCCCTCACGATGACCAAGCAAGTCAACGCCGTCTCATCATCCTGCTTCAACACCCTGCGCATGCTCCGAAAAATCCCCACCGAAACCAGAAAAACGGTCACCCAGGCCCTCGTCACCAGCCGACTGGACTACGGGAACGCCCTCTACGCAGGAACCACAGCCAAACTACAGATAAGACTCCAGCGCATACAGAACACCTCTGCACGACTCATCCTGGACGTCCCCCGCCACAGCCACATCTCCGCCCATCTAAGAGACCTGCACTGGCTCCCCGTCAGCAAGAGGATCACGTTCAGGCTCCTCACCCACGCACACAAAGCCCTCCACGAGATGGGCCCCAAATACCTCAACAACCGCCTCACGATCTACATACCCACCCGCCAGCTCTGATCCGCCAGCCTCGCCCTCGCCACTGTCCCACGGATTCGCAGAACCACCACCGGGGGAAGATCCTTTTCCTACCTAGCGGCCAAGACATGGAACTCCCTCCCCACCCACCTACGGCTGACCCAGGACCATCTCTCCTTCAGGAAGCAACTCAAGACCTGGCTCTTCGAGCAGTAGCAGCACCCCCTGCCAGCGCCTTGAGACCCTAGCGGGTGAGCAGCGCGCTCTACAAATTGATTGATTGATTGATTGATTGATTGAGTAGTAACCCTAATAAAATAAGAGTGGCGGTGTCGTGTCGGGAGGGGAATGTCAGCCTCCGGCTGCGCAGTGCAAGATCACAGACAGCAGCAGCCACTTTTCGCGGGCACGCCGTGCCTTCCACTGAGCACTCGTAGAGGCTTCAGACACGGCTCGTTGAGCAGGCCTGCCCCGGCTCCAGCGCGGAGGCAGCACAGTCCAGGGGAGGCGAGAGATGGAGGGCAGGCGCGATCGCCACTAACTCCGTGTACACCTTCGTGCATTGTGCTTGCAGTGAAGAGCTCACTCTCAGAAGCACTGCAAAAAGTGAATGCATTGTGTAGGCAGCTAGGACCCTCTGGATGCTGCACTGCTTGGCTGCTCTCCAAGGCCACACCACAAAGATGAAATGCTTGGCTGCATTATAAAGAGCCACTTCCGGCACTGCACACCTGGATTCCTGGAAACTGCGACCCCTGGTTGCGCGTTCCTGCCCCGCGTGATTCTCTGATTGCATAACACCTCTGCAACCTCGGGCCTGCAGTGCGCACCTGGATTCTCAGCTGCACTGCTGGATCCATTGGCTAGGCTGGGCTCCCAGGCGAGAGCACTGCACGGACGGATCTCTTAGTTTTCAAGGCATGGCTGCGCCCCCACCTGCAATGTCGGAGTATTCTGGCTGCAGCGCACATCTGTATCCTTTGGCTGTACTGCACAGTCGGATTTCCTGCTACACTGCAAGGCTGGCTTCCCGAGATACACTGCAAAGTGCCTTCGCTTAATTACCGCCAGGTAGGTGATCGAACAGCACTGGGTCTCCTAACTGCACTGCACGGCTCGGCTCTCTCGTTGCGCTGCAAACCTGTATGAATTACTTTGCACATCTGGATTGCCTCGTTCCAGAGATAAAACAACCGCGCGCCCTGTTTTCCTTGCCTGCATCAACAGCCGGATTCCCTCGCTATACCATACATATCCCAACTACACTGGATTCCACTGTCACACTGGATTCCCTGACTGCACCGCGCAGCTGTATCCATCCCCTCAAGCTCTTATGCTTTAAAGATCCACTGACTGCTATTGAGTCCTGGTCTGCGCTGCACGGATAGATCACCACACTGCACTACGAAGATCAACCCCCTGGGCACACTGGATTTACTCATTTTATAAAGATCTCCTGTTCACACTGTAAAGCAAGATTCCCTCACTAGCTGTACATATCCCTGACTGCACTGGATCTCACTGAAACGAACACTGGATTCCATACTGCACAGCTGGATCCCTTCATACTATGAAGCTCCCTGACTACCTTGGTTTCCCGTCTGAGTTGCACATCTGGATTCCCCAAACAGGGTATACATATCCACTGACTGCACTGGATCCCACAGACACCAACACTGGATTCCCTGCTTGCACTGCACAGCTGGATCCCTTCAGTCTATAAAGAGCCACTGGCTGCTTGGGTTCCCTGTCTAAGTTGCACAACTGGATTCTCCAACAACACAATGCCCCCAGAGCGCACTGGAGTCCGTGCAGAACTGCTTCGAAGCACTATATTCCCGGGCTGCACTGCACAGTGGAATGCCTTGCTGCATTACAAAGTTGAAGTACGTGACTGCACCGCTGAAGATGCCTGGATGTGCACAGCTGGATCTGCCCATACACTACATGGGTTGATTCCCTGGAAGCACTGCGTGCCCGGCACCTCTCACGGACATAGCCATGCCCTCTCCCCCACTCACACATGATTTTTTTCTTCGTAGTATGAATATTTGAGTGTATATATATCAGAGCAATTCACTTTGTATAATACAACTAGTTATGTGTATGTGTTTGTGTTGTAAATAATCGCGAATTGTAAATAATTGTATATAAGGTGTACAAAACGATAAGGTGTCCCTTTCATACATCAATACTTTAAAAAAAGACAAAAAACAAATAAATAATAAAAGGGTTTGAGTGATATACCCGTACGAACTAGGAAGTCTCTTATGGTTTGTTCCCTCAAAAATAGAGGATTTAAATAAGTGTGTGGCTGGCAATCTGTGTACTTAGTTCTATTAACACCACAGTCACATCCCAAAAGAAGTCAATGAAATCATTCTACATTCACATTATGTGTAAACAATCAATGCCATAATTGTGAAGTTGATGTGCAAAAAGAGGCGAAAATTCATAAATGTCAGTTTAGAAAAATTCTAAAAACATTTGTTTTTAAAAAACTATTAATTATTAAATAATTTCTGAATTCATATATTTACATAATGTACAATAAATATACAATTATTTACAGTGGTTATCATGATAAAAAATCCATTATTCAAGCCTCATGAGTCCTAGACAAGATCTATTATTTTGTTTATGCTGTTTGCATTCGATAGGACTCCAAATGTTCCATCATATGTGGTGTAATATTACGGGAAATTAGTGACTTATGACAGTGTTTAAATGAATAGTACCCAAGTGGGTAAAGATGATACCTAGTGTTAACTATCCGAAATATATAATGTATATATACCTTGCTAGTTACTTCCCTGAGGGTCGTTAGTGCAAACTAAAATTAAAGTGACTGTGCAACTAAAATTAAAACTAATGTTATAAGATTCTTATTTAAAGTGCAGGCTGCCGAACACAATCATATAGGTCTTAAAATACTTCATCAACTGTGTGAGTGCCAGTAAGAGACACCATGGATCTTATCACATGATCATAAACATGTATAAAGATCCTCCGTGCTATTCAGCCCCCCAGGTTGTTTGCTGTTTAATTCGAGGATGTACCGGGTTTCCTGTAGACGCAATTTGCTATCTCTGTCTCCCCCCCCCTCCTCAAAGGTAGAACGGAGTCCACCAGATAATATTGTAGCAAATCTGGGTTGCTTTGATGGCATTTCTCGAAATGTCTCACTACTGGATAGGCTTGGTCCTTCCCAGAGATAGCTCTTAGGTGCTGTAGGATGCGCTTGTGGGCGGGAAGGCGTGTACTCCCTACATGTTGTAGACCACAAGGGCATACTAATATATATACCACAAATTCCGTCTTGCACCCCAGCTTCTGTCTAATAGCAATAGGTTTATCATGAAAAGGATTTGTATAATGGGTTTTGTTGATGGCGTGCTTACAGGCTTTACAGACTTGACATTTTTTGAAACCTGTAATACGTTCCCACCACTTCTTGGGAACGTCTAAGGTGTTACTCACAATAGCACTGCCTAACGAGGAAGATTTCCTAAATGTGATCTCTGGTCTGCTTTTCACTAGATCACCAATAACTGGATCTCCTTGTACAAGATTCCAGTTTTTAGAAAAAATCCTGCGAATCTCAGCATGTTGTTGACTATATGTGACAATGGCCCTACACTGTATTTTCTCTTTTGGTGTGGTTTTGATTTCAATTGTAGTAGTAGGGACAGGACAAACTCCTAGTAACTGTTCCCTTCTTAGTTTCGTTGTTTTCTTAATGGCCTCATCTATCATTTTGTGGCTGTAAACTCTTTCCAGAAAACGCATTTTACACTGAAGTTGAGCTGTTTTACATTCTTCCTCAGTGCTACAAATACGTTTTATTCGTAACATCTCCCCGTAGGTGATGCTATGAATAAGATGGCGAGGGTGGCTGCTAGAGGCGTGTAACACTGTGTTACCAGCGGTAACCTTACTGTGTAATTTGGTTTCTATTTTGCTGTTCTTAACATATACTTCTACATCCAGAAAATTAACTGAGACATTGCTAATCGTCGAGGTGAATTGAAGGTTTAAATCGTTAACATTTAACCTATCAACTAAATCAGCAGCACTTCTCATAGAACCCCTCCAGATAAAAAACAAATCATCAATATACCTGAGGTACAATATTGCATGTTGTTCCATTGTTGTTCTGTGCTGTCCCATCAAAGTCTGCTCCTCCCACAGCCCCATGTGTAAACACGCGAAGCTGGGGGAGAAGTAAGACCCCATGGCCACCCCTCTTAATTGTTGATAGGCCTGGCCCCCAAACGTAAAGAAGTTCTGTTGTAGACATATATTCAGCATCCCCATAAGCATCTTGTTGTGCTGTGTGTTATATATGGGGCGTTTATCCAGAAAGAATTGTGTTGCCTTCAAGCCGTCTATGTGCCTGATAGACGTGTACAGAGAACAAATGTCCAATGTCATAAGTAAATAATCTTCATTCCAACTCTGATGAGATAGTATACACATATATATATATATATATATATATATATATGGAAAAAAGACCACTCTGTGTAAATTAGGTGTTAGGATAATCGTCGCTGCTGCATTCCCCAGATGGAAAGGAATGCGACTGGACGGTTGCAAACAACACAAGTATTTACGTAGCAGACGCCATGACGTACACTTTTCTCTCTTTACTTCCTGCTGGCGTAAAAGCTTTCTTATCTTCTTTATGGGGCAATCTGTTGGACCCATAAAGACGATAAGAAAGCTTTTACACCAGCAGGAAGTCAAGTAAGCCAGTCTGAAAAGGACGCGGCTTAGAGAGAAAGAAGAACGTCACTAGGACCTCTTCTCCAATGGCTGGCCACCGTTTTGCATCAACGGTGACGCCAGCCAATGGAAAAGAGGGGCGGGGCTTAACCTCGCTAGTGAAAATCCCTCTATATCATTAAATCTCGCCAGCTCGACTGTGCATGTGCGCAGTCTTTCGCAGGCCGAGACCTAAAAACGCAATGTGAAGCCGTTTTTAAGCAGTCATCTTCTCCTTTCATGTCCAGCCTACTACTTGCTTTTAATAGCTTAACAGTAAAAGATAAACATTGGGATCGAGTTGAAAAAATACTAGATTGCACTGGCCTATGCGCCTCAAAGTGAACTGTAACCATTTAGAAAAAAAAACAAAGTGGGGTAATGATTCATGGAAGGCTACATGAAGCAGAGCAGTAGAGCGATGCAAAAGGACGTGGTACAGCCCGATAAACAATAAAAACATCAAGGTCTTTTGCCGGCCCCAATCATTACACACAGGAGATTTTCATCCGAGACAGCAGGAATGATCGGGTATGAAGTGACCGACGGAGTGCACCTTCATCCTCGAGTCATAGTAGGGTTTGTGAAGACTGGTGTAGAAGCTCTACCTACTAACGCAGTATCACTTCTGCCAGCACAAGCTGTACAAAATGCTGCTAGAACCAGAACCCACAGAGCTGGCTGCAGCGGCATGGGTAGGCCCTCGCTATTCTGATGGAGCACAACCATGCATTCCATGGAGGGGAGAGGTAGGGAGTGCGCAGACAGGCTGGACCTCAAGCAGAGCCAGGCTTCAGGCTGACCTACCTCTAAAAAACACCAAGAGATAAAAAAAACAAGGCAACTGCATGAAAAGCTCGTACATCTGTACCACAATTTAATTTCTCAAGTCGTAGGGCCTACTTCAGAAATAAATAATAATATGGGCTTCCACTGACGTAAATAAAGGATTTTTTTCTTTTTTTAAGGGGGCGTTCAACTCTATATACTTTGAATAAAAGACACAGCTCAATAGTCAGATCATCAGCTGCAGCAATCTATGCGTGAAGTGCTTTTCACAGGTTTGAATTCCAGAGGGACCATCTAAAAATCTCATTGAACGGGGGTAACAGCAACGCCGGTTATTTACAGCGCCGCAAACCGGTAAAGCCGTAACAACTGCTGCACGAAAAGAATTTTGTTATTGTTCAAACGCGCCCAGTCATGCCTATGCAACAGAAATGTCCTTCATGAAGCGAGAGAGAACACGCATTGGCCTAATGTGGCTTCATGGAGGGTTGTGGATACACCTTGCTGCCCTGCCTGCGACAGAGAAGGGAGCTCTCAGAAACCTTCGCACTCAGAAACCTTCATACTCAGGAGCTGAGGTCATCTCCAGCTCTGCTTGCTGCCCTACCAGGGAGAGAGAAGGGAACTCTCAGAAACCTTCACACTCAGGAGCTGAACACCTCTTCAGCTCTGCTTGCTGCACTGAAAGTGACAGAGAAGGGAACTCTCAGAAACCTTGACACTCAGGAGCTGAACACCTCTTCAGCTCTGCGTGCTGCACTGGAAGGGACAGAGAAGGGAACTCTCAGAAACCTTCACACTCAGGAGCTGAACACCTCTTCAGCTCTGTGTGCTGCCCTGCCCGCGAAAGAGAAGGGAGCGCTCAGAAAACTTCCCACTCAGGAGCTGAACACCCCTTCAGCTCTGCTTGCTGCCCTGGCAGGGATAGGGAAGGGAGCTCTCAGAAACCTTCATACTCCGGGGAGCTCAGCACTCCTTCAGCTCTGCTTGCTGTCCTGCCAGGGACATGGAAGGGAGCTCTCAGAAACCTTCAAATTTAAGAGCTGAGCAGCCCTTCAGCTCTGCTTGCTGCCCTGCCAGGGACATGGAAGGGAACTCTCAGAAACCTTCACACTAAGGAGCTGAACACCTCTTCAGCTCTGCTTGCTGCCCTTCCTGCAACAGAGAAGGGAGCTCTCAGAAACCTTCACACTCAGGAGCTGAACACCTCTTCAGCTTTGCTTGCTGCACTGGAAGTGACTGAGAAGGGAACTCTCAGAAACCTTCACACTCAGGAGCTGAACACCTCTTCGCTCTGCGCGCTGCACTGGAAGGGACAGAGAAGGGAACTCTCTGAAACCTTCACACTCAGGAGCTGAACACCTCTTCGCTCTGCGTGCTGCACTGGAAGGGACAGAGAAGGGAGCTCTCAGAAACCTTCGCACTCAGGAGCTGAGCACCTCTTCAGCTCTGCTTATTGCCCTGCCAGGGACAGAGAAGGGAGCTCTCAGAAACCTTCACACTCAGGAGCTGAACACCTCTTCAGCTCTGCGTGCTGCACTGAAAGTGACAGAGAAGGGAACTCTCAGAAACCTTCACACTCAGGAGCTGAACACCTCTTCAGCTCTGCGTGCTGCACTGGAAGGGACAGAGAAGGGAACTCTCAGAAACCTTCACACTCAGGAGCTGAACACCTCTTCAGCTCTGTGTGCTGCCCTGCCCGCGAAAGAGAAGGGAGCGCTCAGAAAACTTCCCACTCAGGAGCTGAACACCCCTTCAGCTCTGCTTGCTGCCCTGGAAGGGATAGGGAAGGGAGCTCTCAGAAACCTTCATACTCTGGGGAGCTCAGCACTCCTTCAGCTCTGCTTGCTGTCCTGCCAGGGACATGGAAGGGAGCTCTCAGAAACCTTCAAATTTAAGAGCTGAGCAGCCCTTCAGCTCTGCTTGCTGCCCTGCCAGGGACATGGAAGGGAACTCGCAGAAACCTTCACACTAAGGAGCTGAACACCTCTTCAGCTCTGCTTGCTGCCCTTCCTGCAACAGAGAAGGGAGCTCTCAGAAACCTTCACACTCAGGAGCTGAAAACCTCTTCAGCTTTGCTTGCTGCACTGGAAGTGACTGAGAAGGGAACTCTCAGAAACCTTCACACTCAGGAGCTGAACACCTCTTCGCTCTGCGTGCTGCACTGGAAGGGACAGAGAAGGGAACTCTCTGAAACCTTCACACTCAGGAGCTGAACACCTCTTCAGCTCTGCTTGCTGCCCTGCCAGGGACAGAGAAGGGAGCTCTCAGAAACCTTCATACTCAGGAGCTGAGGTCATCTCCAGCTCTGCTTGCTGCCCTACCAGGGAGAGAGATGAGCACGCTAGAAACTTTCACACTCAGGAGCTGAACACCTCTTCAGCTCTGCGTGCTGCACTGGAAGGGACAGAGAAGGGAACTCTCAGAAACCTTCACACTCAGGAGCTGAACACCTCTTCAGCTCTGCTTGCTGCCCTGTCAGGGACGGAGAAGGGAGATTTCAGAAATTTTCATACTCAGGATCTAAACAACGCTTCAGCTCTGCTTGCTGCCCAGCCAGGGACAGAGAAGGGAGCTCTCAGAAACCTTCATGCTATGAGAAGCTGAACATCTCTTCAGCCCTAATTGATGTACTGCCAGGGAAAGAGAAGGGCACTCTCAGAAACCTTCATACTCGGAGGAGCTGTGCACCCCCTTCAAATTTACTTGCTGTCCTGCTAGGGTGAGAGAAGAGAACACTCAGAAACCTTCACACTCAGGAGCTGAGAACATCTTCAGCCCTGCTTGCTCCCCTGCCAGGGACAGAGAGAAGGTAGCTTTCAGAAACCTTCACACTATGAAGAGCTGAGCACTTATTCAACCCTGCCTGCTGTCCTAAGTGTACAGTGAAGGGAGTTCTCCGAAACCTTCTTATTACGAGGAGCTGAGCATCTCTTCAGCTCTGCATGCTGCCCTGCAGGGACCATGAAGGGAGGTCTCAAAAACCTTTATACTCAGAGAAGCTCAGCACCCTTTCAGCTATGCTTGTTGCAGTTGTGCTTTGAGGTGTGTTCAACTGTCTTTCAGGTTTCATTAAAGTACTCTTCCCTTCAACACTGAAGCACCTCTCCAGCCAGGCAGGTGGAATCATTTTAATGCAAAAAGAACAATTGGTGGACAGAATGGAGAACAATGTCATACATGCACCCCATGCACAGAGATCTGGGCCTAAATCCATCGTTTTTTTGCCCACCATGCCATTCCAGTTTGGACCCAGCCATATGCAAATCAATCTTGACCCTTCACCCAATGGGAACAGTCCAGCCCGAACTGCCAAGCCAGGTCCTCCCTGGACTGGAAACAAGCATCCTAGGACCGGTTTCGGGCTTTCAGCCCTCATCAGCTAGGATAGTTTGACTCCAGTGGCATGGAGAGCACGGGTGGAAGCATTCTAGGCTTGTTAACATATAGACAGGTAGGTCTGAAATGACTGGTGTGCAAACAGCATGTTCTTAGGTGCAAGACATTTGCTCATTCAACCAAGAGGATCAGGAGTGAAACTAAAATCCAGGAAGCTCAGCTTCAATGGTTTGGGGACATATGGTTGTAGCAGAAAGGGCAAGCACACATTGTGTTCTGTAGAGAATGAAGTTACCTTTCCGAAGAAGAAATCTCTTCCAACTACAGTTACCCTCCAAATCGTATGCACTGTGCAAAACTACTAAGAACACACTCAAATATTGAAACATATTTTCTCTATTTCCAAATCCCGTAGTAGCCATTATTTTTCATTCAACTGAGTGCTCATCTTCAAAAACTGAATTCGACTCGGGTCTGTTTGGGAAACCTTGAAACTGCTGGAATATCATTCCAAACGACTGTTCCAATGCCACACTAACAGCAGGTTTCAAATGTCAAATAACAATGAAATAACAGTCACATTTTGCAATGCTGTATTTCCAGTGTTGGGTAGTGACCTTGAAGTGGAATTCGCAGTACTGACCTAAAGTAGAAAGCGTCTAGTGATTCTCTTAGGTGACATCTGGGAATTACATAACCCTAATTCAGGTCCAAGACAGTGAAATGAACAAATACAAAGGAAGAGGTTTATAGAAGGTCCCAAACACATTATTTTAATAAGAGGCTTTCGTTTTTAGATGATCATTGAGAACTGATCTTTCCCATGCTAGATCACAATAAATGCCTCACTTTTGCATGGCTTTCCTCAATTCAATGAAGCTTAAAGCATCTTTTTCCCCAGTGAGAATTAAGGTGCCAATAGCTTCTGCAGGATATTTGATCCCTCACAGAGGTGCCCGGAGTAAGGGCTGCACAGACGATCATGGAATTGATCTTTTCTACTGCACCTTGCAGGTTTAAAAAAAAAATCATTTTTAATAATTTTAATCTTTTTTTTGTCCCGGCCTCCAGGGGTCCGTTAATGCGAAATCCGTTAACAGACTTTTTATTAACTTTGCAGTCTTGTGTTTTAACTGTTTTGTCTTATTTGAGGTGTCTAGTGCCAAATTCTGTATATAATTAAAGTCTCCCCCCAAAATCAGTATACCTTCTGCAGTTGCGGCAATTTGATGAATCTGCTCAAGTGCCAAAATATCATCTTAAACAGGACCGTAAGAATCAACTAAATTTAGCCCAATCCCCTCCAGTTTAACCTTCATCCATAACCATCTACCTTTTCCATCACGCAGAACCTCCTCAACCTGCCAATCTAATGTATTTGATAGGAGGATTCCCACCCCACGTGCTGCTTAATTAGCTGATGGAAAATACGCCAATGAATTACACCCTTAGTGTCCTTGCCACCCCTTGCTCCCCCTAGCAATACAACAAAATCCTTTTCCTTTTTTTCCTTTTCTCCTTCCTTCCTTTCCTTTCCCTTCCCTTCCTTCCCTCTGTCTTTTAGTTTTTAGAAGAAATTTCTTTCAGTAAGCCTTGGGCATCTTCTAAATTTGAGAAAAGATGAAACTTCCCTTTCACCTTTCACCAGAACACGGAGCTTTGATTGTTGTGCTATTGAGGCTTGGGCACCCTGAGCTTTAAACAGATATAGCATCTTTTCAAATTCCTTTTGCCTACGCACAGCGGCTGCTGACATATCAGAAAATATGCTACATTTAATGGTCTCATAGAGAATTGTCTTTGCTGTATCGCCTGTGCCAAAATTCTCTCTTTAAAACGAAAGTCAGAAAAATTCAACAAAATTGTTCGTGGTAACTTTGAATTTGGCAGAGGGTGAGCGGGAACTCTGTGTGCCCTTGTAATTGTTACATTTCCATTGACAACTGGGAGAGTTTGAACCCCCTCGATCCCTTCGGGGACCCCCACTGTTCGAAGATTCAACCTTATGGAGTGATTCTCAAGTTCCTCAAATTTATTCTCTAGAAAAGGTTTGCTTTTCACTGCTTCAGTATTCTTCAAACACATGTCGGTCATCTGGTCTTCTAGCAGTGCGATTCTTGTTTCTGCTTCCTGTAATTTTGCTGGTAAGCGGGCCACCGCTTCTTCAATTTTACCAAAGCAAAGGTGAAGGGGGGCAATCTCAGATTATTGTGATTTTTTCATCTCCTCTATCTCTTCCAGGCTTTTGATTCCAAGTTAGTAGACCCTCCATCTCCAGACAAGTATCACCTGGCTGCTCCCCGTGTGTTTGCGGCTGAAGTAGAGCCTGCAGCTGAAGGTTGTTTTACGCCTCCACTAATGACATTCTAATTCCTTCAGGCCCCAACAATGATAGCTGTGTCTGATTCTGCGCCGTACATGCTGTTAAAGCTGAGGATGTTGCTTGATCCTGGTTTTGCACTTCCATACTCCCCTTTAAGGGGGAAAGTGGAGCCTGTCCAGACATTTTGGCTCATGGTGGGGATACCAGGGCCAGCGGCGCACCACTTAGCAATTCACCTGATACCTCTTGAGGTTTTGTTAAGAGGTTAGAAGGGGCCAATAAAAATGCTTTTTTTTTTGGAAAAAAAGAGGAAAATCCTAACGCCTTTCAGTTCTTTCTTGTGGCACCCATTTATTGGAACATCTTGTTATTCCCTTACTGACGAAGGTGTGATCCCCGAGGAACTTTGTATCTCAACTGACTACCCATAAAGCTGCACTGGAGACAAGTGTTGTTCTACTTCTTAGCTTTTGAAGCTGGAATTTAGAGCAGTGAGATTTGTGCTGTGTTCAGTTGTAGCTACTAGCGCAGTAGCTTTTGCCTGAGCTAAGCAGGTTTTAGCTTTCAGCACGGCTGCTGAATCCACCTTAGCTACAGCATTCGAGTGCTTGAGATGTCTTCCAGTCTCCTCCTCTGATTTCCCAAGCACAGTACACAATATGCCTGAGTGCCTTCCTAAGCAGTCTGCTCCACAACAACAAAAAAGGTACTCCTTGATCTCAAAGAAATTCCTGTGCACCAATTAGGCATTAAGGCTAGTTTCATCTGATAAAAAAAATCAGCTTAGTCCGTTCCTCCTACCTCCTGGCTCCAGCCTCAGGTCTCCACCCCTTTACCTCTTGCCTCTCCGACTTCTGCAGTCTGCAACCTCTGTGAAAACTCCAGGCAGTTTTCCCGGTAGCTTCACTCCAGGCGGTTTCAATGCGCCGTTTGGACTTCAATTGCCGGTACCTCACCAGCACCTCCAGCTGTTAGGATGCCGGTCCAATGAAAGAACAGCCAGTGGTGAGATTCGGACACAACGCTGCGTATCAACGCATCAGCCGAACATCAAAGGGCATCAAGGGGGCCACCATTAGGCACTCCGTAAACCAACACAGAGCTCCATGATTTCCGTGACGTGATCACTCAAGCACCGACACCAAAACTCCATTGCAGGGGGCAGGGCTACGCCACTTGTGGCTACTCTGAGGCATGGTTCTCCGTAGCCATACCCGGCATGCAACCCGCAAACCGCTATTGCACCTTACAGTTGACAGTTTTTCCATATTACTACTCAAAATACCATTATTATTGGCTTGAATTAATCACCCATGAAGCTGTCTTACTCTTCAAGAATGGCAACTACGTCACCTCTATGAAGGTCAAGATTATTACACCTCTAGAAGTTTGTTCAACATCTTCCTCCGACAAAGTCAGATTTAAAGTGGCACTTTTAACAAAGTAGAGAGTCTTCAAAAGGGAGACAGAAGTTGTTTTATTGTCATCAGCATAACACGACGACACCTGGCAGCCGCCACTCAGTGGCGTAACAAAAGCTTAAGGGACCCCCTGCAATGTACACGGAGGGGCCTCCGCTCCGGATTTAATCCGGAGGGCTCAGGCCCGAGTACTGTGCTGAGGGGGCCCCCTGGAGCTCGGGCCCCCCGCACCGCAGGGGATGTGGGGGCCTGTGTTACGCCCCTGCTGCCACTCCTCCTCCAACTGTCCCTCCTGAAACTTCACCTGCATAATCATAGAACTTTCCTCTCTGATGAAGCAAACAAGGATCCAACAAATCTCTCCTTTCAAAATACAAAACAAATAAAAAAAATCATAATAAAAGCATTATCCTAGTAGATACACATTAAGATGCTTCTACAGTGAGCTATAAATACAAAACATAAATTAACCCATACATACAGTACGATACTACAGTCACAGTTAAGTACATGCATAAGTTCTTTACATACAATATGAGAGAATGGAAAATTCTTATGACACACAGTCTTCCATCCACCTAGGTTTAAAACTGAGCCGACCGTTGTCTTGATCATTGCTCTTCCTTTCCAACTCAGACTGGGCTTTGGTCACTTTGGGGAGTTTGTCTGCTTTTCTAAAGTCACGTTCCAAATCATTATACTCAGATACTTTTTCCATCACTCGCCATCCGAAAGACATCTCATGTTACCTTTCGCCTTGCATACTTCCATGAGATGCGATCACTTTGAACTGCCTTTCCTCTGGGGGTGCTAGAGAGCGCACAGCGCAATGGCCGCACCTTCGAGCAGCTCCTCTGGCCGTGAGCCACAATCTATTCAACATCCTACAATACGGTTGAAATAGACCTGTCACACTGAGCAATCTGTGTTGAGAAGTATGTGCCCATATCTAGATGTCAAAATTGGACTGATTAGCGGAGCAGAGCACAGAACTATCGCACTGCTGAGAAGCAGCACCTTGGACACAATGAACAAGATGACGGGATTTTGACACCTAGAGGTAACCGCCCGAGCCACACGAAGGAGACCTGTCGGCAGGTACACTATAGCGGAGCTGCTGTTCAGGCGCTGTCAGACAATAGCCTGCATTGCTTCCTAATACTAAATTTGTTGGAGGTACCCACTGGGGGTGCCGGATGGCGCGGCTATGCAATGACAGCGGCAATAGCGGTGAAGGTAGGACTGCTACCAAGTGCTGTGACCGCTGCCCACAAGCAGCAGAAACATTCGGTATAGGGCAGGTACACGAGCACTACCGGCGAATTAACTTGAGGGCTGCCGGCAGCCTGAAGCAATAACATCCAGTGCGGCCGACCGACGGCAATCCGGAGGCCGCTGCAGTGATTAAACACTTACCGGGGAGAGGCTTCAGAGTGCGCTGACCACAAGACCCCCAGTGCTAAGTTGTGTAAGATGACAGGGGCTTGATGCAGGATGGGCCTGATGAGCTTAGTGAGTACACAGGGAGCGGGCCTGCAACGTGGGAGGAGATGGATGACTGCTAAGCATTCTGCTGCCCAGGCGAGACTTTGAGATTCAATGTAAATGTGAGGCAGCGCTGGGGAAGAGATCGGCTGCATGCGGTTGCGTGGCTGTATGGAGGCCCAGGGCCTATGATAACATCTCTGTGGGGGCCATCTTGAGAATGGTTTGACTGTGGCTGCAAGTACAACACGCATTTACAATGCAATGGTTTTGCCTTTGTTAAAGTTAGAGCTATTGGCATTGCTCTTGACATTATTTTTATTTATGTTTTTTTTAACATAAATAAATGGCATTGTCATTTACAATAGCAGGGCACAGGGAAGGGGGGACGAGGAGAGACTAAGGAGAGCTGCGGGCTCAGGGAAGGGGGGGCGAGGAGAGACTAAGGAGAGCTGGGGGCTCAGGGAAGGGGGGCGAGGAGAGACGAAGGAGAGCTGCGGGCTGTTGTTGTAATGCTTGCATGGATGAGTTGGTGGATGCATGGATGGGTGCATGCATGGATGGGTGTATGGATAGATGCATGGATGGGTGGATGAATAGATGCATATATACAGCCAATCCCTCAACAATTTATGCAATCCACCAACCCATCCAATCAACAACCCATCCATGCATCCACCCATACATCATGCATACATCCATCCATCATGCATCCATCCACCCACTGCGTCCCACTCCGACCCCTCTAAATATAACTCATTTTTTCTGTATATAGAGATGACTGTATTCACTAGTATATGCAGTAGACCTTTCTACTCTAACATTCCTATGTGACTCTTGCAGTACATCTATTCATATCCCTTCCATATGTATATAGAAATATAACGAGAATCAACAGTCTCTTCTTTGTGTGACTACATCTAGTACATTTCAATTGTTTTCCTGTTTGTATCTTTTACTTAACGCATGTAAATCAAAGTCCTTAGGTTTGGCAACTGGGTTCCTATGTAAAGCGCTCTTACACCTTCGGGTAAAGTTTGCGCTACATAATATCACATGAAATAAAACTTTACCCCACAAATCCAACCATCCATTTGTGCCTAGGCTTACATTTGTGCCTAGGCTTACATTTTACGGCCTCGAAGCACACAGAGAAGGGACAGTTTACTAAGTCGAGGCTTTGTAGGGTGCATGGCAGGGGACAGTTTTAGGCGCCATGGGAGGATAGGGAGCAGAGTCAGAGTACTTCACGGAGGTAGGGGGCAGTTTTTTATGGTTCAGGGCAGGGGGCTGCGGTACTTTTTGGAGCATGGCCTTATTTTAAAGGGCTCAGTTCAGGTGGAGGAACGGCACAAAACACCAGGCAGACAGAGGGCAGAAGGACACAAAAACAAGGGGAAACAATTATAACTGAGGGCAGATTGGCACAAAAAACTAGGCAGACAGAGGGAAGAAGGACACAAATGAGGGGGGGATGATTCTAACGGAGGGCAGAACGGCACAAATCACGAGGCAGACAGAGGGCAGAAGGACACAAAAACGAGGGGGGGATGATTGTAACAGAGGGCAAAACGGCACAAAACACAAAAAAGTGCAAGCGATACCTTTACAATAGCACTTCACCAAATACCACCTAGTCGTCACACAAATCCACATAAGGGGGAAAAAAGCTCATTGCAATACCTGAAGTAAAGCACCTGTTGAAGGTCATAGATTGATTATGATGGAACAAACTACTCAACTGTCGCCCAATAAAATCATCACAAGTGGATTGCATCCAGGCTATTCATAAACAGCATAAAAGTACCAGCACCCAGAGAGACAGGGGAGGGCCAGTAACTTCCTACTCTTCACCTGAAGCGTGGTCTCCAGATAACAATATGGGGACTAGATAACCTCCTATAAGGATCAAGCAAAATACAGTGGAAGGAATTACTCAGTCCGTAGCTCTAATAAACAAGAAAGGCAAAACATAAACGATGTACTAAACCAAGCCTATTTGTTTAAACATCGAGTCCACTCTCTTACCCGGTAAAACATAGACATTCCTTAGTAAACACTCGCTGCTGGTCCCTAACACGGTGGCCCACCGTCCTCTTAAATCGTTCTAGCGTTGTCCGCCAACTCTGTAAACAAAGGGCACCAATATTAAAGTAAACACTATCGGTCGCCCTCCCACGGCACTATATCCTACTATCAATTCACTGTCTTCCCAAAGTAACCATACACACAATGATCACGTACCTGTGCGTTCCAAAGTTTACCACGTAAGATCTCTATGCTCTATCAGATTCAGCTCACATCTAACGCGGGAGCGAGCTCCCAACTAGTACGTTGCTCAGCGTCCCACGTGATCGTTCCTTCCGGATCACATGATCTGCCCCAACAAGACCGGTAACTGAAAAAGGACTACCGCCTACAAGGTGGATACTCCTTAAAGTGGCCGAGAGGGAAAAACCATGCTTCCGGGGTGTTTTTGTTATATTGTACTAGAATGTAATATGTGAGGCTGGGTTATGTAATCTATGATTTATTGGGGTTCTATCTCTGAGCTCACTGTCGAGTGTTGTAGTGACAGTTTAACCAGCTGCGTCTGGTAGGGTGGTTCTGGGTTTCTCCTGGAATTAAAGTTAAACCAAGATAAGCTTTGATTCTGTGTGTTATATTACAACATTTTTGGCGACAGGCGGAGACAGCAGGAGGAGATAGATCAACTCGGAACACAGAAAACGAACCGAAGCGTGTGCAGACATGAATTGTCAATAAAACTCAAGTGGAACATAAGAGAGTTTCAGCGACAGCACCGTGAGTAATTTGTATTTTACTCGTAAAGGAAGATAGAAGTTGAAGATTAAAAGGGAAGCTCCATAAGCAAAAAAGAAATCGTACGCAGATACCACTGTGCGAAGTAACATACTGAATTATAATCGACAGGAAAAGTGGTGTGTGGCAAATTCATCTAAAAGCCAGCCAGCTGTAAAGATTAAAGGTTATCTTGTTAATTATACGAAGATAACACCGAGCGTCGTTTAAATCTATCAACGTTCTATACTGCGCAGATAAGGGGACTGTCAGATGAAAGCGCAATGGCACGGTGAAACTATCACATGAATGAAAATAAAGCTGGAAGTAATACGGTCAAGGGAAATAAAACTAAACGAAGTAAAATAAGGCAACAGCACTGTGAAATAAACTTTCATTTGTTTAATATACGGCCAGCGTGGTTTAAATATGGCAACGTTCTATGCTGCGCAAACAGGGAGCTGACCATCGCATGAGAGTTAAATAATTAGTACAAGGAATGCTGTAAGAGCAAATAATAAATAAAACGTGTAAATTATAATACAAACACGTGTAAAATTAAAGGAAGAGTACCCGGTGTCTGTTTGCTGAGGAACGAATCACTCGGAAGGTGTGCATGTATAAAGGCACATCGAGGAATGAGTGAAAGTTCATATTAAGGAGCATTACTCACTAATTTGCGAGACAAGTGGCGCACGATGTTACAACAGTTTTCTATCACAAGAGTAAACAAGACGAACGCCACGCCCAGGGAAGAAAACGCGGGAACGCCCCCGAATCTGGTCCGGCCTTGACGGACAGATCCGGCTTCCAATGGCTAGCCTCCATTTATGGAGCTAGCCAATGGGAGCCGGGGCGGGTCATCAATCCCACATCATACTCATAAGGTTTTTTTGCGCATGCACACTACGTGCGCACTTGCAGGCAAAACCTAAAAGGAATCCTGTAAGGGCTGTCCGAGCAAGACCAGCTTAGGGATTCAACACCCAAAAGGTACAAACAAAGGAATACAATAAATAAAACCACCACTGGCCTGATCTAGATCCCAATAGTGCGATGGACATTAATTCTGTATTAGCGCCCACGGCGCACTGCCTCTGTAATGTGACTGCTGCGAAGAGCTCTCTTCCCCTAATAAATTTGAAGGTCCTAGCCACCTCTGTGACAAGTTTTCACTCATGTGACGTTTGAGACTTTGCTTTGCTAAAATAATTTTTTTTTTAAAAAGCCACAGCCTGCACTTGCAAGGATACAGCGCCTACTAGCCCAAACGTTCCCAGTGCGCTGGGCATGGTCGAGACCTCCCAGTGCGCTGGGCATGGTCGAGACCTCCTATCATACCACCAGCACCACATTTAATAACTCAAATGGGGAAAACGGACAAGACACAACCGTGTCTCACATCTGAGGCACTAAGAAGCCTCAGGGCCCCATCAGATGCTACTGTAGAGCAAGAAATGGACCACCCAAGCCAAGGTGCACGGTGCTAGAAAATACCCTTCTTGAGATAAGGCAAAGCCTGCAGTCTATAGACAGCAAAATAGACAGTCCAAATCTACATATGGGCCCTCTAACTGCCAAACTAGAGAGAAAATGGCGAGATCAACGTATTTCCACAATTGAAGACGAACTGCAATCAATGACTGCTAGATGTGTCCACATGGAGAAGGTACTTGATTTTGGTAGCACGCTCCCGCCGAAATAATCTGTAAATAACAGGGGTACTGGAGTCGGCGAACACCAGAAATATAGATGTATATGTGGAAACAATGCTCATAGATATCTTTGGCCTGAGCAACTGTCCCAATCACGAATGGTGGAGGGCAGCAAGACTGTCCCCAGGAACCCCTCCAAAAGCAATAATTGCCAAACTCTTAATTATCGCACTCGTGATGTGGAGCTCAGGCTAGCGTAAGAGACAAAAGACATTAATTACCAAGGAAACAGCATGATGTTTTTCCTGGATTTCAGGGCAAATGTGCAAGCTGACGAGAAAGAATTCATACCTGTCAAAAAGAATTTGCAAAAAGAGTAGATTCCATAAGCGATGCTGTACCCTGCCTGCCTGCAAATAGAAAACCGGGGTAAAACGAAGATGTTTGCTACACCCATAGCAGCGATGGAATTCATAACCAAACTGTCCCCATGCAGATGTGAACAGCCTGATCATGAAGACGACGATGGGAGAACTGTATGCACACAAAACAGACCTTGAGATTGTTATTTTCCCAAGACTTTTTCCTCAACAGTAGGCATGTGAGGTGAAGTTGTGGCTGACCCAGCGTCCAACTGGGCATCTGAAGTAATCGGGTGTGGTGAGTGGCCATGATAAACTGAAAATATGTATGAGATAGCTACGTACCTCAATGACATAACTCTGGTGTGGCTGTCACTGGCACAAGAATATTTACCTCAACCTATAGCGGTGGAGGAGGGGCAAGAGGATATTCGGATACTCCCTAATGGCAAGGCGCCTGATCAAGATGGCCGAAAAAGTAAATTTTATAAAGAGTTTGTAGATCTGACTGCATCTCACCTACAGGCGCTAAATGAGAAGGCTTACACCAAGCAGATACTTCCCCCAACTCTTCGAAAGGCCCTTATAGTTATGCTCTAAAAGCTTAAGAAGCAGCCTGAATACTGTGAATCCTATCGTCCTCTCATGCTCATTATTATAGTTAGACGCTAAAATCTTAGCAACAATGCTAATCAGTAGGCTTCAGCCACTGCTGACAAACCTGGTTCTCCAAGACCAATCTGGTTTTGTCCCAACTCATTCTACAGCACACAAACTGTACATGATATTTGCACTGCTACACCAACTAGATCCCAACCTGGAGGCGGCGGTGGAATTGTTAGATGCCGCTAAAGCCTTCGATTCCATCGTGTGGACTTATATGTTCATTATCCTGAGCCGTATAGGGATACCTGAAATGTTTTTGAAGTGTATGCGTCTATTGTATACGACTCTGGTGGCTAGAGTACGTATTAACCGGCACACATCAGAGCTGCTGCCTATACATTGGAGAAAAGCACGCCGTCTGCAGTGACAGTGGTTCGTGAGAGGAGGAACGCCCTTTGAATATCGCTTGCCTGTAGCGAGCGTCACCCTCAGCAAATCTTTACGGATTGCGTTGGTCTTACTACTCAATTAGGTTAAGTCATTATTCCGGAGTTAGCTACCTGGAAGTTTTAATACCTGTGATTCAACTGGTTCAACAACCTTATTATTTTGACCAGAGTTAAGGGTCAATTATAACTTTATAATTATCGTCTTGAAGATGGTCTAACTGACATTTATGCCATCAAGAACGTAACG
Organism: Lissotriton vulgaris; assembly: GCF_964263255.1. Classification (NCBI taxonomy): domain Eukaryota; kingdom Metazoa; phylum Chordata; class Amphibia; order Caudata; family Salamandridae; genus Lissotriton; species Lissotriton vulgaris. The sequence goes on along the minus strand of NC_141690.1, from coordinate 189,986,965 downwards.
TCGACCAGCTAATCTACTTCCACAGTGATTTATTTTCTTTGAAACTGTTTTCTGTTGTTTCAGACACATTTTCCATCATTATGATATTTTGGAATAGATGTTCACACATTTGCCCTTGAGGTGTTCACTTGTGTATATTATTAATTTACCCTGGTCATTGTTTGTTGTTATATTGCTTTGTACGCTCTTTGTTTGCTTGAATTAAATAGGTTAAAACTGTTCATTTTTGATTTATATAAATAAGCGAAATTGAATATTGATTGTTTATTAGTCAGCCACCTTTTAGGGGCCCGACAACAGACTTATCTAGTTAATTGGTGCTTATTTAGTTTTTTAATTAAATCCCTTGTAGCCACTTTCACCTATCTATATGCCTATACACTGGGGCACGATACAGGGATGCTTCCTACCCCCTATTCTTTTGACACTATCCCCTGATCCTCTAGCATGTAGTCTGCCAGAGACACGCTGAATCTGCACCGCGATTTCAAATGAGGCAGAATGGCATGTATCTCTACGCGGATGATATGGTCCTATCTGTTTGCAATCACGTTATACTTCTTGCCACTCCTACGGGAATATATCGGTTTTGAACGGTGCTCTGGTTTGGGCATCAACTGGGCAAAACCGGTGACTATCCCTCTAGCATCCAGTACGAACCCCCATGTTACCTGGCAGTTGAGGAACGGGATGCGCACCCCACCCCGTTCAGGCCTATTCTGCCGTATAGGCATACAGATGTACCACGCACCAAAATTAATACAATACACTGCACAACGTCCACCTGGTAGGCACTTGGGGCGAGGGACCATAAGCTACCTCTTTATGCTCCTGCACTTCCCTTGTGTCATCACTGAGCACTATCAGCCACTCAGGAAGTAGGAGCACTTGCACTTCTCAAGAAAGCGGTGTTGGAGACGATGAGTGATGTTAACCCCAAAGGGCAATTCATTAGTCTCACAGACCTGGCAGCCACACAGAGAAAGTCACCACTAATTACATTAACATACTATCGCCTTAGATGTGCTATCAGGGAACTATTTCCCTCGTTCCCCACAGAACCCTGCACACTCAGCCCCACACGCCGACACCTAGATACTAGACTATACAATGTGGCTCAGGAAGATCGGCTGTCCACCCTAAACTGTACGCTAGACTACTGGAAGACTGCCCTAGAAGCACCACTAACATTGGAAAACTGGAGATTTTCACATCCAACTGCATTTTGTGAATAAACCAATTCAAATATTTGCAACAAATATACTATACCCCTGCTAGGCTTTTCATGTATGAGTTGCGGGGCAATGCATGATGCATGAGGTGCGGGACATCAGATGCAGACATTATGCACCTACCATGAGATGGCACCCTAGTCCAACAGTTTTGGATACAGGTGGTGCGGAACCTGAAGTGCATGACACTGGACTCTGTGGAGTGCACCCCCAGATGTGTCTGCTGGGCCTGTTCAAGAAGCTTCAACACTTAAACCACAGGTCTATGGTGGTGCTGTTTTTTTTTTTAGCAAAACGAGGAATGGCCATACACTGGGATAAACACCTTGCACCTAAACAAAAATAATGGCTACTGGACATTATTTGTTGTAAAGACCAATTAGACACCTTTGCATAGGAACTACCGATGCCATCACGTCCCAGAAACATTTGGGCACCCCTTACAGCTCATCTACTGTCAAAACCTGACATGATTTAACATACTGTATGTAATGGAGGTGTGGTCGGATGGTGAGGGAACAGCAATTACCGTACTGGAAATATTATTAATATGTTATAACTGCACTGTATGCTTTAGATATGAAAGAATTGATAGAACATTGTTACTTTCCTGTTATATATGCTGAAATTTTAATTGGAAAAAAACAGCCTTTCCTCCATGTGCCACGTCTTACTCGGACCTGATCACCCTTCTTTGCCACCTTACTCCATCTTATCACTCTAACATTATGTCTTTGTGCATATCGTACTTGATAATTATTGACTCTCTCCCTCTCTCAACCAGTATTTCTCCAACTCCGAATGTGTTGTTCTTTCCAGCCTGGCTGGAACAACTGTAGTACACAGCACTCTACCCTTCAATACATTATCCTTCTTCTCTGTTGAAGCGTTCCACCAAACCATTTTCTCTGGGATGATACTCAGCAGTCCTATGGTGTTTGATGCCCTGTTTTTTGAGAAAAATATCAATTTTACCAACAGAAACTGTGGGCCATTGTCTGTAAAAATGACGCCTGGGCAGCCTTCTCGTCTAAACACCTTTTCACAAATACTAATGACCTGTGAAGTTTGCATTTCTGTTAAAAACGTTATTTCTGGTCATTTGTAAAAATAATCTATCATCACAATGGCATACCAACTGTCTATAGACAGACATGCATACGGCTCACACATATCAATGGGAACCTTTAGCCATGGTCTCATAGGAAACTTTACAGGTCCAATAGGTGTATCTGACACCATATGCAGCTTATCACTACAAATGCAAGCACACAGTTTCTGACACGCCTCTCTATAATAAATAAATAGATAAATAATCCATGCCAAACCATCAAAAATTAGTATGTGCTCTTCTTTTCATGGCTGACATACCTCCATGCCCTTTATGCAGTAAATTGAACAAACTTATACGAACAGAAATGAGCACCATCAACCTTCCATTTCTCCTTACAATTCCATTCACAACTTATAATTTCTTTCACACGTCCTTAAAGCCTTTAAAATTGTCATTCACCTTGGTTCTAGAATCTCAAGGTAAAGTATTTATCAAAAGTTGCAAGGTTTGATCTTCCAACACTGCAGCCCTCCACAAGATTCTTTTATGTGAGCTACCATCCAACCATGTTATGTTATGTTTTCACGGGCACCCAAGGGTTTCATGGCGTTATTAGTGAGGGTAATTGCTGGTGAATAACCTATACAGATGCTTGCCCAAACAGCCAGGTTTTTAAAGCGTTCCTGAACACCATGAAAGTATCACAGCTTCGGATTGTCAAAGGAAGGGCATTCCAGGCTTTTGGGGCAAGATGAGCGAAATGGCAACCCCCTTGTCGCTTCCGTTTAAAAGAGGGAATGGTAAGTAGATAAAGATGGGCTGATCGGAGATTTCGGGTAGGCTCATACTTCACAATCATGCTGTTAATAAACCTGGGGCTTTTCGCATGAAGGGCTTTGAAAGTCACACAGCCAACCTTAAATATAACCTGTTGGGCAATAGGAAGCCAATGGAGGTCGGCCAGCAGTGGTCTTGCCGAACGCCATTCAGGCTGTTTATAAATGAGTCGGGCCGCTTGATTCTGGACAACCTGCAAGCGCCTTATTAATCCTGTAGTAATCCCAGGTAGATGGAATTTGAAAAGTCCAGCCGAGAGAGGACCAATGTAGGCACCACCTGTATGAGAGCCGAGTGGATCAACAGGTGGGCAATTTTTTTGATTCTGCGCATTTGATGGAAGCAAGAGGAGATCACAGCTCCCACCTGTCATCTGAGTGAGAAATCTGAGTTGATAATAAGCCCAAGACTTTTCACCGAGGGAGAGGGCGAGGGAGGAGGCCCCAGTTCCGTTGGCCAGAAGTGCGGGCCCCAACTAACCTCGTTTTTCCCTAGAAGCACCAGCTCTGTCTTTCCCGGGTTGAGTTTCAGGTGGTTCTCATCCATCCACCGCTGAATATGCAGCATGGTGGCCTGAAATTCAAAGACAGAGTCCGGGGAGTCCAATCGGAATATTAATTGCAGATCGTCAGCATAATTAAAGATTACGACCTTTCTGTTTTTGAGAGAATGTAATAGGGGTTTGAGATATAAATTAAACAGAAGCGGAGACAGGGAAGAACCTTGAGGAACCCCGCAAGTAAGGACACGCTTGGGGGCCGCGAGGTTCCCAAACCTAACCGCCTGAGTATGGTCAGTCAGGAAAGATTTGATCCAACTGAGAGCAGACCCCCGCATGCCGGCCTGTTCGACACGGTGAAGTAAGATGTTATGGTCTACCATGTCGAACACCGCCGACAAGTCCAGGAGCACCAGGGCCTGATGTATACCTCTATCAGCGTTGGATCTTATGGTGTCCAAAACTGCTAGGATAACGGTCTCAGTTGAATGTGCCGGACAAAAGCCGGCTTGGTTAGGTTTCAGATAATCTGTAGATTCTGTGAAGTTGGAGGCACCTAGCCACGTGTGCTTCCAGGATTTTGGCGCCATAAAGGTAATAGAGATATAGGCCGGTAATTGGAAAGATTGGAGGGATCAGCCCCTAATTTTTTAATAAGGAGGACCACCATTGCGTTTTTGAAAGCGGCGGGGACCTTACCCTGCTCAAGTGACTCGTTAAAAAGGGGGAGTGCACTATGGGTTAGAGCCGAAAAAATGTTTTTAAAACATAAGGAGGACAACAGTCGTTGGGTGAACCCTATTTGACCCAGGTCATAAGTTCGGCTAACATGGATACGTCAATGGGAGGGATAAAATCTAATATGGAAAGATTGTTAGGGATGTCTTCCAAGGAATCCAGGCTGGTTCTTTTTGATATGCTCTTTTTAATGGTAGCTATCTTATCCAGAAGGAAATCTTTTAAGGAGTTACAGAGCTCTTGAGTGGGTGTTTGATCTGAGGCTGTTCTGTCATCATTGCACAAGTCGTCCACAACCTTAAAGATTTCCTTCGATTTATTTTGAGCATTTAAAATTCTCTCAGAAAAATAAGCTGTTTTGGTTTCCAAAATAGCAGTTTTATGTTTCCTGCGAGCCATCTTAAATAGCTCCCTGCCTTCAGCGGGGTAGCCATGTCTCCATTTCCTCTCGTATTGACGCAATTCAAGTTTTTGTTTTTTAAGATCAAGAGAGAACCATCTATGAGCATCTGATCGACGAGCACGTGAGAACTTAAGTGGCACATGTTCGTCATGTGCTGCCAGAAGCCATTCTGATAGCTTCTCTTCCATAGAGTTTACATTGTGGCTAGGGATGGGTACCGATTTGGCCAGGGTACTAATAAAGTCCTGGTTATTTAATGATCTCCACTTCCTAGTCAAACCTCCCACTGGGATGGAGGTTTTTAACTGGCCATGGATAGTGAGCAAGAACTGTATTAGGTAATGATCTGACCAAATACACGGAGATGTCAGTGGTGTAGAGAGGAGACATTATTGGTCCATATTTGGTCCAAAATGTGTCCTTCATCACGGGTGGAAGTCCGAACGTGCTGAGTGAGAATCAGGTTACAGAGGAGCTCAGAAAGTCCCAGCTGCAGGATCGTCGAACCATTAGTTCAGGTCTCCCACGAGTAATACCTTGGCATAATTGACCACTAGAGCGGCCATTTGCTCGCTGAGAAGAATCGGAAAGGTGGGCATAGCATAAGGGGGACGGTAGATAAGTACCAACACTAGAGTCCCAACATCTGTGTCAAGTTTTACGACTAAGTTCCCGACCTCAAGCAGATCCAGGGAGGACAGAGTGGTAAATGTATGTTACTTATGAATAATGGCTGCAACACCACCCCCCGGCTTCCCAGAAGACCAGTTAACTGACAGTATGTAATAATCAGAGGGGAGGGCTGCAAGAATATCCGGCAAAGAATCAGGAGTAAGCCACGTTTCAGAAATGAGAAGAACATCAGGTTTATCGAAGCAAGAAGCAAAAAAATATCCAGTTGATGTTTTACCAGAGAATGGGTGTTCAGGTTAAGACAACGAAGAGTGGAATCCTTAGTCACTGAGGCTGGTTCGCTAAAGGGAAGACAGGGTTCAGGAATGGGAGGGGGAGCAGAGCCCACCTGTTGATGGAGAATGCTGTGAGCCCCTAAGCGGCCAAGTATTTCCGAATCCAGGCAGGGAGGGCAGGTATGTATTAAAGATCGAAGCTCCCCGGAAGAGTAGGCAATAGATTGGCCATGATGCGTAGCACCTGTTCCCGGGCGGGCACAGACGGGCTTGCCTTTGGCGCGCCCGCCGCACACGTCCGCTGCGCTCCCGCGCCATAGACCACTTAAATACTCCCGGTGCCCGTGTCCAATCAGCTAGACCGCCGACCAAGATGGCGGTTAGCCGGGAAACCGGAAGTGAGTACTTCCCAGTAAACGTTCGGGGCGCCCTTCACAACAATCAGCCAGAATGGCTGCGGTGGACCGGGGCGTCTCGAAAAAGCACAGGAGACAGGCAAGATTATACTTCGCAGGTAGGTGACAGATTAATAGCAGATCAGTTGGCCCAAATAAACGAAAACACCCACAATAGCATCAATAAACAATTAAAAACGCAAGTTCGCAATTTTAAAATGCGCCGGTGAGCAGGCGCATCTCACCAGTATCAACCTTGTCCCAGTCACGAGCCAGAATATATACTCAGTAATCAGGGTGAGTCCAATCAGCTAGACCGCCGACCAAGATGGTGGCTAGCCGGGAAACCGGATGTGAGTACTTCCCAGTAAACGTTCGGGGCGCCCTCCACAACAATCAGTCAGAATGGCTGCGGTGGATCGGGGCGTCTCAAAAAAGCACAGGATACAGGCAAGATTATGCTTCCCAGGTAGGTGACAGATTAATAGCAGATCAGTTGGCCCCAATAAACTAAAATAACCACAATAGCATCAATTATCAATTAAAAATGCAAGTTCGCAATTTTAAAATGCGCCGGTGAGCAGGCGTACCTCACAAGTATCAACCTTGTCCCAGTCATGAGCCAGAATATATACTCAGTGATCAGGGTGAGTCCAATCAGCTAGACCGCCGACCAAGATGGCGGCTAACCGGGAAACCGGAAGTGAGTACTTCCCAGTAAACGTTCGGGGCGCCCTCCACAACAATCAGCCAGAATGGCTGCGGTGGACCGGGGCATCTCGAAAAAGCACAGGAGACAGGCAAGATTATACTTCCCAGGTAGGTGACAGATTAATAGCAGATCAGTTGGCCCCAATAAACTAAAATACCCACAATAGCATCAATAAATAATTAAAAAAGCAAGTTCGCAATTTTAAAATGCGCCGGTGAGCAAGCGCACCTCACCATCATCCTCATAATCATCCCCATCTAGTGGCAGATGTGAAAGAAAATCTGCATTGAAAAATTTAATACAGGTAAGTATTTAATGGAAAAAGAAGATTTTTGCAAATGATAGCCATTTGGCAATAAGTGGTGTTACTCTCCCAGCACATTTTGTGGAGAACAAATTAATAAGCAGCTTATGATCTGTGCGTAACTCAAATTGTTTTCCCCACACAACGTTCTTAAAATGATGTACATTCCACTAAAACACTAATGCCTCCTTCTCAACAGTGGAGTACATATCCTCGGCGCCTTTAAGTGCCCGTGAGGCAAATGCCACTACCCTCTTATTACCATTTTTCGCCTGCATTTACCTTACCCCAAACCATATTTATTGACATTGGTGACTATGATAATCTTATATTGGGTCAAATGGCCTTAATGCAACCTCCTAACTGATGGCTTTTTTCACCTCTTCAAAAGCTCGTTGACACACCTCGGTGATAGCCCACTCTTCACCAGAGCATGTAATGTGTGCACCTTCTCAGCAAAACATTCCACAAATTTTGAGTAATACTGTGGAAGGCCTAAAAAATTGGAACTGATCGCTATTCACCAGTAAAGGTGTCTTCACTATGGCTTCCAATAATTTCACCTTTCGTTTCACAACCGCACTCAACAACGTGTGTCCAGGATACTCTACCTCATGTACTTCAAATTCACATTTCTCAAAACCGATTGTCAATCCCACATACTCTAGTATATTTTATACCTACACTAAAACTTAATTTTGTTGTTTTTGTTGGCACCCCAAATTAACACATCATCTTGAAAAACTAAAACAATACACCATCCACTTAGAACTCCTTACATGACCCTCTGAAAAACCGCTGATGCTGAAACTAAATCAAACGCGGTACAAAAGGGGGTGGTGATGGACGGAGCATCTGGATCAATCAAACACTCACACCCAGTCAAAAGATCTGGGTTTATTCCATCACCGTTCTTTAGCCCACTCTGCTACCCCAGTTCAGTCATGGCTATATGCAAATCAGTCTGACCCTGTGCCTCATGGGAACAGTCCAGCCCGAACTGCCAAGCCATGTCTTCCCTGGACCGGAAACAAGGGACGTGAGTCCCTTGCTCACTTTGCCACTGGATTCAAGCAAGCCGGGCTGAAGACGGCTGGAATGCCAGAAACCGGTCCTCGGAAGCTTGTTTCCGGTCCAGGGAAGGCATGGCTTGGCAGTTCGGACTGGACTGTTCCCATGAGGCACAGGGTCAGACTGATTTGCATATAGCCATGTCTGAACTGGGGTGGCAGAGTGGGCTAAAGAACGGTGATGGATTAAACTCTTTTGACTGGGTGTGAGTGTTTGATTGGTTCAGATGTTCGGTCCATTACCACCCCCTTTTGTACCGAAACTAAATCAAACGGCATGCAGATGAATTGATATGTCCCTTCTGGAGTCACAAAAGATGTCAGATGCTTTGACTCATGTTGTAAAGGAACCTGGTTGTATGCACTTGACAAATCCAAGGTAGTTAAAAACTTGACACCATTTACACTCATTAAAACCCCATCAATTCATGGTAGAGGATGCCTATCCACCCAAATACAGTCATTGAGTTCTCTTAGAACCACACACATTCTCAATTTGCCGTTACATTTTTAGGCCAAAACTATGGGACTAAGCCACTCTGAAGAATAGGCTCAACGACTCCAGAATCACATAATCTCTACAACTACCCCTTCAATTGTTCCTGTAAAGCTAAAGACACTTTACACACTTTGTATACTTTAGGTATTGTGCCTCTCTTCAACACAATACGATATCTAAACTTGCGCAAAAAACCTAACATGTCATAAAACACCTTTAGACATTTCGCACTCCACTTATTAACAACTTCATCACATGTAAGGAGTACCTGTCCAGGTGATTTGGATCAAGAATAATACAGAAAGCCTGTTGCTCTTCCCACTACAACAACATTCTGCCACACTCCACCACATAAACCTTCCCCTCATCTGTCCTGCCACAATTCTCTAAAGTCACATTAAAATAACCCATAACAGGTCAGTTTTGTCCGCAGTATCCAAACGGTTCTACATCAGTGAGGAAATAACACATAGTTTTTCAAATGTTGCCATGTTGCATTATCTATCAAAGTAAAAGATGAACATGAATCTGCTCACATATTTACTTCACAACCATTTACCTTAAAAACACATTTTAGTGGATAAACATTTTCCCTTTTGTTTTGCCATTCCCTGGCCCCCTACCAAGTTCACACTGCGTTTCTCACCAAATTCCATTCTGCAAACACATGAAAAATGACCAAACTTTTTGCATTTAAAACATCTAGCCCTGACAGTCGGACATGCACTTGATTCTGCCAAATGTCTTACACTCCAACATCTGTAAAAAAACAAAAATTCTTTATATCAACATGTGTTCCAGGTGTAGCTTTTTTTTAACCTACTTAAACTTAGCATTAACTACAAAAGTTTTAGACTGCTTTTCTGTTACTCCTATCGTACACTTGCTCAACTCCTTTACATAGAGAGATGTATTTTCCAGCCGTCGTGTTACACAAATTGATTTCTCTAACAACGGATCCTTCAACCCTGACAACTTTTCTTCTATCTTCACATTACACAATCTATCGCTCATCTGATGATTTCCTCTTGTAAATTTCTAAAATTGCATGTAGCAGCTCATTTTGTCAAATCTGTTTATTGGCATTTATGTTATTTAGGCAATACAACTAGTGCAACATTTCAAACTTTACATTTTTGTAGCTATGCTAAATGTGCAGCGCATGTACAGAATAAAATGCCGCTCAGCGTTTCTACAGTACGCATGAACAATACAAAGGGCAGAGTAGGCTCCCTTGCATGTAGCAGCTCATGTTCTCAACACCACTACATATTGCTTAAAATTGTTTTTCCAGGCAATTGATCATGTGGAAAACACCTGTGTCTCTCCACCACCGCACTCACTTTCTTTCTAAACTTTTCCTCCGAGGCTTTCATTGAACTTAAATGCTCATCCCCAGAAAGCTCATCTGCATCTGGTCCTGCTTCGCCCTCATCTTCCCCTCTACACACGGGTGATGTTTTTAACACTTTCCTACCTTCCACACCTAAACAATGCTTGAACAAAGTTAACTTCCTCTTTGTCACAAATACATTCCCATCAATAGCCCTGAGATAAGTCTCGAAAGCTTCTCTCCAATCCTCCCAGGATGGGAGAACCAGTATCCTGATAAAACACTGGTGGAACTGTTATGTTTTGAGTTTACATAGCATACAATTTAAAAAAAAGACTAAAATAAGAAAAGTAATCCCTTCCATCTATTAAGTCACAGTTCAAAACAACAAATTTAAATTAAGTTGTAACCGTTGTCCTCCAATATTATCTTGTTCTTTAATTCCAGTCCTCTCATATCACCATCAACAGTAAAAACATGGCTCCTCATGTCCTTCTTCTACCTTCACACACTGAAGTCTACGGCGTTCGACTTCACAGGCACCAAATAAGGAACATCACACGGCATAGCGCATCCCCTGAATAGGCTCTCCATTTATCTCCAACATGTAAGGTAAACAGACAAGAAAATGGGAACACTGCCTTCATCACATCGCTCTACAATACCATCAAGACTTCCCATGACTCTCCTCAGTATTGTCTCGCAGCCACACACATAGTTTGCCCGGCTGCAATTGCTCAGTACTGTCTCACGACCCTAACATTTCAATCCTTCTCAACAATGCTTAGCAGCAATGCGCACAGTTTGTGTGGCTGCAATTATTAAGCTGTCTGACGACCAATGTTCCTACTAAGCAGTTATAACACATATTCCCTGAAATGACTAACATAATGGACAAAACTCCCTCCGTCCAGTGTGGCTTGCAAATTACACCAAAACCACCTTTGTTTCACACATCCGATAATGATGCAAAGTTCAGTTACACTGGCCGCCGCTTCTCTCTCGTGACTGTTACCTCCTGACAGTAGATAGCTGGGAGGGGTGGAAAGCTGTCCACCACTTAAATACATCAAGCAGACCATTCTCATTGCCACTTTTACAAAGTACAGATTCTCCAAAAGGGTGACAGAAGATGTAATTTATTGTCACCAACATAACAAAACGACCCCTGGCAACCCTCGCTCCTGCCTCCTGGAACCTCACCCACATCATTATACAACTTCCCTCTCTGATGAAGCAAGCAATGAAACAGAATACACAACAGTACTGCCTATAGAATATGACATTGGTCTATGCATTGACTTGACCAGTCACTCTACAAAGCATGCGTACTCCGTGACAACTTCCAAACCCACTTGGTTTTGAGGCAAAATCCCCAGATAAAGGGATGTACCTTAAGATGAGGAAGCATAGTAAAAGACATGGCTTGATAATGCAGAGTTCTATATTGCTGTGTTGCTATTAGTATGGCTCTGTCAGGTTCAGGTAACTTTAGGCTTTGGTCTTGAGCATTCTGTAACAAACACGAGTAAGTAGGATCATCAGTAGGGTGGATGTAGTTAATATTGTGTGTAAATGATTAAAAAAGTGTTGTAATGGTTTGTGTTAAATCCAATCTGAGGGATTGGTATGTGCAGCTTTGAGTATGTTTGTGAGGTTGGTGTTTTTATTAGTCTCCACAGTATTCTTTTAAATCTGTGCATTGTGAGGTGTTTGTTAGATGTTGGTTTAGTGTATTATGTGTGGTCTAAGAAACGACTATTGTTTAAAAAAAGAGTTGTGTGTTGTGAGCTTAGCACGGTTCAAATATATGGTGCTTCTGAGCTGTGTTGGGTAACAGTATATTGTTTTGGCTAATGTGTTTTGTTAAGACATTGTAACTGATTGTAATTTTGGTTGGTACTGTAGTCAACTTGGTTATCCATAACTATAGGTAAAAAGTTGTGCTGAATGTGTCATTAGTTTTCTGTTATATGTTTTTTTTTTTTAATGCAACATATTGCTTTGTGCAAAGCGACTTCGAGTACCGGTCACACCCACTCAACTCTGAACTTTCCAGTGCAACTCCAGGAGGTGTGCTAAACTGAGGGCGTTGTTTGTCATGCGGGCTGTTGGGAGCTCACTAATACCCAACAAGAAAGAAATATCTAAACTGTGTTGGATGAGTGTGAAGTTCTGTCATATGTGTTATTTTGAGGGTTTGAATTGATTTGTGAGTACAGCTGTGAGTGTAATGACACCAACCTATATGGTATTTATCCACAGTGTTCAATACATGCTTGGTGTTCTGGTAGTGTTTCTAGTTGGGTGTAGGGATATATCAGTAGGTGTTTTGCTAAAAAGAAAAACCTAAATTTGGAAGTAACCATTTGGGGAATAAAAGGCGAATCCATCCAAGACTTGCACCAGCCTTATTCCTCATGATTTAACAAGCCGACTATAAAAAATAAACAAGAAGCCCTCAGTAGGCAAGCAGTCCTGCAAGTGGTTTTGTTTCCTCTGAATGTAGCCTTCGAGGCAAAAAAGCTCAGCTGGCATGGCCAGCATAGAATTCCAAGGAACACAGGCATTTCCACTCTCTCTAAAAGGACTACAGTGTAATTCCTAATTTCAGTGCCTTCGTTTCCAGTAGGAAGAACAGATGATAGACGGAATAATGAACAGTGCAAACATTCCCCCACAGTCACAGATCTGGGTTTAATCCATTGTATTTTTTACTCACCACACTACCCCAGTTTGGACCCAGCCATATGTGTTTCCGATCCAGGGGGGACCTGGCTTGGCAGTTCGGGCTGGACTGTTCCCATGAGGAGCAGGGTCAAGACTGATCCAAGCTCGGGTAGAACGATGAGCAAAAGAATGATGGATTTAACCCCGATCTTTTGACATTGGTGGTGAATCTTTGATTTGTTCGGCACTCCGTAAATCATTTGTTTGTGCACCATTGGTTTCCAGTATGGCATCAGCGAATGCCCTGAAAGATTAGTTGTCAACATTGGCAGTCAATAGTTTCATGGCATTGCTCTGCAGCTCATTTAATAGCCATGAAAGATCATTTCTAATACGAAGCAATACAGATCCAAAAACAGATACTTTGCATCGTTATATATTTCAGTACCACCTAATCAATTCCGACCAACAATCTGCAAAAAGGTGTTACGTACATAAGAAACGTCATTAGACTATCATTTTAATCTGCACGCAAAAAAATGAGTTTTTAAACAATTTACATGAGAAATCAGACATGCAGGTAGTAACGCTCTGAATATGAAGGTATCCTCTTGTCTTCTAAAAAAGCATTGTGGGCACAGAGATTGAGAACTTCCCCACGGTTCTGCAGAAGGCGATGCTAAGAGCTGAAGCAGGCGATATCAGATCTCTTGAACTAACACAAAAGAAGTCCATGAAAGCCAGCTCAAAACAAGTCCTAACATGTCACATTATCCGCCACCCAGTTTGACTGCTGTGAAGCTAACTGCAAAATGTGCGCAAAGCAGTGACAGATAAGGTTCGGGCTCGTGCGTGCAGAAAGTCGCGCGCCTTCACTGGTTCCAGGGCAGAGGGTTTTCTTGATGGTGCTGATTGCCTGACAGATCGGAGACGGGAGCATTTTTAAGATTCCACCACACATCTTGTTCTAAAGCACTTTTACAGACAGTGCACAAACAGGGCTGCTTAAATACACACTTACCTATGTTTTTCAAGTTCATTGTGTGACGACCTGTTTAAATAAAAAAGAAACACATTTAGGTCACGAGATTTAACCTACACTATCACAGCATGTCATGACACATTAGATATGCTAAATATGCTACATACTATCACACCATAGCCCATCCCTTAGACACCTGGCTTTGAATGAAGTCTCTTGTACTGCTGGTAAACCATCTCACAGTAAATATGAGCTTAAAAAATTATTTAACATAACAGAAGACTCGGAAAAGAGGATTTACATCGCCATTAAAGAAATCAGTAAAATACTAATATTACAGTATTCTCAATATCATTTTAAGGTCACGCAAATCAATTAATACACAAGAATTTCCTTCAAACTAATGTTTTATTTGAATATGTACCCATGTGTAGTATTTGTATGACATTGCTGACACCTTCATCCTGTTCTAAGTGCTCAGAGCACAGGGCCTTGTAAAAGACTGCACCTGTCGGGCTAAAGCAAATAAACAAGACCTTGGCAAACGTTTCAAATGTGTGGAAACAAAATACATTTCTCAGATTCTGTTAATATACACACATGCATTCTGAGGGTCATACAATGACAAACTAAATATCCAGCACTATTGTTTGGTTAAACAGCACAACTGCATGGCTCTTTGAGCTGCAAAACCTCTTCTACAGTAATTAGGATTAACTCTTTTGTTGACCGGAGAATCAGTTGGATACGTAACTGTGTACTCGGTGGAGTCTGCAGGCATACTATTGCATCTGAACTTAATTTCAACAATAGATCAGTTGCTTATCTAAAGCAGAGAAAGTTGCAATGTGGCATTGTAGATTTCCAGCTATTTTGGACCAAGGTAAGTGTGGCGAGGCCCTCGTATACCCACCTTGGTTCTCCTTTTAGTTTGACATTTAACACATTTTGGCAGACATTGTTTTAGCCCGGTTATCGTTTAAATATTTGATTTCCACAGTATGATTCAAAGTAACACCGCACATGCTGCTTGTATTTAGAACTGGAATCAACCAACAGGAGATCATCTGTATACCCAGTTGAGCCCTGGATGGTAATAGTGTATAACAAAAAAGGTAATGTTTAGAAGACCGTTCAATAAAACATGCACATCAAGTTGCAAAGAAAGAAAAGAGAGACTCCAGGGTAGGTAAGAGGTGCAAGGAGCAATCTAATCTGTATTAAGGACAAATTAAAAGAAAGAGAACAGTATCTGCACTGTTTACAATAAATGTGGCGTAACCCGAAAAAACGTATGCACATGACTGCTCATGGGACAAACGGTGAGCGGCGCAAGTGACAAGTGGCACAGCAAGGAATGACCCAGAGTAAATACAATTCACAATATATACAGGGTACTTTCTGATTCACGATTAATTTTAACAAGAATTGTTTTACAAGGAATAGACAATTTTGTGAACAATAGATTTGTGCCATGGATTGCGCTGGAAGGTCAACAGCGTTTTGCCCTTTAACAGTAACCTGGTCCTGAAGATGACCGTAACTCGTTATTTTTCGTGCTGCACATAAAGGCAAGGATTGAGATAAGCAGGAAGTGGGACATAGTAAAAGGTCAAAAGAATTGAAGTATTGAAGTTGGGGAAGTGAGAATATACTTGAGCTCGATGTGGATCTAGGGATACAAATTCCTGGGAAGGAGGAGGGACCAAGGTGGATAGTCAAGGAGTACCACCATCCGGGGTACTGTAGTGAGCTAATATATCTGTGGGAGGGGGAAAGCGGAAGCATGGGTTGGTGGAGGGCCAATGAAGGAGGCAAGATCGGTGCAATGCATGAGAAGTCAAAAAACTGTCTGGGTAGAAATCAGTTGATAGGGCTCACCAGTCTGCTGGAGGAACGTGGACCATTGTAGATTCAGGGACTGATACGATCCAGTGTGGGGATAACAAATGCTTTGGGGGATGTGCCTACCCGGCGTCAAACGGAGGGAGTCTGTTGACTGAGCGGAGGGTAAAAAGTTGGAGTTAACAATAAGACCACATGTGGGGCAGGGGGGTCGTGGGGAGATATGTTGCAAGGTATGGACTTGAAAAGTAAGTATTCCTCAGGAGTGACTTCGGGGCATGAGATCTGGAGGGATCCTCATCCGGTTGGGCACTGTCCTCGGTCTGAGTCCAAGTGAGAACATAACATAAACATAACATAACGTGTATTTGTAAAGTGCACGTTCACCACTACGGGTATCTTGGCACTGAATAACAGATGCTTGTTGTTACCCAACGTTACTCATTTTATTGACCTCAGATGGATGAAAGGCTGACGCCAGGATTTGAACCTGTGACCATGAGGTCAAACACAGGCCCTTCAGTAGATGCATTAGTCCACTGAGCCACCAGGCTTAAGGAAGTGGTTTAACCGTCGTTGACCAAATGTATGGATTTGGTTGTGGTAAATATGTTGTTCCTTGATCAATTACATAGTAATTAGATTATATCTTTTAACCATTCTCTCCCTTCGTCCTTTAGGCTGTATAATTACATTAACGTTTCCATATGTTCCATTCTGCTACTTCTAACAACACAGTTGTTTATGTTGAACCACCTTTGGACAGGTATACCAGTTCCTGTTCCTACAGCTCCTGTTTTTCAACAGACTGCTTCTGGTTACTTTTTCGATGTTGATGGCTTCCATTCTGACTCTTCTCATGCTTCACTACATGATGCACGTGACTTTCTTTTTTGGTTGAAACGCACTTATCTGATCCCTCCATTGCGTTATATTTGAATTGACATTTCAATACTTTTCTTGCTTCTTTGGACTGTATTTGTGACTGTTTTCTTCTTGCTAATAAATGGACACTATCTCTAAGAACGTTCACCTGCAGAACTGGTAGTGGAGGTACTGAAACCTCATTTGTCTTCAAACAAAGTGCGAACAGAACATTTCAGGTTTTCAAGGGCTTGAAGGAATTGTTTGGGGTAAGGTCCCAAATTATATGTTTGGTCCTACCGAGACACTGCAGATACCGTACGTGATTAAGGTTGCAATGGATGATGTTATCACCCGTAGGTTTTACTCTGATGATTGGAATGTAAGAACAGTTAACTCAATGCTCTCAGAGCTTGAATATTATACTGTATTTGAAAGTGGGGATTTGTAACGCTTTGCTAGTTACAGAGAAATGTATTGTTATCATCACCTGGCCATACACAGAGCTAGTGTTCTACGTACAGTTGAAAAAATATCCACAATTGGAACATTGTCTTATTCCCCCCGATGGATAGTTTCAAAACATATAAAGGACAGATTTGCATGTTATTCTGGACACAATGCTTTAGATCCAGTTTTTTTTTTTGTTAACTGAGCCCTTCACAAGCAAAGAAAAATATGCTCACCGAGACGAAACTGATTTATTTATTTTCCAACTGGCCCTTAAAGTCTATGAACATTAAAAAAGGTACAATTAATTTGAGATCAGTTTGGGGTACTAAAAACTGGCAAGTGCCGGTAAGAAACACCTTGTTCAGAGCCTGCTTGATTTCCCTAAGAAGACTGTGCAGCAAGCCGCTTGCTTGGGTTTAGCCAAAATGAAAAAAATTAACTTGCCCGTATTCCTTCAATTGCCCGCTTTGATAATTGATAACACTTATTAAATCACACTGAGGAATAGCTCAATAGTATGGTGCAAAATGGTACAAGCAACTCAAGACTTGCAGGTCCTGGCTGGTGCTTACTGTGGCCAGTGGACACAAATGGTTGTTATGCACTGTTTTTTAACTCTACAAAGGGATTTCAGGCTAACAGACCAGTCCCTTGTTACATTCAGTCCCAACACTCAGAGGTCGGTACCTACCACAGTAGGAAAATTGTGCCAGCAATGGCTGTAACATTTCACTTTGTCTGCAGTAAAAGAACATCTTTCTCTCCTTTCGGGGTACATGGATTTGCAATATTTCCCGCCATTGTTGTTTTTGCATAGGTCCCCAAGTCCCTGCATTCTTAAAGATTTATTTATGCTACCTATAATGAGATATGTAAGGTGCCACAAATGGAAGCTGCTGTGCGTTGAAGGCAAATTAATCAACACCATCTTGAGAAAGCACTTGCTGTTGTTGATAATAGCACGAATATGTTGTCAACTCATATTCAGAATTTGAATAACAGTATTTTCTGCTATTGACGTTGTAATGTACAAAATGACATGCCTCCTTTCTACCATGGGCAGAGTCAGCCTAAGACAATTATGCAATTGAGATGGACACTTCAGGTCTTAAAATCTCAAGGCGTGCCTTGGAGATACTTGAACTCAATAGAGCAATTGCTGCCTTTTAATTTAAAACGTAGGCAACAATTAATGGCTAAGAAAGAGGCAACAGACACAATGTTAAACATCGAGAAATTAGAACTGTTGCCTTTCACAGTTGTCGAGAAAACATCAAAAGTATGGTTAATAAATGGGGTGATCTCCTTATCAATATCTATGTTTCACTTTACATCTTGCATGAAACATTTTCTACTAGGTAGATATGAGTCTTTAGAAGAGAGTTTTACCCACAAAGTGTGGTCATTGCCCTTTGATTACAATGAAAGTTACTCTTCTCTCGGCCACTCACCCATTTGTAAAGGGATGACACTTTAAAGAGCATGTAATATTTTGATACCGCTTTGGAGAGTTACTTAAAGGAAGTATCAGCTTCTTCAATTTGTCCAGTCATTAGGTTACTTTAGAACTGAACTTATTTGATGTTGAGAGATCAAAATTACTGTGGGATAAGAGCAGATGTCCCATATGCGGTTTTGGTCTCTCAGATAGTCACATATTGCAATTCTGTGCTATTCCCACCAATGCACATGTTTTGCTATAGAGCCAAGAGAGAGGTGTTTTGGATTTACACTCTGCGTACTACGGAAATTGGATTGAATGAATCCATTCCGTGGCAGAATGCCCTGACTTGATGACCTGCGTAGTGACCTTGAATGACCTGTGCTTAGGTTCTGAATTCAGTCTAAATTCTGCTCGGCACAGCAGTATCTATTATTCTTAGGCTATTACCCTTCGTTCTAGAAAAGAAGTCCCTGTTCGTCCTATGCCCCCCTTTGTTATTTAGTTATTTCACTTTTTGAATATTTACTTGTGTCATCTCTGTTTTCTATTCAGATCCTGTCTTTTTTATAAACGCCGTGGAGTATTTTGTTTATTTTTTCTTGCCGTGAAGTGTAGCCCCTCTGGTTGCCCAGATAGCTTGCCTACAGTCCCCTCTCTATTGCCATGATCGCGCGGGCCCGGGGTTGGGGCTCCAGGTGTCAGGAATTCCCTCCGGGCGTGCGCATTGGGTATTTAAACGACTTTCTATTTGTGTGGTTTCTGGAAGGTCCCGGCCTCACCGATGGACGCCTTGCCACGACTTTTCATTTGAGGGACGTGCGACTCTCTGCCGGTAAGGCTCTGCCCCTTAGACTCCGCAAATTAGCTTTCTAGGCGTTAGAGCCCTTTCCCGATTTGATTCCGTAATTCTTCTATTTTTGTGCCTGTTTCTTTCCAGCCCACACGATCGTGTCGGAACTCAGGCCCTTTTTGATTTATTAGTGCCCCTGTGCGTAGAAGCCTGCCCGGGAAACGGTGCCCCGCTCGGTAGGTATTTACCTCTGCCTTTCACTTTTGAGCTCAGCCCGAGCGCGGTAGGGGTGGCCCTTCATCTTTTCATTCTGTCCCCCTTAGATTGCGAGGGTTTTCTACCGGAAATAGCATTTGAGAGGGGAAGAGTGGTTTCCTGATATCGGGAGGAGACCCCTCCATGTGTTAGAACCGGACCCAAGCTGTTTCCTTTCATCACTCGTATTGCGGTAGGTCCGATATTCGCTCAGGGTGCAGCTGCTTTCTTTTGTGATATCTCTGCCGTGCCCTTTGTTAAGAAAGAGACTTAGTTTTTCCTCACCTTTCCTTAGTGGAGAGAGATGGTCACAATTGCCCCTATGGTTTTCTATGGGTGTTGTAGAATAATTAGATCGTTTTTGTTTGGACTTTTCCAAACAGGACAATGGTAAACTAATCACTTCTTTTGTTTCCCAGATTCTTTCTCAGTTTGTTGTGAAGTATTTTGACCTCTTGTTTATATTTCCACGCAATCCCATGTTTGTGGACAGGGGTATGTGCGAATATTTTCCTTATAGAAGCATGGTGCGAGAGTAGCATGAGCTCTATTTCCAGCTATGTATTCCATTCTTGACGGTATGGTGTTGGTCTATCACTTTCCTTTGATGCACTGTGCGAAAGTGGCTTGAATTCAACTTGACTTGGGGTTATAATTGGCTACTCGACGGTATGCCTTATTCTTTCCATTTTGCACACAAATCTATATGCACTCCTTCCCCTATTGTCTTGGACACTGTCTATGTATACTCTCCTATATTTCTTTTCCAGGTGACGTATCTCTTCTTTATTCATTTTTTCTCTATTTCTCGGGTACTCCTTTCCAGCAACATGTATTATAACGAATGGCCATATTTATGGTGTGTTTTATTGTCCCTGCAGATATTGTCTAATGACTGAATATTGTCATATGAAGCGGCAGCCCTGAGTCTAGCTCTCTACATACTACTGTTTATAACTATTGATGTAAACTTTAAACCTATGGAACTGTTTTTGAAATCACACAGAAGAGAATACCTGTAATTGTTTGCGCCCTGACGAAGGATTGGTGAATATCGGTCCTGTTCCGAAACGCTCGTCGGCGCTTTTCTTCTTTTTCTGTTTTGCTTTGTTTCAGTTGTGTATGTTTGTTTCTAATGATGTACATTTTTTTGTAAAGTGTTTGTACTTTTTGTATATATTGCTGATTGGTATGACTGATGATGGTTTGTATGGGTGTGATTGGTGGTTAGTTTGAAGATGTGAGAGGGTATGTGCCGCATACATTTTGATATGTAAATAGATTTTGTATATACATGTGTGCCTTTATTATTGTATGACCTATAAATGAAAACTTCGGAAAATAATAATAAATAGATATATATGTTTTTCAAATTAATACTCTTTGTGTGGGACTACAATGATGTCTATTATGGACTAGAGTGTTCACCATTTAATAGATTTAGTCTTAGGGGGGGGTCCTCTTGTTTTTGATTATACTATTCCCACCAATGCACATGTTTTGGGGAATAAGCTTATGCTGTCCATTCAAATCTTGAAGGTTAACTTTGACAAACTGAGCAGACTACAAGCCTTACTGTTTCAGAAGGACACAGCACTGACCTCTATCCAAGAAACCATTGATTTACAAGTAGCAAGGTCGTACTCCGAAATACAATCGCTACTGGGCACAACATTGCCTCTCCATTTTGTTGTGATATATATGTTTAAAGAGGTTGGGTCTGGCTGTGTCAGCATGTTTTACACCATTTTTTTAAGTGATTCCGTCCTTCATGCATTCAATATTTTCTAGTACTTTTGAAGGCTTAGCACTTTTGTTACTCCTGATCTGTGGTCTTTTGGTTCCATTTTTGCTGATCCACAATGTTCCACCTCAAGGACAACTGCTGATGGATTAACTACAAATCCAACTGTGTTGTGAATACATCATATAGTTTTTTGGAGTGTTTGTGCTTTAAGAACTGAACTGTGACTGTTTCCTAACATTTCGAGGCATGTGGTTTATCTGCGTGCAACCAGTCTTCCACTGCCTGTGGTGCTCTTTCGAGTGTGCACTCAATATCTGCCTTGCAATGCAATTGGTACCATCTATGGACATAAATCTACTGGTGAGTACGATGAGGACCCATTTTCTGAGTTGGCCATTCTTCGAGAAGCTTTCTATGACCATTTTTCTTTTGATATGGATCCCATCTCTTTTAATACGGGTGCACTACATGATAATGTGCCTTCAGTGGTGACCGGGGGTGCAGACCACGTGTTCTCTGTAACCAATTTACGCGGCCATTGTGGAAATATCGTCTACGGATGACGAATCCTTCTTGGATTCTCTTGATACTGGAAGAATGGATGACATTTTGGGAGCCTCCTGAGATGCTTTTTTTCAATTCAGGTATTGGTTGTATAAATTGATTTTAATGTTTTTTTCTTTTGTTATAACTTTTCTAATTGCCATATTTTTAGATAATTTTACTTTGCTTGGGTTGTTAAAGCGTTTATTATGTTTTTTAGACTAGTTTTATTTAGAATCTGAATCTTTCCATGGTGAAGGGGAGGGTGTCATGCAGACATGATAAGATGGAATAAAGGTCTATGGTTGGAAATGTCCAAGACTAGCTCGATAAATTACTTGCTTTACGTTGAAACTAGTTAACTGGAATAAAAAAAATGTAATGCAATAAGAATTGTTGCATTCCGATTTGATGTGAGAGAGGGAGAGTTACGAAACAGAAGAGTCCAGTTCTATAACTGTGTTTTTGTGAGATATGGAAGCACACAGGAAAGCGCGCCCATTGTGGAAATATCATTTGCGGATGACAAACCCAATTGTTGCATTCCGATTTGATGTGAGAGAGGGAGAGTTAAGAAACGGATAGAAGAGTCCAGGTCTATAACTGTGTTTTTGTGTGATATGGAAGCACACAGGAAAACGTGGCCATTGGGAAATTATCATCTGCGGATGACGAATCCTTCTTGGGTTCTCTTGACACTGGAAGAATGGATGACATTTTAGGAGCCTCCGGAGACTTTTTTTAATTCAGCCATTGGTTTTATAAATTGATTTTAATGTTTTTTTTCTTTGGTATAACTTTTCCAATTGCCATGTTTTTAGATAATTTCACTTTGGTTGGGTTGTTAAAGCGCTTATTATGTTTTTTAGACTAGTTTTATGTAGAATCTGAATCTTTTCATGATGAAGGGGAGGGTGTCATGTCATGCAGTCATGATAAGATGGAATAAAGGTCTAGGGTTGGAAATATCCAAGAATAGCTCGATAAATGACTTGCTTTGCATTGAAACTAGTTAACTGCAATAACAAAATTAGAATGCAATAAAGGATTGTTGCATTCCGATTTGATGTGAGAGAGGGAGAGTTAAGAAACGGATAGAAAAATCCAGTTATATACCTGTGAATGAACTTTTTTTTATGGCAGCACACAGGAAATCTGATACAGCTTCTTGTACTCAATCAGGGGTTGATGTCCTGCAGCATCCCAGCAATGGGCCACGGTGCACTGACCTGAGTGATCCAAAAACACACAAGTCTAGTCCCACTGACATCCACTGTGAATGTACCTGATGCTAGGCCATGTCTATGTAAAAGCTCTGCAGGAAGATCCTAATGCAGGAGCTGTTACAGCCGATAACAAGGCGTTCAAGTGAGCAAGAGGCCTAAAAGGAAGCAAAATCAAGCAATCATTAATGCCTACCCGTCACCTGCTAACTAACAAGTTAGGCGGTTACAAAAAAAAGAGTGCAATAAGGGGGAACAGGCAAGGGAGAGTAGAAGGAAGGCGGGTGGTGAAGGGGAGGGGCAGCCAGGAAGCTTTGGGATTTATGGTTTTCAAGTAAACAAGTTGAAAAGCATATAAGCAAATCTTGTCAGGTGGGGGGCAATCATCCAGTCTATTATTGAGTGCATACTAGTTGAACTGAGGATAGAGCTGGCATAACAAACAGGAGTTAAAAACACAAATTCCTTACACTGATGAGCGAAATTAGGTATGAATATGCAGACCATTTCTTAAACTGCGCAATGCACTCTTATAGTCTGATATAATAAACTATGTCTAGAATCAGAACTAGAAGTTATGTTATGTGACTAATACATAGCGCAAATCACCTTCAGGTCTCTAAGCGCTTCTAGAGAAGAGTGAGCAAGTCACTAGGGCAGAAATAGAAGGGCAGCAGTGGTGCAAAGATTACGCGGTTGTTAACGCCTCTCTAAATAAGAAAGTTTATAAAAGCTTCCTAAAGGTGAGCAAAGCCGGTTCCCTGCGAAGGTACTCTAGCAGATCATTCCAGATCTGCAGGAGAAAAACAGAGAACGCTCTGCCCCCTTTAGATTTAGAGAAGTACCTGGGGGAAGCTAACCTGCAGGTCTCAGATGATCGCAGAGTCCGGCCATGAACATATTTCTCCAGGCGATTTTTCATATACTTGGGTGCCTGACCGTAGATTGCCTTGTGGGCAATACATAGTCCCTTAAACTGCATTCTCTGTTTGATAGGGAGCCAGTGTAGTTTATGTAACAGAGAGGTAGTGTGTCTTTCTAGGAAGTCTAGAAATGAGCCTGGCCGCATCGTTCTGCACAACTTGCAATCTCCTGGTAAGCTTCAATCAATCAATCAATCATCGCATTTATATAGCGCACTACTCACCCAGAGGGTCTCAAGGCGCTGGGGGAGGGGGTCCGCTACTGCTCGAACAGCCAGGTCTTGAGTTGCTTCCTGAAGGCGAGGTGGTTCTGGGTCAGGCGGAGGTGGGTGGGGAGGGAGTTCCATGTCTTGGCGGCGAGGTAGGAGAAGGACCGTCCCCCTGTGGTGGCTCTTCGGATGCGGGGGACGGCGGCGAGGGCGTGGCTGGTCGATCGAAGCTGGCGTTTGGGAGCGTAGAAGTTGAGGCGGCTGTTGAGGTATCCTGGGCCTTGGTTGTGTAGGGCTTTGTGTGCGTGGGTGAGGAGACGGAAGGTGGTTCTCTTGTTGACCGGGAGCCAGTGCAGGTCTCTCAGGTGTCCGGAGATGTGGCTGCGACGGGGGATGTCCAGGATGAGTCGTGCTCAGGCGTTCTGGATCCGCTGGAGTCTCTTCTGGAGTTTGGCGGTGGTTCCGGCGTAGAGGGAGTTGCCGTAGTCCAGGCGGCTGGTGACGAGGGCCTGGGTGACCATCTTCCTGGTCTCGGTGGGGATCCACCGGAAGATCTTACGTAGCATGCGCAGGATGTTGAAGCACGACGAGGAGACGGCGTTGACTTGTCTGGTCATGGAGAGGGAGGAGTCCAGGATGAAGCCCAGGTTGCGTGCGTGGTCTGTTGGTTTGGGTGCACTGCCTAGGGCGGGGGGCCACCAGGAGTCGTCCCAAGCGGCGGGTGAGGGTCCCAGGATGAGGACTTCCGTCTTGTCCGAGTTCAGTTTCAGGCGGCTGTTCTTCATCCATTCGGCTACCTCTTTCATCCCTTCGTGAAGGTTGGCTCTGGCGGTGGCGGGGTCGTCGGTAAGGGAGAGGATCAGCTGGGTGTCGTCAGCGTAGGAGATGATGTTGAGATTGTGCTGGTGTGCGATGTCTGCGAGGGGGCTCATGTAGACGTTGAAGAGGGTTGGACTGAGCGAGGAGCCTTGAGGAACGCTCCCCAATGGCGGTAAGATATCAGCCAGCACCTTATCACTTATGTACGGTGTGGGGCTTAGAGTTATTGGGCGCCTCACTCTGCGGACATTAGGTCATATCTACCCGTTTTCACAATTCTTTGGTCCTGACAAAATGCCACCAGATTGCTCCACGACTACCTGAAACATGTTGACCTATAGCATAGGCCATAGCTTATTAGTAGGTCTATAGCTGACCGATACACCCTCTCAGTTACAGAGACAGGGACCATTATTTCCCAAGTTTCTCTGCCACCTTTTTAAGCTCAACATCAACCAGAAAGATCATATTAAAATATTTTGTGGCATCGAGTTGACAGTTGATTTTATCTCCAATCTTTCACCTATTGCCTCACCTTGTAGGACACAACATTCCCTATCCCACTGTGCTCATCCGGCAAATTTACTAAAAGCTCTCCGGTAGTGTGCCTTCTTGCGGGGCCCGCCAGGCGCTGCGGGGCCTGCCAGGCGCTGCAGTGACGGCCTAGTTAGGAGCATAGCCCAATGATCAAGCTTGTCACCTTCGGGTGAGTGAGGACAACTATTCTCAAAGGCACATGCTTCTCAGAGTACCTGCATTCAGTTAGGGATAGGGGACCAGATGTATCAAAAGAGCTTTTTGAGATTCTCAAATCGTGATTTTTACTGAATCGCTATTTGGGAATGGATATGCATGTAGGAATCGCCAAAGATTTAGCGATATCCTAAATATTACCTAATAGCGATTTGGTTAGTAGCGAATCGCTATTAGCTAATATGACTCCATTTGTTCCTAAGGGCCGAGGTGCGAATGGTTATGCATTACCAAAGCCAAGGGTACCCAGGGGCATATGGACCCCCTGAAGCACCACCAAATTTCAATTGCGGCATGTGTGCGCTACATGGCACTTTGAAAAATGCATTGTTGTGCATTTTTCAAAATTCGCACATGGTTACCATCAACTTAAAGTTGATGGTAATTAGTGTTTCCATAATGCACAGTTCCCATTTAGGAAAGGCTTCTTACATGTGCATTAGGGATAAGCAAATTTCGAATACAAAGCCTTTCATACATAACAAAAGGCCTTTTTTGGTCGATTTTTTTGGTCGAATCTGAGAAGGCTTCATAGATGTAGCCCAGGATCTCTGGGGCTGAATCTTTTCGGAACAGTATACTGTGATTTGATTTCAGCAAACAAATGTTGTCAGGTAGAGTGCGGAAATTAAAAACAAAATGCACAGTGAAGGAAAGTGAATGGGCATGAAATGTGACATGATGTGCAAGTGAGAGGTTTAACAAAGAAGGACAAACGCAGATCAACAGCAAAAATGTAAGTTGTGTGTGTGAAAAGTGCAGAGAGACAAGAGCATCCGAAGTCATCTGAAGTCATCTAGTGGCTGAAAATCAAAATGAGACCAGTGGTGGCAGTTTTAAAGTGGACCGGAGTGGACCGGAGTCAAATGACCGCAGAAGTCATTCAATCAAGGACAGAGCATCTAACTGTGTGAAGCCAGACTATGCATGGAAATATACAAAGTAATTTTAGGGTAGTAAAGTTAAAACTTAGAAGAAAGGGTGGGAAGGGGGACTGATGCAGAGAAAACTGCATTAGTAAAATACAAAGGTAATTGGGATGAGATGACAAGAAAATCACCACTCAAAATTCTGGGAATGCCATTAGAGTGGCAAGGTTAACATTACAAAACATATCAGTGGTGGAAATTAGGCAGATCTATGAATGTCAATGGAGGAAACTCGAAGGATCTATTAATCAAGTAAGTATCACAATACTAACACAATCGAAATACACATATTTCTAATGTGACAGCTGAAAAGCTTAAATATTCGGAAAAAAGAAAGATAAGAGAATGGGACACATAAAGAACATAAAAATCCACTCAAAGATACCTGTGAGGATCAGCTGGATAAACAATTTAATGGTGTAACTAAAAAAACACAACATCCTAATTATAGCATCTAAAATTTGGAGTTGCAAACTGGGCAGTCTTCTCTCTGCAATAGCATCCTATCATTGTTTCTGGCATCAGGTTTTCCATGATTTTTAATCAGCCATAATCTCATTTTGCATATATTTTGTTCAAATTAATGGAAATGTCTGGATACAAATGGCTTTTTATTGATGATAATTTTATGTTCCTATAAACGTATTTTAATCTTTTATTTGGTTTCACTAACGTAGACCATGGCACAAATGAATTGCTAGTACTGCATGTGCAAGTGTTTCAGACGTTGTATATTTGACTTGTAAAGAAACGATGGACAGTGTTTCCTCTGAAAGCTGCACTGCAGACAGAATGCTTGTAACATGGTATCAACCCTCCTGTTTTTTTTAGGCTGTATGTAATAAGGCCGACTTTTAAAATGTCAACTATATTAAGGTCGAGCTGAAACTGTTGCAGTAATAATGTTGTGTCCTTCGTTATTACCTATGGCAATTTAAAAAAATTCAACTTTTAAAACTAATTTGTATTACAGGCATTCTTTAACCTAATTGTATCCTAACAACCCCTACTGCTTCCCTTACCTGAACTCTTAAGAACATAAACTACACCTTAATAAAAAACCTTCTCTGAACCTTAAAAAAAACCTTTACTACACCTTAACGCTACCCTTCCCTGAATCTTAAAAGCCCCTTGTTGGAAAGTGGGTTATTGGTAGTGGCAAAAGTAGGTCTGCCACTGGCAATAAGGCCACTAAACCAAAGATAGAAATTCGGGTGCACTCCGTTTTAAATCCATTCAAAATCCAGTGAGCTAGTTTAAATTTGGTTCTTGCGTGCATCCTGGATTTGTGGTACGCCCTTCCACCACATGGGGTAATTATACAACACTGAGTACTGGGAGCATAGTTCAGCTCCCTTTCCAGAAGCACTGCGGGAGTTATGCCTGTTGCAATAAAGTATCACACTTAAACTGCGTTGTGTTTCTTTTATTCACATTCTATTCAAGTATTTTCTTACTTCTTCTTCACTTTCTTTTGTCACATGGAACCACCATTTTATGTATTTATAATTCTAATGCGGTAGACGTGTCCATTAGGACTTTCATTTTCTAAAGCAGGAATATATACATAATTCATCCTCAATAGTGTTAAGTCTCCAATGCATTTCGGGCCTGTTTTGTTGCCCTTCGTCAGGGATTCACTATAAATGTAAACGGGAGCATTAAACTCAATATGTATACAACCCACAAGTAAAACAATTTACAAAACATTCGTTTATACGATGACATTTTTAAAGAACGACGTTTTCCCTCTAACTGATCATGATTATAATGGAACCAAGTAAAGTGACTGTCCCTCCTTCTTATCAAGCATAGATTAAAAAAGGAATCGTTAAACTTTTGTTCCCTTATTTTAAGTTTGTAAGTTATAAGGTATCCCAACATCGTATACACTCCCCTCTTACCTATCTCGCATGTATTCACCTGTTTCCTAGGTCTACTGAGCGTCTAATCACTTTCAATCACCTGTTAACCTTATAGCTTCCTGGAACGTGATTTTACAAATGCACATCGTTTTAAAATAACGGCACGGATGTTTACGGGCGGGGTAATCTAACTAATGAATGTTTTTACGTTATGTACATCTATTATGGTGAATTATGGGGCTTGTAGTACAATGACTGACTTTGAACGAATAGAGGAGGGACCCTGGGGTCCCTAGTATGCAAAAACATGATAGGGTTTTCATTTTTAAGGGCTCCTACCCCCAAAGCCGAGTTTGGGCACAATTTAAGGTTTAAAAGCTGTCCTGGCAACCAGTGTGGCTTTTAAACTGACCTCAGGCTTCAGCACTGCACACATGTTGGTGAAGAAAATCTGCTGGCCTCTAAACTGCCATGCCCCAGGATACTGGAGACTTCTAGGTAGTTTCAATACCCTGCCCTATTACATACTAAGGGCTTATGGGGTAGGTCATGCCAATTACAGGGGTAGCCCACCATACCATAGTGTACCCTAGTATATGTTGGGTGTTTTAACTGTATTCTAATGTGTTCCTTTTAGCTTCGCACTGGCACTGGGCCTGGTTAAACAGAGCCCAGGGTCAGTCAGTCAGTTACCACCAGATCCAGTCAGCAAAAAGTTGGGGGTTGCCCAGTGCAAAGGATGACTTTGCAACACCCCTTAATACCCCTTACTGCTCCCTCTCCCTGACACCCACCAACCCCTTAACGGTACCTTTATTATGACCTAGAAACACTTATTACCCCTTTATGGGCCATTCCCCGAACCCTAAAAGTGCATAATTACCCACTTAAGTCTACCCTTCCCTGAACCCTAAAACCCCTGTAATACCCTATAATACTTTCCTTTACTGAACCTAAAAGCTGCTTACTACTCCATATTGCTTCTGTTACCAGTACCCTAAAAATCCCTTACTACTTTTTTATGCTATCAAACCCTGAAGATTAAAATTTCTGACCTACCCCCTTAATGCTACTTTTCCCAGAACCCTAAAAATACCCTCATATCCTTTAAAACTACCCTTCCCTGTACTTCATACACCCTTACTATCCTTACCGAAAAAGCTACAAAACCATTAACAACCTCTTAAAACAATCCTTTACTGAACCCTAAAACCCTCTTATGCCCTTTCACACCACTCATCCTTCAAACCTAAAAATCTTGAATAGCCCCTTAATGCTACCCTTCTTGGAACCCTAAAAAAACTATTATCCATTAATATAACCCTTCCCTGAGCCTTAAAAGCCAATAACTATCCCTTAACACTACTGATCCATGAACCCAACCCCTGGTTCACCGCTCCTTTTCCACCTCATAGTAACTGCTCTTTTGTTCTTTAGCAGGAAGATGCCCCTTGCTCCTGTTCCCATTATACTTACCTCAGCCCAGTAAGGCACAGTATTTTTTCTGCCACAACGTATTTCCAACCCATTTTTTCAGTAGGCAACATTTTGACCACTTTTTCTGTCTACTTTTTTTCCAACAATATTTTTACTGTAAACTATTTTTGACTAGATTTGCTGGGGGTTCACTTTGTTTTTGCATTTGATTTCTTTGACATTATGAAGGCCTGCCAAGTGTCACACATCAGGCGTGACGCTAACGCATTTCAGTGTGGTGTTTCCGCAACACCACACTGAAATGCATTGTCACACATTTTGCCACTGACTGAAACTGGCTGGCTATGCCAGCCTGGTGCT
Source organism: Lissotriton vulgaris (assembly GCF_964263255.1). Classification (NCBI taxonomy): domain Eukaryota; kingdom Metazoa; phylum Chordata; class Amphibia; order Caudata; family Salamandridae; genus Lissotriton; species Lissotriton vulgaris. The sequence continues at coordinate 189,956,870 of NC_141690.1, read as the reverse complement.
AGCGCGCGAGCCGGCACCTCTGACACTGTATGCCTTGCGCCCCGCCCGGGCCCCAGCAGACTTCACTTACTGCTGCCAGCAGTCTCAGAAACAGTTAAAAATCATTGTGCTCTGCTTCAATGTTACAATCTTACAGGCAGACTTGGCCTGGCGCCGTGGGGTGATGTGACCTCACGCCCTAACAGAAAGGAAGTGGAGTGAGGTCCTGGTCAGAAGCGACTGGCCGGGGACTCGAGGAGTTCTTGTGCTGTTTTGTCGGACCCATGCAGCGTGGCGTCGGTCCCTGCCCTCTTTCAGCAAGTCTGAGGCTGTGGCAAATCATGGCTGTGCTGGAGCCCACTGTACAGCAGCTGCTGCGCCTTCTGAGCATATGGCCGTCTGATCATGCCCGGGCGGAGGCAGCGCACCGCCCGTGCATGTTTGCCGAGGGAATGCAGTGAGACATTGGAGAGGCAAGGTGACTGAGGAGTCAATGGCCTCGTAGACAGAATGGCTTGCCTCGCTACTAAGTAAGTGTCACATTTGAGACTGTACTAACCAAGTATTACTGGGCGGATGACTCACTCGCCGTCAAGCCTCCTGCTCGACTGTAATGCTGAGTGGCTGAGCTAAGTAAAAGTATTTTCTTTTCAATGACAGTCGGACCTGAAATAATCATTAACCGTATTGAGCATTTAGCTGAATTGAAACACAGGGAGGCCAGACGTTTACAAATCAATCAGCAGTGCCCTGCCTGACCTGCCTCCAGTCTACTCTGGGCATGGGTGATCCCCTGGTCTGCAATTTTCCTGCAAAGGCACCGCTCCTTTGATGGCCAACAGCACCACGCACTTTGCAGATTGGCCTCAGTTCGACACAATGGTGGGCGGCAGTTTCTTAGTGTTTTCGGGGCCCGCCGTCAGCAAAACAAGTAAGTCGTTCTTTCTGTGCCGTCCGACCCCTTACAGTGATGTGGGAAGGGTAATGGTGCAGGGTGTTTGTTTGCAGCCTGCTGGGCCCTTGCCCTCCTAATCTCCCAATCAGTCTGGCCACATATTCCCACAGATTGTTGTAAATAAAGTCAGATGCCCTCAGATCACCCGTGATTTCAGGAACGGGGGCAAAGCGTTTGTCCCTTCTCCTTATTCCGGGCCTTTTTCGGTAGGCAGACCACACAGGTGTTTAAGCGCGACCTTGACCTGCAACTCAAGCCCAGGCTTTAGCCATTCCACAGCCCAGCGAGTGGTGATTAAATGTGCTGAGCACTGGCTGGTGGCAGCTAGGTAAGTTCATTAGAGATCGGAAAACTGCAGTCATTCATTTGGGTAATGCGGATCAATTGCAACACTGAAATACCAAACTAATGTATTGTAACATTTTTATACTCCAAAATTAATTTCATAACTTACAGTTCAAAGTGTATATGCAGGCCGACCCTCAAATAGGCAGTTATTTGTATAGATTACCAGCTGCATTTCATTTAATGGCACTTAAAAATATTACAGGTAGGTATGGTACAGTTAGAAAGGGCGCAGGGCAACTTCACAAATCTCAAAGTACCCCATGGTCTTTACTTAAAACAAGATTTTAATTTTGTACCATGGATTTTCTTAATCCACTGCCAGTTATAAAGTGCCACTTAATGTGCCGCAAATGAGACGTGAATACCACTCATAGGTGACTTGAAAACATAGAAATGTCACTCATGTAATGTAATGTAATGTAATGTAATGTAAAACATACTTATATAGCGCATACTGTCACCCAAACGGTATCCTGGCGCTTTGACTCAGCATACATCACAAGCAGAGAGGGATCACACAACACAGCCCTAGGAAAAAGATGGGACTTCAGCCCCTTTTTGAAGAGAGACAGTTCGTTCAAACTCCTTAAAGAACACAACACAAGAACACAAAGAAAAACCCACAGTGTAAATACATCCTAAAGGATGACACCCCGTTCACAGGATGCCCCCTATGTGACACCCCGGAAACCAGCAACTTGCTCCGACTGGGCCTATTGAACTGCAGGTCGCTAGTAAAGCACTCACACGAGGTAAACCTTCTCACCCTAACCCTTTCGCTAGACGCCCTATTCCTGACCGAAACGTGGCTGACCCCCAACAACGGCTCAGATTTGGTAAACGCAACCCCCCCAGGCTACCAAATCTGCTGCCTTAATAGACCAGTTGGAAGAGGTGGCGGGCTCGCCATCCTCTATAAAGACCATTTTAGCTGCAGGATCACCGACGGTACGGTCAAGGACTGCGAAAATTGTAATTTCTCCCTTCAGATCTCGCCTACCACTTCTCTATCGGGTCTCCTGGTATATCGACCACCAGGCTCAATAGGTGATTTCTCAAACACCTTGATGGATCTCATCCCGCTAAAAACTATAGCAACGCCCAACTTTCTTCTCCTAGGGGATTTGAACTTACACTTCCTAGATCCGGCAGACCACACTGCCGCAAATCTTCTAGCAGACCTCGCGTCAGCTGACCTCCAGCTCCTGAACTCGAAACCTACTCACGAGAAAGGGCATCTCCTAGACCCAGTCTTCACCAACATCATGAACCTCCAAACCCAAGCCCCCACTCCCCTCCCATGGACCGACCACTTCCTGGTCCCAATGCACTGGGCCTATCAACCCGCCTCGGTCCCCAAACAGAAAACTAAGATCTTAACCCGACGTTGGCGCAAGTTAAATACAGAAAAATGGGAAGCGCAGCTCAGGGATTCTGATGGCCCCCTCTCAGCTGACCCTAACACCGCTGATAGGGAATTCAACAGCTGGCTCACCAACCCCCTAGACAACCTCATTCCATTAACATGCTCTCTTAAACACGTGAAGAGGACTAATCACGCTCCCTGGTACACCCCGGCCCTGAACATTCTGAGGAAAGAGTGCAAAAAGACGGAACGAACATGGAGAAAAAATAAAACAGCGACGGATAAAAACGCCTATCAATCTGCCATGAAGGCGTATAAACAAGCCCTCCATAGCGCTAAAAGCTCGTTCTTCGAGGTGAGAATACAGAATTCCTCGTGCTCTGCCAAAGAGACTTTTTCCATACTTAAAGAACTTCTCCATGTCCCAGCCCCCCCGCAGACACCCTTAGACCCCAAAGCAGCCGAGGAGAAATGTGTGAACCTGGCCAATTTCTTTGATAGCAAAATCAAGAAAATCCTATCCTCCCTACCTGCTACTAACCAGGACACCCCTGGAATCGCTAAGAAGTATATCCTCGCCTCTGACAATCTTATGGACAAACCTGAATCGCCTTGTTTAACCGCTTTCGGGCCAGTCTCAGAAGAAGAAGTGGCATCCACCCTAGCAACCACGAAAAGCGGAGCCCCCAGTGACTCAGTCCCCGTACGGTTCACGAAAAGTATAGCACGAACCATCACAGCTAGACTCACGGCCCTTATTAACACCTCCTTTTCCCAAGGAACAGTCCCACAAAGCTGGAAGGAGGCCGTGGTTAAAGGTCTGCTGAAGAAACCGTCATTAGACCCAACGGACTTATCCAATTATCGACCCATCTCGCTCCTCCCCTGGATAGGTAAGGTCGCAGAGAAGCTCGCTAACAAAAAATTGTCCCACTTCCTGGAAACAAACCACTGCCTAAAGAACTCCCAAACAGGTTTCAGACCTGGCCAGGGCACAGACACCGCCCTCCTGGCAGCAGTAGAAAAGGCGAGGGAAATCATGGATACAGGAGGATCAGTGGCAGTGGTCCTCCTAGACCTCAGCGCAGCTTTCGACACCGTCAGCCATCAGGTCCTAGTCCAGCGCCTGAAGAGCACTGGCGTACAAGACAGTGCGCTGAGATGGCTCACATCCTTTCTCTCCCGACGCTCCTTCCAAGTCTGGGAAGGAGAAAGCCGGTCTTCCTCAATCCCCCTCCAGTGTGGAGTACCTCAGGGCTCCTCACTGAGCCCCACACTTTTTAACGTATATATGGCCCCGCTGGAGGAACTGGTCGCCCCTTTCGGAGTCACGATCGTCAGCTACGCTGACGACACCCAGCTGGTGGTGACCCTCTCCCACCCTAAGCTACAGCCCTCCAACCTGCAAGACTGCCTGTCCACCGTCCATCAATGGATGGGCGATTCTGACCTAAAGCTGAACGGGTCAAAGACAGAGATCCTGCTGCTCGGACACAAAACCCCGAGTCTTCCTCCCAACATCTGGCCCGCATGTATGGGTGCCCCCCCCTCCCCTAAGACAGAGGTTAAGAGTCTGGGAGTGTGGCTGGAGACAGACCTCACTTTCCGGACACAGGCCAGGAAAACAGCAGGCATCTGCTATGGGCTCCTGAGATCTTGTAGGAAAGTGCTCCCCCTACTGCCATTCCAGTCCCGTCTCCTGCTAATTCAAGGGCTAGTGCTAGCAAGGTTGGATTACAGTAACGCCATCTATCTCGGGGCGCCAGAAGCCACCTTGCAAACACTACAAAAAACCCAAAATGCCTCAGCCCGCTTGCTCACAAACACCCCAGCGAGAACCTCGGCCAAGCCTGCCCTGAAAAAACTTCACTGGCTCCCCGTGAGGGAAAGAGTCGTTTTCAAGGCCCTCTGTCTGGCACACAAGGTCCTGAACAACGCGGGTCCCCCCATTCTGAGCTCCTGGATCATTCCTTACAGACCGTCGAGAGCGCTCCGGTCCGAACAGGAACACCTCATTGTTGTCCCCAGGGTGAAGAAAACCCGCATAGGCGGCCGCAGATTCTCAGTGAACACGGCCAGAAAATGGAACGCGCTACCCTCAAACATCAGAGCCGAACCAAACCTCCTTCGATTTAGAAAGTCCCTCAAAACCCTCCTCTTCCCCTGATCCTTCTTCCATCTTCCGTTACCCCCCCGTTTAGGAGTTCGAGGTCTAGCGCTGGGATACTCACGGGTGACTACGCGCTCTACAAAAACCATAAATAAATAAATAAATAAATAAAAGAAAGTGGAAGGGAATTCCAGAGTTTAGCAGCAGTGAAGCTGAAGGAACGGCCACCCATCCGTGTCCTCAGGATTCGGGGAACTGCCACCAAATAAGCAGAGGAGGAGCATAGGAGTCTAGCTGCCGAGTACCATTTAAATAGATTCTGGAGTGCCCTGGGCCCCAGCCCATGAAGTGCCCTGAAGACAATGCAAGATACCCTGAAGCAGATCCGCTGATGTATAGGCAGCCAATGAAGGTCTCTGAGTGCCAAAGATGACGAAGCTGAACGCACCCGAGAGAGGGCCAACTTGGCTGCCATATTCTGGATCCTCTGTAATTGTCTAATCAGGGAACTAGGGCCACCTAGAAGCAGTGCGTTGCAATAGTCAAGTCTGCTGAGTATCATACTAAGCACTACCTCAGGTCTGGACGCTGCAGGTAACATGTGGAGGATCTTACGCAGCATTCGTAGTAGCATCATACAGGTGCCAATGGTCTTATTCACAAAGGCATCCAACTGTAGATGTGGGCCAAAAATAACACCCAGATTGCGGGCAGCATCCGCTGATTCCACAATGACCGAGGTTGTGGGAGGCCAGAAGTCAACAGGCAGAGTGCAAGGAATTTTATCTAATGAGCAATGCAACACCTCAGTCTTTGATTCATTGAACTGGAGGGAGTTTTGTCTCAACCAGTCCGCGGTGGCTAGCATACAGCGGTGAAAGGTCTCTATAGAGACAGCATCCTTACCTTCAAAGGAGAAGATAAGTTGCGTACTGAAAACTTGGTGAGGGTCAGGTGACAGAAATAGTGTCACTCATAATTATTGAAATGTCACTCATAATTCCACTGAAATTCTGAAAATGTCACACATAGCAATCTGAAACCTTGGCAGCTATATATGAAGTCTCATATATGCAAACAGTGGGTTTTTGTTAATTACCTTTCTGATTTTGAAACTACCATTAGATACAAATATCATTCTATTTTTGTTTTCATTTTGGACCGCAGTAGTTTTTATCTGGATGTGTTGTCTGCCCTTCCTATGTTTTCTGCAGAATTTTGTCAGGGTATCCTCTCTCCTGAAATATATAGATCATTTGTGAGGATTGTTTTTCATAATTTTGCATATTACTGATTATTCTGTTCACTCCTACTAGTCGACTCACAGGTTAAGCAGTTCCTGAGTGCCATGCCATGGGCTGAATTTTGAGTTAGTGCAGAAGGTTATTGAGATCCGTGGGTTTGGTGAACAGATTTGTGGTTAGTTTGTTTTAATCAATCATAATAAGTACATCTAAAAACGGAATGCGTTGTGCTTATATATCAGATGAAAACTATATTCTTGGTTTGATCATCTGTAGTTCCCTGATGTTGTTTTCTAACCACTCTATATCTTGAAACATCCATGATCCACAGAATGAAAACGCCATCAGAAAGTTATTAGTGTAATCGTAGACCAGAATACTGTTGTAGATTGTGTAGTAATTGGCCATATATTTATTTGCATAACAAGGGGCTGCTGAAGAGCCCATGGAACTACTTTTCTGTTGTAGGTAATTTAAAAATACAGATACAAACAACTATAGCACAAAGTGAAGTGAAGTGAAGATGTGTTGCAAAAACACTTTACTTGCTTTCGAGTTGGTGTCCCTCAATAAAGACCATTCTATGGCTTTTTCTTCCTGTCCCGCATTATGTGGTATGGAAATATACAAAGCTTTAAAATCTTAAATACACAGCATGGTTGTTTGTTAATTTGATAATATAATATTAGGATTGAGAAAACAAGAGTATCTTTCAAGTATGAGGGTTGCTTCTGTGCAGTTATTTGTAAAATGTGCTTGTAGTACATTTTAGCATGAAGCAAACTAAAGCTGGTGACTATAGGTATGAATAGTGGCTTTCTTGTTATGTACTGTGGGTTAAAAATGAATCGGAGGACTTCCCAGATCTTCGGGAAGAAAGTATTTATTGGTAGTTTTAATGAAGCACCCAGGTTAATCCACTATAGTAATTAGTAGTTCTCAGTGAACTCAATAGTTGAATTTTTCTCTAGTTTCAGGTAGGTGGTGACATTAGTTACATGTTCTAAAGCTTTCTGATGGTAGAATATAGTGCATATAGCAACAGGCTTTCTGATGGTAGAATACAGTGCGTATAGCAACAGTTACCCCACCCTTATTCGTGATTAGGTCTCGCGACCTATCGATGCGCGCAAGCGCATCGAGCGTAGCGAGAATTCATGTGGCGAAAACATCTTCAAACCAAAGGGCTTTCAGCCCCGCGGTTTTCATGCAGTGCCCGTGTACATGCACGCGCATCGCATGCAAGCCCAGCCCAGTCCTCCCCTCATTCACGCCCACCCACCAGGCTCTCCCGCCCCCATCAGGCTTCTCTCCCAATCCGCCTGCCTCCCGCCTGCCTCCCCTCGCGCATTCACGCCTCCCACCAGGCTTTCCCGCCCCCATCCGGCGTTCACGCCTCCCACCAGGCTTTCCCGCCCCCATCCGGCTCCTCGTCCTCCCTGCGGCAATTGAACATGTGGGACTCCTGTGACCCTGCACGGAGCTCTCACGAGTGCTACGCTGTTAGTTTTACATAATCAGCACGGCGCCCGTCATCATGCAATTTTATACACATTAGGTTGTATTTTTGTTATTTATTTAATATATTTGTTTTCGTATGCGTCTGGTATTTAATCAAATTAATGATGCCTGCTCCTTTAAATCCTGGCTTGCGTTCAGCAGCTGCTGTACTTTCACCCCGCCCTCTTCCCCCCTTTCCATGCTGGATTTGTCCAGGCCCCAGAAGCATCAGCTCCTCGTCCTCCCTGCGGCAATTGAACATGTGGGACTCCTGTGACCCACATCACTCTTTATCGTATTTTTCAGTGTTACTTTCCACTGCAACAGGGGTGCCTTGCTTAATATTTGAGCAGGCGCCTACTACACTTGCTGAGTTTGCCAATGCCTTTTTTCATACCTTTCCTTTAAGGGCAAAACAATGAAGAAATGGGGGAGAATTCATGTGCTCCATCGGATAGTCAAACCACCGCTTTTTTCCGTGGCGTTTTCTTCGAGTGCACGTACAGGCACGCGCATTTGGCCCATACACTTTCATGGCCATCTGTTCCTGTTCCTAATGGCCCTCCCCCCTCCCCCAGCACAGCGTGTACTTCTTCCTGTGTTGCTGTCTCCCTCGTGCTTTTCCCCCACCACTCGTGTTGCTCTCTCCCTTGTGAACCCAACCCACCCCCCCCCCGCCGCTTGCATTTCCCGTACTTGTTTTTATTTTTGACTAAGAAGTCCACGAGAGTGCATGTGCTTGCCTGATATCTCCCTTGTGTGCATCTCTCCTGTTCCTCCGTATTGCGCTCTCTCGTATGTCTGCGTCTCTGCCCCCATTCTCTCCTTCACAACCAAATGCTTCTCTCCCCTACGCTGTGATGTTCTCTTGACTGTTGCTGTCTGCCATGTCTGAATTTTGGGCACTCCCTGTGTTGCTGGCTCCTTCGTGTACTTCTTCCTGTGTTGCTGGCATTTGGCCCATACACTTTCATGGCCATCTGTTCCTGTTCCTAATGGCCCTCCCCCAGCACAGCGTGTACTTCTTCCTGTGTTGCTGTCTCCCTCGTGGTTTTCCCCCACCACTCCTGTTCTTCTCTCCCTTGTGAACCCAACCCCCCCCCCCCCGCCGCTTGCATTTCCCGTACTTGTCTTTATTTTTGACTAAGAAGTCCACGAGAGTGCATGTGCTTGCCTGATGTCTCCCTTGTGTGCTTCTCTCCTGTTCCTCCGTATTGCGCTCTCTCGTATGTCTGCGTCTCTGCCCCCACTCTGGACTGCGCACTTCGAAGATCCTTTGCAGAGTGTAAACGAAAATACTGCATCGTTTAAATGCATTATTTTCACATCATAGCAATACGGTACAGCACCATTAAAAGCGCATAGCAGGCTGGGATAGCTTGTTTTTTACTTGGGCAGCGTTACTTTCGTTTTGCAGGTTTCAACTTTTAATTTTCTTTTTGTAGTAGTATGTGCGGTGAGCACAGGGAGGAGGGCTCATGGGAGAGTCCTGCAGTGCAGAGACCTGTAATAGAACTTCATTTTCTGTTCGGGGGTTTTAGGCCTCAATATAGACTGCTTTAGCTGTTTAGCAAAACCTTATGTTGGCACATTACACTACACCACACCACACTTGCATACATACAGTAAGAGGCTTTTGGTCAGCCCCCTTCAGCCATTGTCTTGTTTCCGACAGTCCCCTTCAGGCATTGGCTCAATCGGTTTTCATTCATGTTTTGGGTCCGCCCATGGCCTATCACAATGTTCACATCATCCTTTAAATTGATGACGCATGAAAATGCATTGTTTTTTACCTGCCACAACTTAAATGCACTTGTATAAACATCCACACCACAGCACTGAGGGACACCACCACAGCACTGAGGGACACCACCACAGCCCTCAGGGACACCAACACGGCACTCAGGGACACCAACACGGCACTCAGGGACACCAACACAGCACTCAGGGACACCACCACATCACTGATGTACACCACAAAATCAATCAGGGACACCACCACATCACTCAGGGACACCACCACACCACTCAGGGACACCACCACACCACTCAGGGACACCACCACACCACTCAGCACCATAACAGCATCACTCAGCACCGTCACACACCAGAAAAGTCACACACCCTCACTCACCCTCACCCTCACACACCCTAAAAATAACACACCCTAACGCTCCCACCCCCTTACACTCACCCCCTCAACCTCACCCCTCACACCCTCACACTCACTCCCTCAACACCCCACCCTCACCCCCCTCACACCCCCTCATTCACCCTCATTCACCCTAACACACCCTCACCCTCTCACACACCCCTCACACACCCCATCACTCACGCTCTCACACACCACATCACACACCCCCTCACTCACCCTCTGACGCACTCCCTCACTGACTCTCTCACACCCGCTCAGCCTCACCCTCACTCTCCCTTACACTCCCTCACCCCCTCAACCTCCCTCACTCTGCCTCCCCTCCCCTCACACTCACCCTCACCCTCAACTCCCTCATACTAACACCCCTCATCCACAACACCCTTAACAATAACACCACTCACCCACACCCTCACCCCCCTCACCCACCCTCAAACTCTCACCCTCACTCACCCTCAAACACTCAGCCTCACTCACCCTCAACCCCTCACCCTCACTCACCCTCACCCTCACTCACCCTCACTCACCATCACCCACCCTCAACACCTCATCCTCACTCACCCTCACCCTCACTCACCCTCAACCCCTCACCCTCAACCCCTCGCACTCAACTCCTCACTCACCCTCAACCCCTCACTCACCCTCACTCATCCTCACCCCCTCACCCTCACCCTCACACACCCTCAAACACTCACCCTAACTCACACTCACCCTCACACACCCTCACCCTCACTCACCCTCACTCTCACTCACCCTCAACCCCTCACTCACCCTCAACACCTCACTCACCCTCACTCACCCTCACTCACCCTCACTCACCCTCACACACCCTCACACACCCTCACCCTCAACCCCTCACCCTCACACAGTGCAATAGGTCTCGGACCATTTGAGTTAGAGCTTTTAGAATTGTTTATGGCTTTTTTTATTTGTAATTCTTTAGCATTGGCTACAGAGAACAAAAAAGCTAAAGATTTACAAAAAAAACTCATAAACAATTCTAACAGCACTAACTCTAATGCTGCGAGACATATTGCATTTCCAACGCCACTGTCAACTACGCAACGCTACTACTCAACACAACTACGCAATGCCACGAAAAGACGCAACACTACTCAACTACGCAACGCCACTCAACTACGCAACGCCACTCAACTACACAACGCCACTCAAGTACGCAACGGCACTCACATACGCAATGCCACTCAACTACGCAACGCTGCCCACTCAACTACGCAACGCCACTCACCTACGCAACACCACTCACCTACGCAACGCCACATACCTACGCAACACCACTCATCGACGCAACGCCACTCATCTACTAAAAGCCACTTAACTACGCAACGCCACTCAACTACGCAATGCCACTCAACTACGCAATGCCACTCAACTACGCAACAACACTCACACATGCAATGCCACTCACACATGCAACGCCACTCACACATGCAACGCCACTCAACAACGCAACGCCACTCAACTACGCACACATGCAATGCCACTGCCACATGCAACGCCACTCACACATGCAACGCCACTCACACTGCCAACCACACTCACACAGGCAACGCCACTCACACAGGCAACGCCACTCACACAGGCAACACAAATCACACAGCCAACGCCTCACACACAGGCAACACCTCTCACACAGGCAACGCCTCTCACACAGGCAACGCCACTCACACACGCAACGCCACTCACACACGCAACGCCACTCACACACGCAACGCCACTCACACACGCAACGCCACTCACACACGCAACGCCACTCACACACACAACGCCACTCACACACGAAAAACACTCACCTTGCCAATAGATCGCGCAGTACGACAGGTGGAACTATTACAATGGCAAATAACAATGCCTTTCACTGTTGTTATCATTTTGAATACATAAAGGGCTTTGTCATTTACACAACCAATAGCTCAAACTTTCCTACTGCGAGACCTATTGGCAACGCCAGTGCTTGTTTTTAAAGTGTCATCACTGACATTTATGACTTTTTTTAAGTACGGTCTTTTCTTTCATACTGAGATAGCATGCGATCTTGTTTAGTATTATATGTACAAAGGTCTTTATACACCATGAGCCAGATGTTGGTGTCCAAATACCGGTCGGAAACGGCCGAAAATACCGATTTTCGGCCGTTTCCGACCGGTATTTGGACATTGGTATGTAGGGGTTTGAAAAACTTACAGATTCGGTAATTTTACCGAATCGGTAATGTTACCAAATCGGTAAAATTACAGAATCGGTAAATTTACCGATTCTGTACATTTTACCGATTCGGTAAAATTACCGAATCTGTAATTTGCTATGTAGGTAGCACTGTTAACAGTGCTACAGGCCATTCAGGATTCGGTATTTACCATGTAATACTATTACATGGTAAATAACGAATTCCTGTGTACATGCACATCTGTGCATGTACACCTGTGCCACGTGGCACACAGACATGCCCTAAGGGCATGTATGTGTGTCACATGGCACACAAGCCTGAAACAGGGGTGCAACAGGGTGTCAAAGTGACACCCTGTTCCCCCTGTCAATTCGACCAATTTACCGATTCGGTAATTACCGAATCGGTAATTACCGATTCAGTAAATACCGATTCGGTAAATACCGATTCGGTAAATACCGATTCTTACCGAATTGGTATTTACCGATTTTTTTACCTACATAGGTTTTACCGATTCTTAAATACCGAATCGGTAAAATTCGGTATTTAAGAATCGGTAAAACCTATTTACCTACATCTAGCCCCATATTCTCAAAGATGTCAGTGATTTTAGGACCGATTGTCTGCATACATCGGGACTTGGATTTAGAAGGATTGAGTGATTGTGCTGTCTTGTTCTGACAATTCTTTAAAAGACAGGCCAACTGATTAAAGAATAAAATTAAGATGTTGTGATTCTGTGATACACTATAAAGGCATTTTTTAGTGTATGCTTATGTTCATTTATGTTTCCAGTTTCTCTAACGTTACAGTTTTCTGCTATCATTATGCCACTTTTTCAAACATTTTACTGGAAATGTGTATATTCACATTGCGTTATAGTGACACTTACTTGATTCATAAATCTTCCAAGAGTACACCATGAAGGTCTATTAAATATTAGCGGGTGTCATGTTTTTTTCATCTTGCTTAGTCTCTTTCCATTTCCACCTTTGGTATGGTTGTGTATTTTTATCCTGCCACTTTTTTGGCATTTCCAGCAAGTAAAATCAGTCAAATAATCTTTATTCGGATAAGCAATATCCATAAAAGCACAGTTCAGAAAAACAGCAGCATAAAATGATAACTCAAGAATACTTTTCAGGAAAAAGACATTAATTACAACAGATAACAAGAACTTACATATGTGACATTAAAAATGATCATATTATAAAAAGGGTCAGGTATGTAAAACAACCACTCCTTTGAATTGTGTAATAATTCATGTCAGTAGCAGCATAATATAATTGTAAAAATGCAATTAACATAAGCAAGCTAATTGATATGAGGGCAATCAGATATTGGAGTGGAGAAGTGTGGCTCAAATGGTTAGAGCGGCAGACCCTGATGCAGAGGTCTGGTCTGGGACCAGGGTTCAATACCTGCCTCGGCGGGTCTTGGGCTCAATTTCCTCGAACCAGATAATTCTCGACTCGGTACCTATTCTAATCATGGGTCCCACTATGCAACTCTGGGCAATAGCTTGCTTAATCTCCACAACAGCCCCAACAGCGCTGGGATGCCTGGCTTCACCTTGGGGGTGCCCAGGAGTGGACATTCCACAGGGGAAAAGCCAGGAAGGGTTCCTAAGCGGTATACGGACAGCACCGGGACACCTCCGTTGGAGGTAGCTGTGCGCTTTACAAATGGAATTTACATTACATTACATATAGCAAATATCAGCTCATTACATTATAATAAAAAACAGTACAAAGATAGGAGCTTACTATATTAAAGTGCATATTGATATAAACTGTTTTTAAGAAACCATAGTATGCTCGACAACAGTCTCTAAATGGTGCCCTCAAACATTAAAAGTTATGATTCTCAGCAGGTTCAATGTGAACAAGTAAAATATGATGTTTTTTAAGAGGTGCTCATTGATGCGCGTGAGCGAACTGCCGCCTTCAGGAAAGAAATTACTCTAAATATTAAATCAGAATTTTTAAGATGGATAATTTCCAAGTAAGCTAATCTGAAATAAGTGGTGGCAGTAGCCTTGAAAAAAGGAATCAGAAACTGTTTAGTATATAATGAATACAAATTACAAAAGAATAAAAAGTGTAGCATCGATTGATTACTCTGATTGCCACAAGGGCAAATCGACCGACCAAGGTTAGTGTTGAAGCCTAAGGGGAAGCACAATATGTATTTTAAAGTGCCTGCCCTAAGGCGAAACAACAGGCCTCTCTCCCTGAATACTTCTACTTTTTGTGTAGCCCCAGACTTCAGCACCATAGGTTGCTGTAGGTATGCACTGTGATTTAGAGATTTTAATTATTGCTAGCACTACCTCAGTTCTTTTTGGCTGTGGAAGACATAGGATTGAGTGAACAGCCCTTAAAAAATTACTCCTACTATGGGCCAGATGGGCTGCCCATGAACCAATGTCTGAAAACATTAGTCCCAAGTATGGAAAAGTGCGAGTGCATACAAGACATTCAGACCCTACAGTAATTGAGTGGATAACATTTTTTGGGACCGCAACACATTATGAAAGATTTCTTAAAATTAGTACAAAGGTCTAGGCAAGCCATAAAATCTAGGCAAGCCATAAAATCAACAAAACCCCTGACTAAAGTGTGTAGTGCGTTTGAGGTGCGGCTCATTAGAACCGCATCGTCTGCATACAATAAGGCGGGGAGTGTATTACCATTTCCAGCATTCTGAGTGGTTTTTCTTTCCCTTTCTCCCGGTTTACCTTTGTATAAACCCTGATCTGTCTTTTCTGTATCAGTTTTCCCCTCCCTGCACCATTTGTTCTATATTTCAATCAGCTTCACTCCTCCAAAATGCCATTGTATATTCCCATGCTGATACCGTCCAACACGGTTTGTATTACTCTGCTAGATACTCTTGCCTTGCTTGACCAGCCTCTATTGTGAAGCTCGGATTCACTCTTCCGACGAGACGAGCACTGTGAGAGTTCTGCTTTACCAGGCTCTTCCATTGTCCAGGACGCAACCGCCTTTGGACAACTATCTTTGCTAACGTAGCGTTCATCACCTGTTATACCTGCACTCCGGGTTGGAATTTTCACCGGAACCTCGATACCTTCACTACGCCTTCTCAGCCCTGAAGAGTCACAGGCATTGACCTGTTGACGAAACACGTGTCGGCTGGCGTTGTTGTTTTTACCAAAGAACATCTGCATGTATTAAAAAACCTTCAAAGGGAACTACCGGTGTCGACATCATTCATCTACTAATTACTGTATCAACTGTTGATAGTTATCTGTGTGCCCAGGATTCTGTTTGCTCATACTGAGGGATGGGCTTCTAGCTCCTCACTCATTCAGGGGGTTTGAGTCTTCCCCTGTCCTGGAGGCACCTCACACTTACTAATTGCTGTAATCAAGTTATCGCTACCAGCTACCTGCTAGAGCGCCACTGCACCTGCTCCCCCAACCCTTCACTGTAGGCACTCTATTGTGAAGTTGACTGCAGACCATTTTAAAATTGCAATCCTAAGTTTTGCTTTGCTTTTCCACTTTATAAAGCCACACAGAGTACATCAGCTCTGACCTCCGACGACTCTTTGTACGTTCACATATGCAACATCAAGGTATGAGCTAGCTTCTTGTTCTCCTGTTGCACCGCGCCTGTCCTTCACCATCAAGCACCGTACTTGTGCATATTTTCACATTTCATGCCCATCCACTACTCTTACAAGTAGTTTTTTCATTCCTGTTGTCTACTCATGTATCCACTGTGGTTGTGACTCAATGGTTCTTCATTATGACAGGTAGCTCCATGGTTGGGGTCTACAATCATGCTTTTCTGCCACATCCCAACTGTCAAATCCATTATTGTAATTGTTGCACACCCAATACCTGCTTTCAGCAGTCCAGCCTTGGCCATCCCCATTGACCATCAGCCATTACATTACTTTCTGCAGCCTTTAACAACTGGCCAGGTTTATTGGCCAATGTCATGCATGCAGTAATGGGCAAAGTTGCCCTTTTCCCCCCACTGTTATCGATGTAGATATATGCAATTCCTTGTCTATCCATTGCTTTTCTGGTATTGCTTCTTAGGTCTGATCTAAAATATGGAATGCCCCACTTAATCTTCTCCAAGACTAGATTGTTTACTTAGGGAGGTACTTACACATTACGTTCTGTATACATTTCAGGAAAGATTTGTATTGAAAACCAAATCCCTCCCCTGTCCCCCCATTTAGAGCCTAGACACCATCAAGGTACAAATAAAGGCATAACTGAATATATGAAAACATCTCATGAAGTGAGATTCTTGAACAGAAATTTAGATTAGTACAAATACTTGTACGAAAATCACAGTTCCTAACCTGGTTAACTAACTAAGCCCAGAGACAGGGTATACTGTATAAGCTGTGCGAAATGCAACAAACCCTTCCCCTAGGGTGTGCTTTCCACATTCTGAGTAGTGCTCGTAGTCTTTAGGGAGTTTTACATGGCTGCACACCATTAAAGGATTTCAACTTTGACTAATTGATGGAGAACATCAGAATGCAAATTGATAATGTTGTCACAGATTTCTCATTCGAGGGCTTAGTCCATCAATCAATCAATCAGGTGTTTGTTAAGCGCGACTACTCACCCGTAAGGGTCTCAAAGGCCTGGGGGGTGGGGGGGTGAGGGGGTTTGCAGGTTCCAGTACATCAAGGAGGGGGTCTGTGAAAGAGCAAGGTTTTGAGGTTTCTCGTGAAGATGGGGAGCGATGTTGTCCGTCTGCGGTGGAGCGGAAGGGCGTTCCAGGCTCTGGCCACTAGGAAGGAGAAGGAGTGGTATCCTGATCTTGTCTTTCTGGTGCAGGGGCAAAGGGGTAGGAGAACTGGGCTGATCGTTAGGGTCCTTTGGGGTGTGATGAATTTGAGTCGGTTGTTCAAGTATGCTGGTCCGGTGTTGTGGAGGGCCTTGTGTGCAAGGGTGAGAATCTTGAAGGTAATTCTAGCCTTGACGGGGAACCAGTGGCATGTGCGTAGGTGCTGGGAGATGTGGCAGTGTCTTGGCAGGTTGAGGACCAGTCTTGCGGGGGCATTTTGGATGTTTTGTAGTTTGCTGGTAAGGTTTTTGTTTATTCCGGCGTAAAGTGCTTTGACGTAGTCTAGTCAGCTGGTGATGAGGGCGTGGGTGACGGTCTTTCTGTGCTCGAGGGGGATCCATTTGAAGGTCTTACGTAGGAGGCAGAGGTTTGGAAGCAGTAGGATGCGATGGGGTTGATCTGGCGGTCCATTTTGAGCTCGGAGTCCAGGATGATTCCAAGGTTGCGTGTGCTGTCTGTGGTGGTGGGTGGGCTTCCGATGGCGGGGGGCCATCAGGCTTTGGGCCCATGATGAGTACCTAAGGCAAGCTCATCTGCGCCCGTCCGCGTTCCGGAGGCGACCGGAGCCAGGAATGCTGCCGGTGTCATGTCAGGTAATACCTACCAGCAAAACCATCCAGTAAGTTACAGTAGAGACAGCCTGCTAGCGATGGATAAGAATACGAGCAGCAGCTCCCATTTCACTCCTTCGGTAGATACAAACTCTATTGCAATAACTGGAACTGGAACACCCACCCACCTCAACCTGACTCGAGAGGTATGCCACACGGCAGCAATGCTGCTGAAGACACTATTGACTCTCAGTGTAAGGTGACAGGGAACCACCTGAAGGCAGTCTTTCTGAATTCCAGGTCCATAAAAAAAATTTAAAACATGAATTGCAGCTCTCTGATCTCCTCAGTGAAACCAAACCTGACATTATGTTTGTCACTGAGACATGGCTCAATGAGGGGTCAAACCCAATGATCGCTGCTGCCATCCCCGAGGGTTATAAGATAATTAGGCAGGATAGACCCGGCGGCAGGGGCGGCGGTGTGGCGATCATTCATAAAAATGACCTCCCATGCCAGCCATTACCGATGGAAGAGCTTGAGGGGGCAGAGAGCCTTGGATTCCATTTGACGGTCTCGGCTCACCAGTTTATTGCTGGGGCGGTAATATACCGTCCACGTGGGCACGCAGGATGGTTTTTAGAGTCCTTTGGCCATGTCCTCTCCCCAATTGCAGCTAAGTACAGTCAGTGTCTAGTCCTTGGAGATTTTAACATACATTTACATCAATCGAGGGACTCTGATTCCATGAAGTTATGTGAATCGCTCAACATATTTAACCTGACTTCTTATGTTTCATCCCCCACCCATGAAAAGGGCCTGTTTAACATTTATATGGCCCCCTCGCACTTCTTGCTGAACAGCATGGAGCAAAAGTTACCTCTTACGCCAATGACACAGAACTGTTGTTCACATGTGAGAAAGATGGAAAGAGGAAACGAAATAAGCATGTGTTTGACCAAGGTGTTTGCCTGGTTCAAACACAACCAACTGCTATGTAACTCAGATAAGTCTGAGATTATCTTTTTAGGACACACTCCTGGGGATGAATGGTGCCAATGGTGGCCCCAGAATCTGTCCCCCATAAGCCCTGGGACCACCGTGAAAAACCTTGGGGTGAAACTGGACGCAGACATTTCTATGAAGTCCCAGGTCCAATCTGTGGCCTGCATCTGTTTTGGGATGCTAAAAACGATGAGAAACTTCCTCCCACTGCTCCCTATCTTGCACAAGAAAACCGGGTTTCAAGCCTTGATCACGTCACAGCTGCACTATGTTAACGTGTTATACCCGGGCCTCCCTGAATACCTACTTGGCCGTCTACAGGTGGTTCAAAATGCGGCAGCTAGGGCCGTACTTGAAGTTGGCTCCAGGACACATATGGCTCATTGCCGGAGGTCCTTGCACTAGCTCTCAGTGAAAAACAGGGTCAAGTTTAAAGCCCTGGTGCTAGCCTTTAAGGTTCTCCACAAGACAGGAGCTCCCTTCATCAGTAATAAAATTCAGCCCTATACTCCATCCAGAACTTTACGGTCATCTGTCTGCAATGCTTTGCCAAGGGTTTTTGAGACAGAGCCGAGATACTCCCAGATTAGCTGCGCGCTCTACAAATACCTCTTAACATAACATAACAAGGAAGATGTGGATCCAGTCGAAGGCCTGGTCCCAGATCCCTATGTCGTGGAGTCTGCGTATTAGGGTGCGGTGTGAGTCTGTGTTGAACGCCGCTGAGAGATCGAGGAGGATGAGGGCTACTGTTTCCCCTCTGTCCCCGGATGTTGTCTGTTGTGGCGAGGAGGGCGGTTTCTGTGCTGTGTTTTTTTCTAAAGCGGATGTTGTGCTCTTTGATGAGGGCTTAAAGAACAATGGACAGCTCCTTTCAACTGGAGAACTGAAACTTGCTCTCTTCCCCCAGAGAGCCTGAGCTTCATAGAAGTTGCATCCCATCCATAACTTGAGGTCTGTGGTCAGGACCACTGTCTCTGGAGTTAAAATAGGGAACCCCTTCTCTAGATGAGCTAGAAACAGCCACAAGCCCATCCCCTCAGAAATGTCCTCCAATACTGAAATTCTACTCCACAGAGTGCCACCATTGGAAAATGTGTCCGGATATCTGCTTCAAGTGTGAATGGCCCACCGTACGTTTGCAGGAGAGGAGACAATAAAATTACAACAGCTTTAAGTCTTTCTTGAACAGACAGATTCTGCCCCAAGTTCATAGTTATAACCAAAAATCCTTATGTGGTATGGTGTCCTTAATGAGTCCAGAGGAGGATTACAAAGATACGCTAAGCATTGGAAGTGGATGCCAGCAAAGCAGGCCACCTCATGCCAAAGGACAAGGGAGAAGAATGTGGAAGGGATGTTTGTGGTGTACAACTAGTAAAGCAGAAGCTCCCTTGAACTTTATTGAGAAATGAAGGGACTGAGCTAATCTGAGAAATTATTGACCCTGTTAGTTTTGCAGTTTTTGATACAGAGAATCCGATCAAGATGTTTGGGAATTGAAGAAATTAGCAGATACATGTTATTTTAGTAATCTGGGGGTAGGGGCACTGAGACCGAAAACAAATGGGCGGCTAAGTGAATGGTTTCCCAGCACCGCCTCCAGAAAGTGCTCCCAGTGTTTGGACTGGGATTACCTCAACTGCTGCAGCGATAACTAGGAACAGCTTATCACTTCTTATTCTTTTCCATTAGGTAAGCAAGAAGTAGCAGTTTCCATAGAAGCAGAATGCAAAGTCTTTCATCAACCGAGCTATGGTAGGAGGTAAAATACTGCGTTCTTAAAAATACATCTTATATTTGTTCACTGTTTTTTTTACAGATTCCCAGCTGAATAGCCACTATATAACATTTACTACAGGAAAAAAGAGCGAGGAGCAATATGAAAGAGAGAAGAGTTGTATATGGCAAAAGGCAACTTTAACCTAAAAAAAGAAATTTGATGTTGGTACATCAAATGACTACTTACTAGGAACCAAGTACCCATACTGTGTGTAGAATTCGATCTGACTGGGAATCCTACATTTAGGAAAATGTCTGTTACACAATGATTGGTGCAGATGGAAAGGAGGATAGGATAGGAGAGTAAAGAAGCCCCGCAACCAGTAACAAAGACAATCAGGTGCCACCCAAGTCTTTGTAGGTATCATTCGTTTCCTGCTGTTATTCCCATCAATGTTTTTCTATTCTAATTTTGGAAGGAGCTTCCTGGGAGCATAAAATGCAATGTCTCTTATAGAAAAATCATGGGAGGCACTATTTTGGAGTTCTAGAATGTACTTTTGACTGTCAGACAAAGGGTGTGCAGTGAAAATGTGTACAGACCGTAAGTCAGCAGACTCTGAACGCAAGGAGACCTGCCAGAAAACCAAGTTATGGCAGCAAAAAAGCTAAAGAAAATCTGATAAACAACACCTAGTTTCTGTATAAAAGCGTTAAGATAGATGGCTTGCCAGGGGTGGGACATCTTGATGGAGCTGTGATGTTTCTGCTGTTCCAACTTAGCAACTTGAAGTCTTGTCTTAAGGTCTTGAAAGGGTGGTGTACTTGTTTTACCACGAAACCCTCTCCTCATCTGCAGTGTATTTAATGCAATGAAGTCCCTGGCGCTTGTGAAAACTAATCAAATATTATACAAGGAAAAATGTCTAATTTTAATTGGTAAAAATACGCCACTTGCAAAGATCCACATCCACAAAATATGGCCACGTGGAATAAGCAATACTTTTTAATCTGTCTATGCACCTCTTACAGTTTAACCGAAACTACACTACAAACTTCTCTTTTTATTGATAAAAAACATGTAAAAATAGGCAAACTGAGTGTCATTTATGACAGGTGCCCAAAATAAACCTATGCGGACTGTGAATTATATTCTATATTGTAGAAACCTGTTTTTCTCATCTTCTGTCTTGATACTGCTTTCTTAGATCAGGACAAACTATATTATAAAATCATTAAAAATTAATTAAGGCAGACCGCTACAATGAAAGTACAGGCAATTGTGTTGGCAAATGTAAAGATTTTCTAAAAATATCCTATCTTTCCGATTTCCTTTTACCCCAATGCCTCAAGTCTTCAATGAAAAACCAAAGGGGATGATGGACGGAGCGTTGACAATACAAACACTCACCCCCAGTCAACTGATCTGGGTTTAATCCATCACCGTTCTTTAGCTCACTCCACCACCCCAGTTCAGACATGGCCATATGCAAATCAGTCTGACCCTGTGCCTCATGGGAACAGTCCAGCCTGAACTGCCAAGCCATGTCTTCCCTGGACAGGAATCAAGCTTCCCAGGACCGGTTTCTGGCATTACAGCCGTCTTCAGCCGTGCATGCTTGAATCCAGTGGCAAAGTGAGCAAGGGACTCACGTCTGAGCATACCCTGCCAACTTAGGGCGAACAAAGAAAAACCAAAGGGGATGATGGACGGAGCGTTGACAATACAAACACTCACCCCCAGTCAACTGATCTGGGTTTAATCCATCACCGTTCTTTAGCTCACTCCGCCACCCCAGTCTTTAATGGACATTAAAATCACTGTGGTCCTGAAAAGGATAAAATAGAAACACATACAGAAATATATTTCCCACACAGATTTTGCTTTTATTTAGCGTTTTCTAGCTGTCCCTTAAGACTTTGTTGTATATGGGTTTGGAACTGAAGGACAACATAAAGAGAGTCTGGAATTAATATTGTGTTGAGTGAGACCTGTGGGTATTACGGACTGTTAATCAATTCAGATATTTAATGAAAATGTGCTCTGGCTGTATGTTGAAAGGGTATTACAAGTGACCAATAAGTTGCGTATCCACACAAAGGAATAAGGTCAAAGGTTCGGTAAAAGACAACTGAAGCTGGGGGACAGTAAGGTACAGGAAACAAAACCACATCCATTATGTATGGGCTAGAAACTATTATTGATGGCTAAGGTGGGGTTTCAGCCACCTTCTTGGACTTGACAAACCATGTTTTAAGGTGAACGAATGAATGCGAGGTTGTTCATTGTAGGAGCCTTGACAGTGTAACTACTTTCCAGCAAAATGTATATATTGAACTACATGGAGACACAGTCTTTTCTATGTATTGGTAGAGGACAATTAGCCCGGACAAAAGTTTAGGAGCGCAGATGTGCTTGACACTGTGCACAAGGCAATGGGTTTCATTTTGGTATTGTTTGATGACAGCAGTTAGCGCGGCTGCAGGGCCAGAGTGATAAGATCCAACAACTTTAAATACCAGCAATTCTCAGGATCATCAAGATTTTGATTAGGCAAATGGCTGTCAGTGTACTTACATTAAGGTTGTCAAGAACATGTGTACATAAATCATGTAGAATTGAAGAGAATCTGGGATGAGGCAGAGTCAAGGGCCACAGTATGTTATGGAAGACACCAACACAAAAGAGCCCAACTCAACTCAGAATGAAAGAAAGGACCTCACTAACAGAGGGCTGTTGTTTGTACTCTGCAGTCTTTCAAGTCATCCGAACACAGTTCTGTGACCAACTATTTTAAATGCTGTGGAGAGATCAAGAAGGGTCAATACATAGGCGTGATCCTTGTCTTTAGAAGGTAACAAGTGTCCCTCAGGTAGAGTCAGTGCTACATCACTGGAAGAATGAGAGAGTATCAAGGGAGATATAAGAGAGAGTATCAAGGGAGATATAAGAGAGAGTATCAAGGGAGATATGAGAGAGAGAGAGAGAGAGAGAGAGAGAGAGAGAGAGAGAGAGAGAGAGAACGAGAACATACATAAGACTAGAAAATCACTGAAATGGAAATTATCAACCAATTTTTCTGAGAGATGAGCAGGTACTGTGATTATGAGGAACTTGGCCAAGGATGGAAGACCACATATCAGTTGGCAGTTTACCAAGTTCTCCAGGTCTGCATTGGGTTCCTTAAGTAGTAATCTCTTTGCACTTAAGGAACTGGATGAGTTGTACATGGAATAAAACAGTGGAATATAACTATCTCGATGGTGGCTCCATTCCTTTTTTCCCCAGTCGGATTACTGAAGGCTTTAGCTACTTCAATGACTTAGTCATGATGTCTTCCATGATGAGGAACAACAATTCCGAAACACCGGTGTACAGAGTTGGTGCTGCAACTTTGCCTGTCACACGTCCAGTGCTACGAAAGGCGCACACGCCTAAAGACTGCATTTACCATAATGCTCGAGGGTTACACCCGCTGGTGAGGTCAGAAGTGTGCGACCCATAGACTTTTCATGTCTTCCATGATGGTTGTCAGCGTCAGAACCAAAGTGGGTTCGTCAGCACAGGGAATAGTGAGAGAAAAAAACTGTGTGGCTTAAAGTCTAGGCAGGGCTGTTTTATTATCGAAACCGACGAGAAGACTGGTGCAAACCCCTTAATGTGGTTCTTAAGAGAAAGGAGATGTTAAAAGTCTAAGAGAATTTAAGATTATGGTCGGCATTATGAACAGTGACAGCTATCAGTTAAGTAAACCTAAGGTTATCTACATTATCCAGTTCATTTTTGACATCTGATTTTCGCCTGCCATCAGTCAAAATACAGAAGTCATGCAGTTTTAACATGCACATTGTTAAGACGCTACACATGGCATCCTTTAAGTGGTCTTTAGATTAAGTAGACGCCACCAACGATAGCAGCTTGCCAGTCAGCTCCCAGTTTCCAACGGACTCCACACAGAACATCTCACCATGGAGACCATGAACAATCCTGGCATGAGGTGCTGCATCTACCTAAAGAGAACATGTACCCAACATGTAACTACAACATACTTATATGACCAGCGCCAGGACCCCTGGCCCCCGAAGACCCCGACCTACCCGCCTGACGTACTCCGCCGCCACCCTCAACGCACTCAACACCGGCCGACTCCCAGAATGCCACCTAGCCGCTCCACGAGGTACCCACGGACCTTTCAGCTGCCACACCTGCAAGTTCTCCTGCACCCGGACCAGCCTCGCACCAGCACCCGCCAAGTCGAACACCAGCAGCACCCACCTCAAGTGCATCCTGCTCAACACCCGCTCCGTCCACAGACACGCCATCGAACTCTGGAACCTCCTAGACGCCACAGCCCCTGACGTTGCCTTCCTCACGGAGACCTGGATGAACGCCTCTTCAGCTCCCGACATCGCCATCGCTATCCCAGAGGGCTACAAGATCGTTCGGAGGGACCGAAACGCCAACCAGATGGGAGGAGGCATCGCCATCGTCCACAGGAGCACCATCCGTCTCACGACCAGCACCGACAACACCCTGACCAGCGCCGAACACCTGCATTTCCAGATCCACACCAACCCGAACACCACCCTCAGAGGCACCCTGATCTACCGACCCCCTGGACCACGCACGCAATTCAGCGAGGACATCGCCGACTTCGTCAGCCCGCACGCCCTCCCCTCTGCGGACTACATCCTCCTGGGAGACCTCAACTTTCACCTGGAGAACAACAACGACCGCAACACCAGCACCCTGCTCGACAACCTCGCCAACCTGGGACTCAAGCAACTGGTGTCCACCCCCACCCACCTCGCCGGACACACACTCGACGCAGTCTTCTCTTCCAGCACAGACATCGACTTCAGCCACGCCACAGAGCTTCAATGGACGGACCACAGCTGCGTCCACTTCACCTTCAAGAGAACGACGACCCACCACCACCAGAAACAGGCCGCCCGCAGAAGCTGGAACAAGATCACAGC
The DNA here is from genome assembly GCF_964263255.1 of Lissotriton vulgaris. Classification (NCBI taxonomy): domain Eukaryota; kingdom Metazoa; phylum Chordata; class Amphibia; order Caudata; family Salamandridae; genus Lissotriton; species Lissotriton vulgaris. The sequence continues at coordinate 189,931,926 of NC_141690.1, read as the reverse complement.
AGACCAGCTCGCCACCTCCCTGAGCCAGCACCCTCCTGCCAGCTCAGCGAACCCCAGCCAGGCCGCAGACAACCTCACGAAGTGGATCAGCAACTGCGCGGACGAACTCGCCCCACTGAGGACCCCGCCTAGCAGACCCGGCAGCAAGAAGGCCCCATGGTTCACCGTCGAACTCAAGAGCTCCAAGAAGAACTGCCGAGCCCTCGAGAAAGTCTGGAAAAGGGAACCGACACCGGACAACAGGACCTCCTTCAAACTTGCCACCCGGAAACACCACCAGCTGATCCGCGCCGCCAAGAAAACAGCTTTCAAGGACCGGTTGGACAACAACGCACACAACTGCAAGGAACTCTTCAACATCGTGAAAGAGCTTTCCAACCCCAGCGCAGGAAACAACGACATCACCCCATCGCAAGACCTCTGCAACTCCCTCGCTTCATACTTCCACAACAAGATCGCGGACATACACAACAGCTTCAACAACCAACCAACGCACACCATGACCGAACAACCACCCCCCACCACCACCCTCCACGCCTGGACCCCGATCAGCACCGAAGACACCATCCGCACGATGAACTCCATCCACTCCGGATCACCGACCGACCCCTGCCCTCACCACGTCTTCAACAAGGCCGACGCTGTCATCGCACCCCACCTGCGAGACATCATCAACACATCCTTCGACACCGCCACCTTCCCCGAGAGCTGGAAGCACGCCGAACTCAGCGCTCTTCTCAAAAAACCCACAGCGGACCCCACCGAACTCAAGAATTACCGCCCCATCTCGCTCCTCCCGTTTCCAGCCAAAGTCATCGAGAAGACCGTCAACAAGCAGATGGCCGCCTTCCTCGAGATGAACGGATCCCTCGACCCCTCACAGTCCGGCTTCCGAGCCAACCACAGCACCGAGACCGCCCTCATCGCCGCCACCGATGACATCCGAGCCCTGATGGACAATGGAGAAACAGCGGCCCTCATCCTCCTAGACCTCTCCGCGGCATTCGACACGGTCTGCCACCGCACCCTAGTACGGCGCCTCAGCAACATCGGCATCCAGGACAAGGCGCTGGAATGGATCGTCTCCTTCCTCGACGGAAGAACACAGAGAGTCCGCCTACCACCGTACAAGTCAGAGGCCTCCGAAGTCATCTGCGGCGTCCCCCAAGGATCATCTCTGAGCCCCACCCTCTTCAACGTCTACATGAGCCCCCTCGCGGCCATCGTACGCAAACACAACCTCAGCATAATCTCCTACGCCGACGACACCCAGCTGATCCTCTCCCTGACCAACGACCCCGCCGCCGCCAGAGCCAACCTGCACGAAGGGATGAAAGAGGTAGCCGAGTGGATGACGACCAGCCGCCTGAAACTGAACTCGGACAAGACGGAGGTCCTCATCCTGGGCTCCTTACCCTCCGCCTGGGACGACTCCTGGTGGCCTCCCGCCCTGGGCACCGCACCCAAACCGACAGACCATGCACGAAACCTGGGCGTCATCCTGGACTCCTCCCTCTCCATGACCAGGCAGGTCAACAACGTCTCCTCGGCGTGCTTCAACATCCTACGCATGCTAAGGAAGATCTTCTGGTGGATCCCCACCGAGACCAGAAAGACCGTCACCCAGGCCCTCGTCACCAGCCGACTGGACTACGGCAACGCCCTCTACGCCGGTACCACCGCCAAGCTCCAGAAGAGACTCCAGCGGATCCAGAACGCCTCAGCCAGACTCATCCTCGACATCCCACGAACCAGTCACATCTCCGAACATCTGAGAGACCTTCACTGGCTCCCCGTCAACAAAAGAATCACCTTCCGCCTCCTCACCCACGCACACAAAGCCCTACACGACCAAGGCCCGAGCTACCTCAACAGCCGAGTCAACTTCTACGCTCCCAAACGCCACCTCCGATCAGCCAACCACGCCCTCGCCGCCGTCCCCCGCATCCGAAGAGCGACTACAGGAGGAAGGTCCTTCTCCTACCTGGCCGCCAAGACCTGGAACTCCCTCCCGACCGACCTGCGCCTGACCCAAGACCACCTCTCCTTCAGGAAGAAGCTGAAGACCTGGCTGTTCGAGCAGTAGCGGCACCCCCCCCCCCCCCCCCCGCCCCCCAGCGCCTTGAGACCCTACGGGTATGTAGCGCGCTTTATAAGTGTCAATGATTGATTGATTGATATGATAGCAGGTGGCATGATCCATTTAACTCTTAGGTGCTCGAAGAACCTATATTGAGGACTTCTTGAAAACCTAACTATGGATTAGAAGATAAGGCGTCCTTGTGCTACAAAGAAACCTAACCCTGCACCAAACTCCTTAGGTCACAAATGTGATACAAATTGTAAAGCATTTTATAGTACCATGGTGGTTCGGCTTGAAGGGTAAGAATAGAGGGACAAACTGCTGTAAGTGGCTCAAAGACATGGCTTTACTTTAAGAGGCAATATGTTTTACATGCGCTTGGTAGTTAAAATATAAAAGTGATCTTAAGTAAAAATTGTACAACAAGCCTGTAGACAAAACAAATTACCCTGTCTTGCCTTTGCCACTACAATATGAGAGGCACCACATCACTGAAAGAACACACAATTATGACTGTTTGTGGCTCCCAACAATTCTGCTCCATTCTGTCAGCTCTCTGAATGCTCAGCTAACCCTTGTGTGCCTTCCCCTCTTCAACATTTGACAACAATGAAAGACAGCTCAAAGGCTCAAGCAATATGGTTGCTCCATTATGTTATCCTGCTTAGACTCGTATCATGGAACCTCAGCCAGGTGCTCTATGTGTTTTGAGATGTTGCCCTCCTCACCAGCAGAGTGATAGACATCAATACTTAATCTGTAAACAAATATAAGAGTCAGGGCCCTTGTCAGAAGGCCACTACAGCTTGCGCCCCCATTGCCTCCACTAGTACTGCCAATGACAGTACCATCACAACTAACCATCACAATCATACAAGAGTGACAATTCAGACTTTAAATATATATTAATAATAATAATACATGACGCCCAAACTATTGGTATAGCTTTGGGGGCAGGTATTAAGGATTTAAATGTATATTTATTTATTTATTTATAAACTGTTGTTGGGATCCTCCGAAAATTAAACTGTTTTTGAGCTCCTCCCAAAATGAGACAACAGCGCCATCATGTGACACGATGTTATAAGAGCTGGCGTTGACAATGGAGTGCTGGTGTCAAGCACCGGAAACCGGAAGCTCAAATTAAGCACTGGGAGACATGGATAGGCTTATGGGTAACTAATGATAATAGTAGCTGATCTACAGTCAAGCCCCTTTTGCACCTAGTTACCATGGTACTAAACATAACCTACAAGAAACATTTTGAATGACTGATTCCTGAGCAGATAGTTGGTTATGATCTAGCTGCAGCTTTCAGTAAGATGACCTTCAAGAAGCGGTGTATACCTTTGCAGAGAAATGATTAGACTAATGGCAGGGTACCTCTCCTAAAGGAGTAGGGATTACTCCCAGCCCAAAGAAAATGCCTAACATCGACAGCAAATAGTAATGGGGAAAGAAGCTTGAGTATTTAAAAAGCACAGGACCACCTTTATCTGAGCCCACTGCTCCAGCCAGTCCATAGGGTGTCTTCAGGAAACTTTGTGCAATACAATGCTATGCAGATCGTAGAACGGGGACTGTTGCAAAGAATGCCCAAGTCTGCTAACTGAACAAACCAGTGAGGTGAACAGAAAGCCGATAACTAATTGTGCGAGTATCAGTTGCCAGAAGCCTCACTCCCTTCCCACAATATCCGATGTTGTGTTCAACTTTCAGAAGTAAGCATTGACTGGTCGACCGCACTACCCTATGAATGTCCAAGTCTAAAGAGAGGGATTTACCCATAATGAGTCCCTAATTTCGTTTCTGTGGGTCCAGTGACAATAACAATACTTGTCACGAGGATTGCATTGTTGCCTCCAAGTTCCAAAGAAGCTTGCAAATCGTAACTTGTGAGAAAGACAGAGCTGGATAACCAAATCGTCTGCTGTAGTAATTCTAAATGGGTATGAAAATCAAAAATCGCCATAGGTTGGTTGTTTTGTTACATTTATTTTTCTTGGGGCCCCAAAAATTCTATCAAAGTCGAAAAGAAATTAAAAGAGAGCCAACACGTGTTTTGCCCCCTCTCGGTGCACAGGCCTGGGGTTTTTCTCAAGGTGCAAGGGCTGTAACAAAGAGATATAATTCTGGTCAAACACTTTTGTGGAGTCACAAGGGGAATGAGCACTCAAAACCGGCGGGGCAACTCTTCACTGTGACGTCTTGTCTTGTCTGCGGGACCTTAATACGTTCCACGGGTTATTTCTCAAACTATGTAAGAAAGTATGTCCTTTCAAGTCGTGGGTTCCGTCATTTTCAGTGTTAATACGGTCGATAGCCTGAGAACTAGCCTGAGGGTGCTTGACCCACATGAATAGAGAAAAGGTCAAAAAATATTAGAATAATTTCTCCTTCTTCGAGTTGTTATCTAGTTAACAGTCAATGGAACTTTACCACGAACAGGAAAAATTTGGGAATTAGAGGCATTCAACAGATATGGAGCAATTTTAAGATTACAATTAAATAGACTGGTTCGGATGGACCCACATAAAAATTCATTAATACAAGCATACCTGGAATTGACTGCCAAAGAAAGAGGCGGCAGGTCTGATGAGGACTCACTGCACCTGAAATCCCTTTCATCCACTGGACCCTCATGTTCGCCCGATGCCACTGGAAAGATTATTCCCCGAGCTCGTCTGAAAGGGAATATGCATGAAACTGGGATGTTGAAGACAGAATATGGTAGGTAAACCATTGCCAGTGAAACACATCAAGTATACTGGCAATCATAAGGAAGCAGTTGTAAAGCCCATGCATTTTAGTACCCACTTTGGACAATAAATCCTTACACCACACTGCATATTCTTCTTGAAACTTGTGGGGCAACAATCAATACAGCATCTTTGTTTTACTCCCAGAACCTACGTGCATAGATAATAGTAGCATAGAAGGTCATTGAGGTCCATTAAGTCTACCCATTCCTCTGTCTAATGCAACACGCTAATCACACTCAGTTTATTAGATCACATAAATCTAAACCAATTAGGTTCTAGGCCGACAGTCTAACAGATAGGAAACATTACTGGCATTGTGATTCTGCTACTCTTACTCCTTGCTCTCCCTCCTTCCCAAGGGGTTGGTAATGCCTGCACACAGAGAAGACTGCAATAAATCTTCCGACATCAATTCGGGTGTTCAGTGTGAGTGTATTTTACCAATGCACAGGCCACGCCACTTACATGTGTATCACCAACATCCCAGTCACTTTCCCACGCGTTTGTGCCTTGTACCTTTGAAGCATGGTATAAATTAACATGTGGACGTCTGGATGGGTGTTGTGAAGGAGGAGGAGCAAGAGCAAGGACTAAGAGTACCAGAACCATCTTGAAGGAAATGTTCGTGCTTATCCTGCTCTGCTTCCAGCTCATATGGGTGGGTAGTTGATTTCACCAGCATGCAATACACTATAGACCTGGCAAAACTAGTTTTTGTCACATTGTTGTCTGGTGATGACCACCGTAGGTCAATTAGTTTATCATTATTCTTTCCAAGTAGAATTTAAGATCCCTGAAAACATTCAGGCAGTGTAGAGTTTCCTTTATCAAAGCAGTCTGCGATCTATTTGAAAGACAGAAGGTATCATTTCATAGTTATGATGAATATTGACAAAAATCCTAGGATATAGTCCTCATAACTTTCTTATGCCTGTAAAACCAAATATAGATCTTCAAAAAGAAGCTCACCAATCCTCCTACCTCACTGTTCAGCAGGATCTCCTTTAGGAGACTCCTTGATGTGAATTGAATGTTAAGGAACTCTATAGAGGCCCATAAACAATCCAGATGATTTTAAAGAAACAAATAGATTTTAAAGAAGCATAAGGCAAAGGCAAATGTTTTTGATCTCATATTGACACATAGAAAAGCTTTTCTTTGTCATACAAGTCCACAAAGCTTCATTCTGACACATCTAACAATGCCTCTACTAGTTTATCAGGAAACAGGCATGGTTCCTAAATGGTAGGATACAGTGGAAAACTAGTTGCGGAGAAATGAGATCCATAATCTGGATAAACTACATGAAGCTGTGAAATACACTGTAGAAAGCAAATCAATTGTGAAAGCAGAAGCAGTTCCAAAAGCCAAGCGGTCTTAGCCACATTGGTGCTAAGACAATAATTTCAGTTGTTTGAAGTCTAATCCTTCCGGAGAGTCTTGTGAATGGGGCTAGTTGACAGAAAAAAATTGTTATTTTCCCAACCGGCATAGTCAAGTGAGCATCCCAAAGAGAACCATTTCTTGGCCTGAATCGACAGACTAATGGAAAATACTGGTGACTGTCCGCTGCTGTAAATCAATATCTAATAAAATCCATGTCCGACACCAATTGGGGAGGGTGGAGGGGATCACAGGTCACAAACGGGCTACAGGGCCCCAACCACTATGAGTAAGGTCAGGTGCCACGGATGTCCTGGGGTCCGTCCTATTAAACTGTGCCAAGTACGGCACTTTCTGCACTTGACTCTCAGGTTAGCGAGGGCGAGCAGTCACTAGATTTTTAGGAAGGTAGTGTGGGGCAAGGGCTCAGAACTCAGTCAACCAACAGACACGGGTAAGTATTGCCCAGGCCAGTGTTAGTCTTTTAAGTAAAAGAAAGAACGTGAATCATGCAACATTACTAAATACATATATCTGAAAACAACAAGGGCACCCAATCAAGTCAGCAAGGGACCTTGGGAATCAATTCTTTTTCAAACAACAGTGGTCCCTCACAAGCAAAACAATACAGTTCAATAAATATAGCAACAATCGTTTCTATATTGGGGTGACATGTCCAGCCGGACAGAGGTCCAATCTTTACTATTGAAAGATATGTGAGAAAGATTCTTCAACAATTCAACAAAGTGGGGCACAAGCCTGTGCCCTACTCAAACAAACACGGGAAATACAATAGACAACGTGAAACAAAAAGTGCTTTTTAGGCAAAAGCTTGTGGTTTCTTCAATTTACAAAATTCAAATAAAAGAACAGAATGCACCTTTACATGTTAAATGACATATAGTACATAAATGTACAAGGTGCGAATTTAGAGTCGACGGTGTTTCTATCCCACTATTTAATCATGGGGATCACCATCAGAACATTTGTTTAACGATTGCTTCAAGTTTTGCAAAGTAGCCGGCGGTACTGGAGCAGTGTCAGTCAGTCACTCCGTCGTGACTGACTAACACTACTCCAGTGTCAGTCAGTCACTCCATTGTGCTCCAGTACCCCCGGCTACTTTGCAAAACTTAAAGCGATCGTTAACCTCCTTGACGCTTCAATTTGGTACCCGATTCTGGATACCTTCATTCGTACGTGCACTGCATTCATCACCGTTAATAGAGCGCCCTCGGTGTCTCTCACGGCAGGAAAGGCTTGCATTATTTAGGCATTAAAAAAATGTCCTGATGAGGATCCCCATGATTAAATAGTGGGATCGAAACTCCATTGACTCTAAATACGCACCTTATACATTTATGTACTATGCGTCATTTAACATGTAAAGGTGCATGCTGAGATTTCTGTTCTTTTATTTGAATTTTGTAAATTGAAGAAACCACAAGCTTTTGCCTAAAAAGACCTTTTTGTTTCACGTTGTCTATTGTATTTCCCATGTGTTTGTTTGAGTAGGGCACAGGCTTGTGCCCCACTTTGCTGAATTGTTGAAGAATCTTTCTCACATATCTTTCAATAGTAAAGATTGGACCTCTGTACGGCTGGACATGTCACCCCAATATAGAAACGATTGTGGCTATATTTATTTAAATGTATTGTTTTGCGTGAGAGGGACCACTGTTTGAAAAAGAAAAAAAAACATTACTAAATACAACATAATTGAAAGATGACTCAATTACAGTGTTGTACAACTTCTATAGGATCCAATGAAATACTGGTAGCCGTATAATGTGCGAGTCCCCAAATGTACTTTTCAGGCTGGTTTCCAGACTCAGTCATTGTACAAAATGACAGTTTTCATAGTGTGTAGCAGTAGCATTATCTGCACCTGGATGCCATAATTGGCAGTAATGAGACACAGACAAAAGTGCAGCCCATGCCTAGAAATGTTCTTATCTTGAACAACAGAAAATGCAGTTTCACCATTGGCAGAAGAAATCAGATGCCCTTTGCAAGGTCCCTACTGAATTTCTTAAGATTGCCCTGTCTCACCTTCACTTCAGTGTCTGGGTCCCCACCCTCCAGCCACAGGAATGCAGATACTTCCACTTTCTGGGGAAGATATCATAGCTCTCCACCATGTGCTATGTCACATGTATCAGGTGCATCCTACATGGATTCCACTGGCCCCATTACTCACACATACCAAACAGAGCTCTAGTACCACACATGTCCCACACCTATCTCTCTCCTTTTTCCTGGGTTTCCAATAACAGTGGACATTTTCAGAAGAGAGGTCAGTAGACCATGCTCTCACTAACCAAAGAGAAAAATGTCCTTTCATACAATAAATTAACAAACTAATGTATGCTGCTATCACTACTTAAAGTGCTATACATAAGGCAGGAATAACAGTCCATTTCCTAATTTGAGAGCACGCTTGGTGCACCACTGAAAGTGCACCACCAAGAACATGCCTCCTCATCTGCATACATGCTAGGTTAACATAACACCAGGGTCAAAATAAAACTCAGGATACCAGTTTCACATCCAATCAAGACTGAAATATGTATCTACTGCTTGTTAGGAACATGATACAACTTACTCACAGTGCAGAATTTTTTCTCCTCCATTATAAAGGCAATGGGAAGATGTTTGAATAACTTAGTTCCACAGGAAAACCTTAACTAACACAGTTAATACAACTAGGCCTAAACCTGCATATTTAAATTAAACACTGCTCCTGTGTGTTCTTTTGGAATGAATTTAAACTTTCTCTTAGAGAAGAGGAAGGATTTATTCCAGGCCAAGAAATATCACTTTCAGAGCAGGTCATTACATGCAGTATTAGCTTCTGCTCTGGTAGTAGTTACTGTTAGTGCAGCTCCTAGCAGTGAGCTCCACACAGTTTTTTCACTGTAACTAGCAAAAGTGGTGACTAAAAGGTGCAGTTTTTTTGTGGAAGTTGGAGCCAAGGAGCAACCAGACTAGAGTCCAAAATTTTTCCTGATAAGATTATCTTTTACTGTGGCTTTTGCAGTTGGCCCCAATGATGTACTAGTTGATACGTGCCGCAAGGTTCTCATTTCCAGACAAGTAGAAGAGCCACATAAATACAAGACTGATGCTTAGTAGCCTCTACAAAAACAATGTCAGTCTGTGAGATCTCAATCTCAATGGGGTAATAATTTTCCTCAGTGTCTTTACAGATTGAAGGAGGAAATGTCATCCCCCAGATACACAAGTTGACATCTTTAGTAAGGAGCTAATTAAGATACCTTAACGAAAGAAAATTGTAAGTTGTGAAGAGTGTTGCACAAGAACGCAGATTTTGGTTATTGCCCTCTGGACACTGCTTTAATAGTCTGGTTAGTTATGTTACCATGTAAGTCCACACTATGCAAGTAAAGTAGGGGGTGCCACTACAGACAGCACCTTTGTGAACAGCTGAGGAACAGAGAAGAGGTCAAACTCCCCTTCCCCCATGGAAAATCTGGGGAACTTTGTTGCTCCATTTGGAGGGGAATAGGAAATACTAAACCACAACTTTGCTTGATACAATACCACCATTTGTTAGCATGACCATGTGACTTTTGCCACTATGATAAGTTATTTCACGACCTACAGATCTAAGGCAGGTCAGATAGTGCAGTCATTTTGGAGACTATGAAGTAGCTGTGGCACACCTCACACCCTCCTCTTTTTTTAGCCACCTTGATGGCTAACAAAAGGATAAGTGTAGAGTTTTGCAAATCTAGAATATTTTTAAAGAGATGCAGTGAAGGGCATGACTCTTAAAAAGGGTTTATAACAAGGCCTTCTAAGAGTATAATCAGAGTGTACTGGTGTTTGATGATGAAAGACCACTTTTTATGACTGGAGGAGTGTCTGCTACTCCCACAACGGAAATTCAGTTCTGTTTGATGGAATAACGAAAGACCTGTGGTCATTGAAGAGAGTAAAGCAGAGTTTGTGTCTGGGACAATATCTTCAATGAAAACTTTGATTATGTTCTGGAAATAGAAGGCTGCTTCTCTACTAGTGCCTTTCTATCGTTGAAATCGTGAAAAACGTAGGAGCCTGGGTAGCCAATCCTGATAAAATTTCTCACAACAACACCAAGTTTTGGAGGAAAAAAAGAACATGCCTAAGACAATGATTTGTAGATCAGAACGTAAAGGGAGATGGTGCGCTACAGTGTGTTTTCTGGTCTACGCATTAATTGGACCAAATCTGCAATTTTCCCACTCATGTCGGCGATGGGGCCCATTGAACTCGTTTTTCCACTTCAGTGGATGACTGACTGTGCGATACTTGGGCTTCCAGGTACACACCAAATCTGAAGTAGTGTTAACTGAGAACTATGGCAAAGAGCTGGTGAAACTGGAAGGCGATGTCGATAGATGGGTGCAAATGCCACTATCCCTCTTGGGGAGCATAGCCTTGATAAAAACGGTGGTCCGGCCACGATTTTTGTTCTTATTTTGTAATATACCAATGGTCCTCCCAGCTCCCCTCTTTAAGCGTCTTAGATCTTTGTTGATCCATTTACCCTGGGCCGGTAAACAGCCTTGTGTCCGCTGGGACGTTCTTACGCTCCCATACTCAATGGGTGGACTTAGTGCCCCGGACATGGAACTCTATTATTACGCGGCACAATGTTTGCCTGCTTTTCATTGTTACATCAACAAAGCCCCCCTCCTCACCTGCACATAGAGAGGGTCGATGCTGCGCCCTCCCTGCAGGCTGCACTGGTATACTTGACTCTATAAATGCCGCCGTACATGCATGGTATAATATTCTAAAGCGGCAGGCGGCCTCCATCTTATACTCTCCACTTACTCCGGTTGACATGTGTTATTGGTTGCCTGTGTTAACAGAACCTGAGGTGCAGCGAGCACTTTCGACTCTTAACATTTCCAATATAGGTGACCTCTTTGAAGATGGCGCAGGATGAGGTTGGGACGATCTAGTCTCGGACAGGCGAGTGATCTCACCTTTGGTTATGTTCCATTATTATAGAGTTCGTCATGCCTTTCGTGATGTGCTGGGAGACGAACTGACTGAACCGCCAGAGGTTCCCCCTTCTCCCTTCTGCTGCTGGAAAAGTCCGCCCGGAAGTTAGTCTCGCACATTTATAATCTGGTGCAGGACTATAGGAGGAACCCCTACACTAAGGCCAGGCTTGATTGACAAACTGAGTTAGGCACAGCAATAGACGATGACACCTGGTGATATTGTTGTCAAGTCAAGTCAAGTCATAAAATTTGTATAGCGCACTACATACCCAGAGGGTTTCAAGGCGCTTAGGAAGGGGAGGAGGATTATTTGTCAAATATCCACGTTTTAAGCTGCTTTCTGAACGTTAGGTGGTTCTGGGTGAGGCGAAGGTAAGCGGGGAGTGAGTTCCATGTTTTAGCAGCCAGGTATGAAAAGGATCTGCCTCCCATGGTGGTCTTGTTGATTCGAGATACAGTGGCGAGGGCTTGGCTGGAAGAACGTAGTTGGCGGGAGGGGGTGTAGAAGGACAGTCGAGAGTTGAGGCAATCTGGTCCGATGTCGTAGAGTGATTTGTGTGCGTGGGTTGAGGTTCCGTGACGATTTGAACCCGTGTTTTCAAGTTTGTCGGAAATACATAATATTGGTATCAGCGAACCGCAAATGATCCATTTAGTATATCCTGGTGTTTTCGCTACGCTACGAGCAAGAGCACTCCTTCTATTAACATATTTCTGATCTACCCACGGCATCCATCTTAGATCATGGCCGCCATTTTGTGATTCTTGCCCTCACATACGCAATAACCTCTGATCATTCCACTTTGATTAAGGACACATAGCCTTAGCCGGAGATTCACCTCTTTCATGACACGTGCACCTTAAACCAGATCACGCTGTAGCTGCATGACTCGACAAAGGCTGCCTCCTCTGCCCGAGGCCAGCCCTGCCAAACTGGTCTTCGTGTCCATTGTACCTGATCATGATTAGGCGGCCGAAGCCGGTAGCCTTGCCCATTTACAACCCACAAGCATCTCTTATCCCGCTTTCCTATCTTCCACACCTGGCTCTGTTTCTTTCTTTCTGAATCTTTATTAGGGGGAGGTAACGAACTTTACGATGAGGCGGTCCGGGTCCTGAATGCAATATTGACAAGGAATTGTGACAAACTAGTGGGAACCCCTCTTTTCGCAATGTTTGGCCTCAGATATTATCAACGGTTCCTGTGTAACGCCAAATATTTATTGTCTATGACACAAAGGTTTTGGGAATGTACCAACATGTGAAGAATTCGCCTGAAGGCCAAAAACTAGTATACAAGGAGCAACCCGCTTTGTACAAATTGAACAGGCTCCTAGTTACTGCCCGTGTGTAGTATCTGTGACTTCTGTGTCCCTGCAGTAATAAACCTTTGGTCTTTGACGCCACCATCGAGAAGCCCGTGTTTCTGTTCATTTGTGCACCAAGGCAGGTGGAACTCCGGGGTCTTTGGGTGTTGTTCCCTGACACCTCTGGACGGAACCAAAAAGTCCAGAACTCCAATTGGCGCCCAACGTGGGGCGACGTCATTCGGTACCGGTCCAAAAGCCTGAAGAGTTCGAGAAGCTTCGTGTGAAGATTCCTGAGGGAGGCGCCCCACTTCATCGATCCCGGCATATCGCAAAAGTGGCCCGAAGTTCTCTTCCACGAGGGTTTCCCGTTCAGGACGGCTGCAGTGGGCCGTTGCCTTGACCGTCGCCCTGTCTTGGACCCGTGGTGCAGTCCTTAGTACGGCGAAACGTGACGGGTTTCTCCTTGGTGACGTCTTCAGTGACTCAGTTAAGTATTTAGTGATAGCTAGCTGGTTACTTTTGTGAGGATTGTTAAAATCCTTGATTGGTTCTTGGTTTGGTCTAGTCTTATAAGATTATCACTGGTTGTTCTAGTTACGATAATCTATTTTGGTTTAGTTTGGGTATCGATACATCAGTTCGTTTTGGTAGGCCTAAGTTCTTGGTTCGAGTGCACATATTTGTTCCGTGTTTGTTTGTGTTGTGTTCCGGACTGAAAATGGTAAGTCGGAAAATGTTGTGTTGTTTTAGTTGCAACAGTGACTCACGATTGGAGGACTCTTGTCTGGTTCCTCCGATTGGGACTCCCCTATATGATTTATATTGTAAACATGGCGTGGGTCCTATAGCTTATAATGAGGTATGGGTCCGTTACTGTAAGAAGGATGGTGTCCTTAGTTGGCCACTGCATGGTAGTTTTGAACCAGAGATTCTCGACAACTTAGAAGCGAAATTGTTTAAGAAGAAAGCCCGGCCGGCAATGTTTGATTCTTTCCGTTATTGGCGAAAAGAATCCAAACAGAGAGAAATGAAAAGGTTGAAGAAAGAACAGAAAGAACAAGAAGAGTTAACTCTAGAACAAGCGACTAAACAGTTGCAAACTAACGAGTGTGAGAAGGCCATAGATATAGCAATTAGAGAGCATAACTTAGCGATTGACAAGTGCTATCCCGCCTTGCCATCGAAAATGGCTAAGATACTGGAGGATTCCGAAAACGATCCTCTGTTATCTTATCTGTTACGGTCACCTCCACCGTATGCACAAGGTGCTACGGCTCCACTCGTCCCGAATGTTCAATTGCCGGTTGCTGGACAACCTGGTGTTCCTGCTCCTGTCCTTCAGAATCAAGTTCCTGTACCTCCTGTGATGAATGTGAATGTTCCTACAGCTCCTCCTCTTCCTACACTGCCAGCCTCTATACCTACATCCGTACCTACTGTTCCTCAAACTATTTTCCTCGATACTCCTACTGTTCCGTTATCTATTCCTACCTCTACTGCATTCTCTACGTCTGCGAGTGTACTAACTCCACTTTCTGTTCGTCGAAGAATCACTGATTCTGTTACTAATATACTGTCTCCTATATATAAAACTTTGATTAAGACTCCTACTCCTGATTCAGTTCAGAGACGTAGTCAGCTACCAAGTACTGAGGAACGGGGAATTTTAGATTCCACGGCTCTCAGATGGATTTCGAAGAGTAGAAGGTATAGTACGAGAGATGTGTTAGACACATTTATGCAGTGGAATGAACCAACGCAACGGTACGTCTTTGATGAGATGTGCTCGTTGTTACGTGAAGAAATAGAAGAAGACGATGTCGAATCAGATTTGGAAGATTTAATTAGAGTTCAAAAAGAGTTTGCTGCTGGAATGATAGTGGGCGAGAATATAAAAGAAGCGATGGAACTTATTTTAAGTTTTAGGAATGATCCATCTCTTCGTTCACCGAGAGATTTAGAAAAAGGTAAAGTGAAGCTAAGTCGCCAATATCCTATGAGGGAGGTTCCTCCAATTTGGCGCGAAGCAATACAACGTGATGATAATGCAGGTATTGCAGCTGCTCCAGCACAGTTCCAACGAGTGTGGATACACATTCCATGGAAGCGAGCAGAAGTGCTAGCGGTGAAACAGGCCTTGCCAGATCCACGTAAGAATCCAGCCGGATATTACAAGGAATTAACACAGACAGTTGAGGCTTGTATAATGAACTTAGCCGACATCGATATGTTGTTTGGTAACGTAGTTCCGCAACCAGTGTGGGCTAAAATTCGTAGAGAGGATCATCAAGCTGCTTTAGGTGGTGATTGGGCAGCTATCACTGCAGCAGATGGTCAGCAAATAGGTGGTGCGAAACCCGAACCTCTAATTTCTAATCTGCCAGGTAGAATAATTGATCTAATGAAGACTCTGATGCCAGCATTGCGTGTTAATTGGGACAAGTTGTCAGCATGCAGGCAGAAGAAAGACGAAAGTGTCTCCGACTTCTTCACGAGGTTTGAAGAGACTTTTGTAGATCATAGTGGTCAGGACATGAGTACAGAAGGAGGACAGAGATTGTTTGTCGATAAATTTGTGCATAATTTGTTACCTGAATTATGCAATAAATTAAAAGACTCAGAAAGTGCGTGGGCTGTATCTACGACAGCGCAAATACTTGCGACTGCACAGTACTACGAAAATAGGGATAAAGAGGAAAAGGAAAAATCAGAGAAGAAAACAAAAGATTTAAAAACTAAAGTTCTTTTGCAGCAGGCGTATCCGCCTCGCACGAATCAAACTAATACGCAGCAAGGTTCATACCAAAGGACAGATTATGGTTCATCAAGACCTCAATATCAGTGGAATCAGTGTGCGTATTGTAAGAAAGAGGGTCACTATAAAAATGAATGTCCGATTTTAGCGCAAAATAATGCAGCAGCAGCTCAGAGAGGTCGTGGTGGTTTTGTGCAGAATTCTAGAGGTCGAGGACGAGGTGCTATGCCTCCACAAACGAATGATCGTCCCTCCAATCACTTTGATCAACGAAATGGACAATCTACTCAGCAAAATAGATCTCAACAATATCTTGTCGAGGACTATAATGAAGTAGATGAGGGTTTCCAACAAAATGGGTACTAGGACAGCCATGGACAAAGAGAGGGAGTAGTATCAGTTCCAGTGGATCAGAGTGGGCCTTATGTCGCAGTAGCAACATCAGGTGTAGTCGAACCGTTTCTGTTGGATACTGGTGCCGCAAAAAGTTCTATCATTCATGCGAAACTCCCTGGCGCACCTTTGTCTGGCTCAACAAATGTTTCCGTAGGTTTTTCAGGCGCCCCTGTTTACAACCCGATATCTGGTCCTTTGTCTATTTCTGTTGGACCGTGCCAATTGAAAGCACCCCTGATTTTGACGACAGGTTGTAATGAAAACCTGCTTGGTTTAGATTTGTTAAAACGACTATATGCGACATTGTACTGTTCCCCGGAAGGAGTACAGCTTACATTGGGTAAAAATATCACCTCTCCGATGTACTTGTCAATGGACGCACTCCCGCCGGAGCTACGTTCACTCCCTGATTCTCTTTGGGCGACTGGTCCTAATGATGTAGGTCTCCTAGAAATTCCACCGTATGTGGTAACTTTGAAAGCGAATGTAAAATTTCCAAGAATTCCCCAATATAAAATATCTAGTGAAGGAGAGCGTGCACTTTTATTGATTGTGCAAGATTTGATTAAGAAAGGTGTGGTTGAAGAAACTAGAGGAAATGTCTGTAACAGTCCTGTATTGCCGATTCTGAAACGAACTGATCCTACAAAACCTCCAGTGTACAGGTTTGTCATAGACCTTAGAGAAGTTAATAAGATTGTAATCCCGCAGTTTCCTGTAGTGCCAGACATCACTGCCTTGCTAACATTGATTCCTGCTACAGCCACATGGTTCTCAGTTATTGACCTAAAGAATGCCTTTTTCAGCATTCCGATAGCCGAAGAAAGTAGGGATATTTTCGGCTTCTGTCTAGGAGGTCGCAGTTTCAGATTTAAACGCGCTCCACAAGGCTATTGTGAGAGTCCATCAATTTATAGTCAAGCATTAAAAAGCCAGTTAGATTCTTTTGTCCTTCCTCCAGGTTCTGCCCTAGTACAGTATGTAGACGATCTTTTAGTGGCTGCCGATGACAAGGAAACTTGCAAAGCAGCTACAATTTCCCTATTGCATCATTTGTCTAATTTGAATCACAAGGTGTCTCCTTCGAAAATGCAATACTGCTGCCAAGAAGTGACCTACCTAGGTCATCTCTTGTCAAAGGAGGGAAGGAAGTTGACCCCAGAAAGAATAAAAGCAATTACACAGATGAGTGTTCCACGCACACAGAGAGAAGTACGTGCCTTTCTAGGTATTACCTCTTACTGTAGGCAGTGGATCCCAAATTTTTCTCTGTTAGCGAAACCATTGGTAGCTTTGACTGGGAAAAATGTTCCGAGTCCGGTGCCATGGTCTGATGAATGTCAAGAGAGTTTTATTGAATTACGAAAAGCATTGTGTTCAGCTCCTGTATTGGGTACACCTGATTACAGTAAGCCATTCACGCTCTACGTTCACGAAAGAGAAGGTTGCGCGTTGAGTGTTCTGACACAGAAGTTTGGTGATAAACAACGCCCTTGTGCGTATTTCTCATCAACATTAGATCCGGTAGCCAGAGCGTTGCCTAGTTGTTTGAGAGCTACAGCGGCAGCTGCAGCTTCCATTCGACAATCTGCTGGTTTGGTGATGAACAATATGCTAGTGGTCATGGTTCCTCATGCAGTGGATACACTCATGAACCGAACGAAGACACAACACCTCACTAGTGCGAGATTATCTGGTTACGAGCTGACATTACTAGCGAGTCATATTCAGATCAAAAGATGCAATGTATTGAATCCAGCAACACTGTTGCCGACTGATCAAGAGTCGAGTGATTCCGAGCCACATGATTGCTGTTTTAAAACGGAGGAAGAGACAAAAGGACGCATTGACTTGAAAGATACTCCGTTATCAGATCCGGATGGTACGCTGTATGTGGACGGGTCATGTTTTAAATTGGAGAATGGTGATGTGACTGCTGCTTACGCGGTAACGACTTTGAAGACGATTGTGGAGACTGCAAGAGTGAGTCAGAATTCTGCCCAAGCCGCAGAATTAATAGCTCTAACGAGAGCGTGTGTTTTAGCTGAGGGAAAGAGAGTGAATGTGTTTACAGATAGTCAGTACGCATTTGGTGTGGCCCATAGTTTTGGCCGGTTGTGGAGAGAAAGAGGTTTCATTACGTCCCATGGGACTAAGATCCAACATGGTCAGCTAGTTAACGACTTGTTGGAATCTCTAACCTTGCCGACTGAAGTTGCGATTGTGAAGTGCAGTGCTCATAAAGCAATCACGGATGATGTTGGTCGTGGGAATGCTTTTGCTGATGAAATTGCTAAACAGACAGCTAGAGACACGATGAGCAGAATGTATGTTGCTACATCTGCAAGATGGATTGCTGAGTCCGGAATGTGTGAAGACACTATGGAAAGTGTGAAAGAGATTCAGAAAGAAGCAACTGAAGAAGAGAAACGTGTATGGAGAGAAAGTACGGGCAAGTTGGACTCGAATGGATGTTGGATTGATTTGACAGAACAGCAGCGTTGGATGTTGCCCGATGCATATGTGCTTGCAGTAGTGACAATGGCGCATGGAGTAGCGCATATAAGTTCTAAAGGGATATGTAAGATGTTGGCTCCGGTCTGGAAGAATGAGGGAATCAGTAAGTGTGCAGAGAGAGTGGTGAAAAATTGTATGGTGTGCTTGATGCATAATCCTGGCAAGGGAACTCCAACTCCAGCTGGTCATTTCGCTCCTCCTTCCTGTCCCTTTGAAGTAATTCAGTTAGACTTCATTCACATGGAACGCTGCAACAATTTGAAGTATGTCCTGGTGGTAGTTTGTGCTTTTTCCAGGTGGATAGAAGCATACCCACTAAAGGACAACACTGCCCTATCTACTGCCAAAATTCTTCTCAAAGAATTTTTCCCTAGATTTGGAATGCCACGGATTGTATGGTCAGATAACGGAAGTGAGTTTATAGGGAAAGTTATGCAGAGTGTGTGTGCCGGCTTAGGATTGAAACAGAAATTTCACAGTGCAAACCATCCCCAGTCTGCTGGTTTAGTCGAGGGTTACAATGGCACCCTCAAGCTGAAAATAGCCAAAATACAAGCATCCACAGGTTTAGCCTGGCCAGACGCACTTCCTTTGGCCTTGTTATCAACGAGAGCAACAGTACATTCTAGAATAGGGCTTAGTCCGTACGAGATAGTCTTTGGTCGCCCGGCAAATATCTGGGGTGTGCCAAGGCCTAAAGAATTTTGCTCCATTGAATATCCTATGTTGATAGACTACCTTTACGACTTGACTGCTAAATTGAGTCTTATTCATCAACAGGTTTTCGATGCTTTGCCAAAACCTCCGGAGAGTCCAGGGCATCAGCTGAAACCAGGAGATCTGGTCGTAATCAAGAACTTCGCGAGGACGAAGAACCTTCAGCCGAGATTTGTGGGACCTTTCCAGATCTTACTGGCAACGAGGACAGCAGTTCGTGTAGCTGGCCGCAAGCACTGGATTCACGCTTCTCATGTTAAGCGTGTTCCTTTGCCGCTCCCTTACGACGACTGGGTGAAAAAGGGAATTGGTGCCTCCGAATCTGAAAGCACACCGAAGTTCATCTCTTTCAGCGATGCCGAATTGATTACTGACACTTCAAAACCTGACTCTCCTCCTGAAAAGACTCCTTTGAACACTGAACATTTGTCTCCAGCATCAGAAGAAACTTTGCTATCTGCGAACTTAAACTCTGCAACAGCTGCTAGTGATACACTATTTTCCGATCAGACAGTACCAGCGAAGCAGAGATACAACCTAAGAAGCCGTAAAATGGACAAATAAAGCAGGCAACTGCATATTGTGATTTTGATATATTGAACTTTTGCCTTCAGCCAGGAAGTTTGCTATTGTTTATTGTTTTTAAAAATTGCCTTGCCGTCTGGGTAGCCGTAGGGTCGTGGCTGTGTGCCTAGTTTGAATTTGCAGGGGTCTGACACAAGGTCGATCTTTCTGTTGGTTCTGGGAACTCCCAGGGCTGATAGAGGCATTTTCATCTACGTACACATCATCAGTGGTCGCGAGCGGATTGTAGAAGATGGAGCTTCCTGCGCTGCAACGAGAAAATGTGATTTATGTTCGCAGAAACAGACTCAATAGAATTCTTCATAGCAAATGCTTTCTGATGCAATGTGCCATTATATTTTTGATTGTTTTAGCAACATTGGTGGGTGGAATCGTATTTAGTATAAATTTGATTTTTGTGCCAGTTACTACAGTACCTCCCCTTGATCCTGCTATTTCTACTGTTTCTTCTATACACTCTTTTCACTCGTTTCCAGAACATGAGCAAGCCCGACGCTCAGAATTTACCAACAACACTTTTGTACAGCTCTTGCACCAACACCAACTGGTAGTTAACACTACAAACTGCTGGGTGTGTGGCTTGATACCCCACACTATGGATAAAGGTATTCCCTATCTGGTTTTGCCTTACAGCTATAATGGATCATTTCAGGCCTTCCAAACCATCTTTGCTTATGCCCTTGAAACCTATCCTCCACGTCCACCACGTTCCACTAAATATAACTCTGCCAACAAAGCCTTAGTCCAGGGAATTATTGACATGGTCAAGGACGTCAATAATACTCCATCTTACCCTAGAGACGAATTGCGAGTATATTTAAGTTGGAATACTTCAGAGTATCGCCTTAGTTTAGGAGAAAGCAAGCGCAAAAGCTCAACTCCAATCTGGGTCGTACCTCACCGAGGTCAGGTCTGTTTGCAAGGTAATGGGAGAAATCCGAGAGCTCAGCTAGGGAGGAGTGAGTGCGTAGAGACTTATGTGTTTCCGGCTAACTCTTCCCCTGCCTTTCTTACTGCTAGGGGTACCTACTTCATTTGTCGAGACAGAGCTTATACATGGTTGCCTGCCGACTTTTCAGGATCATGTTATATTGCTCGATTACTGCCTCCGACATACACTGCTTCACCTGATTACCACAGAACCAGAGTAGCGAGAGGTGTCTTCAGCAAGGAAGATACCGCTGGTCAGGAAGCTGGAGACTTCTTCAAAGGCTTCCTTCCGTTCTGGGGGCCTATGGCCAATAGTAGAAACATACGTCAGCTAACACGGGTAGTTGAATCTACTATTACCGAAACTGCTGGTGCCCTTAGCAATTTGACAGCTGAGCTTCAGGCGGATAGGCTCATGACGTTGCAGAATCGTATGGTTCTAGACGTTATACTTGCAGATCGAGGTGGGGTATGCAGAATGATCCAATCGAGCTGCTGTGTCTTTATTCCTAATAATGCTCCAACAGTCTACGAGGCGATCTCTAAGTTACACAAGATTTCAGACTCCATACATGTAGACAAGGGAAACTGGTCCTTCATGGAGTGGTTTTGGACTCTGATATCAGCGTGGGGATGGAAGGTTCTAATGGTCATTGGTGTCATCTTAATATTCCTATTCTCATGTTGTCTGATTATCCAGTGTGGTCCTGCTCTGTGTAGTCTTTGTGCTGCAACTTGTTTTAGAAAACCACCTGCGTTTGGAGAAAAGACACGAGAAAGGATGATGATACAACAGCATGTCACTGACCTGATGAGCATAGAATTAGACTCTGACATAGACTGAGTAATTGCCTATGTAAGGGCAAAAGGAGGGTCTGAGGTTCCGTGACGATTTGAACCCGTGTTTTCAAGTTTGTCGGAAATACATAATATTGGTATCAGCGAACCGTAAATGATCCATTTAGTATATCCTGGTGTTTTCGCTACGCTACGAGCAAGAGCACTCCTTCTATTAACATATTTCTGATCTACCCACGGCATCCATCTTAGATCATGGCCGCCATTTTGTGATTCTTGCCCTCACATACGCAATAACCTCTGATCATTCCACTTTGATTAAGGACACATAGCCTTAGCCGGAGATTCACCTCTTTCATGACACGTGCACCTTAAACCAGATCACGCTGTAGCTGCATGACTCGACAAAGGCTGCCTCCTCTGCCCGAGGCCAGCCCTGCCAAACTGGTCTTCGTGTCCATTGTACCTGATCATGATTAGGCGGCCGAAGCCGGTAGCCTTGCCCATTTACAACCCACAAGCATCTCTTATCCCGCTTTCCTATCTTCCACACCTGGCTCTGTTTCTTTCTTTCTGAATCTTTATTAGGGGGAGGTAACGAACTTTACGATGAGGCGGTCCGGGTCCTGAATGCAATATTGACAAGGAATTGTGACAAACTAGTGGGAACCCCTCTTTTCGCAATGTTTGGCCTCAGATATTATCAACGGTTCCTGTGTAACGCCAAATATTTATTGTCTATGACACAAAGGTTTTGGGAATGTACCAACATGTGAAGAATTCGCCTGAAGGCCAAAAACTAGTATATAAGGAGCAACCCGCTTTGTACAAATTGAACAGGCTCCTAGTTACTGCCCATGTGTAGTATCTGTGACTTCTGTGTCCCTGCAGTAATAAACCTTTGGTCTTTGACGCCACCATCGAGAAGCCCGTGTTTCTGTTCATTTGTGCACCAAGGCAGGTGGAACTCCGGGGTCTTTGGGTGTTGTTCCCTGACACCTCTGGACGGAACCAAAAAGTCCAGAACTCCAGGGTAAGCAGTCGGAAAGTGATCCTCTTATTGACGGGTAGCCAGTGGAGGTCTTTAAGGTGACCAGAGACGTGTTCGTTGCGTGGGATGTCTAATAAGAGCCTGGCTGAGGCGTTTTGGATTCGTTGGAGTTTCTTCTGGAGTTTTGCGGTAGTACCCGCGTAGAGGGTGTTTCCGTAGTCTAGTCGGCTCGTGACCAGAGCGTGGGTGACTGTTTTCCTTGTTTCGGAGGGGATCCAGCGAAATGTTTTTCTGAGCATGCGAAGAATGTTGAAGCAGGAGGAGGATACGGCGCTGACTTGTCTGTTCATTGAGAGTGAAGAATCCAGGATGACGCCAAGGTTCCGTGCGTGGTCTGTCGGGATGGGTGCTTTTCCGAGGGCTTCCGGCCACCAGGAGTCGTCCCATGCAGAGGGGGATGTACCTAAGATGAGGACTTCAGTTTTGTCTGAGTTCAGTTTCAGACGGCTGTGTTTCATCCATTCGGCAACTTCTTTCATTCCTTCGTGTAGGTTAGTTTTGGCGGTGCTGGGGTCATTGGTGAGAGAGAGGATCAGTTGAGTGTCGTCTGCGTAAGAGATGATGTTGAGGTTGTGTTGGCGTGCGATGGCCGCGAGGGGGCTCATGTATACGTTGAAGAGGGTGGGACTGAGTGAGGATCCTTGGGGTACGCCGCAGATGACTTCAGAGGCCTCGGACTTGAATGGAGGAAGGCGGACTCTCTGGGTTCTTCCGGTGAGGAACGAGGTGATCCATTCAAGTGCTTTTCCTTGGATTCCGATGTTATTGAGGCGTTGTAGAAGGGTGCTGTGGCAGACTGTATCGAATGCTGCAGAGAGGTCGAGGAGGATGAGGGCGACTGTGTCTCCATTGTCCAGTAGAGTTCGAATGTCGTCTGTTGCTGCGATGAGGGCGGTCTCAGTGCTGTGTTTTGCTCGGAAGCCAGATTGTGAGGGGTCGAGGGATTTGTTGGCTTCGAGGAAGGCGGCGAGCTGGTTGTTGACGGCTTTCTCGATGACTTTGGCCGGGAATGGAAGAAGCGAGATGGGGCGGTAATTTTTGAGTTCGGTGGGGTCCGCTGTTGGTTTTTTCAGAAGGGCGGTGAGTTCAGCGTGTTTCCAGTCTTCTGGGAAGGTAGCGGAGTTGAAGGAGCAGTTGATGACGTCTCGGAGGTGCGGTGCTATGACGGAGTCTGCTTTGTTGAAGATGTGGTGAGGGCATGGGTCTGTGGGGGATCCTGAGTGGATGGAATTCATCAGGCGGATGGTGTCCTCAGTGGAGATTGGGTTCCAGGCGTTAAGGGTGTTCACGGGGGGAAGATGGTCAGCAGATGGTAGGGTGGGTTGGTTGTCAAAGCTGTTGTGGATGTCTGCAATCTTGTTGTGGAAAAAAGAGGCTAGGGAGTCGCAGAGGGTTTGAGAGGGGGTGATGTCGTTGGAGTTGGCCGATGGATTGGAAAATTCCTTGACGATGTTGAAAAGTTCCTTGCTGTTGTGGGCGTTGTTGTCAAGTCGATCCTTGAATGTTGTTTTCTTGGCTTTTCGGATCAGTTGGTGGTGAGTGCGGGTGGCGCTTTTGAAGGCGTCCTTGGTGCTGGTGGTTGGGTCTTTTTTCCAGGCCTTTTCAAGGGAGCGGCAGAGTTTCTTGGACTTCTTGAGATCATCGTTGAACCATGAGGCTTTCTTGCTGCCAGGTTTGCTTTGACGTTTTTTCAGTGGAGCTAAGGTGTCGGCGGTGTTGGATAACCATAGGGTGAGGTTGGTGGCGGCTTCGTTGGCGTTAGAAGAGAGGGCTGGGGAGTTTCGAAGGAGCGATGCGGAGATTTGGTCCGTGGTGATTTTGTTCCAGTTTCTTTGCAGGGTAGGTTGGGAGTGGTTGATGGGTTTCGGCTTGTTGTAGGTGAAGTGAACGCAGCTGTGGTCAGTCCAGAGGAGATCTGTAGTGTGGCTGAAGGAGACATGGTTGCTGGATGTGAAGATGGGGTCGAGTGTGTGACCTGCGATGTGGGTGGGGGAAGTGACTAGTTGTTTAAGTCAGAGGTTGGCGAGCTTGTCCACGAGGGTGGCGGTGTTGTGGTCGTTTATCTTTTCAAGGTGAAAGTTGAGGTCTCCCAGAAGAATATAGTCTTTGGAGGGGAGCGCGTGTGGAGAGATGAAGTCCGTGATGTCTTCACTGAATTTTGCGCGGGGTCCTGGTGGTCTGTAGAGGAGGGTGCCTCTGAGTGTGGTCTTGGGGTCGATGTGGATCTGGAAGTGAAGGTGTTCGGAGTTGGCGAGGTTGGCGTCAGAGCTTGTTGAGATGCGGATAGATTTCTTATGGACGATAGCGATTCCTCCTCCTGTGTGGCTGGTACGGTCTTTGCGGGTGATCTTATAGTCTTCAGGGATGGCAATGGTGATGTCTGGGGCGGAGGAAGCATTCATCCATGTTTCCGTAAGGAAGGCGATGTCCGGAGAAATGGTGTCTAGTAGATTCCATAGGTCAATGGCGTGCCTGTGGACCGAACGGGTGTTGAGAAGGATGCATTGTAGGTGGTTGGGGTCGGGGATCTGTGGTGTGGTCGTAGCGGAGATGTTGTCGGTGCCGCTGAATTTGCAGGAGTAGCAAGAGAAAGGTCCATGGGTGTCCTGTCGAGTTACCTTGAATGGACAGCATCGGCTTATTCATTTTAAATTTATTAATAGAGTTTACTACACCCCGATTCAATTGCATAGGATTGGCCTTCAAGACACGGCGAAATACGAGAGATGTGGTGTGGAACTGGCAGGGTTTCTCCACATGGCATGGCTATGTCTCAACGTAGCCAATTTTGAAATTGATGTCTTCCAGAAACTATGTGAATTCACCAGGGTGCCCCTGAGTCCGAACCCATAGTTGGCTCTACTGGGTTTTTCTAAACATATACGCAAGGGCGTTAGGTGCCTCGTAGAGATGGGATTCTTGATTACAAAGCGGGTGGTAGCAATACATTGGGCCGGAGGTCCTCACCCCATTATAGTGCAATGGTCAGTGACATGTTATTATGTAATACACAATCTGAGTAATTTAGTGAATTGCTCCCTTCTACCCAAGAACTTCTGGAGCCTGTATCAGGATTATCAAGTGAGTAAGGAGTAAATTGGGGGTTTGAGGAATGTGCTCCCTCCTCTCCCCGTGGGGATACCTTATGGGTCACAAATGATGCAACAATGATCTCTGCCTCAGAGCTGTGCTCCCCAATGCCGTCTAGATATAAGGCTGCGATTGTTCGTCACTGGGTCATACCCTGTATTTAGTTAATACATAGTTACCCTGCATCATCGCCTGACCTCTCCGAACACGTCGGTTAGGGGCGTCCTGGGTTTAATGTCATCCTTTCATTGTATTGGCCTGTGCCTATGTACACCTGCAGCAGGAATGTTCCTTGTGACATATGTACGCTCACTGTGACAGATTTTTACAGTTGTCTTTGTTTTATGCAATGACATAAAATCAACTAAAAAAAAGGAATAAAAAAAAAAAGAAATAGTCACCTAGATGGGCATGAGCATGGTAATGAGCCGAAACTGGGTGTGTCCTGGCTGGTGTGCACCACAGGTGGCCTTTAGCAGAAGACTGCGTCTTTCTGGGCCGTGTGGAGCTGCACCCGGCCGGGGTCAGCCTTCCTGGAAGCCGCAGGCTAGGGAGCTTGGGCTGAGGAGCAGGTGCTGGCACTATGTATTTAGGAGCTGAGCCCGTGCTACCGTAACAAAACAGCGTTCGGTCAAGGCCTTTGGCTACTGTCTGGCAGGAAGTTGTGAAGGAGCACCACAGCTTGGACCTACGACTGCAGGGGCAAAAATATATGTCCAAAACGTTGTGACAGGAGGAGCACTGAATGATAGATGCCTTCCCCCAGTAAAATGAGCTGGCACTTGCTGTATGTTACTTGCAGAATTACAGTTCCACAGTTACTCCAAGTGGAGTTGTGTCAGGGTCTTGAGTTGATCCTTCACCGGCCAATATCTAGTGATGATTAAACCCGAGTAAACTGATCTGTTTAAGAAACAGAAAGCTTTGGAGAAAGTTTTTCTGTTTGCTGTCCTGCTGCTGTGTTGTTCATGCGAAAGCCTATGGTTCTTACCAGTGGTCAAGAGTAGGCCTGGGCGGTAAATTCCGTTCCGCTCGCAAAATTTGCGGAATTTGGGTATTTTCGCGTTCCGCAGAGAATGCAGAATTGCCAACATTTCCGCGAACCGTGGTTCGCAGAATTTTTAGCTTGTTCGCAATTTCAAAATGCGCGTTTGCAAGATATTTCCCCGCCAGAATGCAAACAGCGTTCGCAAACAGGAAAAAAGCATCGCGAACGGGCGGAACAAGCAATTCCGCGTGTTTGCGGAACTCTCCACGTGCTTGTGGGGATTTTTTTACTGTTTTGCAGGGCTTTGTGTAGCGTGACTACGCAAATTCCGCCCACCCCTAGTCAAGAGCTCCCACTTGATAGGCTTAATGGGCAAAATGGATCAAAATCAAGTCAAGTTGCATTTTGCTGGAATACAAGGCACCAGCCAGGCAGAGGAACAGCTTTAGGTGCATACTGCAGCACATGATGACAGAGTAACCTTCTTTCTCAATTAAACAAAGCAAAACAAGACTATTGATGGGAAAATTGATAGCCTGACTGTTAGACTGGATCAAATGAAAGAGAAAATTGAAAAGCAAGGCAATCAAATATTTATGGCTGAAATGTGAATATCGGATATGGGGGATTCAACAGATTAAATTAAACTGCCCTAGATGCCATAAAACCAATCTGATACAAAATGAAGTAATAGCACAAGTAGGGGCCATCATGCTGTATTAATATCCGTATCTGTGGAGTTGCAGAAGGCACAAGTAACATGGAAACATTTCTGAAGCAACTGCTAAAATCACTGTTTGGAATGTGCACATTTCCATTTGTGTTCATAGCGGAAAGGACATATAGGGACTTATTTCGATCTCGGTTGACAGGTTACTCCGTCACAACAGAGATGGATATCCCGTCCACCAAAATATAAATACCATTATATCCCATGGGATTTACATTTCGGCGAACAGGATATCCATCAAAGTTGTGACAGAGTAACCAGTTTACCGAGATCTAAATCAGGCTCATAGATCCTTGGCAGCCAGAACGTGCCTGGCTCAAAAGGCACTATTATTGCGCACTTGCTCAATTACATAGACAGGGGAACAATCTTGTGTCTGAACAGGGTCAATCCAGACCTTCAACATACTGGTTCACCCACCGGCTTTCTATCTGGACTTTACACTAGCAGTGCAAGAACTCAGAAGATCATTTCTGGAGGTTAAAAGATTATTGAGGGAGATGTTGATTATTACTCAACGACGTACCATGCTAAGCTAAGGATGGAGTATGAAAGGAAAGTGCACTTCTTTAGCCAACTGGAAAAGGTGCTAGAGTTTATTAAAAATGTCCCCATGTCCTATAGAAAGATGGAGATTTGGCAGCCCGGGCATCACTCAAAATAAACGAAATGCAGGCAATGCGGTTATGAGTGACAATGACTGACGTATGGATGGTAGCTGCACCATCATGTTTACTTGTGGACAGTTTAGTTAGAATGCAGCCAGTATCTACTACATTATGTTGATCATTTAATGGTTTGATATGACAGTTAACCATAGCTGCGTACAAAGATAATGTTGATATTAGTCGCGTTTGGCTACCCTTTGGTGATGACTTGTCCACCCAAGGGGTTGGGTAGATTATTTGTAAACTGCTGGAATATCGAATGGTTCGGTCTTGTGATTTTAAGTTAATTATGTGTGGGCCTTCAGTCCTGGGCCTGACTCTTACTCTTAGGCTCTGCCGCGCGTAGTGGTCCATTGAAGTGGAGATGTGGGACATCATGTTTATCATGTTGAATTGGTTTTGTTGAATGGGATGTTCGTTGAGGATGGGTTGGCGAGGAAAGGTTTGGGACATTTTATTTTCAATATTCCTTGCGTCAATACTGAGGTGACATTGGCTGGATTATGTGGAACATTGTTGGATTAATAATTCTTGTAAGGCTCTCCACTTTTTAACTTATATTGATCACCAAAAGGTCAATTATAGCATTACTTTAGAAGATACACATATCGCCAACAGTGTGTTCCACCTCTGCCAAGGCATGGGGTTGGCAAAGATATTTCTCAATGTTTTACACTTACTCCAGTGGTGTGGCAATGTTTATACTTGGGTCAGTTAATTTTACACTACTGGAATGTCTGGAGGATGCTCAGGGACAGGTTATAATAATGGTGGGAAATACAGATGGAATGCTATTGGCCCAAATGTGGACCACCCTGAATTCTCTGCCCAGGTTATGCTTCTATGTTGTACATTCTCAGATCTCCTGATGTTGTGGGGAGGGGATTTTAATTCAATACGGACACAACAGCAAGATCTTCCAGTTCTGGCAGATTGCCTAGCAAAGTGAGTCTTGGAGTGTCCCATATTATGCACCTATATAATTTGATTGATGCATGCAGGGTGATGTATCATCCAATGTTGGAGTATACATATTACCCAACAGTTCATTACATCAGCTCCCGCATAGACTTCCCTTATAGAACATGATTGCAATATATATATATTTGGCCAAGGAGTAACAATGTCAGACCACTTGTCAATCATGCTCACATTGAGTGACCTCACCCCATCTAAGAGGGTCAGATATTCGAGGCGGAGGGGGACAGAACTGTTGGGCCCAGTATTCAGACCTGAAAGCCAGTATACTAGAATACTGGGTTCTAAACAAAGGGCTGGTGCCTGCGGTCGAAAACAGCATCACTGACAGAATATCGTGCTTATAAATATCGACTTACAAAAATATGTCAAAAGTGTAGTTGTGGTTCTATACTCATAACGCAAATTAAAAAAATAGTGCCAAAAATATAGTTTACAAGAATATCGCCAAAAGCAGACAAAAATATTCTCTTTAAAGCAGTGTATTTAAAACATTTGATTGTTTATGTGTAATATAATGCTTATTTGATCATTTTACTTACATATTATAAATGTATGTGCATCTTTATATATATATATATATATATATATACACACACACACACACACACACCTACATTAAAAACAACTTCACCAATAAACAAATATCAACTTTCAATATTAACATTAAATATATATACAATTAACCACCATGTATAAAACCAGTAAAAAAACTTAACCTAAAATATTGTTTTTTGTACTCATACTGTACACTAAATGTCAATACAAGACCAATTTAACATTTATTATTTAATATGTTAAGTTTTACAACTTTTTAAAAATAATATAAATACAAAATTAAAACAATATATATATATATATATATATATATAAATAAATATAAATATATATATAAATATAAATATAAATATATATATATATATATATATATACATATATATCCAGAAACGTCCATCAAAAGAAAGACCAGAAGACCCAGCGGGATACTGATTGGCAGCCATTTATTCACCGTGGCAGGCATTATGCATTTCGGCGTGAGCCTTCCTCAGATGCCTGAATCCACTGGGTGTTAATCGCTCCCCTCTTTGAAGATGCCACGGCATTCCCATTGGCTGGAATGCGACGTGCTCCGTCGATTACTGCTTGCAGCTGAGGTCCTGTACTATGGGACATATATATATATATATATACACACTAGCAGCCCGTCCCGACGTTGTCTGGGGATGAAAAAAGTACCCGAAGGAATTGTGTCCTACCTTCTGTGTTTGCTGAAATGTGTGCTTGTGTTGTAAAGTGTTGTTTGCTGCAGCGTTTGAAAGTGTGTACTGCTGAAGTACCATGGAGTAAATGTTAATCGTGTTTCCTTGTTTGGAGTTGTTCCCCCTGTGAGCACGTTGTTGTTTTAAAAATTGTGAAAGGTTATTTTTATGTTTGTGCAGCAAGTCTTGCGAGTGTTAGAGTGTTAAATCTGATGTTGTGGAGTGTAATCCTTGCTTGGTAAAGTGCCTTGCCTTGTGTCCAGTGCAGATCCCTCTGATACCGTAGTGATGAACGCTGACTTTGTGAAGTAATGAAACGTTATTGAAATGTGAAAAGCGTTGTTTTCGTTCGGTGCCAAAGCCTTGCCTCTTTTCATTGTGGTCATCCCCCTGTGAGAACGTGCGAGCTTGACAAATGGTTAACAATTTCTTTAAAGTTTGGCCGCAAGTACTGTCACAGTTAAGAGTTATGTGGCGTGATTGGGAGGCAGTGAAAGGCGCTCCCCTTAGTGTAAGCGGGGCCCCGTACGCGAATGAAGGAGGAGTTTGTGAAAATCGCGCGTTAATGATGCTTACAAGGCGCGCACCTTCCATGATGTCAGCGTCGTCCCCTCTGGCAACGGTTAAGCCTCAGCTAAATGTTGCGTCGCTTGATAGGCGGCCCTTTGTTTAATCCAGAAAACCGCGCCCTTTTTTTTTTTATGTGAGCCTCTGAGGCAGTGTGAACGCCCCCGTCAACGGAAACGCCCAGGTGAATTTCGCGACGCCCACAAGGGACTACTTTTCCACTGATATCGTTTCCCCTTTTTAATGTATATGGTGTCCATATATATATATATAGCCTATGTCCATCTGCTGCATGTCCCCTTTAGAATGGTGTATTGGGTGTAGTGATTGGTGCTGTATTTTTTTAGATTACCTGGCTCAAAGTTTGGGTTCTCTCTTTATAATAGTAGTATAGAATATATATATATATATATATATATATATATATATATATATATATATATATATATATATATATATATATATACATATATATATTTTTATTTTTTTTTGCCACCAAAGTTGCCCTCTACAAAAGGAGGTAACTCTGAAACACCCTGCCATCCGGCTTTCATATGCAGACAGCCTTTTCCAAACACCATTACTCATTCTTTCGCCGACGCGTTTCAAGGCATAAAGCCTCTTCTTCTAGGGGTGCAATTTATCACATTAAAAGTTCACATTTGTCTTTGGCTGACTTTATTTATTTCCATGACCCCCAATAGGCGTGCCTTCATGCAAAGTCCATAGTGGGCGTAACTTCATGCAGAGTTCCTAATGTATTATGGGGCATGGAGTTATCAATGCGAATTTCGTTTTTTACCTTTCGTAGGTTTCAATGTGCTGAATTAAGTGATGCATATTTTAAAACCCTTAGTAGGCGATGTTCGTAAAAGCTGCCTCATTACGCATTTTAGAGTGTTGCGTCATTAAGATCCCGAGTAGTTCAGAACCGGCTTCCCCCAGCTGGCAGGGATTTCCATCTCAGCTGGTGACGGTGCTCCTCTTCACGGCGGGGCCGCCGCGTATAATCTTTCCACCAAAGTTGCCCAATATTAAATGTGCACTCAGACTTACTTAAAGAAACATTGAACACTTCTCTTTATGGCCTACAAGTCCCATCAATCACCAGAGTGACGATGCACTGAGTCAACTCCCACTGGGGGGCTTGTTAATTAAAGCGCCGGAAACGAATAATAAAGAGATCTCCGAGTGGCATTTCTGCAGCCTCTGAAGACGGGGTCTTTGACCCTGAAACGCGTCAGGCGAACCAAATGATGTGAAGCAGACAAGCATGTTTGTGAAATGAAGGCTGGTTGGCAGAGCAATGTCGAGTGCTTTGGTAAAAGCTAGAGGCATCTTGGTGAATATATATATATGTATATATATATATATATACACACACTATTCCTATGCTTAAGAACGGTAAGATTAACTATCTATCCCCACTCCGGTCTAACATTAGAGAAAGTGTTGGATTTTGAAAGAATTACATAGAACAATAAAAGTTCAAATCACTTATTAAAACTATTTTCATATAAAATAAAACATAAATTATAGTACATAGAAAATATTAATGCTATTAGTAATTAAGAAAAATATTTTTTTAAATATATATATATCATAATTGTAAGAAACCAAAAAATAGAATTACTTAAAATAATATTAACTTACCTATGTACAAAGATATCACAATATTTTAAAATACATTTTAAAAAAATATTTAAATATTTAAACAAACAAAGATAAATTACAAAAATTTCACAGACAAAACTTCAAAATCGCATACAAATTAAGTAATTCATAAATCAAAAAGTGTACAGTTGAAAAAATTACAGAATAGAATTAAACAATCAATGATCAATTCTAAGGAGTTCTTAACGAAAACCAAAATACAGTCCTGCATCAACTCAATCGTTTAAGCTAAGGCTCCAGGCCCTGATGGCATTCCTGACAATTTGTTCCTCTATGACAGTGAAAATTGGTCAAATTATATCTTGATCTTGGCTAATGCCATTGCAGGGGGTGCCCCACTTCCTCAGTAATGGAAGGGAGCAGAGGTGATCCCTAGCTACAAATTACAGACCCATTAGCCTTATCGACTCTATTCAAAAAGTGGTCGGTCGAGCACTCCTGGTCAAGATACAGGATTGAATTGGTGAGAACAACATATTAACTACCTTTCTTGCCGGTTTCAGAGACAAGACGGGAACAATAGACCAGGCCTTCCGCTTTCTCTTCCTTTTCTGGAAGACTGTGATCATTGGCCGGGGGAGTTTATATGTGGCTTTCATCGATCTAAAAACTACCTTTGACCTTGTCCCCAGACAGAAACTAGTCATAACAGATATATGGGGCTGCCGCTGGAGATTTTATCTCTAGTTATCCACCTCCATGATGCAAATTTTGCCACAGCCCACTGGGGTGACCAAGGCAAGTTCATTGATCCAATTGGCGTAAGCAGGGGCGTCCACCAAGGGTGCGTTTTGGCTCCCACACTCTTTTCGCTCTATATGCACAACGTTGTACAGTATCCACAGCAGGGGGCAGCTGATGCACCTGTGCTGGGGAGAGAAAATATTGTGAAGCTCCTGTTAGAAGACAACACCCTGCTAGTGTCAAAACCTTCACGGGGGCTACAGTTACTGCTAAATCGATTCAATAATTTTTGTAGCTTGCGTATTCTAGAGATTAATACTTCAAAAACTAAATGTTTGCAGATTAATACCCACAAATCTTATAGGGGCAGACCAACTCTGAGAGATACCAAGTCTGAGAGAGTTAGCACCTTTGAATAACTGGCCGAAGATATGCCCTGGAAGCCCCAGGTGGCCAAATCGACTTTGAAGCTCACGCAAATAGCGGGCCCCGAGTAAAGAGCATATTACTTACAGCAATCCAGTGGCATCGGCACTGCAGATTTACAAATCTCAAGCAGTGAGCTTGGCCCTTTATGGGGCAGAGGAGTGGGGCTTTGAAACAGTGGACAATCTTTCCAGAGCCGAGAATACATTTTTGAGGGAAATAGTCCTGTTACCTCAGAATACGCCCCTCCATCCCTTAAGGCTAGAAGTCTAGCCTTAAGGGATGGAGGGGCAGGAAATCAATTGAAGACAAGGCTAAGCTACGTCCACTGCTGTTTTGGCAGCAGATCAGGTCCACCACTGAGTTACGCTCATACACCAAGGCCCTCGAGGAAGTTATCTCCCTAGATAAACAGAATAAGATAGGTTGGCTAAGGAACGTGATACGCCTATTAGCCAACAAGGGGCTTGACGGACACTGGGATAATAGGAGCCCGACATCACTCCCTACCAAAGATCCCATCAAAGCGCAGTACAGGGGCTGGGTAGTTCAGTCCGCAGTCGTTAACTTTAATAGGGGCCGGCAAACCTCAGAAGTCACTGATTTTTAATCTTATTTAGACATAATTCAGGCACCCACTGACAGGAAATGATATATAAAGTTTAGGTTTGGCACGCTTCCCCTCAATGCCTTCACTAGCTCCTGGCCCAATACCCCTGCTCCATTTGCAGTGCTATAACAGAAACACCAGAGCATGTACTATTTGCTTGCCCAGCCTATTTACGTCCGAAAGCTAAGTGGCTTACACCTGTATGCAAGCAGTTGGAGACACGCAATCATGCTAGGGCTCTGCGAATACTTAGATCGAACCCAAGACCGGTTGGAAAGTCCTCGGGTCACATGTGGGGCATTAGGAGGAAGCTGTTGTAAGTAGGATGAGGTAAATTCTGTATTTTAATTGTTTTTAAAGCATCAGCAGTATAGCATTTTATTGTGGATTAATCCAAGGTCTAAATTGGTCGCAGGTCAGACGAACAAAGGCAACATAGCAGACCCTGTTCGAAGATTATGGCTCCTTTGAGGTTTTTGTTCTTACTGTCTCGTTTGTACTAGATAGAAGGTTGTTTAGCACGCGAACTACAAACCTGGCTCTAGTCGCCCATGGTTCAAGCTCCTGCTATGAAATGTATGTTTTAACTCATTCTTAATCTCTTATGTATGAGCTGAATTGCACATTGCACTTTCATGGCCTCGCTATGCAAGTCATGTTGTCTTGTCTTAATTTTTTATCTTTTAAGTATGAGCTGTACTGTACAGCGTACTTTTAAGGTTGTATGACCGAAATAAAGCTTTGATGATTAAATAATCATCTATCCCCAAAAATTCTTTAACATAATATCCTAACTTTAACATTTTCCCACCCTAAAGCACTTAAATAAGTCTTCCTGGTGAAATTTTACAAAGAATACACAGATATCTTACAAACTCCATTATTGGAATTATATATTGGGACTCTTACCAAAGCTAGATTGGCTCCATCTATGCTGGAAGCAATAATAATGGTTCTCCCCTTAAGCCAGGGAGCAACCCTCATAAATGGTCATAATAGACCAGTTCTGATCTATAAACACTAATAATATACTGACCAAAATACTGGCACAGTGGCTACAGCCCCTGATGGAGCTACTGATGCTTCCTGAGAAACCAGGCTTTATATCTCAGAGGTCCACAGCTATTAACGTGCACATTGATGGCTGTTCTACACAGGGTGGACCAGGATTTACTTGGGGTGGTGACCCTGCTAGATACTGAAAAAAACGTTCAGTGCTTTGGAGTACCCATTAATGAAGGAGGTTTTTTAATGCAAGGGGCTTAGTGAATTTCTTTTACATTTGATAAACCTGTTATATGTGGAACATGTAGCACATTTTAGAATTAACAATCTTAAAGGGGTTGATTTCTGTATCACATTGAAAAAATCTGTTTACAGAGCTGTTGCTAGTCAAAGAGGTAAACTAAGGCATATGTTAGGTGTCGGAGATGCTCTGTTAATGCTGCCCGAAGTATGTGACTATTCAAAAGCTTCTTTGTCGATCCCTAAAATTATTTTTCTAGCCTTTTTGTTGGGGATATTCCTTTTCAAGATACTGCATAATGCCCTGTAACTGTCTGGTCGTTACAATCAATAAAAGGAATTAGGACTCTTGTTCTGATGTGGTGTGCATTGGTAGAGGTACTAGCTAAGGATGTCTCTATCACCTCTGATATTTGCTTTGGCCATCAAACCCTTTGCATGCCTATAATACGAAACTCATCCTCACTGTGGTGAATGTATGTATGGGGAAAATGGTTATTGATCTTACTATTTGGTGATATACGCTATATTCTGAACCCGGAACATAAAATGCCTCCTATACTCAGAATTTGGAGATTACTTTGGTTTATATTAATGAACTGG
Organism: Lissotriton vulgaris; assembly: GCF_964263255.1. Taxonomy (NCBI): domain Eukaryota; kingdom Metazoa; phylum Chordata; class Amphibia; order Caudata; family Salamandridae; genus Lissotriton; species Lissotriton vulgaris. The sequence goes on along the minus strand of NC_141690.1, from coordinate 189,896,099 downwards.
AGTAAGTCAGACATATCACCGCTTACAGCTCGCACACCAATATTTGCAGGAGACTACCCTCTCAAATGAATATGACCAAGTGAAATACCTGTGAGTATATTGATCTACAAATACAATGGAGTTCCTTAGAAGGAACTTTGGGAGAACCTTTGAACAACTGAAAATACAGGTAGTGCCTTGGACAGTACTACTCATTTCGCTAATGGGACAAGTACTGCTAATTAAGATGGTAGTGATGCTCAGATTTATGTACCTCTTACCGAATGTCTACATCCATATAACTAACACATTTTTCAAACAATTAAGGCAGGTGCTATTGAGGTTGATTTGAGGCGGCAAGCAACTGGGAGTACGATGGGTAGTGCTTACACAACCAATGACTAAGGTTAAACTGGTAGAACCTGACCCGATTTTTATACTATTTTGTAGCTCAGGCAGAAGATACTAAATATTGTTATACTGAGCAAGCCTTTCTTATGCATATGAGGCTTGAACATAGGATGGCGGACCCAACTCGTCTACATAGTTAAGATACAAAAAGCCTTTTTTTTTTTTTTTTTAAGCGAAGCGGTAGATATGGTGGGGATGACTAGAGGGGCCTAGTCGGAACTAGCCAAGCAAGCTGAAGCTGAGGTACCAAATTTATTTCTTTTGCCCGTAGTGTGCAATCCTCTGGTGACACCCACTTTTAAAAAATCCTCTAGAGGCATTTTGAAGGACATGGGTATTAAAACAGTGGGCGAATTTTCCCCAACTGTATATTCATGGTCTTGCATGGGTTCAGAATAAAGCGAGTCGGGTCACCCTTGGTCGCGATGCGTTACTACAGGTTGTGAACGACAGCTAAACCTTTATGTTCAAATTTTCCCTGACCTTACTTACCAATGTGAATCAGCAAGGAGACATAGAAAACAAGCACTGGCGTTGCCAATAGGTTTCGCATTTGGAAAGTTGGAGCTATTGGTATATATATCGTTATTGGCATTGTCAATAACAATATATAAATATAAAATGTCATTTAAAAACCAATAGCTCCAACTTTCCAAATGCGAAACCTATTGGCAACGCCAGTGCTTGTTTTAGTTGCCGATGATGTGCATTATCAGCAAATAAAAATCAAGCATTTTGCATAGGGGATAGGTTGGAATTTAATTAGGTAACAAAAGGAAACAGCCTGTGTGCTTACATGTGTCTACATGCTAGCACATTGAAGTTATATCTTTGACCAATAGGCACACACACCGTTTAAAAACAGACCTAAAGGCAATATTCTGCATTCGCAGATAAATCACAGGAGCAAAGGCAGACAGAAGGCACACATAAACACGCTATATACTACACTATCATAATTGCTGCCATTGGAGTTATTCAACAGTGGAAGGTCAAATTATGTGGCAGGGTTGATTCAATTATACATCAATAAGATGCAAATTAAGTGGCGTAAAACGGCACATTTTGTAATAGTATTACTTTATTTTGTCATTTTTATACATCGTAACTCTCCACAAAGATATTTCATGTGGTTTTTACCAGTTTAAATCTATAATGCAGCATTAAATGACTGAAAGATGACTAGTCAACCTTTGAAAATGCTTTCAACTGCGCAGGAGCACATGTCGCCATCCTTTTATTATCTGTTGATCTGTTTGTGGTAAAAAACATTTTTTGTGCTAAAATCTGCAGATTATTCAACAGATGATGGGTTGTGCAGCAAATCCATCTTTATGCGGAAACGGCTAGGACCGGAGAATTGCATAAATTGCATAAATTCCACTGGCCTTGGTTATGAGGGGATAAACAAAGCATTTAGAGAGAGAAAGGTGGGAAAGAGAAAGTGGCAGAGAAAGGGCGCAAAAAAGATAGAAACACAGAGAAAAAGATGGACCAATTGTGAGGAATAGAATAAAAAAAGGGGAACATTAAATTATAGTTGTGTGGAAATAAGTATGTGCATCCAAAGTATAAACAGAGCATTAATAGAGTTAGCATACCTGGTCCAAAACTTATCAGCGACACCATCTTCGCCCTTCCTGATTGGAAGGACATGAATTACAAAATGAATAACAGGGCCAGTCTATGAAGTGTTAACAGCTGCGTGAAGATTAGTTGCACAAAATAAAATACTTCGGAAGACTGGGTGAAGGAGGCAGAGTTCCAAAGTAAACACAAACGTACCAAAGGTTGTCTGCTTTTCTCATTGCAATTCGTGCCACTGTGGATTACAGGTTTTGTGTGGTCTGCAAGGAATGGCAATTGTCGAACATATTGCATTACAAGTCACATGTTCAACAGCCGCGCTGGTGTGCCATTAGGTTCTGTGTAAGTATTTAAAGTGTATCAGGTGCAGCCTGTAGCTCGTTGATAAGGCCTTGGACTGGGAGCAGCAATACATCCATTGTTCATCGCTGATCATTACATTGAGGTCGTCCGACCAGGTCTGTTGGGCAGAGGGAGAGCGGATAGGTGCAGTCAGCTGCATACCAGCATAGATGTGCGTGATGAGCTTGTAGGGGGAGGGGTCAGTAAGCATTTCCTCCAGCACTACAAATGTGGGGGGGGCTGCAGGGAACTTGACATGGAGGCCTCGCAGCGACGCTCTGAGCGGATTGTAAAGAACTAACGGAGAAGAGGTTGCAGTATTCACTTGTTTATTAAGTGGAAAACCAACACAGCATGAGGTCAGGGGGAGAAGGCTGGAGGAGCGTCTGAAATGGCAGGTCAGCAGCTGGCGTCTGTCAACATTTCAGAATGCTCAGCTGGTGATGGGGAGGGTACGGAGAGTGAAAGGGGACAGAATGGTAGAATGCAATCACAACGCATCTTCTTCCTTAAGGAACAACAATGAATGGTTAAATAGTTAATCACAAATAAAGTCACCGAGTTTGCTCGGCGGCACGACTCTGCGACCATTACCGATTACCACTCATTTTCACTACACGGGTACAAGGGAAGCCGGATGGGGGCGGGAGAGCCTGGTGGGGGGGGGCGGGAATGCGAGCGAGGGGAGGAGAAGTGTGGCAGGCAGATGCGAGGAGGGAAGCCGGATGGGGGCGGGGGGTTCTGTGTTTTTGAATGAATGCTGTTTGCGGATTAGGGAGATGCGCATGCTTGTGTGGTCACGTGACCCGCTTTTGTGGTCACGTGACTCACATGCACTGTGGAAAAACCGCAGTGGTTTGACCAGTCGATCGAGCACTTGAATTTTCGCCTATTACATTCGCAAGCGAAAGAGAATAGGCGAAACCTAAACATCTCTTTCATGTACCCTGAAATGACAACTTGTGGAGTGATGCCAGATTATTTAACTAGGTAAGTCTAGAAGAGCGAACTGGGACAGTCGCTGTCTGGTAGCTGCTGGAAATGCTTTTGTGCACAGGCTAAATAAGTGTCCTTTAATTGTAAACATAAGTTGATACAGTTTAAGTTTATTAATTGACTATATTATATGCCAGCAAGTATGGCAACGTTTATCCCAGGGGAATTTGTTCAATGTAAGAAAGATAGAGCGATAATGTCCGAAAGTATTAGGATACTGGCTATACAGTATCTGAAACAAAAAGGGAAATGAATAAGAGCCCTATAAGCCCAATACCTATTCTAGCAGTCCTAGGACACACAGAAACCATACATTGTTTCCATGTCACTCTCATTAGCTAAGAGGAAGATGGCAATGCATTGGATGAGCTTTAAGCAGGAAATTAGAAATACAATGTATTGTATTGCGAAGAATGGATGACTAAATATGCTGACATCACTTACCCTGCTGGCCTCCAAAAGACTTCTGGGAACCGTTATGTTCTTACTTGCTGAGCTAAGAATGTGGTTGTATAAAAATAGGTTTTGTTCAGTTTGGCATGAAGATATGTGATTCGCACCAATGTAATGGGCCACCAAATACAACTGTATTTGCACTTACTGATTATACTCATGTGTGAAATGATCTATAGTATGTAAACGAGGTATCAGCACTGCAATGTTTGCGTGCATAGATGCATCTCTAGTGTCACAGCTATGTAAGGCTGCATGGTATGTTTTGAAAAATTTAAAATAGAACTTAAATAAAGAATGTTCTGTGCAAGCCCTTCGTGTGCATTGAGTCTTCACTTGCTCCCTAACATTCCTGATGCAGGCCCTGTACCAACTCAGTAGCTTTTCTCTTGCCTGCAACACATTTATCTATATTTACATATCAATATTTTCCAGCAGTTTCATATACAGTGAAATGATTTTAGTAAGTAAACTTGATTATTTCAGCGGTGTCCTTCTTTTTAGTCCCAATAGACTGCCAGCTTTAAGATAGTTTACTCAAAGTCTCCTTTGGGGTGCCACTTGCTCCCTTACTAGGTGTTGTGGATTTCTACTGTTGTATTATCATCCCTACTGCTTCCTTTCCAATTTTACTGATTCGATATTTTAGAATCAGTAAATGATATGTAGCTAATGAGTCGGTAAACTTTACTGAATCGGTAAGATTCGGTAAATATTGAATCGGTATTTCCCATTCATCCCTATGGGCCTCCAGTCCCATAGGAATAAATGGGAATTACAGAATCGGTAAATACCGATTCGGTAAAATGGGGAACACATTCAAGGGTGGCAGGGTGTCACTTTGACACCCTGTTGCACCCCTGAATAGTGCATGGGTGCACATGTGCCACATAGCACTGTTAAAAAAGCACAATATTTCTTTAACGGTTTTCGTTATTTACCACCAACTTGTAGTTGGTGGGAAATAACAAATCCTTACAAGTGAAAAGCACTCACTTGAGTGCTTCCTACATTAAGGATTCTTCAATTTACCGAATCGGTATTTAAGAATTTGGTAATTTACCGTTTCCTTAAATTACCGATTCGGTAAATTAGGCCCCTACATCTGAAAAGCCTAATACCGGTTGGTAACTGCCGCAATTTGGTAATTTCGGCCGCTACAGACCGGTATTAGGCTTCCGACATCTGGCCAATAGTGCAATATATTTGTTCACAATATTCCAACATATAGCCATCCTAGATTTTATTAAAAACAATTCCTTAATGCATAGTGAAAGCCAATTTAAGTACGAACATTTCACTGTAAAAATGTGTCGTACATACTAAAAGCGCCGTTGACTGATAACGTAGTTTGCCATAATACATAACCAGGAAAATCCTTAATGAAGTCTCTTACGGACTCACCTAATGACGTAATTACTTCTTAAAGTACGCAAATAAAATATACTACTACATCAAGGCTTTATTTAAACTAATCCTTCATGAATAGCTTAGCTCCAGACAGTCTCTAGTCATCATTAGTAGTTTCTGTCTTATAAAACTTGTCCTTGATCTAGAAAACCCCAGTCTGTCACAGCTCAATGCAGAACTTTCTACAGTCTTTCACAAATTTGGAAAAAACAGCTACAGTTTACCGTTTCTTTCATCCTTAGAAGTATAGACTCCAGTTTGGTAAAAGCATGGCTAGAGAGGGATTGACCTGGAGGATGTTACTGCTGTAGATGTATCAATATTGAAAATAATGTACTGACACAATATTATTGCCATATGTGTTAAAGCAGACTACCACAGTGCATTTCTAAATCTGTGCTGATCTACCATATTCAGGCCTAACCTGCTCCTCAAATGTTTTCTTTAATATTATAACCATCCTAGAGCTCTTACACTTGCTGCTTTTTAGATCCCTTTTGCATATTTCACCCAATCCCCGTCCACTTCGCCTGCCGGAGTGTTGGAGAAGAAACACTATTTTGTGCATTTTTGCTACCCAATTACCTTTCTTTTTTGTCACACTATTGTAACAACCTCACAGACAAGAACTGTGCACACGTCAAATGAACAATTATATAAACTTATTTTGCAGGACAAAAGAAGATGAAGCTGTTGATTTGAAGAAAGCTTTATCAGGTTCTCTTTATAAAGTATGGACGCCAGCCGACACGTGTTTCATCAAACAGGACGAAGCCTGTGACTCATCAGGGCTGGATTGGCGTGACGGGGTCATCAACTGTGAAGATCGAGTAGTGGAGTACGACGGAAAAATAATAATCCGTGTGCTGGGCTTCGGCAGGATAAAGTATGGCGGGAGCAGTCGGGTACAACTGTCGTCCGGATTCGTATAAGCATGGAAGCAGGGTCGCTTCTGTGGTCTGTAGCTGTAACAACCTCAGTTTGTCTTTTTCGATGTCTATATACACTTTTTGGTCGAACACAACAATGACCACGATTTATGCTACCATTCAAACGGCTCACAACTGTATATGCATAACTGTTCAGATCAAATTAGTAATGGATGAATTCTAGATTTCCCCGTTTATGGTTTTTTCAAGACCTGTAAATGGTCATAGTCCTAGGATTTTGTTGAAAGCACATATCACCCGGGGTCTCAAAGCACTTGCCTAAATCCTAATACGAGAAGGAAAAAGAACAGAGAGTGCCAGCAAGAAGGAAAGATTAGAACAGCCAGGTTTTTAGAGTTTTACGAAATTGTCTGTGATTGGTTTCCATACGTAACTACAATAGGAGCGAATGCCACAGAGCAGGGACAAGGCATGAAAGGATCTGCCGCCATTCCTGGCTTTACCACTTATGCCTTCTTTACTATTCAACCTCAGTTATCCAAGGAAAAATGTTCAGTCAAATGGCGCACCGAATGGTTCTCCCTAAAATGAGTATTTGAACTTATGTTATATGGTCAGATTACATGAACTAATCGTTGTTAACGTCCACTTGCAACCTCTTAAGTTATCCCAAAGGTCTAGTACAGTACTAGAATAAATGTGCCAGTTCGCCATTCAGAGCGCTAAGCAATAGAATACTTAACATGTGATGGGGCTTTCACACAAAATAACCCCGAAAACTTATAAGCCTATAACAACCTGAACACTACACCTCAATAATTCCCAATATCAGACCCCATATCACCAATATGGTTCAATTCAATCCTACACGGGCTCGCTCAGCCACTTTGACACCTAAAAAACTACCACCAAATGCTCACAGATGATACTTATATCCATCTTAAGCAACAAAAAGTCTCTCTGCGTATCTTACAAATATTACTTGCCCATCATTCACAGGCTAACTATTGAATGTGTAACAACTGGCTGTGCTTCAATGGGACAAAAACGATATCCTGCACAGTATACCAGTCATCTGCTCGACACAGAGACTGGACTGTAACTGGGACAACCTTCACCTACAACCCTTACTAGATTTGTAAAACAATAAATGCAAGTGCTAAAGTTTTTCCCAAGACGCCAAAAGCCAACGCTGACAAATGCCAGGATTGTGGAATACCAAGGCTGTGTACTCTTGAATCCACCTTATGCCTCTTTCTTCCATCACCACACACTCTTTGCCCCTTTATTTCACCCATGAAGGTTCTTATTTAGCCCAGCTTTGTCAATGGTTTTCCATTTTTCTCTTCCTTCTTATGTTGTGTTTTTCTCTTTTGCAGTTGGTTAACGTCTGATGAAGAAAAGTAAATGCCGGTCCCCAAAAATGAAAACAGTGGACCCCACATGCAACCACCGGTTCAAATCAAGCACTGCCTGTAGTAGAGCATTTCTGGAACTTCAGTATTGCAAAATCAGCTTTTCATCTTTATGTATGCTCAGAAAGGGTCTTCTTTTATTCCATCTACATCAAACAATGTCCTAATTAATTCTGGCAGTGGTAATTGCGTCTCTGCGTTAATTCCATAGAATCTACACTGGCCACCTAAAGAAATCCCTTACAAAACCATGAACCCAGAACCATGCCACCTGCCTGCTGTTTAGTTTAAAATGCAATGAACCTATCACTGGCTGTAAAAAAAATTAACAACTTCAAAGCTCTCTGCCTTGTCTGTGAAGAATTATAAGGCCATTTACTGGGCTACTTTCATCTATATGTCCAAGGTAAGCCACTTCCTACCTAATCACCATGCAACCAACTAGAAACAATAGATTTGGCGGCAGAGTTCTCCATGTGCAAGCGCCTCGCTGGGGAGTACTTTACCACAACATCTAACAGCCAAATTCCATTGTCACTTTTTGCAACACGAGACTCAATCTTGTGTTCTGTGGTATGAATGTATCATAAAATTCAATGCCATAAAGCTACATTTGTCTGCACAGCACATTACACACTAATACAATAGAAAACAGGCTACCCTTTGGATATGCAATTTTAAACAGTGACGGTGATGACCGTTTATTTTCACACGCACTTAAGGTTAAGCATCACTGTTTGCCAACGACAAGATGAAATCATGCTTTTAAAAAAGAGCTTACAGTCACCACTTTCATACAAATTGTGAAAATAGTTTTTGTTTGTATACTAAATTTGAAAAAATACATTTTGCTCAGGGCCTTGTTATTTTTTTGTTTTTGACAAAAAAGTATTGTAGATTAAATGAATGTATTTTTAGGCTAATATGAGGTGAGCTATTGTAGATCGTCACATATAAGCCTTATTATAATTTGATAGCTTTCAGTTTTGACCATAGCAACGTCAGTTTGGTCACTATATCCATTGAGAGACACAAAAAAAAGACAAAAAGAAATCAGGATTTCAAATACTGTTACAGGTTATTTGGAATTCACAACAATGCCATTTGCCACAGTGAGAAATGTACAAAAATCGAAGTTTTTCCGTTCTGTGATTTAACTCCAATATATCGATCGTCATCGTTGAACAATCTATTCTATAGAGTTAGAGTTATGGTGGAGGTGTAATGTAAAATTGTTTTTCTGTACTTGATAGGATTTTGCTATTTGGAAAACGTATTGCTCCCCGACACCTCAAAATATGGGGATGTTTTGGTATTTCATACTCAAATTTCACACTTGCACCAGTTTTTTTCACCACTGAAACAATGGACTACAGAAATACTGGAATATATGTGTATATCCACAAAGTAACTACTTTTCTATGCTATATACTCTTCTGATGGCCACACGTCCCTGAGAACACCCTTGTGACCACTCTTAAAATTAAATTTACAACTGCACATAATCCATGATAGTAACAGAATTCATGAAATTCCAACCTTTGACTCAGTGATTTGTAACGGTGACTCTAAATCACACATTTTATGGTCGTAGTGTTGCTGAAACTTACATAAAGAAGACACTAAGATTTTTAAAGGTGTGAAGCTATTCTAATTCCAGCACTGCCTCCTTCCTTGTTGCATTTCTTCTTCTCTGTTTATCAAACCGTTTCTAGTTTCTTGAAAGGCGGCCTTCTATGATTTGCCCTATCCATCCCAATCACCATCCTTCTTCCAGTTGTCATCTGAGCAACAAGTTACCTCTGCCTGCCATTCCTCCCTTTGCCAGAAGCATTAGACTTTTTCAAAATGGCTCTGCAATCAGCACCGCACATATGCTATCCCCTTTGCACCTTCAACTTGAATTCTCCGACCAAAATGTTGTATTGCCTCAAACATATGCATCGTTATGACCATATAACATCTACGCCGCCATACATTGCACAAAACTGGATGCCGGCATACTACAGGAAATCTTTCACATTATTCGCTATGGTCTTAGACCAAAAGACATCTGCAAACTTTCAACAGCGCATAGGATCCCTCCATGCGTATACTTAAAAATCCTACAATCTCTCTTATCACCATACCATATTTGTCTAATCAATACTCACAGCAGGCTTAACTACCTAATTTTGATCTTTAACTAGGCACTCATTACCACCACATATCTTCAACATCAAAATAGCAATCCTCCACTGCTTTGCAGTTTCACTCTTAAACTCCTTCTCATAAACCCTAGAGTGGCTAATTTTTCAACACCTAACACAATACCTCTCCACCCGAAGCCTACATCACCCCCTCCAATCACCACTTTGTTATCTTAACACTAAAGAAACTATACGCATTAAAGTAACTCAAGTTACCATCAGAGCTACTTTCCTGCTTTGTCCTATTCCTGGATCTTACTGCAACATTAACGGAGTCCCACGCATCTTTAACTCTTCCTTTCCATGCCACATCCAGCACAACGCTAGCTGTGTTCAGATGCTATCTCGCAGAATGCTCCATATTCTGGTGCTCCTCAAAATCTTATCACTCTCCATTACCTGTGAGAGTTCCACAAAGTCCAGTATTCTGCTCGTCACTTTACACAGCTCATTTTGCTAGATTTTCACGTTAGGATTACCATATCAGCTGTGTGCCAATGGCACCGACCTCATCTTCTCCTACCCGTCCATCAACTCTCTCCCCCCAGACTTCAATCTTGAGATCTGGCTGGTTCCCTTCCAGCTTCTCATGCTTATTCCATCAAAAACGTTAATTATCTTTTTCTGTTCATCCACTGTGGATGCAGTAGCATTCCTCCCCATCTCTTGCCATCCCTCCTCTCCACCATCTGACCCACGCCACTCCCTTTGGCTTACTCAGCTCAGAGCCTTGCCCTTCACTGTGGCACCTTTATTAGACTAGATGCCTTCCTCCAACATTAGGAGTTCGATTTAAAATCGTTAACGCCAGCAGCTCAAATCACCTATCTAGGTCTACTCTGCAAAACCTGCGACCAGCTACCTTATCTTGAACAGACTTGACTATTACAATAGCCTTCGCATCCAATTGCTGCGGCATCCTTCACCCCTTTTGAAAACCGAATTACTTTTGCCACATGCATACCCGGGTTCCCCTCACTAAACTGCTTAAATGCAGGATTGTCGTCAACACAAAGGAGAATTAGCTCCGAGATTCTCACTGTTGTATAAAAGTTAATTCACTACTTGCCACCTCTGTGTCTTTACAATGTCAGTCTATATATGAATATATGTTCACCACGACCAGCATCTCCTCGCCACCTTTTTATTCCCCTGCAGACTATTCCACTTTTGTGTGTTCACCCTTTCAGCCCCATTGCACTGAAATGCTCTTCAGGTGTTAAAAAAGTAATGCAGAGCCCCCCACTTCATTAAGGATGCCTCAATCAATGTATCTGCCAGAAACAATTCTGACAAGTATTACAAAGGTAGCAGAAGGAATTTAAAAATCGCACATCTATTTCAAGTAATTTACTGCATCTAAGTAATATAAAAGTGATGTTGCATCCAAATACACCATGTTACCTACAGCGTAAACAGTACTGCCAAAAAGAACAATTCATTACACATTTATAAACAGATTGGTAGCACATCTCAGTTTCACATACCCTTGAAAATTAAGACAGTTCACACCTGGATAACGTATAGCAAGGAATGTGTTGCAATATTGTCAAATCATTTATTGTAAACGTTTGTGTGTTTAGCATTAAAAATCTATTTCATACAGCAGAACAGCCAGCTTATTTCAACCTTTACAAATGACTTTTTCAAGGCTGTGTGGTGTAAACAAAGACCTTTAAATACATTATTTAAACCTAATGTCAGATGAAACAGCATGCCCACATGGCCATAGTGATAGGTCATGGCAAACCACCACCTCAAGAAGTGACAAGAAACAAGAAACCAGTCATTGTGAGATATATTGAAAGTATGTATCTTAGAAAAGTACTTTAGGTATACAAAAGAAGAACATAAAAGCTACTCTACATTAGTAGTGGGATGGAAAGTGACAGACATACTCCTGTGATAATTTTTGACAAGCACCGCAACACATAATTGAGTTACTGGTGTTATTTATGTACGAGCCTCTTACTAATCCCAAATGCATGGATTCCCCTAGCCTCGTTTTCATTAACCCCTTCGCTGCGGCGGCTATTCCGCCGCAGCGCTAAAGGGGCGGGGCGGCCGCGCGGCCGCCGCATGCTGGTGACAGAACCGCTCCGTCACCAGCTACAGTTGAGCTGTGCTGGTGACGGAGCGGTTCCGTCATGACCCGCCCCGCTCTTTAGAACGCCCGCGCAGGCGCGAAATCAGCGCCGCGCAGGCGCGGCGGCCGGGCCATGACGGAACCGCTCCGTCATCAGCACAGCTCAACTGTAGCTGATGACGGAGCGGTTCCGTCATCAGCATGGAAGGGGTTAAGTTATCACCAGCCAAACAAGCATTACATACCATCTTACTACTAGAATACTGCTTTTTTTGGTTGAAATGTGAACACAGGAAAGAAATACATATAACAGAAGAAAGAGTTCCTCCCAGATTACATTGCTGATTTAATGCAAGAGTGAGTCAATCAAACATATTAAAGTCTGTGCATCCCATTATATAAAGCAGAGCAAAGTAACAGTTTATGTAGAAACCCCCTGATAATTTTACCAAGAAAGGCGAATTAATAACTGCAGACCCCTTGTTGGGACAGGCTTGTCCACTGCTTAGTGGTACAAACCTGAAACCCTCAGGTGTAGGTTATCTGGTATCCTGTAATTTGTTTTACCCAGCACACATCAACATCTGATGTGGGCACTGACTAGACCTTTCAACGGATCATGAGACCCAGGGAAAGGCTCTGATGTCTGGAGGTGCGTAGCAAGAGCACTCTCTAGTCAACATGTGACTACCATTCAAGTCCTGGAACATATACATTAAGCAGTGGTGGCAGCATACCGATTTCCTGATCAATATTACTTTAGCATGCCTTTTTTCGTTTTAAGTAAAAGTGTGGGGGAATTATACTATTATGCAACACACTTGTTGCCGGCAGCGAGGTGGTTCGCGGACGCGAAGGGGTGGGATATGCAACTGCTGGCCAGGACAGCCACCGGGCAGATGCTACAGGTGGCGTTGATGAAGGGGAGGGGAGCGGACGCGACTCTTCCTTACGTGGTGCGGCATGCGGCTGCACTCTGGCAGCGATGTTTGGAACGGGTTCTGCGGCGGCCCCCTTCCATAGAGAGTTGTCAGATTGGATTTTGGCGCCTATTGTAGCTATGGAGGAACATATGTCCTTTCGAGATTGGAGGTACGAGGAGGCTGTGGAGACCTTTGGCCTAGGGGGAGGACAATATTTACATTACCGCGGTCTGCAGGAGGTGGTGAATGAGATGTGGCCCCAGTATCCAGAGGAGCCTAAGACCTCTTACACTTTGAACATCATCCTCACCTGTGGTAGGGGTCGCAGGTTGATTACCTTGCTTTACTCCGCACTCCGTCAGGACTCGGAGCCGCCTGCGAGACGGACCTGGGGGAGACACTGGATGCCGGGCAGCGCAGGCGTGTAGGGGGTCTCACACGTAAGGTCTCTTGTAACGCACGGTTTAAGCTCACACACTTCAATTTTATGCATCGCACATACTTACACCGGTCTCTTTACAGCGCATTGCGCCAGACAGGGAGGACACTTGCCCTAGGTGCGGTGCTGAGGGAGCGGGGTTTCTCCACTTGGCCTGGGAGTGCACCTTGGTGCGGGACTTTTGGACGGAGGTGGTAGGACGGATAGCCACTGCTACCGGCCTTAGCATAACCTTGACACCGCTCCACTGTTTGCTAGCTCTGGTCCCCCGGCCTCGGAGGAGGAAGGTCCCCTATAAACTATTACAGCTTATGTTGGTTCTGGCACGGCGCAGGGTAGCCATTACCTGGATGGGGCGGAGGGCCCCTGAGATATCTGCATGGCTGCGGGATGTCCGGGAGTGGTCGTTGGCGGAAGAGACTCATATGCAATGTACGCGTAGAGACGAGAAGTTGCAGGAAGACCTGTTGGCATGGAGAGTGATGTGCACTGCTGGTTTGACCTTGAGTGACTCTGAGGGGAATAGCTCAGAACTATTTACCTCTGAGGGATCGGGGACTGACGGGGAGGGGGAGGGTATTGGGGATGATTAGATTCGGATCGTCTTGGTGCGCTCGCCGCTGCCTTAAACTCACAGTTGCCTCGAAATGATCATACTGTAAGGTTGCTTTTACAAGCCCAAAAGCCTAACCGATGATCAGCGGCGTTTTGGTCCCTAATGTGCCTTGATGAGGTTGTCGTCCTGTATGCAACAGTTCTGTATGATGCCACAATTGGGGGGAATGTTTATGTTTTTCCTTGCATAATCAAAAATAAAGTTTAAAAAAAAAAGTAGAAGTGTGGTGCCTTTATCCCCACACAAGTACTTTTACTCTTGAATGTAATGTCCAGACCCTGCACTGGCAAATCTGCATAATCTATTCCTTAGAACTTGCATTTGGCTGATGGTGAGTGCTGTAGGTGAGAAGAGGACTCTTATTTATTCTACTGAAATCTATTTCTAACATGGCTTGTCCCTTTCTCGGCCCCCAGAGTGCTATTCCAAAAGTGTGATGACGACCAGGAGCAGAGTCTTCACCCTTCAAAGTGCTTATGTTTTCAGTGCTCCAGCTTAAAGACATCCTTGTCAATACCTGCTGTGAGAGCCATCACCTTAAAAAAAAGTCTGTGTCTAATCTGCAGAAGAAGGTACTTATCGAAAAGAACCACTTCAAACTGGTTCCAGAACAATGACAGGGGGAATCAACACTTTTTTTCTGGAAAAAAACTACAAGAGTGGTTCCAGTTTCTTCATGACTGAGGGAGGGAATGCAGAGTACTACTGAGATTCAGGCTTGGTGTCCCACACAGCCAGTCTCCCAGAGGTGGGGGACCATCACTTGAACTGTGCACCATTTTGCTGAAAGAGCTGTGGGTCTGCCGTAAGCTTGGGAGTCTGCCTGACTTGCGGAGACATGGGAGGGAGTGCCTGACCTTGCAGGAGTCGATTGCAGTGGAGGAAAGCCCAAGCTGGTGTGTCAAGAACGTGGGTCAGCTCGGAAGAGGAGACTAAATCAAGGAAGTATAACCAATGTTACTCCAAATTTATAAGTGGGACTCCCAGTGATGTTTCAGAACAAACTTAATTTATTTGTGCTGTCAACAGTCTGAGAAGGTGACCATCAGTGCAACTGTGACGTTGCAGCCCACTGGCATGAGCTAAATTACTTTGCTGACTCAGCAAGGAGCTGACACAGTGGTCTGAGGATCTGTAACCCCCGATGGAGATGGGTGTTCCTTGATATATTCAAGCAATGGAACCACCTGGGTATGAGCTGCTGTTTTGCTGGAACGCATTCCTTGCTCACCACAAGGAAAAAGAAAGCACAGTCAATAGCCCACCCTGCTGCTGTAAATTGCAAGCTGGACAACTCATGCTGCTGTTGCCTGGGTGATTCGCGCTCAAGATTTTCAAACACCCAATACTTCCTATAAACTAAGTGAACTTGATCACGGACTGTGCCACTATCACTAAACTAAAGTGGGAACCATGTTTTTCGACACATTGAAGCACTGAGAAATCCTTTTCATAGTGGGACATCATTTAAGCCAAATGCAAAAACAGTGCTTTGTTCCCAGTTTGCAGGGCCACAGAAGGCCAGGTCCTGAGGCATCAGAGGTAAAAGGCCCCCACCACAATGATTGAGGCCTAGTAATCCTTCCTTGCCTGATGGCCCCTGAACAGGTTCTAACACCAAAACTCTTGTCTCATGGCTATTTTGTGCCAAACTAAAAGGCCACAAGTTCACCCTGCCACTGTAGGCTCAGTAAACTATATATCTTATTGTGTCATTGTAACACCTGACTGATGCCACGGCACATGTTGCCACATGCTTGAACACAGGCTTGGAGCTCCCTGTGGGAGAAGTTGTGATGAAGATGATCATGCTGTTGATCAGGGACAAAATAGAGAAATTATGGAAATATTGGTTACCCTGATTGTCATATGCACTTACCTATGACATTCATATGGCAAAATATGCAACCCTATTAGGTCTCCAGGTACTGAACAACCCCGAGGGTGCCAATATACCGCAGTAGATACTGGTAACCTCAATCAATCAATCAAAGCATTTATATAGCGCACTACTCACCCAGAGGGTCTCAAGGCGCCCTGATACCAGATTAGCAAAGATGACATACTCACAGGCTTACTGGGTTAATAACCTTAACAGTACTCACAAGGCAGTGAGGTCTCATGGTGAGGATTCAGTGTGTAAAATACTGTGCTTGTGCCATATATCTGAGCCATCTTTTATATACCATTCAACATATGTAAACTATTATTCATTGTTAGTCCTTATAGGTTTAAAATAAGACTAACAAGTGCTGCAACAATAAAGAAGGGTCCACAAGTAATATCTCCTGGGTTAAGAGACAAGTACACTACTTTCCTCCCCAAAAACGTGGCAAGTGCTCTATGAGAGTATCAAGGGAAACCCTAGGTTCTCCATTTGGAGCCGTATTTTAATCCTGCTCTGTGCAATGCACCGGTGCAGACTGGGATTGTGTTTCTTTTTCCCCTCTACCACAAATGCATTAACTCAAAACATGTCAGTTAATACATGCGCTGTATACAGCAAAGCTTGGAAACACAGGCCAGTAATGGCCTCTTTCTGTTTCGAAGCTCTGCTGTTCGCAACACATGCATTAACTTGGAGATGCTTCAGGTAATGCATGCGCCGTAAACTGGAGAATGAACCGCACATATCCCTTATGGAACTGCACAGCACACAAAATGGGATCATGGTATGGCCCCAGATGCTTAGTAAGTGTGTGCATACCCGGCTCTGATGCCTGTTACCCTGAAAAAAAAAAAAAACAACAACAAACACACACACACACACACCCACACCCACCCACACACACCTCTTTGCGTCCATAGTTTCAATCCCTTTACTCCCTCCACCCACTCGGCTTTGCTGTTCCAGCCTCTTACCTTCCTTGCACACAAGACTCAGCCGCTGCGTCCAATCATAACCAGTTTCCTCCCTCTGGACACCTGGCTCCTAGCCCACCCACCCTAACAATACACTACCCTCTCTACTCTACCCGTCCCAACCGTGTTCTGTCGTCTGTGCCAGTACTTTCTTTTGTTAGGTTCTGGTTTTATTTAAGCAGCCGCCTCAGATGAGATAATGGCGGACGTGATTTTCTTTTGTTTATTGTTTTTAATCGTTGACAGCGGGTCAGGCCTGCTTTCACTTTAATAATAGCGGGCACACCCTGCTAAATATGTAAAGTGGTGGCTGCACTTTTGTTTTCTTATGCGCACATCACCGAAAAGAACTTACAAACATTGATTTCATACTTTGTAATAGCGCGGCATACCGTACTTTCGCTTTCTTTGTATCGGACGCGCTCTGTGCCTTCCAACACTGCTGCGTCCCCGGACTCACATGACACCCCCTGACCCGCCCCCACTACTCGGCAGCAGAAGCCAGAAGTAGAGGTGCCACAGTAAGGTATAAGGAAACAATGTATTGGGTGTGGCCAAACAAGGTCACTGTAGAGAGGCTGTGTAACTACAACTAGGGACAGAATTGTTTTTTGTTTATTGGGTCAGTATACGCGGAGTCAAAGTGTGGGTTTGCGATTGGCTGTGAGAACCAGCATAGTCGCTCATTGCGTGATACTTTTAGAGACAGTTGTGCCACTGGTCAGGAGGTTGTAGTACTTCCCAGTCTTCCATAGGAGCGCCAAGAGGTAATCAAAAGCCCTGCAGCGACGCTGCTTCACCAGACGTCGACTCTGCCCGAAAAAGAGTTTGTAGTATCATCCGTTTCCAACACCTAGAGTGCATCTAAAGCAGCATCGATTTATTTCTCCCCACCACGCGTACTTTAGTTCAGCACACAGACTGCACACAGACTGACCACAAAAGATATGACTGACATGCAGAACTGCACCTACAAGCCTCCAGTAGCGATTTATCGTTTCTTTTTTCCATCAGTACAATACATTTGTACTTTCACGTTTTTTTCAACTTTATATGCGTAGCTACCATTTTGCAAATGAATCTGTCTGGTTGAAACGCAACTGATGCTCATATAAAGCGCTCAGATACCGTCGGGTCAATTTCGTACTATATAAAACTTCTTAAACAAAAAAAGCATTTGGAATGCAATAGGTCTCACATTACCAAGAGTTTAACCTATTGGCATTGTAAATGACAAAGCCTTAGACTTAGGCTCTAAAAACAAGAACATAAATAAAAGGCATTGTCATTTACAATGCCAATAGCTCATGTAACTGCGAGACCTATTGCATTGCAAATGCTTGTTAATTATGTCAATAGTTGAGTCCTCGGTGAACGTGTCTTCGATTTGATGTTATTTGTGATGGTATCGAAATGGATGACCGCTGGACATAATATGTATAATAAGAGTTACTTGCAGAGTCCAAAGTAAACCTCCGTTAGAGATCACAGGTCTATTCCTCAGTTTTTAACATTGTAACTGTAGCAAACGCATAAGACATTTCTTAGACTTCTGAAATGTGATTGAATGTTGGGCTGTTCTTCTGGTCTGAGTGATGGCTAACACAGAATGGTGCAGTGTTTCCTCTCAGGGTCATATCCTGCTATTAATCATTCAGACAAACATCAAAAACCAGTCGTAGGTAAATAGTGCCATGATCTCTGCAACTCTTCCCATGTCTTGACACTATCCAAGAAATACCTAAAACTATTTACAATAATGGGTTCATGTATTAACAACAAAAAAAGGTTTTAAAAAAGTGATGGCACCCAGCAATAACGAGTGTTCAAGAAATTGGAGCTATAGGCTTTTCGCACCAAAAGCCTTTTTGGTTGCTCTCTGATTTGCAAGTGTTTCAAAACCTCATGTACCCTTTTAAGGGCAGTTGTGATTATTAATTCTGCCTTAGCTGTATGTACTTTAAGGTTTATTTCCTATGAACTGCTGGACTCTTCGATGTTCACATAGTAACACGTTTCGTCCATTATCCTATTGCTGACTATTGAGAGATGCATTTTTAATAACATTCTCCCTCAGTATGTGTGCACAGCTCACCATTTGGGTCTGACATATTGCTTCTCAGGTGGTTGGCCGCCAAGACTTTCAGTGCTGCAAATTGCTCTGCCGTCATGTTTAGCTGTACCCCACTTTCACTTTTTCTCTAGCCAGTAACTGAAAGGCAATCACAGCCACTTCATTATCAAGATGTTCTGTTAAATAAGAATTAGTACAGCAAACGCCAGAAAACAACTCGAGTTCGATCACTATCCCTACCTTGGGCACAAAGCTGTTCCCAGACTGCTCAGGTTCCCCTTAAGTAATCTTCTTCTGCATTAATTCACTAAACTAACGAACATTCCTCCTACTTCTCACAGCCAGGTAATAGGACATAATACACTCAAAACCACTTGCAAATTACACAACTAATTACAAAGTTCAAATCTAACCGATCACTAATACATTTTCTATAACGTGACAGGTTTTTACTGTACCTCATGTTCCAGAGGGAGAGGCCCAAATGACTTATATAAGCTTTCGAATAGTACCATTAAGGGGAACAAATGACGATGTGTAGCACTGGTGAATATTTTACCGACTCCTAGGTAACACATGACTAATTTGTTGAACATAGGACGACTGTTCACTCAACACTAGCTATTTGTTGGAAGGCTACAATTGTTGACTTTACAATATAATTTGTATGTACTACAGACGAGACTGAATTTCTTGCCTTGTCTCTAAATATGATGTCAACAGAATGCATAATTAATAAAAATGTAATAAAAAGTTAGTGGGCGGACAGTTTGGGTCTCGGGGACGCCTGGAGACTGTGGCACCCGACTGTTAGGCACTACACCCACACTTCTGCCTCTCACCACACTCATGCAAGCCTAGAATATGCTTTCCTGCCGGTTCAGGACTGCTGAGCGCTCCAGGCGATCTCCATCCTCCTGAGGGGCCTGTCGGACCATTCCCCAGTGCTACTTTATGTAGGGGCCCTTCCCCCATCCTCCCGGCCGCTCTGGCTACTCAATGCTTGGTTCCTCCAAGATGAGGAGTTCAAGGACAGCATTGGTGCTAAACTCAGTGCCTACTTTGCCACTAACCCAGGGCTCTGTGTCCTCCTCTCGCACCCTTTGGGAGGCAAGGGGGGGTTCGCCAAAGGCCAGCTGATACTCGTCCGCGAGGCACGTGATTCCCAGCTAACACAACTGGAAGCACAAGCCACCCCGATTGAGGCGCTGGACCCCGGGGATAGATCTGAAGTCCAGGAGCGGAGACTGGCGTTCCTGCGAGATGAGATTTGGCAGACCTCCCTGGAAGCTGCAAAGCTTCTTTGGCGTTCGTCTGTAGCTCGAGTGTACGGCTGGGGAGAAAAAAATGGGAAGCTCCTCCATTGCCTCGCCACTTACCCCATGGTCAACCGTATCATACCTGAAATGGCGGACATAGGCGGAACGCTCCACCGTGCGCGGTTGACAGTGGCCCAATGCTTTGCCTCTTACTACGCTACTCTATACTCGGTGCGGCCACCTGGCCCTTCACTCTCTGACCTCCTCCAACGGGAGGAGCCCCCTCTTCCACGTCTTAGCGATTCTGACGCGGCTGCGTTGGATCTCCCACTCACCCCTGAGGAGGTGTCTGACGCTATTTCGAGCTTTGCGGCTGGTAAGACTCCTGGGCCGGACGGACTCCCGCTGGAGTTTTATTCGTTCTATCGCGACACCCTGCTTTCACCTCTAGTAGCCATGTACAAGGAGGCGGGAGTGCGGCTCATTTCGGCTGGAGACGGACCTCGCTACCATGGCAAGGATCCCTAAGTCCCAGCCCCCCCTTGCAGTACTGCTCGGACTACCGTCCCATTTCACTTATCAATACGGAGCTCAAGATCTTTGCTTCCCTACTGGCCAATCGCACACGCCCACATTTAACTAACCTTGTACACCCTGACCAATGCAGCTTTATGCCTCTCTGAGGGACTAGACACTGTATCCGACGCCTTCACCTTGCCCTTGCGAATCGGCACCTGCTGACCCCCTACTTGTCCCTTCTCCTTATTGACTTTGAGAAGGCTTTCGACTCTGTTGACTGGAGCTACTTGGACGCGGTGTTGGTCCAGATGGGCTTTGGCACTACTTTTCGCAATCTGGTGCAGTTACTATATCGCCGTCCCCGGGCGCAGGTCCTCGTTAATGGCGGGCTGTCCTGCCCCTTCCCCACTGGACGGGATACGCGGCAGGGCTGCCCTCTTTCCCTGATCCTTTTTGCTCTAGCTATGGAGCCGTTCACTTGCCTTGTCCGCAGCGACCACTCCCTGACTAGCTGGAGATGGCCCGGCCTAGGGGAAGAGGATAAGATCGCATTATACGCGGACGACATGCTGCTGTTTTTGGCTGACCCTGCTCGCTCGGGAACTCGCTGCCTTCGGGCACTGGCCATTTTTGAACAAGCCTCCGGCCTGCGGCTTAACCCGTCCAAGTCCGTCCTCGTCCCCTTACATCTTTCACGCAAGTGCTTTTATTGGCAGTCGTCGATTCCTCTTCGGCCGCTGTCTTTCAAGTACTTTGAGATTTGGATCTCCCTTCTTCCTGACCTCGCATGGGAGCTCAATGTCATCCCACTGGTCAAGTGGATCCGCGCCGACCTCCTTAAGTGGCGCACACTGCCACTGAACCCTTTGGGCAGGATCGCCCTATATAAAATGATGATCCTCCCCCGTTTTTTGTACATGCTCCAGAACACCCACCTCTCCTTTGCTAGATCTTGGTTCCGGGAGATGTATGGCATGGCCACAAAATTCCTTTGGGGGGCGTCGGAGGTCCAGGCAGGCCCTGGCCCAATACCGAATCCCACCTTTTGATGGAGGTCTCGGAATGACGAACCTCTACCTCTACTACTTAGCGACTCGTCTACTTACAATCCACGATTGGTTCAATGGCGGCTGGACCGACCCGGCGTATCGCTTGGAGCCCCACATCCTGGGCTTCTCCTCTATCCAGTTGATGCTTTACGGGGCTACGGCTCCTCATGCTCTTCCAGAGGTCACACGCAGAGCATTCTTGGCTTGGCATGCATCATTACGACATACTCAATGGGTGGGTACGCTGACTCGTTACACTCCCTTGTGGTGTGGCACCAGACTTCGCAAAGTTGCCACCCTGCCAGGGTTCCGGCAATGGGACCTCATCGGGATATCCTTGTTGGGTGGCATCTGGAGTGGTACCCATATCAGATCCTCTCAAGACTTACAGGCTAGGCATTCCCTCCATACCTCTCAATTCTTTTGCTACTTACAGCTGCCCAAGCCCTTCACTCCCACATTCCAGATGGCACGTCTCTGCCAGAATAAAGCCCGCCTGAGGCGCAAGTCCTGACCGGAGATCTCGGGAGGGGCAGAGTCTCTCAGATCTACCGCTCACTCGTCAACAATACCCCCAACTCCCTTTCCCTGCTCCAAGAAAAGTGGGAGGGCTGGCTTGGGGTTCTAGAGGATGAGGACTGGAGAGACGCCCGGATTGCCCTTAGGACGATTGCGGTATCAGCAAGACTGCGCCTGGTCCAAGTCTATTTTTTGCACGCCGCCTACCTTACACCTCTGCGTCTCCAAGGCGCTGGGCTTTGGCCCGATGCTAACTGCCCCCGCTGCTCCCACCCCCGCGTTGACTTTTATCATATGGTGAGGCTCTGCAATGCAATTCAGGGGTATTGGGAATTGTTAACTCAAGACCTGACAGGGGTCCTGGGCTGGGAGGTGCCCCTTGATCCCATGCGTGTTCTACAGGGCGTCACCAACGGTCTGGACGGTTCCAGGGCTGAGAAGCTCTTCCTCAATATGAGTTGGTGTTTGCTCACTGGCTGGACACCGCCCCTCCCACTACCTGGCGCCGGGGGGGTGGACTGATGTGCTGCTCAGGAGTGGCCTCTATACGTAACCAGATGGTGCCCCGAGAAATTCCGGCACATGTGGGGGAAATGGGTTGGGGTACTCTCTCCAGGTGCACGTGGATATGCTATTTTGGATTTCTTTCTGTGATCTTGATGTCATTGCGATGTGTTTGTCCCCTATCCTGCTCATGTACTATGTAGCTCTGAATGGTGCAGTTTGTTGTCACCGGACATCGCCTTCCTTACAGAAACTTGGATGAACACATCATCAGCACCCGACATCGCTATAGCCATCCCGGACGCTTACAAGATCACCCGAAAAGACCGCACCAACCAAACAGGAGGAGGCATCGCCATTGTCCATAGGAACACCATCAAAATCACAACCAGCATCGACGATAATCTTGCCAACGCCGAACATCTCCACTTCCAGATCCACACCGACCCTAGGACCACACTTAGAGGAACCCTCATCTACAGGCCTCCAGGAACCCGTACTCAATTCAGCGATGACATCACTGACTTCGTCAGCCCACATGCCCTCGCCTCCGAGAACTACATTCTATTAGGAAACCTCAACTTCCACCTTGAAAACAAACACGACAGCAACACCAACTCCCTTCTGGACAACCTGGCCAATCTCGGACTCAAACAACTTGTGTACACCCCCACCCATGTAGCCGGACACACGCTCGACCCTATCTTCACCTCCAGCAAGCACATTTCCTTCGACCGCACCACAGCCCTCCATTGGACGGACCACAGCTGTGTTCACTTCAGCTACAAAACCACCTTGACCCACAACCGCCCACAACCTATTCCTCGAAGAAACTGGAACAAAATCACCTCCGACCAACTCCTCACATCACTCAACCATAACCCTCCCACCCTCTCATTGGACCCAAACCAAGCGGCCACCAACCTCAAGCAATGGATCACCCACAGCGCTGACGAATTAGCACCCGTGAAAAAGCACCAGATCAATTCAGGCAGCAAAAAGGCCCCCTGGTTCAAGGATGACCTTAAAAAATCCAAGAAGCTATGCCGCACCCTAGAGAAAACATGGAGAAAAAACCCAACCACCGACAACATGGCCACCCTCAAGGCGGCCACCCGCAAACACCACCAACTGATTCGATCCATCAAGAAATCAGCTTTCAAGGATCGTCTCGACAACAACGCCCACAACATCAAGGAACTTTTCAACATCGTCAAAGAATTCACCAACCCCGCCGAAGCATCTAACGACATCACTCCCTCCCAAGACCTCTGCGATGCGTTATACTCCCGGCGAACAACCCTCCCCACCCCCTCAGATCCTACACCGCCAACTAACAACCTCAGCATCTGGAACCCAATCACCACCGAAGACACCATCCGCCTAATGAACTCAATCCTCTCTGGCTTGCCAACCGACCCCTGCCCCCACCACATCTTCAACAAAGCTGACTCCATCATCGCACCCCATCTCCGTGATGCCATCAACTGTTCGTTCAACTCTGCCCCCTTCCCAGAAAGCTGGAAACACGCCGAACTCAGCGCCCACTTAATAACCCACAGCAGACCCCTCTGAACTTAAAAACTACCGACCCATATCCCTCCTCCCCTTCCCCGCCAAAGTCATCGAGAAAGCCGTCAACAGCCAACTCGCCGCCTTCCTTGAATCCAACAACTCCCTCGACCCCTCACAGTCCGGCTTCCGAGCCAAACACAGCACCGAAACCGCCCTCATCGCAGCTACAGACGACATCCGAACGCTACTGGACAACGGAGAAACAGTGGCCCTCATCCTACTCGACCTCTCCGCCGCCTTCGACACAGTCTGCCACAGCACCCTTATATAACGCCTCAACAACATCAGCATACAAGGAAAAGCCTTGGACTGGATCATCTCATTCCTCGCCGGGAGAACTCCAAGAGTCCGACTTCCCCCATTCAACTCAGAGGCCACTGAAGTCATCTGTGGAGTACCACAAGGATCATCACTCAGTCCCACCCTCTTCAACGTTTACATGAGTCCACTCGCCTCCATCGCGCGTCAACACAACCTTAACATCATCTCCTACGCCGACGACACCCAGTTAATCCTTTCCCTCACCAAAGACCTAACACCGCCAAAACCTATCTTCACGAAGGCATGAAAGAAGTAGCCGAATGGATGAAACATAGCCGCCTAAAACTCAACTCAGACGAAACGGATGTGCTCATCCTAGGATCCTCCCCCTCTGCCTGGGACGACTCTTGGTGGCCTTCCGCTCTGGGCACAGCACCCACACCCACAAACCACGCACGCAACCTGGGCTTCATCCTAGACTCCTCTCTCTCGATGTCAAGACAAGTCAGCGCAGTCTCATCCTCCTGCTTCAACGTACTTCGTATTCTCAAAAAGATCTTCCGCTGGATCCCCCTCGAAACAAGAAAGACTGTCACCCACGCACTGGTCACGAGTCGACTGGATTATGGTAACACACCATACGCCGGAATCACAGCAAAACTACAGAAAAAACTCCAACGCATCCAAAACGCATCAGCGAGACTCATATTGGACATCCCTCGCCAAGATCACATCACCGGACACCTAAAAGACCTCCACTGGCTTCCCGTCAACAAGAGAATTACATTCCGTCTTCTCACCCAGGCACACAAGGCCCTCTACAAACTAGGACCCGAATGCCTCAACACTCGACTGTCCTTCTACACACCCACCCGCCAATTTAGATCGTCCAATCAAGCCCTCGCCGCAGTCCCGCGCATCCGAAAATCCACCATGGGTGGCAGATCCTTCTCCTTCCTGGCGGCCAAGACCTGGAACTCACTCCCCACTCACCTCCGCCTTACTCAAAACAACATCTCCTTCAGAAAAGAACTTAAAACCTGGCTATTCGACAAAAATTGAACCCCCCCTTCCCCAAGCGCCTGAACTTGAACTTGAACTTGTTGTCGAATTCAAATTCAAAATCCAATAAAATTGTTTGTCAAAAAAAATTTAATTAAAAGATTTAAACCAAAAAGTCAAGGGGAACAAAGAGAGATGGCTTACAAATGTTAATAATCCCATAGTGTAAATCTTTCCTTTCTGGAGGAATTTTACATTTTTAGTGAATTACCTGTATAACAGTGATTATGAGAAGCTAGACAGTGTTTTGGAGAGAGCAATGGAGATAGCTCTGGAAGCTAACTGGTGCTAAAGACTAAGCCATGAAGATTGCTCTGGAATTGCATCTCTGTTGAATATTCTAAATGAGCTCCAAACACATGGGTTCCCAACGCTGTCAGCCACAATATGACGATTAGAGTTTTCTCAAATGAGGTTTTTAACAAGCTTCTCGAGCTTGTTATAAAGGTTATTGACCAGGTTGCCACATGCTTAACGTTAGTTAAAAGGATACGTGCAACTAAATTTTGGTGGTGGACTAGTATGTGGAATTGTATTTAACTTTGATTAAACGGTGACTTGCAATGGCAGAGAACATACACATGGATTTCATAGCAAAATGAAGTCCACCTAGGCCGAATTTCAAAACTACTTTTAAAGTCATGCAAAGCCATGTTTGCATGTTGGCATGGTGCATCTATTAATGTGAGGGGGGCGAAAAGCAGTCAAAGCCCACATTGCTTAAAAGGTCTAAAGTTCAATCTCGACCAAAGTGGATGTCCTCAGCCCCTTGAAAGCGTTTTTGGAAATATATATTTGCTTCATCCAAAACGTCAAAGGATTACATTTAAGAATATAGCTACCATATCAAATTACAAAACAACGAAGAAGAGAGCTGCCTTATAGTTTTATGAAGAAACAAAGATCAACAGCCTGTAAAATGTTTTGACTATGAAGTCTCAGGATTTCAACTGCTTAACTATAGAGGACATCTCTGACTAAAAGATGAAAATTGTAGCAATGAAGATATGTAATGTAACAAAATATGGCAAGTGTTAAACCACATTTCTCCTTAACATAAAGCTCCTGTCTAAACCGGGTACTGGGTAGCAGCACGTTCCCAAATAACACACTACTTTAGGTGTTTCCAGCCGGTCGCGAAAGCTGCCTGAATACACTTCGAACTACCTTGCGAACTGCGGTCTGGCCGCCCCCCGTCCCTGTACGTTTGGGGATAACGCTGTAAATTTAAGATTCATTTGAACTTAAATTAGTTCCATTCTCGCCTTTGACCATCGGTACCATGTCCATCGTGTTACTGGACTAGGCACGATCGATTACGACTGCCCGTTGTGTACCAACTAGTTTTGGATTGATTCCCTACTCTGAGCAGAAATTCTCATCTCGAGGTGCAACGCCCAACTGATCTGGAATTGCGACACCTTTCCAATTTTATTTGGTGCTTCCCCGCCCCCTGTCCCTACAACCGTCCTGAAGAAGACCCGCAGCAGAGGTCGTGACTTTCCCTTATTGCGCCAGGGTCGAAACGTCGACGATCCCCCCGTTACTTCCTTAAAGCCTACACCTGCCCCTTCCTGTCCCCTTGTATAATATTGTATATAGATTGTGAATGGGTAGGCTTTACATGTGCAATGTACAAATAATTTCTCTGTTGCACTAAATTACTTCAAAATCTATACTTACACCTTCCTTCACTTGAGCACCAACTCTTTTTCCTTTCCTTTCTCTTGTTGCTGAAATTTTATGAATTTGTAAATAAACTGCAGTAGAAATTGTTGTATACACTGTTGTGTTGGGTCTCCTGTATTCTTGAACTGAATTAAGCTAACAATACATCTCCATGTGTTTGTATGTTCAGATTTAGTCTGACTATGTGTTGACTGTGAAGAAATAATATTCACATCATTAATTGTGTTTAAAATTTGTATCTAGGACCACTTTCTTTATATATATATATATACAGTTACCCAGGTCCTATTGATTTCTTGGGTCTACCCCATTGTTTTCAATGGTCAACACTTTTCAGCACATACTGTCTAACAGATGCTGAAACATCTACGCCATAGTAGTGTTGGTTTCTGACCTTGTTAACGCCTTAACCGCGGCGGTTTTTCCGGTGCGGGCGTTCTATTGAGTGGGCGGGGCTCCGTCGGCCGACGGCAGCACCCGCGAGGTAGTGCTCCCGTCGGCCAACGGCCGACAGGAGCACGGAACGGGTTAATTAAATTGAGTTTACAGCATAAACTGCATTTATACAGCACTCTGCTGCCCAGGAAGAGCGGCATTGTGCTAGAGGAGGGCAGAAAAGGTGTGAAGAGCTTACAGAATGTAGGCCAAAAATAGCCCAGTCTTAAGGATTTTCCAGAAAAACTGTAGTTTAGATTCTTCACCAAATTCAGAGGAGAAAACATTCTAGTGTTCGGTTGAAGAAAACAAGCATTAGCAAAGCCAATAGGTCTTGCCTTTCTCAGAACAGCGTTAGCCTAACTTTTGGCTATGCCAATGGTTCTTGCCGGGTGTGTTGGTTATTGCTTACTGACTAATGGGATTAGTCAGGTGCTCTCTAATGAAACAATTTCATGCATTTGCTCCAGTTTCTTTGTGGTAGATTAATTTAAAAGAAGTTACATAAGGTTATTAGTACTGGCTATGTGAGTTCATGCAAATGATCGGTGGGATTAAAGAAACAGGCTAGAGGAAATAAAGTACTGTAAACGTTTAGATTATGACTCTCAAAGAAGGAGCAATTGTAACGTTTGAAATCAGGTGGGTGCAATTTGCAGAAATACATAGTAGAAAATTAGTCAAACACCAGTGACTTAGAGTGGCCTGTTCTCAGAGAGTAAAGGCATGCTGAGGATTCAAAATAAGGAGATGGTTATTTAAAGAATAAATGGAGAAATAACAATCAGATATTTAAATTCAGAGACTACTTTTTATGTAGGGTGTTAGGAACATAAAGGAGGCTTTCTGAGATACCATGCTCGCTGGGAAGTGACCATGTTTTGTTTTCACACTACTTTTTTACTCTGAGTAAAGTCAGAGGAAAATATAATGCATGCAACACACTTTATTGCTGTTGCCAGCAGCAAAATATACATATACATGTTTAGAACCTGAGGCTCGATTCAGAAATGTGTAGTAATGTAAAATCTTACTGCTAGCGATCCATTTAACTCACCATCTGGTGTATTAACTCAAGTATTACCACCACCATACTATAACAAGTAAGCGTTGATTCCACATCCACATTCCAGTGGAGTTACCATGTCCATCAGTAAAAATTGTATTTTACCTTACTGCCCACCACTAAATCAGACCTAATAAACTTTTCCACAAAATATCCAAATTCAATAAAATCTATGTTCACTTATTAACTCTCCCGTATCTTTCTGCTCTTCTCCATCAGTCAAATACATTGTGTGGTTTGCATTCTTAGGGCTAGGCCCCCTTCTGTCAGAGGCACAAGTGATTAGGAGATGTAATTACTTTGGCCTGTTTGCACCACTGGTTAGCATATCTCTATCTAATGTGGGCTAACTGAAGCTCACATTATTTGGCATTGGATAGGAGTTTATACTTTAGGTTCTGCCCGCTGTGGGGGTTAGCTGAAGAGTTTCTGCTGGTGACTCGTCTGAATTAATCCTGCTTAATCAGAATGTTGGATATGATGCTGATTTATTTACTAAAATGGTCATCCACAGTACAGGAAGTTGCCATGGTCTATGTGGGAAAGGACAAGGGTTCGGACTACATACAAGTGGTCTTCATAGAGATGCGAGGAATTATTTGGGCAATTTTAGTTGGAAAATCGGTGTGCCTACTATTCCTATATGAAATACTAGACTGAGACTGAACTTGGCTTCTCAAATGGTACCAAGGTTTTTGATCTTGGTTTTGATTAATGCAGGTGTCAACTACGACAAAATTGGTGAGATATAAATGGAGCTGCTATTTCGTAAAAGGTGGGGTGACCTAGAACCAGAATTTCTGTCTTGCATCCTTTTTAGAATTCAGGTTTCAATAGCTTTATGGGCAATTTAGAAGTTAGAAAAAGGCTTTCTTGACCTATGGCTTGCATGCATATATGTCCATTGTTTACACAGTAGTGGAAAAGAAGTTTTAAATCTTAGATGATCCGGGAGTGGTTTACTTTATACACTGATGAGCAAGAGCGACCAGGGAAAAACTTGCGGATCTGCCTTGACACAGGCAAGTAGAGTGGGGACTGCCCACTCCTAACGACCCTTCAGAGGCACCTGTCACTCCTGAGGAGGGCCAGAGAGGCTTGGTGCAGGCAACAAAGTTTCAGAATTGCTCCATCTTCCATGCTAAATGGGCAGCAAAATGCCTACAGTACCCAGGGGCCCGGTGTGGCTCACAAAACAAAACAGGGCCAGAACCATCCACCCCTGGGCAGGGACTAGGAGAAGAACAGGTGGTCCACAGGCACAGGTGTTGTTCACTGAAGTCATAAACGCACCAACCAAGCATGAATGGACATGCCCTTCAAGCGGGCAGCAACCGGGGTCCACGTGAGGAGCAAGTTTAGTGACTCAGGTGTCACTCCTACACAATCTACAGCCTTCCAGATGTGCTATACATCCCAGTTTTTCATCCTTCGTCATCTGTGGGCAATCATGTACTCTTCTCCTAGCACCCTTACCAGTATGGGGGATAAATCAAGTCCTGTGTGGAACAGGGGCGAGCCGGCCCACATGTCACTGAGCAATGCAGGAATAAGAAACTTATCTTCTCCGGCTTCATGTAATTGGGCCTGAAAAAATTATTTGAACCATTCCTTGTGATTTGCCATTATGACAACTACTTATTGCAGTTGTGTAGAAGCACAAGAGAGTGCACTGTGTCAAAAATGGAGGACAGATTGAGCAGGATAAGAAAATAGAGCAATTCATGGTCAGCCGTCCTGGTACATTATTGTAGATGTTGATGAAGCAGTTAGTTCATGCCCGTGTTTCGTGTAGAAGCCCATTTAATTGGAATCTAAAAGCTGGATTCTAAGTAGATTTACAATAGATGAGAGAGGACCTCTAATACATAATTAAAATACAAATCGAAGGGAGCCATGCGATGGGGTGGTATTTTTTTGGGTGAGATAGGGACATGTAGTATTATTTTAGGAAAGGTGATCCTAGAAATTCCACTGATTGCGGGTATTTGTTTATGAATGCTGTGAGGATCATGGCCACAGTTTCTTCATATTTAGCAGTGGCATTTAGAACAAAGAGGTCGTCTTAGTTCTCACATGGCATACATTTGATTCCAATACACTATTCAACAAAACTATGCTCTACTGAGCATTCAATTCAAAAAGGGGGTGGTGATGAACAGAGTGTCTGAATTAAGCAGACCACTCTTACCCAGTCAAGAGATCAGGGCTTGATCCATCACAGTTATTTAGCTCACTGCATCACCCCAGTTCAGAACCTGGCTATATACAAATTAGTCTGACCCAGTGCCTCATGGGAACAGGGCAGACCAAACTACCAAGCCAATTCTTCACCGGAAAGGAGACAAGCTTCCGGGGACCGGTTTCTGGCATTTCAGCCGTCGTCGGCCCGGCTTGCTTGAATCCTGGTGGTGCAGTGAGCAAGGGACTCATGTCTGAGTATACCCTGCCACACTTGTGGTGGCCAAAAACGATTCAAAAAGGGGGTGGTGATGAACAGAGTGTCTGAATTAAGCAGACCACTCTTACCCAGTCAAGAGATCAGGGCTTGATCCATCACCGTTATTTAGTTCACTGCATCACCCCAGTTCAGAACCTGGCTATATGCTACTGAGCATTCATACCGATGATCTGAAATGAAAGATTCTCATGCATATTTCTAAGTTGCCAATTTAAACAAGTACTGCCAAAGCCCATTGGTTTGAGGTTAATATGGTGTGCGGATCTGGCATGCGCATGCCATACAAACTTCAAATCTATTGTACTAAATCGCAGGCAAAAGTATTGGAATAATGTATGCTACAAAAAAATGACAGCTTAATTTTCAGTAGCATTCATTTTACAGAGGCTTTTGTCAATGCTTCCTCTCCAGTGCCACCTAGCCACTTGGCAATTGATTTCAGAAGCAAAACAGTCCTTGATGCATTGTAAAACACACCCTCATCCAGTCGGCCAATAGAACATTTTTAAAACTGAAATATTCCTGTGGGCTCATCAAAAGGTGCGATTAACAATGTCTCAAGCTGATGGCTGGGTGTTCCAGGGCAAAAGCCGCTAATGTATGAAGGATTTTCACCCAAAGGCCCATAAAGTATACAATACAATAAGTTTGCCATGACAGGGTCAAGGGCCATTCAAGTAAAACCATAAAAAAGGTGTTTTGTGAGGATATGTTCTTTTCCAAAACTTATCTGTGGGGGTTATAGAGACCCACACATGTCATACGTTCTCACATATGGACAATATTGTTCTGCCTGGTGGCAGTGTGGAATTAGGGGATGAATTAATCAACTGGACACAAAAAAAACTAAGAGTGAAGATTATGAACCAAGTGACAACAGAGTGGATGAAAACATGTATACCTCGTTGGGAAAAAATGGTGGGCTCCAAAATGTGAAAATTATGAGGACAATCTTGAAGGAAATAAAATAATGAAAGACTGACAAAAACTGATGAACATAATAAAAGTTGATGACTCATCAGGAAGTAATGATATACGTTTCAGGACTCAGAGGAGGCTAAACTATCAAATAGGAGGACAATGGAAGAGAACTGGTGGGTTTGAGATTGGTTTTAAACTGGATCTACAATGGGGAAATATGTCTGGGTAGGCCTGACTCAGTGGAGTTTCCTCATTTATTTCTCAGAGTGTTAATTGAGAATTTCTTATTAGGTGCAACATCTAATGCTATTTCACTGTACTACTGAGTAATACGCGATAAGTAAGACTAACAACTAGAAACAGCAAGGTACTACCGAGGGAACACACTAGTTTAAGAAGACTTTCTACATTTTAGAAGTTGAGATTCTTTACTACCGGAGTGTCGTAGGGAGTTACAGAATCTTGCTGCAGTCAAAGAAGCCCTGTCTTAGGCTCTATCCAATATGTCTTTCGAAATTGCAAGAATACAAACAATGGCAGATTTAAGATCATGGCAAGAAATGAAGCCAGTATCTGGGTTCAGGGACCTGTCTTGTGTGTGGGCTATCTACCAGCAGTGTGTGGGTATAGCCGTTCAGAAAGAAAATAATTTTTCTTTCTTGTTTTCCCCTCACTCACCGGAGTTTCCTCACGGTGACATGCTTCATCATCGGGGTCATCCCAGTTCTCTACGAAAAGGGGCGTGCTGCGACTCTCGAGCTACGAAGGAGCACTGTTATGTGAAGGACTATGTGTGGTGAGAGTAAGTGGAGTGGATGTGTGTGTGAGTGTTAAAAATACCGTGCTAGTGGGCCTCAATGTTTTATTCTGCTCCTAGACCGGTATGTTAAAAGTGGGGTTTGTACTGTAGACCAACCTGTGATGTGGGTTGGTTCAGTATCTGGTCAACATGTTTCACGCTACCCCTAGCGTTTCGTCAGGACCATACAGGGACCAGCCCTGTATAATGCCACTCCTAAAAAACCTAGATTTAGGATTCAAAGAATCAATTAGTGCAAAGGAATATTTACAGTGAAAGGCGCTGTTCCAACTTGGTACACGCGTTGGTTTCGTTCAGTGGTGAACCTGAAAAAGATATGAACAAAAAATGTTAACAACTACCTCGCCCCTTTCTCAGCCGAGATCGGGGTCTTCTAGTCCTTCAAAACGTGCAATTGTCCATGCACGTTCACTCATGCACGTGGTTGATATGGTGTGAGTCTTGCCATACTGGTACGTGCATGCTTTTAAAGTCTGTTGCCTGCCGTCGATTGACACTGGAAGTGAAACTACCGTGAAAAATCGTGACAGACACACATAAGTGACTATACAGATAACAGTGAATACACAGATCAGACACACAAAAAGAAAATCTTGCCAATAATTACATTTGTTGGTGCAAAATGGCACATCATGGTCTCATAGGGGGGCGGTATCGCCTCGGTGGAAACAATGCTAAAAAATTATTAGGGTTGTAAAAGATAGAGTTAGTATTCTAAAGTTTCTACTCTTCAGAGTACATTTCTCATGTTCCCAAAGAAAAAGTTTTTGTTTTTAGGCCTGGATGGATGGAACTTACTTCCTAATCAGCAATGCCGCATAGTATTACCTAGCTGCTTCCCCTTGGACCGCATCTTGAGAAGTGGTCCGTGGGTCCGGGTTTTATAGGTATTGACTTCCGGTTTTAAGAGACTAGACTGTTATAGCGGCCATCTTTGAAGGATGTAAATAGGCTTTGTTTGGGTCTTTTTACTATTCCTATTCTGCAGTAGGCCTTGTCATTCTGAGTTCAAAAAAGTACATTGTTTACATGGGGATTTTGACGATTGCATCTGAGGTTTCAGAAAGAGTTCTGGTTTGGAGTGAATGGTTTTTGTAATGTCATCTATTCAAGACACCCCATGGTATGTCATCGTTCAGACCCCTGGTATCCGTCTGAAGTTTGAAAACCCACCGCTGTTCACGTTCATGGAGGGCTTTCTCAAGGTTTTCCCTGTTTTTTACACATTTCAAGTCGTTTGGGGTGTGATTTCTCTCGATGAAATGGTTGGTCATGCGTGTTGTTGACTTTTTGCAGCGTATATTGCTTCTGTGCTCCACAATCCGGGTGCTTACTTTTCTTGTTGTCATGCCAACATAGTGTAGGTTTCAAGTGCATGTGATCAGATACACCACCCCACTCGTGTTGCAGTTGGAGAATTCTCTGAGTTGCCATGTGGTGTTGTTGTTAAAGGTGATTTTTTTGGTTACTGAGGTTAGGTGACATACGCTACAGTTGTTACACGGGTAGTGGCCATTTGGTAACGGTTGTAGTCTGTTTGTGCTGACTGTTGGTATTGGTCGTGTATGTACCAGGTAGTCCTTCAGATTTCTTCCTCTTCTGTGACTGAACATCGGTTTAGGGATGTTTAGTTCTCCACTATTCAGTATCGTCCCGTGTTTTTTTACGATCTTGCTCACTTGATCAGACACTTTGTCGAAGGTTGTGATGCAGATAGGTCTGTCACCGTTTGAAGTTTGTGCCACTTTCGGTTCCAGGAGAGCCTCTCTGTTGTTGTTGCTTGCTCTTTTGCAAGCTTTTTGTACCATTTTTTTCGGATAGTTCCTTTGTTGTAGTTTAGTGCTCAATTCCTCCGCTTGTGATAGGTAATCTGATTTGTAGGAGCAATTTCTTCTTAGTCGGAGGAATTGTCCGAAAGGAAGGTTTTGTTTCAGGTGTCTTGGATGGAAGCTGTTATAAGTGAGGAGGCAATTTCTAGAGGTTGGTTTGTGGTGTGTTGTGGTTACCAGAAGTCCGTCTCTTGCCCAAATATTCAGATCCAGAAATACCAGATGGCTCCTGCTCATGGTGTTTGTGAATCTTAAGAATGGATCTGGTTGGTGGCAGTTAGGATCTTCTTTTTCTCTAGCTGATGGACATATAGTCCCGCTATGCTCGGCGCAAATGTGCTGCCCATGCTTGTCCCATGTTGTTGGCGATATAAGGTTTCCTCAAACCGGAAGAAATTTTCTGTGAGAGCTAGCCTCCTAACTGCCACCAACCCTCACATGGACCACATTAAACTTTGGAAACGTTATATCGACGACATTTTGTAACAACTGTAGCGTATGTCACCTAACCTCAGTAACCAAAAAAATCACCTTTAACAACAACACCACATGGCAACTCAGAGAATTCTCCAACTGCAACACGAGTGGGGTGGTGTATCTGATCACATGCACGTGTAACCTACACTATGTTGGCATGACAACAAGAAAAGTAAGCACCCGGATTGTGGAGCACAGAAGCAATATACGCTGCAAAAAGTCAACAACACGCATGACCAACCATTTCATCGAGAGAAATCACACCCCAAACGACTTGAAATGTGTAAAAAACAGGGAAAACCTTGAGAAAGCCCTCCATGAACGTGAACAGCGGTGGGTTATCAAACTTCAGACGGATACCAGGGGTCTGAACGATGACATACCATGGGGTGTCTTGAATAGATGACATTACAAAAACCATTCACTCCAAACCAGAACTCTTTCTGAAACCTCAGATGCAATCGTCAAAATCCCCATGTAAACAATGTACTTTTTTGAACTCAGAATGACAAGGCCTACTGCAGAATAGGAATAGTAAAAAGACCCAAACAAAGCCTATTTACATCCTTCAAAGATGGCCGCTATAACAGTCTAGTCTCTTAAAACCGGAAGTCAATACCTATAAAACCCGGACCCACGGACCACTTCTCAAGATGCGGTCCAAGGGGAAGCAGCTAGGTAATACTATGCGGCATTGCTGATTAGGAAGTAAGTTCCATCCATCCAGGCCTAAAAACAAAAACTTTTTCTTTGGGAACATGAGAAATGTACTCTGAAGAGTAGAAACTTTAGAATACTAACTCTATCTTTTACAACCCTAATAATTTTTTAGCATTGTTTCCACCGAGGCGATACCGCCCCCCTATGAGACCATGATGTGCCATTTTGCACCAACAAATGTAATTATTGGCAAGATTTTCTTTTTGTGTGTCTGATCTGTGTATTCACTGTTATCTGTATAGTCACTTATATGTGTCTGTCACGATTTTTCACGGTAGTTTCACTTCCAGTGTCAATCGACGGCAGGCAACAGACTTTAAAAGCATGCACGTACCAGTATGGCAAGACTCACACCATATCAACCACGTGCATGAGTGAACGTGCATGGACAATTGCACGTTTTGAAGGACTAGAAGACCCCGATATCGGCTGAGAAAGGGGCGAGGTAGTTGTTAACATTTTTTGTTCATATCTTTTTCAGGTTCACCACTGAACGAAACCAACGCGTGTACCAAGTTGGAACAGCGCCTTTCACTGTAAATATTCCTTTGCACTAATTGATTCTTTGAATCCTAAATCTAGGTTTTTTAGGAGTGGCATTATACAGGGCTGGTCCCTGTATGGTCCTGACGAAACGCTAGGGGTAGCGTGAAACATGTTGACCAGATACTGAACCAACCCACATCACAGGTTGGTCTACAGTACAAACCCCACTTTTAACATACCGGTCTAGGAGCAGAATAAAACATTGAGGCCCACTAGCACGGTATTTTTAACACTCACACACACATCCACTCCACTTACTCTCACCACACATAGTCCTTCACATAACAGTGCTCCTTCGTAGCTCGAGAGTCGCAGCACGCCCCTTTTCGTAGAGAACTGGGATGACCCCGATGATGAAGCATGTCACCGTGAGGAAACTCCGGTGAGTGAGGGGAAAACAAGAAAGAAAAATTATTTTCTTTCTGAACGGCTATACCCACACACTGCTGGTAGATAGCCCACACACAAGACAGGTCCCTGAACCCAGATACTGGCTTCATTTCTTGCAATTATTCTTAGGAGGACGACCTGGTCTGTAGTAACCTCCTTCTCCCTCTACTTTGGTGCGAGATTTAAGATCATGCCTGAGGGGATACCCCTAACAGTTGCATATCAAAAAGCTAGATTTGTTGTAGAGGGCTCTGTAAACAATCATCTTTGATTTAAACAGGACTACTCTCCTCTTTTACTGGCGAGCAATGCAGTATAAACAGTGCAGGTGATACCAGTTCCAGAGTTGTATCTTGAAAGTTAGATGAATTGACAAATCATTGGGAAGGTTTAAGCTACAGTGAAATTAAAGTACCCACGGTGCTTGTTAAAGTACTAAATTAATGTGATCACTCTTTAATTCGCAAGTCTTACCTCTACTGGAAAGCAGGGATGGGATTCAGGAAAATGGTCACCTCAGGACTGGTCTTAATTTAACATTGTCCGTTAGATGGAATCTGAAGTTTTAATAAGGCTTTAAATGTGGTAATTCTGCCAAATGACCAATAAAAGCTGCCTGCAAGTGATTAACCTATTACAGAATGCGCAAGTGGACAGATATTGATTCTGTTGCTGAGCTAAAATAGCTGAGAAAGCCAAAGGAGTTAGATCCTTGGCGGGACTGAGGGGGGCTGGTCTCCAGAGCTAAAATAGCTGGCAAAAAAGTGGGTGTAGAAACCTAATGAACCCCATTCAAGAAGGCTTTGCAAAACTGAGAAATACATCAGTAACTCAACTGTATATATATGGCAGAGAAAAAACAAGCATGTATTCATGGGTGCTTTTAAACGGTCAAACAGAAAGCATGGTGGTGCCAAGAATTGTAGTCGCAGACATCCTTCTCACAAGGCTACCTATCTCATGGATCAGCAGACATCTACAACCTTCTTTACCCAAATATCAATGTCCAAGGGTGGGAGATATACATCAACCTGTGTTGTTGAATTCTATCTTTTAACTGTTGAAAAAGTATTAATCTCCTTAAAATCATGTAAGTGGCAACTAATCAATGTATTCTATACCGGCCTAGGTTTGTTGGAACACATTGCGCGGGACTGGCAAAAAAAGGAAAATGTTAATTACCCTGTAAGCATCTGTAGCTGTAGATTCACATGATGTGCATAATCCTGCCATGGGCCCGTAGGTTTTTCTTCAAAGAAAATCTTTCAATTCACAAGATATTGTGACTCCTTCTCTTGCTAGTAAAGTGATGTAAATCGACTCCATTGTTAAGATTGTTTTCCCGCACTGCAAGGATGGAATGTGAAGCAAAGGGTTGTATAGAGAGATAAACATGCAAAGAAATAGGAAATTAAAATATATAAAAGGTGACAGCAATAGGCAAAGGTGTCCGGGGAGGAGGGAGGGCATATCCGAAGCTACAGCCAACATGACACAAACAGATGCTTACAGGGTCAGTAACATTTTACATTTGAGGCATGTGTGGCTGTAGCTACACAAGCTATGCATAGACTGTAACGCTGTCTTCCCACAAATGTGGTGGCTAGCCTGTGAAAATTGCGGTGGTTCGAAAAAGTGTCATTAGAACTGCCTGGCCAACATTGGCTTGTTGTCGGGGCCAGCCTGTTCACACAATAATGTTTTGTAAAAGTATGATGGGTGGACCAAGTAGGTGCTTTACAAATGTCAGCTATAGGAATATTCCCAAGGAAAGCTAGATGTTTCCTTTCTACGGAGAGGAGTGGGCTCTAAGAGGGATAGTTAATGTTCTTTTGGCTTTAGCACAGCATTGTTTGTATGCATTGAACAATCCACCATGCAATGCCCGATTTATAAAGGGCTTTGCCTATTGGTGGTTTGGAGAAAGCAACAAAAAGTTGTTAGGTTTTCCTAAAAGTTTTAGTTTTGTCAACATAATACTACACAAGGATTCATTTAACATCTAATGTAGGGAGACCTAGTTCTGCAACCGCATCAGGTTGATGGAAAAAATAGGAAGCTCAATGGATTGATTGAAGTGGAACTGCAAGATCACCTTTGGGAGAAACTTAAGGTTGGTGTGAAGTACAAGCTTATCTTTGTGAATTTGGAAGAAAGGTTATTCTAAAGTTAGTGCGTGGAGCTCACGGACATGTCGAAGTGATGGCGAGCCGAAATTATACCTTCCAAGAGAGAATCTGGAGGGGGCAGGAATGGAAGGGTTCAACTTGAGGACCCGTTAGTCTTGTTAAGACAATATTAAGATTCCATGTTGGGACTGGTGGGACCGGAGGAGGAATAAATCTTTGAGACCTTCCATGAAAGCTTTAACGACTGGAATTCTGAAGACAGAAATGTGTTGCCTGTTTTGAAGGATGCATCTACAGCTTCTAGATGGAATGGTACGGAGGGGTTTTTCTTGTGTGTGCCTAATGAGAGTTCTATGAGGGTGGGTAACCATGGTTGTCATGCCCATGTGGGAGCTACCAGTTTGAGATTGAAAGATGGCTGCCTTTGCCTCCGAATGAAAGTAGTGGGAGGAGGAAAAGCGTAGGCAAACATCCCTAACCAACCCATCTATAGAGCATTTCCCTTGGATTGCAGGTGTGGAAACTTTGAGGCTAAGTTTGGGCATTTGGCGGTTTCGTCTGTTGCAAAGAGGTCTTTGTCTGGGTGTCCACAGCACCGGACTACTTCAGAAAGACTTGAGGGTGGAGTTTTCTCTCGCAAACTTGTTGCTGCATTCTGCTGAGGAGGTCGGCAAAGTTGTTGTCCACTCCTGGTAAGTATTCTGTAACAGATGATCTTGTGTCTGAGTGCCCACCTCCAGATGCTCTGGGCTAGGTAAAAGAGCTCAGGGGATCTGGGCCCCCCTTGCTTCTGAAGGTCATACATGGCAGTCATGTTGTCTATTTTGATGAGGACTACCTTGCCAGTGAGGTGGGGAAGGAAGGCTTTCAACGCAAAATGAACAGCTAGTAGATCCTGCTAATTTATGTGTAAATCATTGCGAATGGGTTACACAAGCTTTGATTGGTCAGGTACTGTGAATGCTACCCACCCCATAATGGAGCGTCAGTTGTGATGGGTCTTTGCAGAACTGGGTCGAGAAAGGGCCGTCCCTCTAACAGGTTGATTGTGTTCAACCATTGCAGAGAGCGATAATTTTGACGGCCCACTATCACCAGATCGTCCCAATGACCCTCCGCTTCAGACCATTTCTGCACTAAGCAGTCGTGCAAAGAACAGGTGTGTAACCTAGCATCGAGTACTATACGTTAAAGGAAGCCATCATGCAGAGGAGATGCATGAATGTCTTGACTGTGGCTTGTTGGCCAGTTTGGGACAGAGGGATGAGTGTCTGAAAAGACTGTTTTCTGGTGGTATATGGGTAGGCCCAACCCACCTCTGAGTTTGGAATTTCCCCAGATCAGGCTGAATCTGGAGTGGTTGGAGGTATGATTTTGAGGCATTGATAGTAAAATTCTAGATCATGAAGTAAATTGATGGTGGCCTGAGTGTGTTCGCGACATTTTTGAAGAGTGCCACTCATGACGAGCCAGTCGTCCAGATAGGGGAAGACGTGGAAGCCTTGTCTGCGTAGGTGAGTTACCACTGCAAGGCATTTGGTAAAAACTCTGGGTGCAGTAGTGACTCAGAAGGGGAGCATTTTCAATTGATAATGCTGTCTGCTGACTACAAATCTGCGGTACCAGTGATGAGCCTAATGCATTGGAATGTGGAAATAGCTGTCCTTGAGATAGAGTATGGCCATGAAGTCACTGTGCTGTAACAGAAGGATGGATTCCTGAAGAGTGACCATGTGATAATGCTATGAGAGAATATATTTGTTTAAGGGCCTGAGGTCCAGAATTGGTTTGAGAGACCAGTCCTTTTTGGAGATTATGAAGTAGTGAGTACGCTTCCTCGCCCTGTTAAAGGTGAGGTTTGGGGGCTATGGCTCCTTTTTGAGGAGCACTTGTACCTCTTCCCTAAGCAGCTATTTGTGTTGTGGGAAGAGGTTGTGTTTGCAAGGTGGGATGTTGGGAGGTGTGGAAGTGATCTCCAGACAGTAACCATGTTGGACAATATCCAATACCCCTAGTCGCAGGTGCTGTTTCGCCAGGTGAAAAAGAACCCTTGTAGACGACCCCTGACTGCTGTTACGTGATATGGGGAAGGAGAGGCAAGTCAGGGCTTAGATGTGGTGGCAGCTCCTTTGGGGGAGCCACCTTTATTTCTTCATTTGGAGTTGCTAACTCTGTAGGAGCCTTGAAAATATCCACTGGAAGAGGTGTGTTATGCATGTGGGCATTGGTAGGAGGTGGGGTTAGTTTTGGAATCCCAGAATAGGATGCATAACGAAAGGACCTCCGAGGGGTAACAGTTTGAA
Source organism: Lissotriton vulgaris (assembly GCF_964263255.1). Classification (NCBI taxonomy): domain Eukaryota; kingdom Metazoa; phylum Chordata; class Amphibia; order Caudata; family Salamandridae; genus Lissotriton; species Lissotriton vulgaris. Next base: position 189,854,893 of record NC_141690.1, on the reverse strand, counting down.
GGGCACCCCTTGCCTTGGCTATCTCTGTGTCCTTCTTAGTTTTCTCCAATAATTGGTCAAACTGCAGTCCGAAGAGATGTTGCCCATCGACTGGGAGGTTGAACAAATTTTGCTGAATGTCCGGTTTGAAGGTGGAGCAATGCATGCCTATGTACCAGGACACTAGAATTAACCCACCTAGCAGTCGTGTCTGCCACATCAAAGGCGCAGAGGATGGTGGTGTTGGAGATTTCTTTCCCCTCAAACGATCTCAAAATCCCTTTTATTGTGCTCTTCTGGGAGATATTGAAGAAGTTCCTCCATTTCATCCCAGTGGGCACGATCATACCAGGAAAGCACCCCAATGGAATTGGCAATCCACCCATGGTTGGCCGATTGTACATCTACACTCTTTGCTGCTGCATCTATTCTTTTATTCTCTTTATCTGGCGGAGGAGCATCACCAGTGGTTTGAGAGTTGTCCCTTTTACAGGAAGTAGTGACTACTAGGGAGTACGGTGGAAGCTGGTCCCTGATGCAAAGAGGGTCATTTGGGGATGCCTTATATTTTTTGTCCACCCTTAGTGTTATTACTCTGGCACGTACTGGGTTGTGAAAAACTGTCTGGGGTGTGACGGAGCATGCTTTTAAGCATGGGGAGATATTGTGCGGAGTGGTATCTTGAGGAAAGGGCCTCAAAACAGAAATCCTCCTTCAACGGCTCAGTATGTTGATCTACTTTGTGGAAGGATGCAGCTCTATCAATTTGGTTGTGTTAGGAGATGGCATCATCAGGAGGGGAGGGAAGGGATCTGTGTCCTTTGGAGGGTCAGTGTCATAAGTGTCCCAGGGGTCCTCCCCTTCCCCCCTCAAGTTTGAATGAGGTGGACCTTGAGATGTATATGGAATAGGGATGCCTGGAGAAGTGGGTGAAGAGTGAGAGCATTGTGCCGTTGGCAAGGGTGGTGGAGGAGTAGAAAAAGGCAAAGGGCTTATAACCTTGTCCACTTTTTTTGCTGCTTTGGTGGAGGTGGCATGTCTACGGCTTCTTAGAAGAACAGATGTCGTTTGGATAGTTGAGCAGCAGATCCCGAGGGCGGGTGAGTATTCGGCCGGCATGGGGATGTATTACAAGATGCCTCTGGTGGGCATCGATCTCTTCTTACAGCTGGAAGAATCGGTTCAACAGTCCCAGGTTTGTTACAGGACCTGCTAGTCAGCGCTGAAGTACTCACCTCTGACAGCACTTTTGGCGTCTATGAGGTCGGCATGGCTCTGAGGCAGATATGGTCAGTGCAGAAGTAATCAGTCTCTGTGGTTCTTCAGCACTGATCTGGAGCTGGGCTTCACATCTGAAGATGTGTTGGTAGGTGCTGATCATGACCCAAAGATAGTGGTGGCCCGGCAGTCTGTCTATGTTGCCCCAGAGTAGCTGGACAATCCTTTGGAAAAGGTTGTTCAGCATGGGATTGATGTCGAGATGGAGGGGTGCTGTACTTGTAGCTGTGCACTGATGGAGGATCTTCCATTTCCAGCTCGGAGCCAAAGCTGTTTTTGGGAGACGGCCCCTTCGTCCGCAGCAGACGCTTGTGGGTGGTTTCCCCCTTGATGTCCTCTGGCCTAAAAGGTCCGAGTGTCATCTCCGCTCCTCTGTGACATCTTGAGATGTAAAGACAGATGGTTGTGTAGAGTTTTCTTCAAATGGAAGGCGGGGCAAGCGTTGCATGCAGTAGTTTATTTATTTATTATGCAATTTGTATCGCGCAAACTAAACCCGAAGGTGTCAAGGCGCCTATCAAAAACAGATCAAAAAGTTTGCAGAGCAACACTACAGGTATGCGCGTGTGAAGAGGTGGGTCTTTAAAGCAGATCTAAAGGCTTGTAGAGTGGGGCGGGACCTTACTTCCAGAGGGAGAGCATTCCACCATTTAGGGGCCAGATTGGAAAAGGCCTTACCTCCCCACCTTGTCTTCCTGACACGAGGCACAGAAAGTAGAAGTTTATGTGAGGAACGAAGATTCCTGCCGGGGTTGTACTGAGACAGGATAGATCCAATGCCCGTAGGGCTAGTTTTAGCTAAGGCTTTGTACACCATACACATGGATTTAAAGAGGATGCGATCCCCGACGGGAAGCCAGTGGAGCTGCTTCCGAACATCGGTGGCAGAGGCACGTTTGGGCAAGTCGAGAACAAATCTCGCTGCCGCGTTCTGGACCACCTGCAAGCGCTGCAGCTGACTCTTATTCAGTCCAGCATACAGCGCATTGCAGTAGTCCAGACGAGAGCCCAAAAGTGCGACAGCTAGTTGCTTTCTTGCCTGGAGGGACAGATAGTGCCTGATTTTTCTTAGTATGTGGATGATCCCCCAACAGGTCGAAACAGTCCTGTTGACCTGTTGGCACATACTGAGGGTGGGATCAATCATAACCCCCAGATTTTTTGCAGAGGAGGTAGGATCGGGGCAGGCACCAAGTGAGTTCGGCCGCCACTCAGCAGACCAGATCTCTTCCTTTCCTCCAAATAACATCACCTCTGTCTTCTCCCCATTCAGTTTCAATGAATTGTGAATCATCCATTGGCCGACTGCCTCCATACAGGATCTAAAATTGGCGGCAGTCGACGTAACTGGCTGGGAGAGAGAGACGAGGATCTGGGTGTCATCCGCATAGGAAACTACCTCCATCCCGAAAGATCTAATAAGTCTGGCAAGGGGGGTCACATAAATGTTAAAAAGGGTAGGGCTAAGTGCTGACCCTTGAGGGACCCCATATTGCACAGACAGGGATGGAGATAGGAACGAGCCCAGCATTACCCTTTGCTCTCTGTGATCGAGAAAAGAGGAAAGGAGTCCCAGGGCCGACCCCCCGGACCTCAATCTCCCTCAGTCGAGATGTTAACACCGAGGGAGATAGGGTATCGAAGGCAGCTGTGAGATCTAAAAGGATCAGGAGGGAGGTCTGTCCCCCATTGACCCTAGTGCGGATGTTATCGAGCACTAAGGTGAGGGCAGACTCGGTGCTATGTTCCCTCCTGAATCCATGCTGGGAAAGATCCAAACAGCCCGAGCTCTCCACGAATGCAGCCAGATGTTTATTAAGATGGGCTTCTAACATCTTCGCGGGAGCCGGGAGCAGTGAGATGGGGCGAAAGTTTTTTAATACCCCAGGGTCAAGAGAGGACTTCTTGAGCAGAGGTTTTACCACAGCGTTTTTCCACTGCTGGGGATTCTCTGCACTGCTTAAGGATCTTTAGCGGACAGACATCTAGCGGAGAGCCAGATTTAGTTTTGTTAAGCAGGATCTCAAGATCCTGACAAGAGAGAGGAGGAAAGGATTCCAGATCCTGAGGTCGGGATGATTCAGCAGCATCAGGCTCCAAGGGAGCGGGCACCGAAGGCACAGCAGTAGAGGATCTTTGAGCTTCCAGGGCAATGTAAATGTCCGCAATTTTGGACTGAAAGAAGGAAGCTATATTGTTGCACAGTTCCTGAGAGGCAACTACAGGGTCTGGGATCTGAAGGGAGGTAAGGGAGTCAGCGATCCTGAAAAGCTCTCTAGGAGACGAAAGTGAGGAAGTGAGGGCCGTGAAGTATTCTTGCTTGGTCTTAATCACTTCCAATTTGTAGTTTTTAAGCAAGACCTTATGAGCTTCTCTATCCTTGGGGGCCCAGCTAGAGTGCCATAGGCGTTCCTGTCTCCTTACTTCCTGTCTACGAAGCCTAAGTTGTTCTGAGAACCAGGGAGCTGAGGGTCTTTTCCTGGCTGAATAGCAAGACCTAGCTGGAGCCAGCACGTCCAGGGCCTCCGAGAGAGACCCAAGTTGCAGACCGGAAGGAGATCGGTCAGAGGATATTTTGCATGACAGCAAGGACAGTATCAAAAAGGCGCCCTTTCCATCATCATGAGGATACTGTGGGAGATATATGACGGGTGGAAGCAGGCCTAGGAGGCCGATTGCCTACATGGGCCTGTAGTCGAAAGTCACTTAGTCCATTCAGTAGTCGTCGAACGAAAGGGAAATGGAAACACGTTTGACAACAATACAGATGGAAGGAGGGAACCATGGAAACGAAAACAGTCCCAGGACGAGGTTTATACTTTTCAACATTGAAATTGGCAACATCCAAATCAATCACTGATTCATCGCTTCTTTAGGTGACTAAACTAGACTTATTGAATTCCACCTTTGGCTGAAGGACCATTTTGAGCTTACTGGCCCTAATGAGAATCCTGCCAACAGTGAGGATTCGAAACGCGTAGGCCTTTTTGTGGTCTGCTGTCTAGGTCTTGGTGTTAAATGGAATTAGTGCATCTTGACTTTTTTTGTACACTCTAATTTTATTGATTGAAATGTGAACTGTACTACAAAAAATTCTGTATCGAAGTGCACTGTTGTGAATTATATGAATAGCCACTTATAACGAAGCAGACTTAGTTCTCACCCCACTGGTTTACATTTTTTCTTCAGTGGGTGTTGATATTTTGTTTGATTGTTTGAATGTGAGAGGTATGACTGTGAGATGTTTGAAAATTATGAATGACGGTTTGTATGAGGTGTTTTATTCCACTTTAGTGTCCTTCTTTTGATAGTTCCTTTATACATTGCGTTGTCTTTTTGAACCTCATGACTAATTTAAAAATGTGTTCAAAGAAAACTTTTTCAAATAAATTGCTATTCAGTAGCGTACATATGTATTGAACTGTGGTCTTTACGTCTGGAATTTATTTGGTAAACCAACTATCAGTATTGACATTTTCCTTTTTGTTATATAGTATTTGGCTCAGCCCTACTGATTAGAGCCGGCCCTAATTGTTATCAGCAGAAATCCAGAGGTTAAGGGCATAACTAAATCATTGAAAACTGACCAGGGCTCCTCTGCATCAGCTTCCATCCTGGATGATGTTTATTCTGTTGGTGCACAAAGAGGTAGAGGTGCATGATGTTCCGTTACTGAGATTGTTTATATAGTATCCATTGGGCCTGAAGATGTTGAACAGCCTCTCTCAGTTTTGTCACTTTCCAGATTTATTGGTGGCCCTAAGGGCATTGGTATATGGAGGAGAGAAACAGTCCAGACGATAAAATGAGTTTACGACCATGTTCCGGTTAGGTTTCTTCAGAAGCTGAATATGTCGAGGGGAAGACAAAGATGGCCTAGTAAGCTGTGCATAAAGGTTATTTTTTTTTTTCCTTTTTGATTTTCAAGTTTGGCAACAGCAATTGATAACAATGCGTACACAATGTCCAGCCTTGACATATAGCACAGTGCTTTCGTGCCACTTGAGGCTTTATTTGGTCTTTCCTACTGTGCCTTTTACCTTAAATCTATCCAGTCCAACGGATCAGGCATATAAACTTGAGCATATGGCAATGGAGCATAAACCCCTCCTCCAGCTCCTATATAACTATGCAAACGTAGATTTGCTGCCACCTGCCGGTAGAGTAGTAATTCAGATATGGAGATATATGTTCCGACATATAGGGTGGCAAGAGTGCATGACGAGTATGACGCAGCTATGGCCTGGTACAGATTTGCGCCCTGTTGCAGCGCTGGAGGGGTTCCAGAAGTGGGATCTGTTGGGTATATCGACATTGGGAGATGTCATGCGGGCACCACTCTCAAATCTTTTCAACAGCTGCAGATAGAATTCCATTTGCACAAGACACAGTTTTATAAGTATCTCCAACTGCAACAAGCACTCAACCGCCTCCTGCACTTGCTCGAAACTCTGCCTGAATTTCACCCCATCAAAAGTAGATTGCTCATGGGAGACATCGGGGTACATAAAATACGTCAGATATATCAGACGCTGACCACTCCCGCCCACACCACTCTATATAAGACATGGGCGGCATGGTTATGAGATTTACCGGACATGAAAGATAACTGGACAGAGGCCCTGGCCAGCCCCTGGGGCGTGGCGGTGTCCTAACGTTATCGCCTCATCCAATTTAAATATATACATCGTATATATTACACTCGATCCCAAATATGGCAGATGGGACCATTCAGTCGCCAGTGTGTCTCTGCTACGAGAAGGAGGAACAGACTTTCATACACACCGTATGGTATTGTAGTGCATAACAGTCATTCTGGCGCAGAGTGGCGTCCTGTTTAGATAAGGTCCTATCATAGGACCTCCCATTTGACCCGAGATTATTTTTATTGCACAGCAACGACGGGTTTGGCGGGAACAGATATAAACAGCACTTACTCTTCCTGGCCCTCACCCTGGCCAAGCGAGATATTGCACAGCAGTGGAAGGGTAGGTACCCCCCTGACAATTGGCGGATGGAAGAAGGCCCTAGATAGTTGCATGGGGCCCGAGATGTCAGTCTTCCAGGCTCGGAATGTCCCCAGAAACACAGGAAAATATGTTCCAGATGGGCAATTTATCAAGGAATAGAGTTACCACCTCTACCTTACACAGTCCCCTTATAGAATTGCTCCCTCCTAAAAGTCCAGTCCCTGAACTGTCCAGACACTATTATACTGTCACTGGTGGTCGTATATATCCCAATTTAATCTATTTTGTGGAGTTTAAAATGCTCTGTCTCATGTTTATGTTGTATTGCTTGCAGGTTATGCAGGGGTTCCAGTTTTTCACAAAGGCATTCACCTGGGATCTATCCAATGTTCAACATGTTTACTGCGGGTAATGGCCCATTATGTACCTTGAAAACTTAATGAAATAATGTTTTTTTTTTAATCTGCCCAGGGACTGTGCTACTGGTAATAACGGATAACAGTGAAAATATGATAGACAACCTTCTATGTACAGGGTGGTAGACACAAATCCAGCCATCTGTTAGCTTCGTACTAGAAAGCATGCAGGCATCACCTTCTCTTTACAGTGTGCTACCTGGTTATGTCTGCTCAAGAGTTCAAAGAGATGTTGTGAAATTCATACGAGGAGGTCATAGCACACTGGAGGCCAGATTCACAGTTATTTGCACATGCAGTTTTTTTGACAAATACAAGCCACTTTTTGAATTCACAAAAGTTGCTTTTTCAGTTATAAAATGGACTTACTCATGCAAAGATTTAACGGAGAGTCCATCTACTCATGTAGGTGAGAAGTGGATGTTTCAGGGCTGGAATGCCCTGTAATTTTGGGAACGCACACAAAAAATGGATCACTTCGTCATCACTCTTCGGCCCAGTCCTAATACAGAACAAGATACCCCATTTTGCCTAAAATATCCATGGGATCTTTATTTTCATTCAGGTTGTCCGGGAGCAACTGAAAAACCTTCAACATGGCCTGAGAAGCACAAATTGCAACGTGTTAGCACGCAATGCATAATGGGAAGCCCCATAGCTGCTTTTAAAAGCACTCTCAATTTTATGTTGTACAGCATTAGGTAAAAAAAGATTCCTCAAGGGTCAAAAATTAGTTTGACACCATACTCGCCAGAACTGTGTTAACTTTCAGAACCTGAGGAAAAGATGTATCAAAATGCCCCAAATGTTATCTTTTGGGGAAAAAACTTGGAAACTAGGACTTATCCAAATCCTTCAAACAACGTATTTCACAACATCGTGGAATGGCAAAGTAACTAACTGTGGCGTGACATGCTGAGACAAAAACTCTTCCTTACCCCATTGAGGTTTATCCTGTAATTTAAGGATGTATCTCATGCGGACCGCCACCTCTTCTAACTGGCCCCTTTAGGTATGATGTAATATAGGACCTTCCTTAGAGTCCACTGCATTATCAAGCGGTTGCCTTTTATCTTGTGGATCAGCCAAGGCTGAATTTACGGTATACTTTATCAGAGCTTCAAATTCCCCAATGGAAATTATTAATTCCTCATTTTCAGACCACCAAACAGGATCCTGTTTGCTCTTCTGAGAACATTTGTTAGGCTCCATAACAACTCCTCCGTTAATCTTTTCATCTGTTAAGTCTGTACATCCCCCAACTAATGCCAGGTGACATCTTGTAAGGGACCAGCAACTACCCAACTACCCCCATGTAAAAGGGAGTCACATGGACAACCCCTTTCTCTTACAGCAACATAACTCCAAAGCTGTCTAGTCAGAGCAGACCTTCTATGACGTAAACCTCTTTTTTTTTTTTTAAAGAAAATGCACTTGAGTGCAAAACTCAAAAATAAGCCTGGGTATGATTGCAAAAAGAACAGATGATGGACGGAATGCTGAACAAATCAAGTACTTACCCCCAGTCACAGATCTGGGTAGAATCCATAGTTTTTTTCCTCGCCACGCCATCCCAGATTGGACTCAGCCATATGCAAATAAGTCTTAACAAACCCTGCTCCCCATTGCCAGGCTAGGTCCTCCCTGGACCAGGCTAGGTCCTCCCAGGACCAGAAGCAAGCATCCGGGGACCTGTTTCGAGGTATCACCCCTCATCTGCCAGGCTAGCGTGAACCCAGCAGCACAGAGAGCACGGGTCCCACGTCGGGCATACCCTTCCAACTTAGGATGACAAATACAAAAGAAAAGATGATGGGCGGAATGCTGAACAAATCAAGCATTCACCCCCAATCACAGATCTGGATTAAGGCTTTTTTTTGTTGCTCGCCACAAGACCCCAATTTAGACTCAGCCATATGCAAATCAGTCTTGGTCCTGCTCCCCGTGTTATGTTATGTTGTTATGTTAAAAATGTTCTAAAGCGCTCAACTCCCCCTGGGGCATCTCGGCGCTGCCGGGAAAGTAGCAGTCTGAGGATTAAAAAGCCAGAACAAAGCAGGGAAGCCTATTAGAACAAAAAGGCAGTGGAAACAGTACAGCCCGAACTGCCAGGCCAGGTCCTCCCTGCAAATCGACAGCACTCTGAATCAGACTTCAGCTATGTTTGTACTCCCGGCCTTAGTGTTTAATTCAACCAACTGTACCTGTTTTGCCAAATGCCTCTTGGCTTTTTGTTTTTCAAGGTAAATTCATATTTGACTAACGAGTATGCATTACGAACTGATTTATAACAGAAAGACCCTTGCAAACTTAAGTTGCAGATAAATAACCAAGAGGCAATTTTCTTGCAGAGAACTTAAACAAACACAAGGAGCAGTGTGGGCAGGAACAATTTTGCCAACCAAATGACAAAGAAGCCAAACATAGATTCAGAGGAATTCTAAATTTCGAGAGATGCTCTAGGTTACTCTAGGATTTTTTGTATGGGCTATGGATTGATTTGACATTTTTTACATGAAACTGGACCAGGATCTGAACTTACAAGAATATATCAGCCTGAAAACGTGCTTTTCCTTTGGACTCACAACAGGCAATAGATATGTTTTTTCAGCATATTTCAGATTTTCTAGACAATCCTAAAGCCCTCAAAGATTGTGGTTTTAATACCATTGCCTAGCATTACTTAATTGGGTATTCATTAATTCAATCTTGCTTGACTCTAGGTTTGATCTTTTTCTGAAGTCTACCATTACATGATAATGCAATGTGTAGGGCACTGACTGACCCTGCTTTTTAGGTCTCTGCTAAGCGCGCGGAAGCCGTTCTCGCCGGAGACCTTTTGTCGGCGTGTCTGCTTTCCAGGACACAATCCTGGCCGCACGCATCTCCTTGGAGGCGATTTGAAACTGGCACGCGCACAAGTACGAGTGCTCAATTGACTTTGTTGCAAGTTTCTTGCAATGCGCGTTTAGAGTGCGGCAATGTGCGTTTAGAGTGCGGTTAAACGTGTAACTTTCAGTTTCTTTTAAGCAGCGTGTTTCATGGCATGATCGAAAATGCTCCATATCGTAAGGTGTTCACACGCATGCACATACACAGACACACACACACACACGAGCGCCCATGCACGCACGCACCCACACATACAGAGAACCCGCCGTCACATACACACACACGCGCACACACACACACACACACGTGCACCGAGCGCCCCCCCCGGCCCACTTACCGCCACTCCGGACTTCAGCCGCCACCGCAGGGATCTCCCTCGGGCATGGGAGCCCCGCGTCACAAGCACTGCTTCTCTCCGTGGGCGCGTGCACGGGCTTCTAAAGCCGGAAGTCCCGCCCCACGGAAGGTTTCAGTTTCGCTCACGTCGTGAGTACCCGGAGGAGGGAGGCGGGTTAGTAGCGGGCCTCTCCACATGTCTCGGCTCGTTATGCTGGGGATATCAGTGTCAGAGCACTTAAGAGATTGGTTGTAAAGAGCGCTGGCAGCCCGCTACAGTGTTTACACTCTTTCTGCTCCTTCTGCGCGGCTCCAAGTACGATGGGGCATCACGTTGAACACAAAGTCAGATATGCTGCTACAGTCCGCTCAGTGTCCTCAGCAATTCACTGTTTCCTACAAGGGGAGTGCTGGCTAAAAAGGTAGCTACGTAGTAGGGGCAGATGTCCTTACTTGGCTGACGGTGCAGCGCTGTCGCAAGAGTCCCGCAGCTGCCCCAAGTGAGTGTTCTGGCTCTGCTCTATTGAATTAGGGTATGACCCCAGGCCTCCACAATGCTGTGCGGCTACACCCCCGAGACATCCCAGCGGCAACAATCACTGTGTTACCTCAGGGGTTCTGAGGCTTCTTTGCTTCTCCGGGCTCTGCTGAGTGGATCTGGGGCACACTAGACCAGCTACTGGCCACCGTCTGACTGTTGTAGCTGCAGGCCACCTCACAGCATTGATGGTGCCCACTCCCCTCCTGCCGCATGGCCTACTGCACACTGGGGCGCCCAGGGGAAACAAGTGCTAACTGCCGATATGGCACAATCCGTGCCCGCAGTGATTCCCAGTGGTCTTAAAGGAACGCCGACTGGAAGAGTATTCACCAGGGGCAACCTCACTTATTTGGCTGGTGGTGCAGTGCTGCCATAGGAATCTAGCGTGACGGTTTCTTCTCCGCCCAGTCAAGGTGGGCCCCTAGCCCTCCGCAGTGCTGCGTCACTACCCCCAAAATATGTTCCAGCGGGAGCAGTCACTCCTCCTGGGAGCAGGGGAGTTCCACTGCCGCCTTGCCTCTCTGGTCCTCGTTGGTTGGATTGGGGGCACCCAGGTTCCCCTCCCGCGGCAGGCCGTCCCCTGTCTTGAGTTGTCCCCATGTGCTCAATCTCTCTCTCTCCTTCCCTCTGTGTGTGCCAATCTTCTCCCCGGGCCTGTGTGACACCTCTCAGCCTCTCTTGTGTGCATTCTTATGTGCCTCCGGCTGTGTGACCTCAGTGCCTCCCTATGCACTCCTCCTGGACTCCGGTATCCTCCTGTGTGCACCTATACACCCCCGTCTAAGTCCCTCTGTCTGCCCCATCCCTCGCGTTGCACCACTCAGCCTTGCTTGTTCTTGTTTTGTAGGTGGCTCTATGTGTGGGTGGCTCTGTCTGTGTGAGGGTGGCTCTGTGTAGGTGGCTCTGTGTGTGTGGGTGGCTCTATGTGAATGACTCTGTGTGGGTGGCTCTGTATGTGTGTGTGTGTGGCTCTGTGTGGGTGTAAATGCAATAGGTCATGCATATGCGAGCGATTAAGCTATTGGCATTGTAAATGACAATGCCATTTATTTAACGATTAAGCTATTGGCAGTGTAAATGACAATGCCATTTATTTATGATTTAAAAAAAAAAAAGTCATGAGCAATGCCAATAGCTCTACCTTTAATAATGCTGAGACCATTGTATTGTAAATGCTTGTTTTAGTTCTTACCTAATAGACAGTGCATGAGGTATGTGTTGCAAGACATATTGTTAGCTTACAGTGAACTTTTAGCGTCCTATTGCTTACCATTAATTGACTTTATTGTCACTCTTATATGCTTGCTACTTACTCAATAGCATGTGATGGCATTTTTTTCGCTTCTTAGGATTGTTCCTCGCAGGCGCGCAACACCCATTGGGCTCACCGGGCTTCAGCCCCCCCCGTCGCCTCCTCTGCCCGGGCATTTCCACTGAAATGGTGCAAGAAGGCTGCGCATCTATCCGAGAATGTGATTTTTTTAATGCTTTCTGAGAGGCCCAGCAGCCCGAGCCAGACAGCCAGCCTCTGAACAGTTTCAGCGAGTGAACCCCCCTGCCCTGACCTCTTGTTTTCCTTTAGAGTGGCGCAGAGGTGAAATCCTTGCCTGAAGGCAGGGATTTCACCTAAGCACTTGATGGGTTGTGAGCATGGGGTGTGAAGATGTGCACAGCAGGGGGAAGGCATGGCCAGTTAAGGTGATGCTTTTCCTTTGTAAAGGAATTTCTGCTGGCATCTTAGCCCAGGGTGTGCTGTCTGTGCACTTGTATAGATGTGTATTCCATACAAGTGCACAGACAGCAAACCCTGGGCTATGACGCCAGTAGGAATTAATTTACAAAGGAAAAGCTTCACCTGCACTGGCCATCCCTTTCCCCCTGCTGTCTGTGCATGTGACCCACATTGATCTGGGGTGCCGGTGGGGGGGGGGGTGGAATTATGGTTCAGCATGGGTATGGGGTTTGGGGTACCAGGGGTAATTTTAAGGTACGGGGTGGGTGTGGGTTTTGGGGTGCCATGGGATTAATTTTAGGCTTCAGCGTGGGTATGTGTTTTATAGTGCCAGGGGTAATTTTAGGGTTTAGGGCAGGTGTGGGTTTGGGATGTCAGGGGGCTACTTTAGGGTTCAGGGTGGGTATGGGTTATGGGGTGCCAGGGGACATTTTAGGGTTCAGCGTGGGTATGTGTTTTGGTGTGCCAGGGGTAATTTTAGGGTTCAGGGCAGGTGTGGGTTTTGGGGTGTCAGGGGGCAATTTTAGGGTTAAGGGTGGGTATGGGTTATGGGGTGCCAGTGGGGAATTTATGGTTCAGGGAGGGTGTGGGTTATGGGTTGCCGGGGGGCATTTATGGTTCTGCATGGGTATGGGGTTTGGGGTGCCAGGGGTAATTTTAAGGTTCAGGGTGGGTGTGGGCTTTGAGGTGCCATGGGATTAATTTTAGGGTTCAGCGTGGGTATGTGTTTTATAGTGCCAGGGTTTATTTTAGGGTTTAGGGCAGGTGTGGGTTTGGGATGACAGGGGGCTACTTTAGGGTTCAGGGTGGGTATGGGTTATGGGGTGCCAGGGGACATTTTAGGGTTCAGCATGGGTATGTGTTTTGGTGTGCCAGGGGTAATTTTAGGGTTGAGGGCAGGTGTGGGGTTTGGGGTGTCAGGGGGCAATTTTAGGGTTCAGGGTGGGTATGGGTTATGGGGTGCCAGTGGGGAATTTATGGTTCAGGGAGGGTGTGGGTTATGGGTTGCCGGGGGGCATTTATGGTTCAGCATGGGTATGGGGTTTGGGGTGCCAGGGGTAATTTTAAGGTTCAGGGTGGGTGTGGGCTTTGAGGTACCATGGGATTAATTTTAGGGTTCAGCGTGGGTATGTGTTTTATAGTGCCAGGGGTAATTTTAGGGTTTAGGGCAGGTGTGCGTTTGGGATGTCAGGGGGCTATTTTAGGGTTCATCGTGGGTATGGGTTATGGGGTGCCAGATGGGAATTTATGGTTCAGCATGGGTATGGGTTTTGGGGTGCCTGGGGTAATTTTAAGGTTCAGGGTGGGTTTGGATTTTGGGGGGCAAGGGGGAATTTATGGTTCAGCATGGGTATGGTTTCTGGGGTGCCAGGGGTAATTTAAGGTTCAGGGCGGGTATGGGTTTTGGGGCTCCAGGGGGGTGATTTTAGGGTTCAGGGTGGTACTGGGTTTTGGGGTGCCAGGGGGTAATTTTAGGGTGTGGGGTGGGTATGGGTTTTGGGGTGCCGGGGAGGGATAATTTTAGGGATAGGATGGGTATGGGTTTTGGGGTGCCAGGGGTAATTATAGATTTCAGGGCGGGTATGGGTTTTAGGGTGTGAGGGGGTTAATTTTAGGGTTCAGCGTGGGTATGTGTTTTGGTGTGCAGGGGTAATTTTAAGATTCAGGGTGAGTATGGGTTTTGGGGGGCCATGCATCAAACTAACAAAAATATGTGCTTTAATTGTTGTCCAGTTTCAAATGCAGAATTCACCACATTTTTTTCTCAGCTTGACCTGAGCATTAACCGATCCTGATTATCTGCCATTTTAGCTCCGCCCCATTGATTTACATTAGCCACGCCCCTTCATCTGCCATGTTAGCCCCCCCCGAAATTAAGACCTAGTTGCGCCCCTGGTTCCTCGCATGGAGCAAGAACGCATTACTGTGTCCTTACACTGCTTGCTTTTTCAGGGCTTACTTTCTTCTTTTTGTTTAAGCGCTCCACAAGAGTGTGTTTTTCAGTTGTCTCCCTTGTGTACTTCCCCTCTCAACCATGCTTGTGCTGCTCCTTCTCTGTTCATCCTCTTCTACCCACACTCTCCTCCATGATGCATTTGCCCTAATGTGATTCCATCATTGCATTTTCGCCTGTGTGCTTCTCCCTCTCAGCTCAACTTTGCGCTCTCTCTTGCCCGTTTGCTTCCCTCTCTCCACCAGCCTCCCTCTCACACGCCATCCATTTTGCTTGAGTCTCCAAACCATGTATTGTTTCCGCATCCACTTTTTTTTATGCTTTCTCACATTTTCTGTTTGTTACTGATCCAGCTCAGATCGCTAACTTAAAAGAGAAAAGACATGCATGGATCATTTTGTAGGCACATGCTACAAAATGAAGCGGGAGGCCAGGTCCATTTTCTTTTTATATTAAGGCGTGTTGCAAGGCATTTGGGATGCTCCGCAGCAACGCTGAAACCAATGGCAATGCCAATAGATTCCAAAGGTGAGACTGGCTTTGCCAGTGCTTGTTTTCCTTTCTTATTACAGCTGGCTCCTAAAATCTACCTCTTGCAATGTTTAAACTGTTTTTTCAAAACTGACACTTTACTGCCCAACCCGAGTTTACACACTGTTGAACTCTGCAGACAAGGACACATCAACATAAAGCTATTTGCATTTGCATTTGTTTAGACAACGCTTCCCCTAGACTGCAGGACACGTCCTTGTGCAATGCAGCAGCGCTATTCTTTTTTGGATCTGTCTGTCACGTTATAGTCCAATACGCACACAATAGCGCTTGACGATAATAAAACAGCTTCACTGGTTCTTCTTGTGCGCACACCGCGAAATTAGCATACAAATACTAAAGCCGGCCGAGAAAGGTTATCTGTATACGCTGCCTAGACTAATAAAAGTACTGCAAGATAACCTGAGAATAATGCCCGTTTCGTGTTTGTGCAACGCAGACTGTAAGATCCGGGAGGGAATCCCGGGTCTCCGACCTATGCACTAACACACTGCAAATCAGTTTCTGTATTATACCCCATACCGTGGCTATGAGTTGAAACCAGGTGGAACACTACAACAGGCTGCCAGACCTTCGCATGCAATGAGCCCTCGCAGTCCAATTACATGGATGCGGGCGCAGGTGGCCCTCAGTGCAATGGCGTGGAGGATGCTATGAACCATGTTGAGGCAGAGAATGTACTGTCACTGCCCTGTCTGTCCTGCACAGGGGCAGACAGCGGGAGACATGAAAACCCCGTGGCCCGCACAATAGTAACAACGGGCAATCATGGAAAAATTACAGAGTTACGCAAACTATGCGCTGTCCTTGTATGACCCTGCAGAAAGCAAGCAGGCAGGCGGGAAAGCAGGGGCAGGTTTATCATACTTAATGGCATGGCCGCTTGCTCACTGCGCTGAGACGGGCGTTGCTTCACGTTCACATGGGCTCCAGGACTTCTGAAGTTCTGGTGCCAGGCACTAACCTACCGTTAAACCTGCAACCTTTCCCGGTACATCCGAAATCAATGAGAGCAAAGATAGCAACCGGGCCACGTTCACGCTGGAACGATGGTGCATGGCATTATTTACATTTGAACAATTTTCTTCCTACCACCCCCATTCTCCATTTGCACCCCTACCTCTTATTTACGACTGGCACTGCTATATATACTTTGCTGTGTGTGGCTAACAATTGTGCTATTTAAATATATGAAAAATTTGAAATACAATAAAACCAGGCAGCTTGGGGGCGTTGGAATCCCGACCTGACCATTTTCAACTAAAAAAAAAGCTTACTGGAAGGGTTTTTCTTAAATACGAGGGTTGATGTGCTAAACATGCATTTCTGTGTTAAATGTTAGCAGCTTCCTTGTTTTTGGCAGAACAAAATTGTCTGAGTTGTCTGTCTCACGCTCTGTATCCTCGGTGCGACATGAAATGGATACAGAGCTGACAAGCCCGCAGCCGAAGAAGGCACTGGGAGCTCTCCCTTTCCGAGGCCGTGACCCTGGCCCAACCACAGATCAGGTCCCCGGTGGTCTGGCTGGGGCTATTTTTAAAGGTAGCTGGCAGGGTGCATCTCACCGCACAAGGTTACTCACAGGGCAGGGGCAGCGAATGGCAACTCCGTGCACCGAGCGAGCTGCAGAAACTTTGTAACAGAAAATAACCGGGGACTCGGGAGGCAAAACCGAGGCTCTGTCCGATGACAGCACACAGGCTGCAGGGAGAGGCAAGCAGGAGGGAGTGGGGCGGGAGTAAGGAGGGCTGCACGGAGGCAGGGCGGGGAGAGGGGCGCTGTACGCGTGGCAGTGTTTATATGAGATCAAAACAGAGCCAAGCCCATCGGCGGCCGAGGAAGATGGCGACTGCTGGCGCAGGGTTTCCTCCCGACGCACTGGCAGTGACTTCCCGAAGTCCCCAGCCGCCGGGAGGGACTAACTTCGGAGAGGATGGGGGCTGACTGATATGTCTACGTTAACCTTCCTCAAAAGTACACTGTGAACTGATGACCCCGCACTCGCGTTCACACCCATCTGACTCCCATGTCTTGACAGCCACTTAGCAGCACAATCCATTGAAACCACCCGTCAGCCCTGGCTGTTCTGTCAAATAGCTGCATTGTGGGGCACGTTGTTGTGCGTTTAAAGGTCCTAGGTAGAGAACCAGAAATCGGAACATCCAGAGTGCTGCCTGCAAGGATCTGCTGAAAGTCTCACGCGTGCCATGCAAATGCTTGGATGCGATGTAGCCAGACCTTGTGCATTATATAAGCACCTCGAACACATATCGATGGAAATATCAGGAAAAGCCTCACGTCCACCTTACAAGATTGCTGATCTGAGCTCTGAAATGCCACTAGGATTTCACATTGGTACGCAACAAGTAAACCAGTCACATTTACTTCTATCACCCTAAGCAAAAATTCGAGGAAGTTGTTTTACCTGTTGTTGGGGGACCTTCTGCCCATCACAGACGCTTTGTTTTTCTTTCCAGAGTAATCGCTGTCAAAGGGCAGAACTGAAGCATAGCCATGTTCTGCTTCTAGAGGAAGGAGCAGAGAACAACCATCACCAACCACAGACTTTTGAAGTTTTACCCTACTCTCTGATGCACTCTTCTCGCCTCGGCATTCACTGCCCTGGAACATTCCTGGCTTGTAATAAGCAGAGACTACGGGGGCCTTTGGGACAGTACGGGGGCATCTGCTTCTACATTTTTCCGACCGAGATGCCACCAAGTGCTGATGCACAAGTCTAGAGTGGACGCCATTGGCGAGGCTAGTGCTTACGTGCAGACCATAGCAGTAAATACACCAAGATTAAAAACAGCATGCTTATCACGCCTGGCAGCAGATGTTCCCTGGTTTACCTCCCACGCAAGCAGACTGTGTAGATGTTTATTTCTAATCTGTGGCAGCGTTTCTTACACATTCGCACAAATGCACGATAATGCCTGGTCTTTAATTCAAACAACGCCACGCTTAATATTGGTCGGTAGAGCAATTAAACTTCTAACGGGATACTATGAAAACATTTTTTTCACAAGGGCTAGTCTCCACCCCTCCTCCCCGCAGGGTGGAGTACTGTACTGTACAGTTTAGCGAGTCAGCGGGCACGAGCATAACCTGCCATAAAGGTCACGTGCACACGCTGATCTGCAACAATGACGTACGGTCTACTGCATGCGCAGGTAACATTCTGCATTCTTTATTTTGTCTTTTCCTGTGGCGACGCAGAGCAGTAGACAACATAATAGCCACGTTTGAATAAGTTTAAGCAAACGAGACAGGTAGGTTGGAGAGTGGAGACCCGATATACTACACGGGTTCTCAAATGTGGGGCCTCGCAGGAAATCGTGCCCACTACAACTTGGCAATCCTGGACTGCTCGGGGGCGATAATAACCTGCTAGTCGAAGTAATCGCGCTGTCGAAGATGCATACCAAGGTGCTGAACAAGGCTGTAGGTGGCACCGAAACTAATCAAGGGGGCTCGTCTCCTGGGTGACATGCACCCACCAACTCTTATCTTAACGAGATGACTTGCGGCATGCTGTGCATCTAGAAGGGGTCAAAGGGGAGCGCTTGGCGAGGCTGTGCTCGAGCCCAGGAGAGGTAAACAAGTAGGCAGCACATCCTCCTGATGCAGGTAGTGCATAGGAAACATAGCCTGGCACACATCGAGACGATACCAGGAGGGGGAAGGGGGGGCAGAGATGCGCCCCCTGGAGTCAGACGACAGGAGGGTGGGCAGGGGTAGAATGAAGAGACAGAGGGCAGGGGTAGTAGGTACTCCAACTCTGTATCAGAGCAGAGGAAGGAACACATTAAAGGGAGCTCGGAGGTACGTAGCAGTACGAACAAGAAAGCAAAGGAACAGACTGCCAGGGTTGAGTGGGGGTGCAGGTGGCATAAGGCTAGGTGGGGGGGCCAGTGGCAGAGTGAAGAGGCCAGCAGGATGGCACGGGAGGTGGGAAGTTTACAGAGCCCAGCTGCAGCCCTGGACAAGCACTGGCTGGGTTCACTGGGAAGGTGTCCCCGCAGACCCCCTGCGGACAGGAATACCTCGGTCTCTCCGTTCCAGGTACTCCGCTGCTTCCAGGAGAACTAACAGGGAGTTCAACTCCATGCCTTTCACCAGGGAGGCCGTGGGAAACCGCCGCGCGAAGCACCAATTTGTAACGTGAACACAGAGTAGCGTGCCCGCGCCCCTCTGAGCGGTTGGAGAGGCAGCTTCGTTCTGCACGGGATCAGCGACGGCTGCTGCTGGGGACTTCCAAGTCCCCTCTATCAACGGCAGCATCAGGAACAGACAGGGCATCCAAGAGACAGGCGCACCCGTCGGCCAATCGCAGGTCACGCATTGTCCGGAGGCGGGCCTACACGCGCATATGGGCGTCCGTCCTACGCCCACTGTGACTCGAGACTCCGAGGGAGAATGTTGACAGATCGGGAGGCGCACTCTCATTGGTCGCTCGCGATGGTAACGATGTAGAGGCCCAAGCTTAGCAACAGAGCGCGTGACTCCACCTCTCCTTTTTCTGAATGGCTGGATTTGTGCATGTTAAACAGGCGGAGATTACCAATTGGTGGATTTAATGATTGTATAATTGCTGGTGTTTTTTTTATCTGAAACTCCGTACTCGTGAGCGAAGCTGAGCTGCTCTATCGCATGAGGAGGTGTGGACGTGTTGAACTTGAACTTACTAAGAGGAAACGAAAAAAGTGGTTTAAATTGTTACATAAATACGCGTTCCCAGTTAGCGACTTTCTACAAAGTCATATAGTCATACTTGGGTATACGACCCTCCAAAATACGCAGATGAACAATTACGTCGTAATGGAGAGATAGACACTGACCGACCTAGCGTCACCACAGGGTTTCCGTATTTAGTCATACGAATTTCTTATTTTCCCTGTTGTAGTGTAGCGGCCCCTGCGTTAACGTTCTACGCTCATCGAACCTACAATTTGTTGTCGCACCAGCAGGCTCCTCAGAGCCGAGAAAAAGAAAGCAAAACTAGAGAAGGGGCGTGTCCCGGCAACTAGCACCCAGGAAGTGGCGTGCGAAGAGGCACGCAGTGCCACACAGAATACAGTGACGTCATGGCTTGCAGAGACTGCGACGCAAGGGCGTAGGAGAAAATAATCCATTTTGTGTGGGGGACACCGGGCACGGGTAGCTTTGGATAGAGCTGAGCAGTTTGGCGCGACGGCAGATGTAAATGAAGTAACAAATGTCGCGAAAAATAATGCCGACATCTTTAAAAATATGTTCAATATTTCTCAGTCTCAATTAAGTACGCACGATTATATCACTGATAATTGTTGAAAGTAAAAAATTAAACTTTCAAGAATACTCCATGCCCTGAAGACATTGCCACAAGTAAAACACAGTCAGTTTATCATGTTCTCTAATTCTATTGCATACATGATTACATGTGATGCAATATTATTTTATAGTACTTATATTTTGAATGAGATTTTCGTAGAGTGCAGATCCTGTACTGAATGTAGAGTTGCGCTCTAGTTCTCGCGTGCTCTGTCACGACGTAGCGCGCAAAGACGCCTTATTGGAGCGTCTGCGCATGCGCGCTGAAAAGCGAAAGCTGTGGAGATCATCGGAAGCTCGGCGCTCTCCCGCTCGATATTAACCCCTTCGCTGCTGCCGCTATTCCGCCGCAGCGCTAAGGGGGAGGCGGGGCCGCGTGGCGGTCCCGTGCTCGTGACGGAACCACTCCGTCATGGCCCGCGGGTGAGCTGTGCTTGTGACGGTATGGTTCTGTCACGGCCCTGCCCGCTATTCAGAACGTCAGCGCAGGGGCGGCGAGCCGGACGTGACAGAACCGTTCCGTCACAAGCATGGGAGGGGTTAAATAAACATACTGTTGTGACCTAATGTGGTGTTCCCTTATGGGACACCGTACACGTGATTGCTTTGCTGTGTCCCTGCGTGGACACCGTACCATGGTGAGGTCACCAGCTGTGAACTGTCAGAAGTGACAGTTGACAGTTGATCACCCAACTGACGGGAATCTCGAAGGCTCCGCTCGTTGTAGGAGCCAGTGTTGGCGTTTTAATAAAGAGCTTGGATTCTCACCAATTCAGTGTGCTGAGGTTCTTTACAAAGTGGCGACGAGGCGCCAACACAGAACCCACAGGATTTAAGAAAAAAATAAAACAAGAAGAAACCATCAGTCAGTCATCCCTGATGTCGTTCCAGACGAGAATTTAAATGAAATCATCTAATTCCAAACAAGAATAGCAATCGCCTAAGGTCGAACAAATAGACTTCTAACTACTTAAAAGAGCATCCTGAAAAGAAAAAGAAAAAGGAAAATAACGTGCGGTTGAGACCTTGGTGAGCGTAGGAAATCATTTGGAAATAGACTGAAAGAAGAGTGCTGCAGGGATTCGATAAAACAAGCTATTGAACAGGGAACCAGTGAATGAATAGTGCATCACAAGGGAAAGCATAACGGCAGACGCACCCATTCAACATTGCGCAAAGAATTTCCTTCGCATGTTTCTAACGAAAAAAAACTAAGGAAAAGGTACAATTTATAACTAAAAAGGGCAAAACGTTGTTTATGTTTCAGTTACCGAGAAACACTTCAGGGCATAACTGTCAGTCCAACTGTCAACCGCCAAACAGCTGTGTGAAAGTGACCGCGCCACGTCATCGCGCACACAGCTGACTGACGCAGGGACCATTTTGTGCAACCAGGAAGTAGATACAGATTTCTGATCGGATATTCAGTTACCGCTGCACGACGTGAGCACCATCTTGTGTAGAAAAAAAATAACACATGCAAAAACTCAGCGCGATTTCCATAACATTGCGAAATGCTTTAATAGTCTCGAAGATAACTCATATTATCGGCGCAATCTGAGAACAGCAGGCGGACTATACAGTAAGCAATACAATTACCCACAAACTAAAAATATTATAATTTGAACGTGTTCTAAGCGAGTACCTAGCATTTCTAAATAAGGCAAGGGGGTGATGCAGCAAGTTTGAGTTCTACCACATACTTCAACAATGTATGGTTATACAGCGGCGCACGTCTACAAATAATACTGTATCAGTTGTCACACATTCAAGCTCTGAGTAAAAAATTGCTCAATTTACTGCCAGGATAATAGTCTACATTATTAATAACAGTTGTACCAACCAAGGTTATTTCAGGATAAGATGGCATCGGGTTGCATATGGAACCTGTCACCACCAGAGACTTTCCTATGTGCAGGAGGAGAACCAGCACTTAAGTGGGAAGAATGGAGGGATTATTTCCTCAACTATATTGCAACATTAGAGGAAGATGAAGAGGTTAAGGCCGAAAAAAAGTACAAAATGCTCATGCATTGTTTAGGTGCAGGAGGAATTAAGGTGTACAACGCAATAAATAAAAAGATCAGGGCAGAAAATGAAGGAGACGTGTTTACAAATGCCATTGACGATCTCAACACATATTACAAACCTACAGTATGTGTTGGTGTAGATCGTTACAAATTCTTCAATAGGAAGCAGGGTGAGGAAGAATCAATTGACGATTACGTTTCTGCACTTAAGAATCTTGCTATTAATTGTCATTTTGGCGCACTTCACGATGAGTTTATTAGGGATCAGAGTGTGATGCAGCGTTCAAATTCTAACATACAAGACAACTTGTGGGCTAAGGGAGAATACCCACTGCAGAATATTATAGACATTGCGCGCCAAGCTGAACTCACAGGAAGATGTGCCAAGGCTGTACTATCTGAGAACAAGGAAAAGAAAGGTGATACTATAAGTAGAGTTACTGACAAAAAGACTAATAATAAGCAGAAATGCAAAAAAACCTAAAAAACAACATATAAAGGAAGTGAAAGCAAAAACTGGGGACATTGTTACAGGTGTTTGAGCACATCTCATATGGCCAATGATCCTAAATGTCCTGCACGCGAAGTAAAATGCACTCATTGTGGACTTAAAGGTCACTTCATCAAAGCGTGCAATAGAAGGAAGCCGCAACGTGTGAGAATGGTTGAATGCGCAGGAGATGACGTTCAGAATGCATCTGATGATGAGAACATGAACATGTTCATATTAAACATCGACGAAGAACTCGTTGGCGAAACACATGATAGTAGTGGTACAGAAATGAAAACCAAGACAAAGAAACCCAGATGTTGCATGACGGTTGGAGGAGTGGAGATAAACATTGTGGCAGACTCCTGCTCGCCTTATACGATTGTCAATGAGGACGTCTGGAAAGAAAAATTCCAACCACACGTTAGCGAGAAACTTATAAAACCTGATATAATTATCAGATCATTTACAGGAGAGCAAATTGAAGTGTGCGGTTAAAGGACACTAGACCTCATATATAAAGGTAGAGAGGCAGTTGGTAAACTCTATGTATCAAAGGTCGGACCATCAGTCCTAGGTTGGATGGACCAAGGTAACCTAGGAATCATCCTTGATCCAAGCAAAAGTGAGCCAGTATTAAGTCTGGCAGATAACAATGACTATGTAACATCCTTACTCAAGAAGTATCCCAAGGTTTTCAGTGGCAATGTGGGAGTTTTGAAGGGTTACCAACATAAAATCAGACTTAAGGAAATTACCACTCGCATTGTGCACAAAGCAAGAAATATTCTGTTTGCCATTAAAGATGAAGTTAAGACCCAGCTTGACAAGTTGATGAAAGATGGAATAATTGAAAAGGTGGAAGCATCTGAATGGGTTGCACCCCTTGTTATCGCAAAACAACCAAATGGCAAGTTAAGGCTCTGTGTTGACTTTCGCGATCTGAACCAAAACATTATAGTGGAACAATATCCATTGCCCAAAATAAATGAGATGTTGACTACCACCAAAGGCGTAAAGTGGTTTTCCACAATTGATTTAAAATCCGCCTATCACCAGGTACCCCTGCATCGCGATAGTAAGATACTAACGACATTTGTTACTCCTTTTGGATGTTTTAAATTTACTCGAGTACCATTCGGTTTAGCATCTGCAGCCGCAATGTTTCAGAGACTCATGAATAGGTCCTGTATGCAGAAACTGCCAGTACATCCCCTGATGAGGCACTCCGGGGGTGATCAATAATATAATTCACAACATGAGAAAAGGTTTAGTTCATTTATTCTTTGTAAGTTTATCCAATGTCTTTAGACTGATATTAGCAGCATAAATCCATGGGGTTAATATATGAACTTTCTCCAATGCATTTCGGGCAGAAATGCCCTTGATCACGGAGTGCTGTGGAGGAAGGCAAAAGGGAATAGGTAAGGGAGAGGTTCGAGGCCGTGGGTTAGGGGTCAGGGCTTACTCGTGCTATCGGTGGGGGAGTGCGGATGTTAAATTACCCGAGTGAATTGAATGGTGCTCGGTTATTAATCGTGAGGAAATGGGTAGTGCTGGAGATTTTACCGCGTGGAGTCAAAAAAGTAAACAAATAAACAGCGTGCGCTTTAAGTTATCTGGAACTGCGGGGAACTTACTTCAAAGTAACGCGTAGCGAGGTCCGCTATCCATGCGGCTGTGAGGTCGCTGTCAAGTTCCAGATCAAGGGCATTTCTGCCCGAAATGCATTGGAGAAAGTTCATATATTAACCCCATGGATTTATGCTGTTTCTGATATGCTGCTAATATCAGTCTAAAGACATTGGATAAACTTACAAAGAATAAATGAACTAAACCTTTTCTCATGTTGTGAATCATATTATTGATCACCCCCGGAGTGCCTCATCAGGGGATGTACTGGCAGTTTCAGCATACACGACCTACTCTATAATCCTTTGGTGTTTGGACGGACAACACCACCCTCGAGAGCACCCTGAACCTCGCTAAAACTTTTCCTAAAAACGTCAAATAACTGAGCAGTGCACCCCCTACTTTTTCTTTTTGTCAGAGACTCATGAATAACATCTTCGAAGGGGTCCCAGGAATATTACTCTTCCAGGATGACATCTTAATTATGGGAAAATCGAAGGAAGAGCATGACGGCAGGGTTAAACAGGTCCTGGGAATTCTGAACAATAAAGGATTGACAGCAGAATATTCTAAATGCAAGTTTGCAAGTAATTCTGTCAATTATCTTGGGCATCAGATAACAGGAGAAGGAATCAGTCCAAAAAATAACTAATGCAGGCAATACAAGACTCACCTATACCATCTAACAAAGATGAACTAAGATCCTTTTCGTGACTTGTGGAATTTTATTCTAAGTTTATCAAAAATTTCTCACTTAAAATCTATACTCTTCAACAACAATTAAAACAAATGAACACATTTGAATGGTCTCAAGAATGCGAGAAAGCATTTCAGAATCTAAAAGACGACATGTGTACAGCTTTGCCACTTCAAGGATATGACCCCTCCTTACAAAACTATGTAACCACAGACGCAAGCAACAAGGGACTAGGAGCCGTACTCACACAGAAGGACACCAAAGGTGTGGAGTACACCATAGCCTTTGCATCGCGCTCACTTACTCGAGAAGAAGAAACATTTTCTGTGATTGAGCGCGAAGCAATGGCATGTGTGTGGGCCCTAGAACACTTCAGACAATATGTCTGGGGTAGAATGGTCAACTTGTGTACCGACCACAAACCCTTAACTAAAGTCCTCACCACGAAGGATTTATTCACAGCTTCACCAAGATTCGCCAGATTATCTGTACACTTATTTGATTACATATACAAAGTCCACTACGTTCCAGGAGTGAAAAATGTTGTCGCTGACTTTTTAAGCAGAATGCCCGTAGAAAACAAAAGCGACATTGACAGTAAAGAAGTAGAAGAAACATGCATAGCAAATGTATTTGAGAAAGCGAGTGGAATCACAAGAGGGGAGTGGCTGTTGGAGCAAAGTAGGGACAAAGTACTTTGTAGGGTTATACAGAATATAACTAAAGGTTGGTCAAACAAGAATAAACTAACAGAACCATTGAAAAACTTCTGGGAAATAAAAGACAAATTATCAATAGAAAATGGATTCCTGTTAAGGAATGAAAGAATTGTACCACCTACAGACATAAGGAAGAAGATACTTGAGATATGCCATGAAGGACACTTAGGAATCGCCAAAACAAAAAACAGAGTCTAGAACATGTATTGGTGGCCTGGTGTCAGTCTTGCAGTAGAAAGAACAGTAAGAGAATGCAAAATGTGTATGGACTCAGACAAAACACAAGTGACATTTAGAACACCTTTGCTCCCTATACCATGTCCATCCATGCCATGGGAAAGGATCGGTATCAACATTATGGGACCAATACTTGAAGATCTAGAGCAATGGTACGTAATAGTAATAATCGATCACTTGCACTTGCTGGAACAATTAGAGACACCTATTCCTCGCCCAATATTCGCTTTCAGAAGAAATCTGAATATTGGCCAACAACTAGTCCGTGCGGACATCAGATTAGCCAAACCTAAAAGTGATTTGTTGTCAAAATGGGGTCTCAAACCCATCGAGGGACACCATAGGTGTGGGAATTGTATCGCATGCGATACAACCATTGAGGGCACCATCTTTCAACATTCCAACACGTCTTGGTCTCATACCAGTTTCACCAACTGTAAAACAAAAAATGTCGTCTATGCCATAATTTGCGCCTGCCACAAAATTTATATTGGTAAGACCAATCAGCAGGTCAACACACGTATGACACAACATAGGTCGCGCATTAAAAAGAAAGTGCTAACTGCGCCCCTCGTCCAACATTTCTCCGAAAAACAACACGGGGAAAATGATTTTACTTGGACCGTGTTATTTAGCATTAATCAACCAAAAACGGGTATCAATATAGAACAGATCCTTTTAAAAAAAGAGGCTTATTTGATACTCAAGTTCAACAGTACCCAAACGGGGTTGAACACACTTTCAGAAATCTCGAGATTGTAATAAGTTCATGTACCCAAAATTTGGAAACTACAACATCCATAATGCTTAGCTCCAGGCTCACTATGATGTAGGAGCCCTGTACAGCCACCAGGCTGTTCCTGCGTTTGCATTTCCTGGTTCGCTCCTGTGGAAGAAAGGTGAGTGTTGGTGAGGCTCCCAATGCGTGAGACTTCAGTACATTCAAACTGTATTAAGCCAGGGACTAAGGGGCCTTTTATGTCTTACAGCGCGAGTGAGCCACGCAACTGTAAATAACGGTGAGGAACACGCGCCCCCGCCACTTATTGAATCTGAGTTAGATTAAGACAACGAACACACGGCATGGCGATCGACGCCCCGTGCTCACTACCAGAAATCTAGGTAGGTGGCTTCACATTGTTCCGCAGCACTTCACAAGCGTCTTTATACCACAGCTAATGTCAATACTGAGCGTGACCCTTATGCTTTACAGGTCACACGGAAAGGATAGAATGAGCAAACAGAGGACCTAAGATAGCATCCAATGCCACACTCGACGAAGGTATGAGCGTGTAGTTTTAGGTCTGTAGTAGTCGCTTGGCACTGCTCTAGATGGCGTTGTAAGTCTTTGAATTATTTTTTTCAGAATTATTCTTCTATTTTACTGATTTTCTGCGGCGCACAGCCCTTCGTGTACAACTGAATCACGAGAGCCCACCGCATTCTGTATAAAGGTAACTAGTTCAGCACAGTCCAGCTATTTCAGGGGGTCCTTTATAAACAAGTCACAAACACTGAAACAAGCTTCGTTTTATTCTTTTGTTTAGATTGAAAACACTGAGAGAGCCCTGAGGAGAATCTGTAATTCTTGACAGATTCGAAACGCGTTGGCAAGGCAAACGACAGACAGACAGTTCAAAATATCTGCCCTTGACGGGTGCAGTCTTTATTGTTGGAATTAACTGTGAATTAATTTCTGATTTCTGTCGCATCATTTCTTTTCAACCTTTTGGGTCTAGTAGCGGTTTTTGATTACTTCGCAAAGATTAACTATTTGTGAACACGGAATTGCTATATATTTCTCATACAAGAAGTTTGTTGATAACTGTTTGATCCATTGTTTATGTGATATTTGTATAGTAGTTGTAAATATGTATAAATGTTTTGTATTTGTATATAGGTGTATATAAAGTGTTCTTCTTGCCTATGAAAAAGATAAATCTTACTAAAAATAATGAACAAAAGGGTTAAATAAAATTACCCATACAAACAAAGAGACGTTGTTTTTTGTTTGTTGTCTCATAAACTTAAGGAGAGACTAAATAAGTAGGAGGGCCAGCAATTCTGTTCTGTTCACTATGAGCGCTCAGGCATCTTCACTCACGACGCAGATCCCGTTTTTGCCGAAGTCTGGAGAACCTCAGATGAAGTGGGAGGATTGGAGAGAGTACTTCACAAACTATATTGAAGCCCTGGAAGACGAAAACGGGGAGGCCTTCCCCAGTGCAAGGAAGAGAAGGATACTCCTACACAACCTAGGCCCAGAAGGTATAAGGGTCTTCCAGAACCTGGTGCCCACGCTCAGATCAAATGCAGACGATGATGTCTTCAAGCACGCTATAGAAGATCTCAACAACCATTACCGTCCCGCAGTGTGCGTTTTTATCGACCGCTACAATTTCCAGCAGAGGAAACAAGAAGCCGGCGAATCCATAGATGACTACGTTGCGGCGTTGAGGAAGCTGGCGGTAACGTGCAAGTATGGGGCTCTGCATGATGAGTTCATAAAAGACCAGATAGTCATGCACACCACCAACAAGACGGTATAAGACAAATTGTTGGTAAATGGAGAAGCATCGCTTAAGGAAGTAATAGCCATGGTAAAAAAGGTAGAGTTATCGAAACGGTGTGCCGATGCGGCTAAAAGAGAAGCTGTCCAGAAGACCATGGTGAACAAGGTGGACGACGCAGAATCACGGGGAGGAGTAAAGCCACGACAACGGACGGAAAAGGGCCAAACAAGTGGTCGGGGAAATCAGGACAACAGTGGAAGCAGAACAAAGAAAGCAAGACCACGTGCTACAGGTGTGGAAGCCAAGCCCACGCAGCCCAGGACAAACGTTGTCCGGCGTTCAGAGCGAAATGCATTTACTGCGGCGTAGTGGGCCACAACGAAAAGGTATGTCACCGAAAAATGCGGAGACCCACAGTGAAGTACGTGTCGCAGGAGCAACAGGAGGAAGAAGAAGAACTGAATGAGGAGGACAATGTGCTATGTGTGGAAGGACAAATGCTGGGCATCGATTGTAAGCGCTCCCGCAAACCACAATGCGACATGCTGATAAGAGGAGTGAAAATCAAGATTGTAGTTGACTCGGGATCCCCGTACACCATCGTCCAAAGAGCAGTGTGGAATGAAGAGTTCAGACCCAGCTTGGGCCCAAGATTAGAACCACCGGACATACGACCTGTGTCATACACAGGCGAACCCATTCCAATGGTCGGATACAGAGCTCTAACTTTCGAGTTCAGAGGAAGGAGTGCGGAGTGCAAATTATTTGTAGCTGAGAAGGGCCCATCAGTCTTAGGATGGATGGACCAAGGTGACCTGGGGACAAAATTGGACCCAGGGGGGACACACAAGTGCTGGTGACAGC
This sequence comes from Lissotriton vulgaris, assembly GCF_964263255.1. NCBI lineage: Eukaryota > Metazoa > Chordata > Amphibia > Caudata > Salamandridae > Lissotriton > Lissotriton vulgaris. Next base: position 189,825,748 of record NC_141690.1, on the reverse strand, counting down.
CCCAGAGAGCTGGCCGGACCTGGAGTAGATGAAGAGCGAGTTCCCGAAAGTGTTTGGCGGGAAGGTCGGCAAGCTGGAGAAGTTCACACATAGGATCGTACTCAAAGAGAACTCCAAGCCGGTATCCCATAAGGTCAGGAATGTGCCCCTAGCCGTAAGAGAAGCACTACAGCAGGAACTGCGCAGATTGGAAGACAATGGTATCATCGAGCCAATAGACAGCTCAGAGTGGTTGGCACCCCTGGTGGTGGCAATAAAACCTAATGGCAAGGTCCGTCTATGTGTAGACCTTCGAGAACTGAACAAGTGCTTAATTGTGGAAAAATTCCCATTACCTCGCTTAGAAGAAATGTTGGCCAAGACGAAAGGAGTAAAGTGGTTCTCCACCATTGACCTCACCTCCGCCTAATACCAGAAAGATCTACATCCATCAGGCCGGAAACTAACATCTTTCATAAAGCCCTAACACCCTTCGGATGCTATCAATTCCGCAGAATGCCCTTTGGCCTTGCTTCGGCAGCCGCAGTGTTTTCGGAAACTTATGCACCATCTCTTCAAGGACATCGAAGGCATCCAGTACTTCCAAGACGATATACTGGTGATGGGGACAGACCGGAAGGATCAGGATAAGAAGCTAGACAAGGTGCTTCGAGTGCTAGAGAGCAATGGCCTGACAGCAGAATGGGAGAAGTGCCGACTCGGAATGATGTCGGTCACCTACTTGGGACATGAGATAGGAGGACACGGCATCAAGCCCAAACTAGCGAATGTGAAAGCAACCTGCGACGCTTTGGCCCCAACCAACAAAGAAGAGGTTAGATCCCTCCTAGGGATGGCCGAATATTATAGTAAGTTTGTACAACACTTTGCCACGAAGACGCACCACTTGAGGCAACTAATAAGGGACAAAACAGTGTACAAGTGGACAGAAGAGACACAACATGAATTTGATGCCTTAAAGATTGACATTAGTCAAGCCGTACCACTACAGCATGGGTCTTCAAACTGTGGGGCGCGACCCCCAGGGGGGGCGTGGAGTGACACAAAGGGGGTCGCGCCTTCACAGTCATACTTCTGCCTAGGCCCAAGGGCTTTAGCCCCCCTCCTCCCTCATCGTGTGTCTCGGCCCAGCTGCTGCTGCAGAGCAACTCGAGTTGCTGGGGGTTCGGCTGGGGAGTGTCTGAAGTCATCTCCGGCACCTCCAAGTTTTTCACAGGTCTTTAGACACCATTTGCATATATGAAGAGTTCAGACCCAGCTTGGGCCCAAGATTAGAACCACCGGACATACGACCTGTGTCATACACAGGCGAACCCATTCCAATGGTCGGATACAGAGCTCTAACTTTCGAGTTCAGAGGAAGGAGTGCGGAGTGCAAATTATTTGTAGCTGAGAAGGGCCCATCAGTCTTAGGATGGATGGACCAAGGTGACCTGGGGACAAAATTGGACCCAGGGGGGACACACAAGTGCTGGTGACAGCCCCAGAGAGCTGGCCGGACCTGGAGTAGATGAAGAGCGAGTTCCCGAAAGTGTTTGGCGGGAAGGTCGGCAAGCTGGAGAAGTTCACACATAGGATCGTACTCAAAGAGAACTCCAAGCCGGTATCCCATAAGGTCAGGAATGTGCCCCTAGCCGTAAGAGAAGCACTACAGCAGGAACTGCGCAGATTGGAAGACAATGGTATCATCGAGCCAATAGACAGCTCAGAGTGGTTGGCACCCCTGGTGGTGGCAATAAAACCTAATGGCAAGGTCCGTCTATGTGTAGACCTTCGAGAACTGAACAAGTGCTTAATTGTGGAAAAATTCCCATTACCTCGCTTAGAAGAAATGTTGGCCAAGACGAAAGGAGTAAAGTGGTTCTCCACCATTGACCTCACCTCCGCCTAATACCAGAAAGATCTACATCCATCAGGCCGGAAACTAACATCTTTCATAAAGCCCTAACACCCTTCGGATGCTATCAATTCCGCAGAATGCCCTTTGGCCTTGCTTCGGCAGCCGCAGTGTTTTCGGAAACTTATGCACCATCTCTTCAAGGACATCGAAGGCATCCAGTACTTCCAAGACGATATACTGGTGATGGGGACAGACCGGAAGGATCAGGATAAGAAGCTAGACAAGGTGCTTCGAGTGCTAGAGAGCAATGGCCTGACAGCAGAATGGGAGAAGTGCCGACTCGGAATGATGTCGGTCACCTACTTGGGACATGAGATAGGAGGACACGGCATCAAGCCCAAACTAGCGAATGTGAAAGCAACCTGCGACGCTTTGGCCCCAACCAACAAAGAAGAGGTTAGATCCCTCCTAGGGATGGCCGAATATTATAGTAAGTTTGTACAACACTTTGCCACGAAGACGCACCACTTGAGGCAACTAATAAGGGACAAAACAGTGTACAAGTGGACAGAAGAGACACAACATGAATTTGATGCCTTAAAGATTGACATTAGTCAAGCCGTACCACTACAGCATGGGTCTTCAAACTGTGGGGCGCGACCCCCAGGGGGGGCGTGGAGTGACACAAAGGGGGTCGCGCCTTCACAGTCATACTTCTGCCTAGGCCCAAGGGCTTTAGCCCCCCTCCTCCCTCATCGTGTGTCTCGGCCCAGCTGCTGCTGCAGAGCAACTCGAGTTGCTGGGGGTTCGGCTGGGGAGTGTCTGAAGTCATCTCCGGCACCTCCAAGTTTTTCACAGGTCTTTAGACACCATTTGCATATTTAACATGCCATTGTAAACTCGTTACTGCTGCCTCTTACACACTGAGCCTCAGACTTTATCTCCCAGCCCCTCACTACGTGTCAACAAATATTTAAACAGAACGAAAAAATCCTGCGTCGATCTACCCCCCCCCCCCCACCCCCCCCCCCATCCGCATTGAAGCCTACAGGAAAAGCTGACATTAACTGAATCCTGCGTGTGAGGAAATCCATGATAAAAAGAACCTAATTTCAACTTACATATTTATTATTCTTAAAGAAGGTGCTCGAGCAAAAATAAATCATATACCCGGATCACATATCGTGCCTTTTGTAAATATTTTGACGCATCATGCATTCTTGATATAGCGCCAAGTACTATTATTAACGATCCTAACACCTTTCTCTGTTTGCAAACGTCTGATATGCACCCTACGCACATTTCTTGCAGCTCTTAAGTGTGGTGGGCTTTGCTCCTGCTCAGCACCAATAGAAATTTAAAGTGGCATTACACATGTCCATAGCGGACTCACATTCGTGTCAAACTTTCACTGAAGGGAAGATTTGTTTCGGCACAATGTGCTCAAGAACCCTTAAGGAATTCTAGATTGGCACTGCCATCCCTGTGGATATTCTATTTGTTTAATTTCATGCCACTTGTGCATATTTCCCACGTGTATTCGTTTCCGTAGTTACTTTTCGAGCAACATCTGTCTTAATTCTGCACTGCGTTGCCACTCACCTCCTTGTGTCTGGATGCATTCACTCTTTGGGTGGCTGTTCGTAATGGGCACATTTGAGATCTCTGTAGTTTAGGCTGAAGGCCGTGCAAGGGCCTTTTCAGTGGGCAATTTAACAATTCATGTGAATGGATGGATGAAAGGGTGGATGGATGAAGGATGGATGTATGGATGGAAGGATGAAAGGGTGGATGGGTGAAGGATAGATGGATGAAGGCTAGATGTATGGATGTAAGGATGAAAGTGTGGACGGATGAAGGATGGATGGATGGATGAAAGGGTGGATGAATGGATGAAAGGGTGGATGGATGGACGGATGAAAGGGTGGATGGATGACGGATGGATGGATGAAAGGGTGGATGGATAAAAGATGGATGGAAGGATGAAAGGGTGGATTGATGTATGGATGGATAAAAGGTTGCATGGATGAATGATGCATGGATGGATGTGTGAAAAGGTGGGGGGATGGGTGGATGGATGGATGAAAGGGTGGGTGGGTGGATGGATGAAAGGGTGAATGGATGATGGATATATGAATGGATGGGAGGATGAAAGGGTGGATGGATGTGTGGATGGATAAAAGGTTGCATGGATGAATGATGGATGGATATGTGAAAAGGTGGGTGGATGAATGATGGATGGATGGAAGGGTGGATGGATGAAGGATGGATGTATGGATGGAAGGATGAAAGGGTGGATGGGTGAAGGATAGATGGATAAAGGATAGATGTATGGATGTAAGGATGAAAGGGTGGACGGATGAAGGATGGATGGATGGATGTATGGATGGATAAAAGGTTGCATGGATGAATGATGCATGGATGAATGGATGTGTGAAAAGGTGGGTGGATGAACGATGGGTGGATGGATGGATGAAAGGGTGGATGGATGTATGGATGAAAGGGTGGATGGATGGATGTATGGATGGATAAAAGGTTGCATGGATGAATGATGGATGGGTGTGTGAAAAGGTGGGTGGGTGGATGGGTAAAGGATGGATGTATGGATGGAAAGATGAAAGGGTGGATGGATGAAGGATGGATGGATGGATGGATGGAAGGATAAAAGGATGGATGGATGTGTGAAAGTGTCGGTGGATGAATGATGAATGGATGTGATGAGGTCTAACAGGCGCATTTATGGTTGTTAAAAGTTGATGATGAGGAGTACCAGTTTCTAGAAACTTTTGTCGGAAGGGGGTCCTTACGCCTAAAAAGGTTTTACAAGGGGGCCTCGGCATCAAAAAGTTTGAAGACCTCTGCACTACAGGGATATGACCCCATGGGGCAATCGATATTAACGACGGACGCCAGCAAGAAAGGACTAGGAGCAGTCCTCATGCAGGAGAGGAAAGATGGAACGATGGAGACCCTCAGTTTCGCCTCGAGATCCCCATCGCCCACAGAACAAAAACTTTGTGTGATAGAAAAGGAGATGCTGGCAGTGGTGTGGGCCATGGGGAAGTTCCGCCAATTCCTATGGGGCACGAGATTCCAACTTAAGACAGACCACAAGCCGTTTGTCAAAGTGCTCACCTCGAGTGGGCATGCGAGCGCCACACCACGCATTGCCAAGATGACATTGAAATTGCTAGAGTACAGGTATGATGTGGAATACATACCGGGGACACGTAACAAAGTGGCAGACTACCTCAGTAGAGCTTCATCGATGGAAGGGGCTCCCAACATAACTGCGGAAAACGAGGGGATGGTAGCAGTGATGGAAGACCCAGAACGGGTGATAAGCAACCAGGAGTGGACTCAAGCGTATGAAGAAGACAAGGACATGGACGAGGTCAAATAGTGCATAATACATGGATGGCCAGAGAAGAAACGATTGCAAGGAGTGCTCAGGAAATTCTATGAAGTCAGAGACGAACTGTCAGTAGGTGACAATGGAATATTCCTGTACCGAGGTGACAAAGTAGTCCCCCCGACAACGCTGGTTCCTCGCTTGTTGGCGTTACTGCATGAAGGACATCTAGGAATCGTAAAAACCAAGATGAGGGCGAAACAGATGTACTGGTGGCCAGGAGTGGACATCCAAGTAGAGAGACACGTGAGAGAGTGTGATCAATGCCAAAGAGCGGACAAAACTCTAAAGCCCTTAAGGCCGGCCTTGGGAAAGTTTACCCAACCGAGTTACCCCTGGGAAGAAGTGGCTGTAGACATTCTGGGACCCGTGCTGGACACCTTGGGGACGCCCGTATATCTGTGCGTCCTCGTCGACAAGTACTCGAAATGGCCGGAAGTGCACATACAGGAAGAGATGGACGCTGAGACAGTGCTTAAGTTTCTTACCTCCGTCTTCCTCAGTGAAGGTATTCCGAGATCTATTCTGAGCGACAATGGACCGCAATTCACCTCAGAGAAGTGGTATAAGTATGCAGAGAGGAATGGGATCAAAATCAAGCATACCTCCATATACCATCCCTCGAGTAATGGACAGGTGGAGCGGTTCAATAGAGTCATAATGGGGTCCATCCAAGCTGCCATCACAATGGGTAAATACTGGGAGGAAGAAATACAAAGTATGATGTGAGCCTACCGCATCACCCCCACCAGCACGGGGTACAGCCCTTTCCAAATCTTGAGAGGAAGACACCCCTTCACCAAGGACAATGTAGCGTGGAGGGAAAAGACAATCACTAGCAAGTGGTCTCCGGCGGTGGTGCAGCACAACCTAGAGAAAGCCCAGAGGATATACACCGAGCACTACAACCAGAGGAGAAATGTGAAGGAAACAGCCCTTGAGAGAGGAGAATGGGTCAGAGTCAAATTAGCGGTACTAAGAAGAAAAGGAGACAGCAAATACAGTCAACCGCTGCAAGTGAAAGAAGTATACGATAGGGCAGCACTGCTCAGTGATTGGAATGTGTGGTCCCAAGACCGCATGTCCAAATGCAACAAAATCCTACAATGGTCCCCGGGAGAGAATGGGGGGGGGGCACAACGAGACCAAAGACAAAGAGAGAATGAGGGAAGTACCCCTGCAGAAAAAGAGGATCCGGAAGCATAAAGAAACCGTGAGGAGTTTGGAGACCAGGGAATGCCTGAGACGGGGAAACAACATGAAGGGGAGAGTGTGACCCCGAGGAGAGAAGAGCCGGGTATCCTGAGAGGCAAGGTGGTGAGCCCTGAAGAGAAGGGCGCTGGGGAAGCCATCTCCACTCCAGTAAGACGTACACGAGCAGGCAGAGTGGTGGTAAGGCCCACCCGCTTCCGAGACTTTGAACTGGGAGGAACTTAAGTATCCTGAGGGAGTTTCAATGACAATGTTTCTGTTGTTAATAAAAAGAGGGAGATATGTAGAGTTGCGCTCTAGTTCTCCCGTACTACGTCACGACGTAGCACGCAAGGACGCCATATTGGAGCGTCTGCACATGCGCGCATAAAAGCGAAAGTGGTGGAGATCGGCGGACTCTCGGCACTCTCCAGCTCGATATTAAATAAACATACAGTTTTACACCTGTTACCTCGTGCCTCCTAAATCTTTGTTCCTGGCATTAGGCACATCTTTACACTGAATTCTTCCAATTTGCTCTCAAACTGTGTGATTAGGCAAATTATACATTGTAAAGTAAATAAAGCCCTGGGCGTGGAGGAGCACACAGTGAAGTCAAGATACTACATCTCCCCCTTCTTAAGTGTTTAATGCTTACTTGCTTAGAGTTCTTCAATGAGGCGGGTGGGTCTCCAGATAGTTATTATTATTGCATATCTTATATAGCGCCAGAATCGACCCCCGAAGGGGTATCTCCGCGCTTGCCTTGGGAACCCATCCTGGTTTTTCCCTGTGAGATAGCCCCTACAGGGCATCCCCAAGGTGAAAGCCAGGCATCCCGCCGCAGGGGGGCCGTTGTGGAGATTAAGCAAGCTTAATGCCCAGAGTTGCAGAGTGTGAACCCATGATTAGGTCAGGCACCGAAGCGAGAATTATCGAGTCCGTGAACATGAAATAGTTCTCTCTGGTCGTCATGAGAGGCACACTTCTCTCGACTCTTTTAGGCTCACTGCAGCTTCAGGTCGTTCATAGTTCTCGGTTTCTCAGCCTGATTCATCCGTATCGTGTTCTGACTCTTCTGCTTTGATGTATACTACAGGGTTGCATTTCTTGAAGTGTGACACATTTTGCGTGGTTCTCTTGGTTTCAGATGCAGCCATGATCATGGTTCCTTTCCGACTCTTCACTCATGGTGGTTGATCACAGTAGTGACTGTCAGTTTTTGTCTTCTGTTCTTGTCTGACTAGCACCCAGTCTCCTACCTGGATGTTAGACTTTCTGGCGTTTCAGCGATTGTCTGCGTACTCCTTCATTTTTGCCTTCTTGATTTTTTCAAGTTCCTCTAGTGTCTCGTGATCATGAACTTGGGAGCGTGTAACGACCGGATTTTCGGACCAGATAGAATCAGCTCACCAGAGCACCACCAACCCAGCCGAAACGCAACCACCTCCCTCCTCAGGACCCATCTATCCAGGCACATGGGTACCTACCTGAGGATGGGGAATTAGCAATATACAAGCTCATATCATCAGAAACACCACTAAATCTATAGGGATTACTAGGAATACTCACTGATTATTAAGGACGTCCATGCCCTACACCACACTCATACAATATAGTCTTGCGACCATATAGGCCCAGACTAATCTACCCTAGGGCAGTTCTGATTACTTACCATTACACACTGGCTACACCCAGTGCTCGCTCAAGATAGGCACTGTATCCCCCCAGTGCTCTCACTATTTCATACAAACACAAGCCACAATCCTGTGGGTATACACCAGGGGTCTCCAACCTTTACTGTAGTGAGAGCTACTTCTGATGAGTGAAAATTGTCGTGAGCTACTAAAGGCCAAGTAACTCACGCATTTTTCGGAGACACCTCTCACACCCTCATTCATAGTCTTTAAGCCTAATTTGTTTGCGCCCATACTGTGGTTTGAACAAGATGCATAGATAGACCTATGGAGCTGTTCAAAGCTGTCAACAGACTGAAAAAGCATACCATAACTGTATATCTGTGTCACACCTCATTCACCACACTGCTACGCACTGTGTCCTATAACATGATAACGATAACTGCATATTGGTGTTAATCAGGCAAGACAAGGAAATACTTCCCACATAGGATCACAAATATAATACATTAAACATATGGCAATGTCCCTGAGCACATACCTCAATAAACGGAAAGTTCCATGATTAACAAATATAATAAAACTTACACTTCATGAAATTTTGAAAACGCTCTAAACAAGTGAGCATAAATGTGTTCCTTAAAACAAATGTTATATCTGATCACACCTCATGCATGCACACACACTTTTACAATTTTACACACTCCAGATATCTATTGCAGATACCTATTGCACTCACCAGCCTGCTTTCCTCCTACATACGCCATGAGTTTCTAAATCAGGGCAATCAAGTCCTTCGTTGAACTTTTTTCTAAGTAACACCTCAAAAACCAAGCCATATAAAGACAAAACATCAATGGGATCAAAGTGCATGGGTAAAATCAGGTAAGGACTAATGAGAGTTGCTCAGAAAAATTCCACGCAAGAAAAAATCGCATCTTCTCAGACTCAGCCTCTAAAATTGTAAGCAGAAGCTTGCTGTATTAAACGCAGACTAGTATCGTAGTACTCAACAAATTAAATTGTTTTGCATAGCTGAGGTGCACCAAAACACAGCTCCGTGTCACATAAGCAGAGCTGTCTTTGCACAAAGGAAGAGTGTGGGAGACGAGAGGCTGGAGTGACAGGACTGGACAGAGAGGTGAAGAGCCTGTTTTGGGATGATCGGATCAGTGCAGGTAAAGCGTTTTGATTTCAACATCGGCAGACACTGAGCTTTAAAATTGAAAGAAGATATAATAAAGCACAGTGGCAGCCGATGTTAAAATCAAAAGGCCTTGCATGCACTGAGCTGCTTTTATTGACTACAACACAAAGCAAATTTAAAGCGTGGTGTAGTTAGTGAAAGCAGTTCACAGCAGGCAAACACTTTTGATTTTAACTTTGGCCACCAACGGGGTAAAGCTGCTCAAGCTGAAATTAGACTTGAGGCTCTTCAGGCAGAAATTGTAGAAAAAACGATGCAAAGAGAACTGTTACGCTCTTTTCGTCAGGCACTGCACCGAGAGAGGGATACAATGTGATGCCTTTTTAGCCTTTCTGCTAAAAAGAGAACAGTCACCCATAATGGCCAGTAGAGACACAGAGGGCGCCATAGTAACGACACGAGGGAGGGAATTAATAAGGCCCTTCACACGTATAAGACACTTTCTAAACTAGCTCAACAAGAGCAATATCATTTCAACAGCCAGAACCATTTGGATGGAATTTGGTCCAAATGTACGTGTTCAAACTACTGCTCATGTTTTATTTAGATAACTCGAATAACGGCATGCACAGGCATCTGTTCAAAAAAAAAAATAGTTCCTCTTGCTCACATACCTGCTGTCTGTCTGCTTTGTAATCTACATGCTTCAGCTTAAGGTGGCTGACACTGCATCTCCTCTATTTCAGCATGGCGATCCGGCCGCAAAAATGCACAGGTCACAGGATCAAAGAATGGAGACCAAAAGGCGTGCATAGTAGTTCTCCGAGGGCAGGGCCGACATCAACCACTTCACATAGCCCCAGTTAGGCTCAAATAGAAGCGGCTTCCTACGGCGCGAGACAAGCTACTGAAAAAGGCCCAAAAACAAACAAAACGACAATGATAGGCTACTAAAGTGCAAGTCCGGCCGCGAGCTACTGACAGGGCACCTGCGAGCTACCGGTAGCTCGCGATCGACCGGTTGGCAACCCCTGGTATACACACTGACCACAATCAGTGCTCTCACTAATGCCACTCTCTCTAGCAGCAATCTCATTACACACCAGTGTCCTCCCTGGTGCTCTCATTGACGCCACTTTCCCTAGAGGCGATCTCATTACACACCAGTGTCCCCCCTGGTGCTCTCATTAACGCTGCCTTACAACGACGATCACTTTCCTATGAATACCTTTAGCTCTTATTGGGAAATCTCTCATTATCCACTAGAGGTACAATACTACAATATTATGAATAAAGGCCGAATTACATGGTGTACAACTTATTCTCTAGCTCAAGGGCTCCTCTCTCCCTAATTATTCAGTTATCACTTACCTGATCGGGGGTCGCTTCCATTCGTGCAATGACACCTGACTAGAAGAAAAGGTTACATTTACTGTATAAGAATAAGGCATACACTGGTTCACTAAGAACTGGGGTATCTTTATTAACAATAACAATATAATACTGCACTATAACACATAGCCTGAAGAGTAAAAGGAGAATAGACACATACACAGATCTGCGGGGTCTCTGTAAAGCTTTATTACTATAATACATCCACATGTAATTGACTGTAAATAGCTAAAGAGGGAATGGATTATACTGCACACCGCTGAAAGAAAAAGGATTAGCAATACAGTAGGGGAATTTAGCCTAGGAAATAAAAGACAAGATTAAGGTGTAAGTGTAAAGCAAACTATATTACAGGAAATGTATCACCTTATTAGTATGAAGTCTTGCTCTAGCTGTAATCTGGGCTCCTCTCTCATCTGTGCCTTAGCTCGTCTCAGATCCTCCCCTGCACTCTTGAACACGCATCTGCGCTGATCACTCTGCACTGGATTCCTCTCCACCACGAACTCTCTCCACCTTCCAGCTTCAGCCTAATAGTTTCTGCCGCTCTGATAACCGTTCGCTCCACTAGCTTCTTCACTCTGTCTGATTATCTCAGCTCCAATGTCCGATTCACTCCAGCTGCTCCCACAGACTAATCCACGATATGACCTCAGTCTCTTCCAAAAGGCATCACTTCAGACTCCAGATGATCACAACTCCTTCTGATAAGTAACTGCTTCTGACTGCTTCCTTCAGTTCCAAACATCATCTCACTTCTCTCTGTTCAAAACACCATCTGCTCACAACTGCTTCTGACTTCTCTCTCTGGTTCCAACTCACTGACTGTATGTCTGTCTTCACTCTGTTCCAAGCATCGACTGTCTCTTCTTCTCTCCCTGGCTCCAACTCAACCCAAACTGTCTGTCTGTCTTCTCTCCTCTGCTCCAACTCAACTCACTCCGCCTCTGCACTTCACTAATATGGAATGCTCTCTCCTCATGGAAAGTTCCAGCCAGCAGCCTCCTCCCACCAATTCCATGTACCAGGCTCCTTGCTCTAGACGCTCCCACAGTGACCAGCTGCTTGTTTCGTCTAGAGACCTGAGCCCAGAGACACTTCCTGATTAGATTCAGCTCTGGCCGGTTCTCTACAGTTTGCAAAGGGCGAACAACACCTCATAACTAAAACATCACCTTTACCCTGCAAGCATCTCAGTCTGCAGGGACAGAAAGCAAAATGGAGTCTCTCTAGTTCTGGGCCTTGTAGGCCTGAGAAAGATGAAATAACACTTAGCTCTGTCAGAGTACATACACAAACCATACCAATATGTAATATAAAGTCAGGACTACAGGATCCACCCTCTACTATAGGTAGAATGATGAAAGGACACATAATTATGTCAAAGCCAATAGGCAATAGATGGATTAGAGTCAAGAATAAGGGATCTATCATCATATAAAGCAGCTATCCTCTAGTTTATGCTTCTAGGTCTGGAAAAAGGCCTGAAAAGGACCAACACAAGGCAAGAATAGAGATTCAGGATGGTAGCAAGCTTAAAGTCACCATCACTCAGAAATAGAGCCAAAAATATGGTCACTACACTCCACCCTTGAATTTAACTTGCTAACATCCGTAAACAACAACAAACAAATAAACAAACATCAACATAATCTATCAACAAAACCAAAAACCAAAAGACTCCCTAAAATGAATGACAACTTAAGGAAATACCACCTAAAACTTAATGTAGGGAATATAAATCTGACAACCAATTGCAAACAAGTCAAAGCACCCTTGACCTGAATGTTGAAATGTAACTAAAATTGATCTGATAACAACAGAAACTAACCAAAGCACCCTTGAACTAAATGTGCCTCAACTTCTAGTGATAACTCATGAAATCTATTGATGTAGGGACATGTTTGTGGAATAAAAACAACAAAGGGCCTAAATGAGGCCTACCTACTTCGGTCAACATAAGAACTAAATGTGCCTCAACTTCTAGTGATAACTCATGAAATCTATTGATGTAGGGACATGTTTGTGAAATGAAAACCACAAAGGGCCTAAATGAGGCCTACCTACTTCGGTCAACTTAAGAAAAGATTTGGTAAAATCTGACAAATAAACATGACAAAGGGTCCTCAAGGTCTGGGCAACTATTACTAATAGATGTAGGACATAACCTGACTAAAAGACACACCTCCCAGGACAACTTAAAGTCTAGGGTGACCACCCTTGGAACTAATCCCACTGTTCTAAATAAGAGTTGATGGATCAAAGTGAAAGTGTAATAACAGGAAAACAAGGACAACCCCATTCCTACAAAATAGCTGGTGTAGCACTATGCATATCAAGCAATAAATCAAAGAAAGATATCTAAGTGTGGTGTATATATTCTTCTACAAGATAATTCAGACATAAACTTGGGAAATTGAGTAATAGTAGACCATGCCAAAGTCAATAGGCAAAGGTCAGAAATCATCTAACTCAGAAAACAGTTTGCACCTAATCCCTCTGTATCAATCTGTGGAACACATGTGTGCACCATCATTTAAAACATTGCTTTTCTTTCATAGGCAAGACTGTTTTATAGAAAACAGTAAAACTATGAAATAGGTAAAAGATAAACAAGTGTAAAGTCAATCTGTATCAACAATGAAATAGCGTAGCATACTAAAATCAAAATATCATGTATCACAGGGTATCAGATTATTAAAGCAGCTTACTAATCACCCTATGACATTCAAATAATATCATTTGCATCATTGCATTAATGTGGCACTGCATCTTTTAAACTGGAAAATCAAAACCATGAACAGGACTGAGAATTTTTTCAAGTGGGGCCTGTGTATGGTAACTGCAAAAAGTGGCATAATGTCCATCTGAAATAGAAACATGGGAAAAATGCAAGACTCAAGAATGCAGGCCAAGGAATTACATTTCAGGTCAATTAAACATTTTTTTTTCAAAAATAGAACTATTGGCTTTGTCAAGAATTTATTTTTCTTTAGGGAATTCAGAATTTTAACCTGACTGCTGAGGCAGCCAACTGCAGATTGTAATGTAAATTGAAAAGTTCAGTCACTATAAAAATTTCTCTTCCGTAGTTGGTTTCTCCTTAGGAAAACAGTTCATTTGTATAGGCCATGATCCTCCATCTTCATCTGTATCCTGTTCCAAGGAAGCACACCCTCCAGTCTGGTTAGCAATCATCAGGTCCTGGTACGTCCGCTTCTGGTCTGGGTCCATGCTCAGGAGTTTTTTGGGGGTAGGGGCACTCACTCCGAAAATAACAAAAGCACATCACTCCAAAATAAGAAAGTCACACTCATACAGAGCCCCCACACGTCAGCCATCTGAAACGAGAAACACGCATCATCAATCTTGCAAAAACACATTTTCCATTCAAAAAGCACCCCAAGTGCTTTTTATTTTCGTAAGAAACCTCCTAATTCATGAAAAGAACTCTTCTAAATCCAAGGAATGATTTAAACATTCTACCTATACCATATTCTTTAATTTTGTTTGGGAAAAATCTAATTTTGTCATGCACAGCCAGAAGGGCTGGTGCCTAGCTACTCCTCACTCCTTTGAGAAACAGCCCCTCCCTCCAGAAAGATGTCCGCGCTCAGAGTTTTGAATCAGCTCCAACCATAACAAGCAGGAGCCGGGCTACCTTGCGATGTAATATTGAATCACTGCCAAATGCTGATCTCATTGCAGGAGCAAAACTCCTGCCAATTATTCTGTTCAAGCATCCCATATCTCTAGTCAGAGAAGCTTTCTGTGCCTACTGTATTTATCTTACTCCAAGGGCCAAGCGTCTGCCAATTATTCTGCATTTGCAAACATCCTTTATCTGAAGTTATGAAGCTTTCTGGGCCGACTGTAAGGAAGAGCAACTTGACCCCCCCTTATATAAACATTTCTCTGCGGAAAGAACTGAATCATAGCCAAGAATAACAAACTGGGTGTCTCTGCTCTCATAAGTCACCCACGGGGCCTCCACCCTTTCAAAACTCTGAGTGCTGAGAACTGCTGAATATTTACCAAGGTCAAAAAACACATTCCTTCTAACTTAAAACATACTCGTTCCCAGGCATGAAACACTGCGCCATTAATTCTAACTAATTTAAGCAGATTTAGACGTGGTAAAAAGCATCCTAAAAACAGGAATTAATAAAGACATTTTGTTTTGTAACCTAGACACATGCTGGTATTTTCAAGGAAGAAGCAAAATAATTCTTTATAATCTAAAACAAACTATATATCATAATGTACTGCTACGAGCTGAAAAGGAAAATATTAAAACAACATTTCATGCAGCAACATAGGAAATCACGACACATTTCTTAAAATAACATGTGAAAACACCATCAATTTAAACAAGGGGAATTTTGCACTGCATAACCAAGAATTCATAATTTGGTGCGCAAGCCTTTCTGTTCTACTTATTAAAAGGGCCAGATTTATTTTTTCAGATAGCCTCTTTTTTTTTCAACTGAGTGGGTTTACTTTCACGCTGGTCTACTGCATATCAGCTCAAAATACAGAAACATTTTCATTTGAACTTTAAACAAAAGGGCAGCTTGCTTTGTAGGGAAAATAATCACTTATATTTTCTAGATGTGCAAAATACACTACAGAACATTTTCTTTTAAAAGCACACGGTTGCATTTCACTGATTAAAGCACATTCTATGATGGGTCTGTTTTATTTCACAACCGATAAAGCACCCTCTCTGAATGCTCATTTTAAAACACCTCCTCGCAGTCCGACTGGTTGAATAATAACATTCCGACCTCCGAGTCAGACACATTAAATCATGTGTTCAAAGGCAAACCCACACAAACTCACGGACGCATTTCAAACAGAATGTTAAATGAACACTGCTTTTTTCTCTCTGTGCAAGATGTTAACCATCCTGTCAGCTAGCTGTCAAAGCACATAGGCGAACCCTGCAACTAATTAAAAAGTCAAATCAGACCATCATTAATCTAAACAGTCACTGACTTTTAGCGTCAACTTTTGTAACAATGCATGTTAAACAGCATGTTAAAATAAATACTGCTGTCTCAATCTAAGATATTAACCCTTTGGCAGCTCAAACACAATCATTCCCCAATGTCTACAGATACATGGGAAAGTCATGAACTCATCTCTCCACGTTTTCATATAACACGTGCGCACATCTTCAAAACATTTTCTCCAAGCACTTGAAAGAGATGCAGCTCTCTCCTGCCTAACGTAATGATAACATGCTATGTACAAGCCATATTCACATGGCGCTATTCACAAGCCATATTTACAAGGCGCAATTCACAAGGAACTCAACAAGTCAAAATGAGAACAGGCTCTTCACAAGCCATATTTACAAGGAGCTATTTACAAGAAGCTCAACAAGTCATATTACACTGAATACATTTCACATTGCACAGCATAAGCAAATGCAGCAAGCCATTTAATGGGCAATTTACAAGCATTTTTCACACACATATGTACAACTGCATCATCACCAAGATGTAATTGGCTCCCTCACGTACTGTTACCCTTCAAGCCTGTCAGTTCAAACACCAAGATGAAAAGCATTTCTTCCACCCTGCATAAGTCAAATGCCATGATGTACTGCAATCTCCTTACACTCCAACTGTTCAAGCCCATAGGTCAGGGACTACACCTCACCATGCAATTCACAGACTTCTCCCAGATGTCAAATTTAAAGGGGTTTAAGTCCAAATACATGCCAAGGACTCCCTCCCATGCAACTTGTGCGAAGCTGCTGACTACGCCAAATGTAACGACCGGATTTTCGGACCAGATAGAATCAGCTCACCAGAGCACCACCAACCCAGCCGAAACGCAACCACCTCCCTCCTCAGGACCCATCTATCCAGGCACCTGGGTACCTACCTGAGGATGGGGAATTAGCAATATACAAGCTCATATCATCAGAAACACCACTAAATCTATAGGGATTACTAGGAATACTCACTGATTACTAAGGACGTCCATGCCCTATTCCACACTCATACAATATAGTCTTGCGACCATATAGGCCCAGACTAATCTACCCTAGGGCAGTTCTGATTACTTACCATTACACACTGGCTACACCCAGTGCTCGCTCAAGATAGGCACTGTATCCCCCCAGTGCTCTCACTATTTCATACAAACACAAGCCACAATCCTGTGGGTATACACACTGACCACAATCAGTGCTCTCACTAATGCCACTCTCTCTAGCAGCAATCTCATTACACACCAATGCCCTCCCTGGTGCTCTCATTAACGCCACTTTCCCTAGAGGCAATCTCATTACACACCAGTGTCCCCCCTGGTGCTCTCATTAACGCCGCCTTACAACGACGATCACTTTCCTATGAATACCTTTAGCTCTTATTGGGAAATCTCTCATTATCCACTAGAGGTACAATACTACAATATTATGAATAAA
This sequence comes from Lissotriton vulgaris, assembly GCF_964263255.1. Classification (NCBI taxonomy): domain Eukaryota; kingdom Metazoa; phylum Chordata; class Amphibia; order Caudata; family Salamandridae; genus Lissotriton; species Lissotriton vulgaris. The sequence goes on along the minus strand of NC_141690.1, from coordinate 189,808,690 downwards.
GGCCGAATTACATGGTGTACAACTTATTCTCTAGCTCAAGGGCTCCTCTCTCCCTAATTATTCAGTTATCACTTACCTGATCGGGGGTCGCTTCCGTTCGTGCAATGACACCTGACTAGAAGAAAAGGTTACCTTTACTGTATAAGAATAAGGCATACACTGGTTCACTTAGAACTGGGGTATCTTTATTAACAATAACAATATAATACTGCACTATAACACATAGCCTGAAGAGTAAAAGGAGAATAGACACATACACAGATCTGCGGGGTCTCTGTAAAGCTTTATTACTATAATACATCCACATGTAATTGACTGTAAATAGCTAAAGAGGGAATGGATTATACTGCACACCGCTGAAAGAAAAAGGATTAGCAATACAGTAGGGGAATTTAGCCTAGGAAATAAAAGACAAGATTAAGGTGTAAGTGTAAAGCAAACTATATTACAGGAAAGGTATCACCTTATTAGTATGAAGTCTTGCTCTAGCTGTAATCTGGGTTCCTCTCTCATCTGTGCCTTAGCTCGTCTCAGATCCTCCCCTGCACTCTTGGACGCGCATCTGCGCTGATCACTCTGCACTGGATTCCTTTCCCCCACGAACTCTCTCCACCTTCCAGCTTCAGCCTAATAGTTTCTGCCGCTCTGATAACCGTTCGCTCCACTAGCTTCTTCACTCTGTCTGATTATCTCAGCTCCAATGTCCAATTCACTCCAGCTGCTCCCACAGACTAATCCACGATATGACCTCAGTCTCTTCCAAAAGGCATCACTTCAGACTCCAGCTGATCACAACTCCTTCTGATAAGTAACTGCTTCTGACTGCTTCCTTCAGTTCCAAACATCATCTCACTTCTCTCTGTTCAAAACACCATCTGCTCACAACTGCTTCTGACTTCTCTCTCTGGTTCCAACTCACTGACTGTCTGTCTGTCTTCTCTCTGTTCCAAGCATCGACTGTCTCTTCTTCTCTCCTTGGCTCCAACTCAACCCAAACTGTCTGTCTGTCTTTTCTCCTCTGCTCCAACTCAACTCACTCCGCCTCTGCACTTCACTAATATGGAATGCTCTCTCCTCATGGAAAGTTCCAGCCAGCAGCCTCCTCCCAACGATTCCATGTACCAGGCTCCTTGCTCTAGACGCTCCCACAGTGACCAGCTGCTTGTTTCGTCTAGAGACCTGAGCCCAGAGACACTTCCTGATTAGATTCAGCTCTGGCCGGTTCTCTCCAGTTTGCAAAGGGCAAACAACACCTCATAACTAAAACATCACCTTTACCCTGCAAGCATCTCAGTCTGCAGGGACAGAAAGCAAAATGGAGTCTCTCTAGTTCTGGGCCTTGTAGGCCTGAGAATGATGAAATAACACTTAGCTCTGTCGGAGTACATACACAAACCATACCAATATGTAATATAAAGTCAGGACTACAGGATCCACCCTCTACTATAGGTAGGATGATGAAAGGACACATAATTATGTCAAAGCCAATAGGCAATAGATGGATTAGAGTCAAGAATAAGGGATCTATCATCATATAAAGCAGCTATCCTCTAGTTTATGCTTCTAGGTCTGGAAAAAGGCCTGAAAAGGACCAACACAAGGCAAGAATAGAGATTCAGGATGGTAGCAAGCTTAAAGTCACCATCACTCAGAAATAGAGCCAAAAATATGGTCACTACAGAGCGGGAATGTACAGCAGTATCTGCAACAGTAATTCTGGTGCGCGGGGTTTTTCCCAGCATCAGGGTAGCTTGGCATTTGTTGGTGGTGCTGTGTGGCGTGGTTCGATAGGCTCGTAATACCACGTTAAGTGCGAGTTGGATGTCTTGTTGGGCCAGTTCTGCTTGTTGTATGGTTTTCTTTATTGTAGCCATGAACCTCTTGACCATCCCATTGGTTTGAGGCCACATGGGAGTGATTTTCCGGTGCTTGAAGTTCAGGTGTCTTGCAAACTCTGTGAAGTCATTTCCATTGAACGGTGGGCTATTGTCTGTTTTCACTACTGTGGGGATTCCCCACGCGGCAAATGCGTCATCTAGGACTGGTATGATGGTGGCTGCTCTTGATGATACTTGTTGCGCGATAGGGAATCTGGAATATTGATCCATGATGACTGTTGGAAGTGGAGGTCCCTGTCGCTTACCGCCGCCACCAAATGCTGGAGGCGTTCCTCCCGACCCCTCGCTTCAACATTAGGCTAAGTAAGGACACTGTGTGAGATAGCCCTGCTCACCCCCTTAGTAGCTTGGCATGAGCAGCCAGGCTTATCTCCAAGGCACGAAGGTTCAGTATGTGCAATCACGCTCACAGTAACCCCATGATGTCATCAGAAATAGACTCCACATGAGTATTGATAAAATTAGTATAATCTTTATATAAGCAATTATACGATACGACTACACAATACAAAATCAACATATAAAAATGGGTAGTATTCTTTCCAGTGGGTTGGTAGGTTCTCATCCCAACCACTGCTTCTAACCAACAGTTCAGCTCACCTCTAATCTCTTCCCAAAAGGTTAGGCAAGTCTTATTGCTAGATCACACACGTTGCAAAAGGAAACAATACTGCAATGTGTAACAATATTCTCCAATACTGGGCAACAGAGAAACAATGCCATACGTAGCGCCACAGTCATGTACTTTGCAATTGAAGGAATAATGCAATGTGAATCCACACCAGCATGCCCTGTTCCAGGAAGAAACAAAGCAATGTGTTACGCTACAATCCTGTACGGTGCAATGAAGAAATAATACACTGTGCTACATTATACTCAGATACTGTGCACTGAAGAAATAATGCAATGCACCGCGTTACAGTCAGGTAAAAGTCAAGGGAGAAATAATGCAGTGCGTAGCGCACCCAGTATACAGTTCGTCAGGCACAAATGAGGTCAGGCGTCATACGACAGTTCAATAGTTAGTTAGCAGCAATAATGTAAAGTGTAATATGACAGTTTTACGTGCTACTTTAACAGTGCCCCCGTTATGGATCAAATGATGATACAAAAAGTACTGCTTCCAACTCCGGCCCCATCTTGGGTCAGCACGGGCCGGGAAACGAGCCAAAGCAACGGCTCGTGCAGCTGACTGAAGCAGGAGGCCAAGAGAGTGTCCCTCCGGGCACGCACCTCACCCCAGGTGGTGATCCACGTTACCTGGGGGGGCGCGATCCCACTCTCCTCCCCGACGTCAGAGACTTGGGCCTTGATCCAGAACTCTGTCCTGGCTGCGGCGGACTTGGGCCGGCAGCTCAGCTCTTCCATGGCTGCCAGTCCGGGCCACTGCTGATTGACTCCGAGGGCCCAAATGACTAGGCTCTCACTCCAGCAGTCTCAGTCCACACCAAGACCCGCCCTCAGCACTGTGGAGACTTTTCTTCACTTTGGTGCACACCCTAACCAAGCACTCCTTACCAGCACCTCAGGTTGTACTTTGACACACACACACCGCATCTGAGACTCACCTCTTCTCTGGTGCTCACGATGATCCGGCGCTCTTCACCAACGCTCTGCTTGCACCAACACGCACTCTGCGTGTACAAGATTCTCCTCTTCTCCCGGTGCACACGATGTCCAGGCACTCTTCACCAATGCCCTGGCTGCACCATGACACGCACTCTTGCGTGTCCGAGTCTCACCTCTTCACCCGGTGCACACGATGTCCAGGCGCTCTTCCCTAATGCCCTTGCTGCACCACGACACGCACTCTTGCACGTCGGAGACTCACCTCCTCTTTTGGTGCCTACGAGACCCCGGCGCTCTTCACCAACACCCGGGCTGCACCACAACACTCACCCAGCGGTTTGGAGACTCACTTCTTCCGTTGGTGCACACGATGTCCATGCGCTCCTCACCAACACCCGGGCTGTACCACGACACGCACCATTACATGTCAGAGACTCACTTCTTCCATTGGTGCACATGATGTCGTGGCGCTCCTTACCAACGCCCTGGCTGCACCACGACACGCACACTGCACATCCAAGTCTCGCTTCTTCCTTTGGTGCACACAAGGCCCAGGCGCTCTTCACCAACACCCGAGCTGTACCACGACACGGACCATTGCGTGTCAGAGACTAACTTCTTCCATTAGTGCACACGATGTCCAGGCGCTCCTCACCAACACCCTGCCTGCACCACGACACGCACACTGCACGTCCAAGTCTTGCTTCTTCCTTTGGTGCACACGAGGCCCAGACGCTCTTCACCAATACCCAGGCTGCACCACGACACGCACCCTTGTGCGTCTGAGTCTTGCCTCGTCTCCCCATGCACATCACGACCAGATGCTCCTCACCAACGCCTTGGCCTCCACCACGACATGCACTCTGCGTGTCTGAGACTTAGCTTACTCCTGCGCCCCCACGATCACAAGGCACAACTTCTTAGGGTCTCAAGCGGCAAAAAGCACGTGCACACTGAAACTTTTATGACTCTGTATTTCCAAACAGGGAGCCAGCTCACCTCGGGCCCTTGGGGTTACAAGACACAGCACAAAGCACAGTCTTCTTCAAGCAAGGGGACCCAGCACCTCCAAGCACAATCCCAACAGCCCCTTCCTTAGTTAGAACAGCAAACTAGACCAGCTCCAGGTCACGAAGCAAGGATTGGTCTATCCACATCGGTCTCTTCAGTTGTTCCTTCTTTAGCAGAGGTTCCTCTTGACCACAGGATGGGTCCAAGCCTTTTCAGTCTCAATCCATATCTGTTTCATTCCAACGTTCAGGGGCTTTAGCTCTCATAGTTATGCCCCTTAATGTCTTTGAAGTTTGTATGTGCTCAAGGGTCCCCGACCCCTCCCTAAATCAGTTATGGGTGTCTCCCTCCCAGTGTCACCTCTCTCCATTTGATACTGGAGGTCTAGATCCTTAATCACTCAGCAGGAGATGGGTCAATTGGTTTATAGCACCATCCTAGGCCTTTTCAGCTCTTGAACTTCTCCTCCCCCTACTCTCCAAATGCAGGGCAGCCTGGTGCCATCTCAACCCCTCCCTGGGTCAAGACCTCTCCAAGCTCTTCTCACCTTTCAATTCCAGACAGACAATCCACATTTCAGAGACACACATAAATGCTCAGAGCACAGAACTCAGCCACTTTCTAAAAGAGTGGTTATAAACATACAGTGACAAATCCATCTTCACAGAAAGATGAATTATGCCACTGTGAGTCCACACATACCCAACTTCACCTCTTCATTATAAACAGACAGGAAACTATGCTAACAAACACAACATCCAGCCTCCCCGATTCTGTCCAATGGGCAGAATGGCCTTTCAGCAGTTAAAAGCGAAATGGAGAGTTTTTCACTATCAGAACATAACACACACCTCAGTTTATGTTCTGCCTTTTACCTACACTGCACCCTGCCCAGGGGTTACCTGGTACCTACCACAGATATTCCCCATGTGTATGTAAAAGGGAAATTTAGGCCTGACAAGTGGTTTCACTTGTCTGGACTACATGCTAACTTAGCATTCTGCACGCAGACCCTACACTGAAGGCCTGAGTTCCCTTCTCTGCACGCCCTTACATTACTAGCCCTTGCACACACAGTGCAAATCACTAGGGACTTTTACTAGTAAAACAAACATACCAATCATGGCCAACCAAACACCATTACATTTTACATAGGGTACTCCTGTAGTTTGACACTGATCAGCAGTGGCAAAGTACCCAAAGCATCTAAATTGGCATCTCTAGGTCAGGAAAACGGTCTAGGGGGAAAGCAAAAAGTTTAGGGAACTTTAACCAAAAAGGATAAGTCCTGCAATGATGATAATATACTTCCCGAACTTCAACGGACAGAAAAAGTCAATGGCCACTTGTTGCCATACACTGTCTGGGGGGGTCAGATATTTGAAGCAGGGGATGTGGTTATTCTCGCCATACCAGTTGGCACTGAGATCAATCTTGAAGTGTGGTTTCTACCATCTGGTCAACAGACCCGATCACTCCCGTAGTGCTTTCTTCAATGCCACTATGCCTCTGTGTCCCTCATGTGCTAAGTTGACAACCCCTTGTCGTTGCTGTTGTGGGATGACAATTCGTCTGTCTCTTAGTAGTAGTCTGTTGTCCCTGATTGTGAGATCTTCTTTGACCTGTCGGAAGGACACAAGTTCTTGTGTGTTGACAGTTTTGTCGATTGGTGTTTCCTCCAGGTGTCTCCACGAGTTTGTGTGGTTGCAGTGCATTATATTTTGGAGCATGGCGTCCTTAGCTGTGGCTTCTGTGATTGCCTCTAACGGGACGTCGGGTGGTCTTACCTGATCGATGACGAAGTGGATTAATTCTTCTGCCAGCGAGTGTCTTATTTATGTTAAGGCCCTGGGATGTTACGACATGTAGTCTGCTGGGTTCTCTGCCTTCCCCGGCTAGTGAACAATGGTTCAATGGCGTTCTATCCATGGTGGCATCTTTGCTCGGGGTTCCCGAATATGGTTATGAGAGCTTGATGGTCGGAGATCAGTGTGAAGTGCTTCCTGTAGATGAAGATATGGAAGTGCTTGCTTGCACACACAATCGCTACGCTCTCTCTCGGGCTGTGAGTAGGCCTTCTTGGTGTCGCTAAGACTTCGACTGGCGTACGCTACAATGTGTAGCTGGTCTCCTTCGTCGTCATAATGGGCTAAGATGGCTCCAAGTCCTACTGCGCTTGCATCAACCGTGATTTCTGTTTTCTTGCGAGGGTTGAAGTATGCCAAGTTAATGTCAGAACTTACTGCTGTCTTGATTTGGTTGAACGCTTGCTCACATTTGGCTCACCACCTGAAAATTGGACCTTGTTTTGTTAGTTCCCGCAGATGATAGCTGATGGTGGTATAATCCTTGATCGGGCGCAATTGCTGGCCATGCCTAGAAAGGACAATACATCACTAACATCTCGGGGGCACGGTGTGTCAGCTAGTGCTAACACCTTTTCAGGGTCAGGTCGCATTCCATCGCTGGAGAAGATGTGGCCGTAGAATTTCAGTGTAGATTATGAAACTCGGATTTGTCCCTCTTAAGCGTAAGATTATCCTCTTGAAGAGCGTGGCACACTCGATTTTGTCAGGACTCCACTCTTCAGGATTCGTATGCAGGAACAAGCTCCACCTCCGGACCTCTTGAACACCCCGAATGATATCACAGGGTGTTCAAGTGATACGGCGAGGGAAAAACCCCAAAAGGGGAAAAAACCCGGGAAGGGAAAGGAAGGGAGCTACAGGGAAAGGGAAGCTGTAAAACAAAATACACAGTTGGTTAAAGACAGCACGTAAAACTACTCTCTATGCATTCTCACTAAAAGACAATGAGGTCACCTGTGCCTTAGTTGTGATCTCTTCTTCCCTGCAGATAGCTCTCAACAGACACCTTCTAGTCCTACAAAGTATAATGATAGATAATATCAGACACCTCCAGCATCCAGCTGTAAATACATATGCACTGCGTCTGCTGGATACATACCCTCTAACTCTGAGATAAAGTCTGTATCTATATCCAAAATGGGCCTTCGTGACAACTTAAACATCAGTCGTATATCAGAATATGAGAAGATGTTTCAAGCAACTAAAAATATTAGCCCCAAAGTATAGGTTCTTTATATTCCTAACTCAAAGCAGAATAACCTCTTCAACAATTGTTAGGTTAAAGTACGTTAGATACTTTTGTCTCTTTACTGAAACCCAAACACGGTAGGACGTGGTAGCTTGCCACCGCTGTACGCTTTGGTATTTGTAATCCAATGAACAGTATATATATGTTTATAGCCTCCGTCTTCTTGACGGCAATGCAGAGATTATTCCCCCTGCACTCCGCCACTGTAGCCCGCTATTGCTATTGCCAAAACCAAAACACAAAAGAAACATAGAGCCATTCGAATCCTGAATCGGCTCCGAAATGAAAATCAGCGTGCCGAGAAACACACTCAAATTTGAACCTGCCGCTCTACTCGAGCACCTCTCCGAGCGAAAATCTGCAAACAGTACCCGTAAGGAGAAAGGCCCCGCTCCAGACGGAGAATCCCGCGCCGAGGACTGGAACAGATGGAAACCGAAGATAAGGCGAGAGCAGCCGCTCTCGCTCCGTAGCACAAAATCAGCTACGCTGGTTCCCCGGTCAAGCCGGGCTATATCCGGTACAGTGAAGGATCATGGGAGCAGTAGTTCCACTCCGGTAGGCTCAAGGGAAACGTAGTCTAATGTTACTCATTCAGGCAGGCGCCTCGAGGAAACCTGACAGATTTAGAGCTTTGTCGTGTTCCTTGCGGGTATCACCAAATACCAGGATGTCATCGCTGTAGTGGAACGAATTTGGAATGTGATGAATGACTTGCCTCACCGCCTCTTGGAATATTTCCGCATCTGAAGAAATTCCGAAGTTAAGGCTTTTATATCTGAAAAGGCCTTGGTGCATTGTGAAGGGGGTGATATAGCGGGATTTCTCATTAAGCTCGAGTAGGTGGTAGCCTTTGTTTAGGTCCAACTTTGAAAAGACTTTTGCTCCGTTCAAGCGAGGGAATATGTTGCTGATATGAGGGCCCGGATGTCGTTCATGTTCTATGGCTGTATTTGGGGCCCTCATGTCCATGCAAAGGCACACTTTGTTCTCTGATCCCCGTTTGGGCACTACTACTACTGAGGATACCCACGGGGTAGGTCCAGTCGATCTCACAATAATGTCGGTTCTCAGTAGATATTGTATCTCTTCATCCACTGCTTCCTGGAGATGGAAAGGCACTTTCCAGTGATGCTGAGCTACAGGTATTACTTGTTCTTTATGAGCAGTCGGACTTTGAAGTGAGCTAGTTTTCCCAGTCCGGAGAATAACTTTGGGAATTTGCTGATAATGTCTGGTGTGTCATCTATTTTGTATAGTATTTCCACTACTTTTAGACTCTCAGCTGTGGGCAGGCTGAGAAGACAGTCAACTGCTTCGAGTCCCTCTATGACATGAACTTGTGCTTGAACTGTCCTGTCTTCATATGTCAGAGACGTGCTGAATTGTCCCAGGCACAGCAGTGGTTCTTTAGGCATCCAAGTATAGACACGCACAGCGGCCTTCTGTAGTTTGGGCTTCGGATTCATTTTCTTGACTTCTGTTGTGCATATGTAGTTGAGTGACGCTCCAGTGTCTAAGACAAATTTTGCAGGGTGATTTCCAATTTGAATGTGCCGCCTGGGGTATTTCTTTAGTCTATCAGGGTCTGCAACCATGCATACATATTCATTGCGGTCTTGCGATATGGGAGTGAGCGCCGAGGGTTCTCTTGATGACGATCGTCGAGACCAGTATGTGAGGTGCTACCATGTACTGGATCTTGATGAGCTAGTTGACTGGTCTCTCCTTGTCAGGATTATCCCCCGTGAGGAGACGCTGTCCGCGTAATGCGGGATAAATGACAAGCATACAAACGAACTACGTTTCCAGGGATGCAAGACGACGACGTCACATAGCGGCGTCTGTCACGCAAACACCCGGAAATAAAACACATCCTGTCGTCTTCAGCGGTGCCGATAATTCTCGCCGCAGACTACGGACTGGTCGGTAAGGTGCTGTAAGCGGTACGCTTGTGTTTGAGGAACCGTGGTTTTGCATACGAATCTTTCACCCCGTTCTGGTCGGGTGGATACCAGTAGCTGTTTCCGTTGTGCACAAAGCTGTGTACAGTTACGGAGAACTCCTGTGACTACTAACAGGGGTTCTCTTTCTCCATTGCTTTTCCCTGTTGGATGTCATGATAAAACCCGCGTGTGGATTTGCGGGGAAAAGCTTCTTTCTTCAAGCAGTCTAAAGAGTGTATCGTGCATATGGAGCACTTGTGTATGTACTTGGAACTGTGAAGAGAGCAAGAGCATTAAGAACTCCTGTGGTTTGTGGAACTAATTCTCTTGATTACGGACAGGAGAAGTGTCATCAGGAATCACTTAATATCGTATTGTTTGAACTTCACCCATTGCACAGGAACTATTTAGGAGGGTGCTGTAACCTTGCCTGCCGTTTTTTGTGTTATCCTTTTGCACATATTGTTTCTTCACCACGCTTTGTGTTTGACAATACAGGGGAGACGATTCAGGGGTACGAGAGACAAAGGGAGTGGTATAACCTAAAGAGAAACACAAGACTTGTGTGGTATGTAGTAGTGTTATGGGTGACTTACATATCCTCCCGTGAAATCATATACTCATTGTGTTTTCTATGCATTTGTCATTTCAGTTGGTTACAGTCCCTGATCTCTGCTCCCATCTTTCCTCCCCTAAATACAAAGCCTTTGATTTTCCCTTTCAGGTAGGGAATTAGGTCAATGCTGTGAGGAATGTGAAGTTCTGATTGATTTCGTGCATTGTGGGGTTTAGGGGGGTGTTTTCTAAATCTCTGTCATTGTCGTTTCAGATCTCCCTCCCCGCTGTCCCCTTCCTTTCCCGCGCTCACGGCACTATCTTGGTAGTCTGTGTTATATACTTCAGACTCTAGGAGAGTCGTGTGGGGGAGGGTATTGGATATTCAACACAGCACCGAAGAGAACCGACGCCAAGCCTGACAGAATTATCGGCCCACGATTGTTTACTCTTCTTGGCTGTGTTGAAGAGATCATGGCTACTATAGATGACGTAATGGCAGCTTTGGTTTTGGTGCAGACGGAGCTGGCAGCCTCCAACAGAGAGGTGGCGGCCTCTAGATCCGAAAACGCACAGTTAAAAGCCAGAATGGATTGTATGCAGGGGAATCCCTTTGATGTAGGGTCCGCTCCTCCTCCTTCCACCTCTGTAGTGGTGGAAATGCCCACACAAGTTCCCCATGCCCCTTCTGAGCGTTTCTATGGGGACAATAAGAAAGTGCAGGTGTTTATGACGCAGGTGTTGTTACATTTTATGTGTAAGCCCAAGATGTTTGCCACCAACCAGGCTAGGGTTGCTTTCCTTGTTTCCTACTTAGGGGGGGGAGGCTGCACAATGGGCGGTTCCTGTTGTACGGCGAGACGATCCCCTTCTCTACGATTGGGACGAGTTCAGGTCAGAGTTTGAAAAAATCTTCGACCGTAGAGCGGAAACCTTCACTGCCGATAGGGAGCTACTAGTCCTGAAGCAAGGCAACAACGACTTGGTGACTTACCTGAACAGTTTTCGTCGTCTAGTAGCTGAAACTGATTGGCCTGAAATAAAACAGTCTGCCTTGTTTCATCAAGGTTTAAACGACGAAATGAAGGACGTGCTGGCCCACATTGATCCTCAACATCGCTCCTGCACGGCTCTCATTGAGCTGACACTAAGATTGGACCATAGAATGAGAGAGAGAAAAGGGGAGCTCAAGAAACAAGAACAGCCCGTTTTGTCCTATGAGAAAGGAGGAGTGGGAGAGAAGCCAAGCACTTCAACAGAATCCATGGAAATCGGAGCGGTACGTGCTGCATTAACGGTTAATGAGAAAGAATATCGCAGAAAAAATGGTCTTTGTCTATATTGTGGTAAAAAGGGACATTACTTGAGAGACTGTCCGGTGAAACCCAAATCAGGAAAATACAGGACAGGGCAAACGATTGCAGGAACCGGTGAGAAGAAGTCGGAAAACTTCAGTGCTTGAAGGCGAATTAGGGGGACCTATCAAGCAGAAAAGTTATCTCTTCAATAACGCCTGGATGTGACCAAGAAAACAACCATTTGTTTCTGGCTATGACATTGATTGTGGATATGGAGGAGAAAAACATCAAGGCCATGGTAGATTTGGGTGCCACGGGATGTTTCATGGATTATACTGAAGCAAAAAGACTGGAGGTTTGTCTCATTACAAAAGAACAGCCCGAAATGGTGTACGCTGTGGATGGGAGTGAATTGATTGCTGGACCTATCAAATCCAATACACCTGAATATGAACTCATCCATAATGGAATTCATCACGAAAAGATCTCCTTCAATATAATACAAGCACCGCAATATGGAGTCATTTTGGGGCTTCCCTGGTTGAAAAAACATGAACCATTCATTCATTGGTCCACCAAGACGGTACGATTTACATCGGATTACTGTCTGAACCAGTGTGTACGCGCTACAGTGGGACCCTCCAGGGCTTTGGCTTTGATACATGGAATAGCCACAGCGGCTGGGAAAGAGACGTCATTGCCATCGTGTTATAGAAGATTCGAGGAAGTATTCAGCGATGTACAGGCGGAGGAGCTCCCCCCACACAGAACATACGACTTCCGTATAGACCTTCTCCTGGGATCAGTGGTTCCTAATGGACGGCTCTATGCCCTCACAATACCCAAAAATGATTATTTGCGGTCTTATTTGGACAAATACTTGGCCATAGGGTATATAAGGCCGTCTAGATCATCTGCCACCTCGCCCCTGTTCTTTATCCCCAAGGCCAACGGGGAAAAAAGATGCTGTATCGACTATAGAGCCCTGAACAGCATAACAATAAAGAACCAATATCCCTTGCCTTTGATCCCGGTGTTGTTGGAACAAGTCAGATCCGCCACTATATACACTAAGCTCGATTTGAGGAGAGCGTATCATCTGGTTCGCATACGGCAGGGCGACGAATGGAAGACAGCCTTTAAGACGCGGTACGGGCTCTTTGAATATCTGGTGATGCCCTTCGGGCTATGTAACGCCCCGGCCGCCTTCCAGTTCTTTCTGAACGAGGTTCTGAGAGAATACCTCGACCGATTCGTTGTCGTATACATTGACAACATTTTGGTGTATTCGGACACCTCCAAAGAACATACAGAACACGTGAGCCAAGTTCTTCAAGCCCTGAAGCATCATCGTTTGTATTGTAAGATTACGAAATGTGAGTTTCATGTGACCACGGTAGAATTTCTGGGAGTGATGCTCACGCCCTCTGGTCAAGTCATGGCAGAGAGGAAAGTGAAAGCAGTAAAGGAGTGGCCTCGTCCACGAACTGTGAAGGACATACAGTGTCTACTAGGATTTGCCAATTTGTACCGGCGGTTTATTTGCGGGTTCTCCGCTCTAGTATCACCCCTGACTTGTCTTACAAGAAAAAATGTCTCATTCACATGGGATACCAGAGCACAAGAAGCTTTCGATGGGTTGAAAGATGCCTTTTCCACTGCGCCAGTTCTGACTCACGCCAATCCGGATTTGCCTTTTGTAGTGGAAGCCGATGCCTCCGAAGTTGCCCTAGGGGCCGTGTTATCACAGAGGGAGGAAGCCACAGGAATGTTACACCCTATCGCCTTCATGTCCAGAAAACTCAGTTCCGCTGAACAAAACTATACGATAGCGGAAAAGGAACTGATGGCCATACGTGATGTCTTTGTGGAATGGAGACATTGGTTGTTGGGTGCTACACATCAGGTCACGGTCTATACTGACCACAGGAACCTCCAGTTTTTACGAGCGGCTCATCGTCTTACACCCAGACAGCTACGCTGGATGCTGTTCTTCGAGGAGTACCGATTCATTGTCACATTCAGACCCGGTGTGGAGAACAGAAAGGCTGATGCCCTGACGAGACAGGAAAACCCTGCAATGCATGCCACAACGCCGAGCAGATCCATCATTGATCCCGCCAAGGTAGTGGGAGTAACTCAAACAGGGGATTTTTTGCAGGGCGTACATAGGGGGGTACAAACCTGTGTATGGAGAACCTGGCTTCGACATCACCCCAAATGGAAGATAAGACACGGTGTACCTATGAGGGGATCTCAAGTTCTCATACCCACAAAGGCACTAAGAAGAACTGTGTTTGCATGGTGTCATGAAGCTCCTTGTGCTGGACACATGGGCATGGTAAAAACACTTGAGAAAGCCCTGAGACAGTTCGGGTGGCCATTGATAAGAGTGGACTTGAAGCAATGGGGGAAATGTGCATGCAATGCGCCCAGATGAAGTCTGATCATCAAAGACCTCAGGGATTCGTACATCCCTTGCCTACACCCGAAACATCCTGGGAGAGGTTTTCAGTGGATTTTATTGTAGGTCTCCCCAAGGATCCAGACAAGACAGCTATTTTGGTGGTGGTAGATTATCTGACATAAATGGGGCATTTTATTGCATGTAACCAGGTTCCTACCGCTAGTCAGTTGGCACACCTCCTGTTAGTGAATGTAGTAAGATTACATGGTCTCCCGAGGGTGATAGTGTCGGACAGAGGGGCCCAATTCACTGCCCGGTTTTGGCAAACATGGTGTTCTGCATTACAGGTCTCCTCTTCTTTGTCTACTAGCTTTCACCCTCAAACCGATGGTCAGACGGAAAGACTGAACCAATCCCTGAAACAATATGTACGTTGCTATGTTCAGACCAACACTGACTCGTGGGTGGATTGGCTGTGGGTGGCAGAGGTGGCGTACAACAGCACACAGCATTCGTCCACTCTTCATTCCCCGTTCTTTTGCTCATATGGTCACCATCCTAGAATCAGTCCCATGTTGCTTCCGAGTGACAATATACAATTGCCAGATGTCAAGGCCAGGTTGTTGCGCATACGCCGGATACTCACGGACACGAGCAAAAACCTCGACCAGGCTAAGTACAGGTACAAGAAGCAGGCTGACAAACACCGCAGGCCTTGCCCCGTATACCGGAAAGGGGACCTGGTGTGGTTGTCTACCAGGCATCTCAGGTTTCCGAAACACAGCGTGTTTAATCCGAGGTACATAGGACCTTATAGGGTAGTCGGACATGTGAACCCTGTAGCGGTTCGGTTGCGTTTGCCGGCACATCTCAAGATCCACCCTGTGTTTCATGTGTCATTATTGAAGCCCTCTCTTTGTCCGGTTCGGCGTGCCCCGTTGCCCCTATGGGTTCAGCACGAACAGGAATATGAAGTCCACAGAGTGCTTGACTCCAGGTGGGTGAGGGGGCGTTTGCAATATCTGATTTCTTGGAAAGGCTATGGTCAGGAGGAAAATTCCTGGGAGCCTGCGAGTCAGGTGCATGCTCCTCGTTTGGTGGCTAGGTTTTCATAAGTTGTTTCCTGGGGAACCTGCCGCTGGTCAGCGTCTCTTGTGAAGGGGGATGTACTGTCAGGATTATCGCCGTGAGGAGACGCTGTCCGCGTAATGCGGGATAAATGGCAAGCATACAAACGAACTACGTTTCCAGGGATGCAAGACGGCGACGTCACGTAGCGGCGCCTGTCACGCAAACACCCGGAAATAAAACACATCCTGTCGTCTTCAGCAGTGCCGATAATTCTCGCCGCAGACTATGGACTGGTCGGTAAGGTGCTGTAAGCGGTACGCTTGTGTTTGAGGAACCGTGGTTTTCCATACGAATCTTTCCCCCCGTTCTGGTCGGGTGGATACCAGTAGCTGTTTTCGTTGTGCACAAAGCTGTGTACAGTTACGGAGAACTCCTGTGACTACTAACAGGGGTTCTCTTTCTCCATTGCTTTTCCCTGTTGGATGTCATGATAAAACCCGCGTTTGGATTTGCGGGGAAAAGCTTCTTTTTTCAAGCAGTCAAAAGAGTGTATCGTGCATATGGAGCACTTGTGTGTGTACTTGGGACTGTGAAGAGAGCAAGAGCATTAAGAACTCCTGTGGTTTGTGGAACTAATTCTCTTGAGTACGGACACAAGAAGTGTCATCAGGAATCACTTAATATCGTATTGTATGAACTTCACCCATTGCACAGGAACTATTTAAGAGGGTGCTGTAACCTTGCCTGACGTTTTTTGTGTTATCCTTTTGCACATATAGTTTCTTCACCACGCTTTGTGTTTGACAATACAGGGGAGACGATTCAGGGGTACGAGAGACAAAGGGAGTGGTATAACCTAAAGAGAAACACAAGACTTGTGTGGTATGTAGTAGTGTTATGGGTGACTTACATATCCTCCTGTGAAATCATATACTCATTGTGTTTTCTATGCATTTGTCATTTCAGTTGGTTACAGTCCCTGATCTCTGCTCCCATCTTTCCTCCCCTAAATACAAAGCCCTTGATTTTCCCTTTCAGGTAGGGAATTAGGTCAATGCTGTGGGAATGTGAAGTTCTGATTGATTACATGCATTGTGGGGTTTAGGGGGGTGTTTTCTAAATCTCTGTCATTGTCATTTCAGATCTCCCTCCCCGCTGTCACCTTCCTTTCCCGCGCTCACGGGACTATCTTGGTAGTCTGTGTTATATACTTCAGACTCTAGGAGAGTCGTGTGGGGGAGGGTATTGGATATTCAACACAGCCCCGAAGAGAACCGACGCCAAGCCTGACACTCCTCTCCCGTACTGTTCTAGCGTGATGACGAGGTCCAGGGTTTCATTTTGTTAGCGCAGACTCCTTGCAAGAGATTTGGAACATCAGTTCGAAGTGATTTTCTTTCCCACAGCGATGACACCGGTGTCCCTTGGCAGGACATGAGCCTGTGTGAGGGTAATATTGACGGGAAACATCCTTTACAACGAAACTTTTTCCACGCAGTACCTTTACAACGCAGGAATTACAACGCAAGTCGTTACAACGACTTGCGCTGCAGGGCGCTATAGGATAGGGAATAGTTTAATTTACTATCCAAAACCTTCCCTACTATCCACGGGGACTGGAGTTGGAATAGTAAATTAAACTATTCACTATCCAGCGCCCACCAACGCAAGTCGTTGTAACGACTTGCGTTGTAAAACCTGCGTTGTAAAGGCATGCGTGGAAAAAGCATGCGTTGTAACGACATACATCCATCTTGACCGCAGAGATATGACTGTAATTGTTGTTTTCGAATATTGCTGTTCTTGCTGCCACTGCAAGTTTGGATTGTGGGTTTCGAAGACTTTTTGTAGTCTGACTGGTGTTGTGGATCTGCTTGAGAGTGCAGTCAGAAAGCTTATTCATGTTACTCTGATCTGCCTGCTTCCATCTTTTTGGCATGTTCTTCAGCTTGGTCATATATCCGCGGCAGCTCTTCAATGTCGTCCAGTGAGTAGTGTTTTTTCAGCAGGCGACGGCATAGAGATTCAGGCAAAGTGCATCCTCGACAGTGAATTTGTCAAATTCGCAGTAGCGAGCTAGGCGTTTAAGGCGTGTAATGAAATCACCCATCGGTTCTTCTTTTTCTTGTGACACCAAGTTGAAGGTGTATCTTTAATAATCCAGGTTTCGGTTGTGGAGGAATTTTCTGTTTAGCGCCTCTCTTACGTCTTGATAAGAGTCGGATGGGGCCGGCGGCAGTTCTTTGATAACTTGTCCGACGTCTTTGCCCATCAGATTGCGCAAGGCGATGAATTGTTGGTTAGGGTCAGCAACTCGCGATCCCTTTGTTATGTTATGTTAAATAGAATTTATTGAGCGCACGTACGCCCGTAGGCTTCATGGCGCTATTAGAAGATTTGCAGAGACATAACACAACAACAAAAAGAGGCAGAAGTTAACTATGGGTAGGCTTGCCTAAAAATCCAAGTTTTGAAAGCTTGTCTGAAAACCAAAAGGTCTTCATGGAGTCTCAGTGTCAGTGGCAGAGAATTCCATAGGGAGGAGGCTAGAAAGTGAAAAGAACCACCTCCCTGGCGTTGTTTCCTAATTCGAGGCACAACTAACAAGTTCTTGTGACCCGAGCGAAGAGCGCGTGAGGGGGTGTACCTGACAAGCAGGCTGCTAATAAATGCAGGGCCCTTGCCTTGTAGAGCCCTAAAGATAATGCATCCAGCTTTAAAGGTTGCTCTCTGTGCTACTGGCAACCAGTGGAGACCGGCCAGACCCGGCCTGATGGGCTGCCACTTGGGTATCTTGCAAATCAACCTGGCCGCTTGGTTTTGAACCAGTTGTAGTCTCTTGAGCTGCCGGCTGGAAGACCCAAATACAAACTGTTGGAGTAGTCCAGGCGGGACAGCACGAGAGCGATGATGACTTGGATCAGAGCAGAGTAGGTTAACAGATGGGCAATCTTCCTGATCTTACGGAGTTGAAAAAAACTTCAGGATACCACCGTCCCCACCTGACTTTTAAGAGAGAGGTCTTCATTAAAAGTAACCCCTAGGCTTTTTACTGTTTGGGACTTGGCTGGAGGATTTCCCATTTCTGGAGGCCAGAAATGTGGCCCCCAGTACAGTTCACTCTTCCCAGGCAAAATCAATTCAGTTTTGCCTGGGTTGAGTTTCAGGTGATTTAGACTCATCCATCTCTGGATGTGGACCATGGCCTCCCGAAATTCGGTGGCAGCGCCAGGGGAGTCCAGAC
Organism: Lissotriton vulgaris; assembly: GCF_964263255.1. Lineage (NCBI taxonomy): Eukaryota > Metazoa > Chordata > Amphibia > Caudata > Salamandridae > Lissotriton > Lissotriton vulgaris. The sequence goes on along the minus strand of NC_141690.1, from coordinate 189,790,574 downwards.
GGAAGATCAATTGCAAGTCGTCAGCATAGTTAAAAATTAAAGCTTTAAACTTTCTTAGTGAAAACAACAGGGGTCGTAAATACAAATTAAATAAAAGTGGGGACAAGGACGATCCCTGAGGGACTCCGCATTCATTTTTAATTTATGGGGCTGTAAAGGTTCCTAGTCTCACTGCCTCGGTACGATCCGAGATAAATGACTTCAGCCATCTCAAGGCCGAGCTGGTGTGGTCGACCGTGTCAAACGCGGCCGACAGGTCAAGAAGTACTAGTGCTTGATGAATATCCTTGTCCGCATTGCATCTAAGTACATTCTGGACGGCCAGTGTCACCATCTCGGTGGAGTGCCCCGGTCGAAACCCAGCTTGATTAGGTTCCAGATATCCAGTGGATTCAACAAAGCTAGAGAGACAGCTAGCAGCATGTGCCTCCAGAATTTTTTAAAGGAATGGTAGCAAGGATATCGGACGATAGTTTGATGGATCGTGGGGGTCCAGGCCAGGTTTTTTAATCAAGGGAATGAGTAGAGCGTGTTTAAACCCTACAGGTACCTTTCCCTGATCAAGTGAATCATTTAGCAGAGGAAGGATCCCCTGAGGGATAGATTGCCCTATTTCTGTAAAAATGTGGGGTGGGCAGATGTCGTCGAGTGAACCAGACTTGACACGTGCCAGGAGAGCGGAAAAGGTTTTAGAGTCTATGGCAGGGAAGGCATCTAACGTGGCGGGATTATTAAAAATATCATCTAAGGGAGATGATGTAGGAGAGCTTGCAATGTTGCGTTTTATTGTTACAATTTTCTCTCTGAAGTATTCATTCAGAGAGTCACACAACTTCTGAGTAGGAACTATTAATGGGGCTGTCCTATCATCGTCGCAGAGCTCATTAACTATGTTAAATATATCTTTAGTTTTGTTGGAAGAGGTTAAAATGTTTTGGGAGAAGTAATTGGTTTTGTGTTGGTGCAGAATTTTTTGGAACTCCTTCCTAGCAGCGCAATACACTTCTCTATCTTGTGGGGAGTAGTTTGCTCTCCACTTCCGTTCCTTTTGTCGTACCCCTAATTTAAGATTTTTCAATTCTTGGGTAAACCATTTATGGGCGTCGTTCCCTCTAATACTGGAGACCAGTACAAAGGGGGCTGAAAGGTCAGCTGCGTGGCGTAGCCAGTTTGACAGAGATCTCTCGCCAGAGTCCAGGTCATCATGCGGCAGAGGTATAGATTTACTTAAAACGTCAATGAATCCAGGAAGATCCATAGATTTCCATTTACGGAATTCTTTGCCCATGCATGATCTGGTCTTGACATTCCCTCGTATTTCCAACGTGAACTGAATGACGAAGTGATCCGACCAAATACATGGACTGATAACAGGGTTAGGTAGTGGTAGGTTGTGCGTCCAGATTTGGTCGAGACTATGACCTTTATGGTGGGTAGGTGAGTGAATGTGCTGGGTAAGATTAAGGTCTGTGAGCAGGTCTTTTAGTTCAGCAGCTTGGGTATCTGTGTCTATGCTGTCGAACCAGTAGTTTAGGTCCCCAATTAAGATAGTTTTAGAGTAGCTGACTACGTGTGAAGCCAACTGCTCTGCCAAAAGAGATGGATAGTTGGCCATGTATTGGGGAGGGCGGTATATCAAGACCAGGATAAGGGCCCCACTTTCAGTATCGAGCTTGATCACCAGATTCTCTGTGTCCGGAAGGGTCAGAGAGGGTAATTCCCTGAAGTGGAGGGATTTAAGGATAATAGCTGCTACACCGCCTCCCGCCTTCCCGGATGTGCGATGAGGCTGTCAGAATATAATATTCTGAGGGAAGTGCTACAAGAATATCGGGAAGGGAGTGAGGGGTTAACCAAGTTTCGGTAAGTAGTCTTCGAAGTCTTGTAATCAACTTTGCCATCTAGGGCCCATGCCACTGCCAGATGTCACAATCAGAGGTTTTGGAGGACATAGAAAAGATACCCCCAGCAGTACTGGACCTGGCTGCGCTTTTTGTGCAGGCCTGGTTGCCCATTCTGTGAGGTGTCTGGGGACACTGACATGATGACGTGCAGATGGAACTTGTATATTCTTCCCAAAACTCAGCAGGGTATTCTGGGCAGGCGTCTGGCAGTATGAGGGTGTAAAGTGCAAAGGTGATGCCCAGAAGTGGTATTGTACTCATGTCTGTATGTAGACAAAGTATTATATATATATATTTTTCTTTGCCTGGTTTCAAGATGGCCGCCGGAGTAGTGACAGTGTCTTTCTCAGTAGGCATCAACAAAAACCCTGTCCAGAGGACGTTATTTGTGTCAGTTAGTTATGTAACAGAACAGTCCACTATTCCATGCACTGTTTGGTTTGTTGCTTTGGACACGCTTTTCCTTTTTCTTTGTGAACCGGATGACAACCGATGATGAGACAGGGGTCCTGTCTGGAGATTTCATACCAGTTACCCCGTTGGTGGTGTTTCCGTGAGGTGTCATTCGTTTCTCTCACATTTTTTCTAAGTATAACTTAGTCTAACATTGATGTGGTGGACATCTGGTACTGACCAAAGGTGTCAGACATGTTTTTGGTCTGTTCTGTGTAACTGCTAAGAAGTGTTGGCCTATTGGTTTTTACTTCAATTTTAAGGAATTTAGGACAGAGTGCAGTGAAACGTCCCCCTTACCAGAAAGAAAGCATACAGGGGAGGATAACAGTTATCAGTACTTATAGACTGTTCTGTTACATAACTAACTGACACAAATAACGTCCTCTGGACAGGGTTTTTGTTGATGACTAGTTTTTGAGTGGAGGGCAGCCCGGTCCGTATTTTCCCTCTTAGCTCCTATTTGTGCTAGAGAGTCTTTCTCAGTAGGGCCTGAACTCCATATGGCCGCAGAGGAGGACAGACAAGCACGAGGCTGCAGGCAAGCTTAGGTAGTGAGGCTTACCCTGGAAGGATGCTGCATTTAAGTTGGGCTCTGGAGTCCAGGAGTTAATGCAGGCTCATGGTGACTGCAGGTGCTGTGCCGTGATAATGAAAACCGGCACACGCCTAGCTCCAATCTGGTCCGATGCACAGCGGGCATTCACCTCATCAGCAATCAGGGGCAGCAGGCGGTTAAGTGTGTTTGCCCGATGCAAGCAGGTCGGTGGGTCCTTGTCATCCCACCCTCGTCGCCAGTTTTCATGTCTCGGCGCAAAGGTCGAGACCGACCAGGACCAGGTATTGAGTGCACACCGTACTTTATTTTAATTCTTTCTGTTTATACCCCTTCCTGTCCCCACGCTCCTCCCTTCTGGTTTCCACTACTTCCCGTCTTGCCTGATCCTAGCAGCACGCGCCAGAGCCGGCCTGACGATACTACACACCCCTTAATTAAAACTGACACTGTAGGCACAAAGATGCATGTGCGCAGTAAAAATATTTTTTTTCTGTTTGGAATGTTGTCACGGATACTAGAGATCATACTATAGTAGCAAACTCTTTGGGGTCTCTAGGACCTCTTTGTTTTGTTAATTATTTAATTGGGCCCATTGAGGTGATGAGCTCTCTAAAATCCAGTTATTTTTCTCATTTCAGCAGAGCCAGAAGTAACATTACCATAAAATAGTGTATCCTGCCTTGCCTTCCTCTGCTGGCTCCTCTTGCTTAACAAAACAACCAATTTTAGCAGATGCTCAACATCTCAATGAGCGCAATTAAATAATTAACAAAACAAAGAGGTCATAGAGACCATGCAGAGTTTCTCTTCAAGTTACAGTGCTTAAGGGAGACTTGGGTGATGTGTAACAAGGCTTAAAAGAGACTGATTTCCAAAATCTGGGGGGAGATTTCACCCCTATCTCTTACGGTTCCCTTGTGAAGAATGAGCGTGATGACGTCCCTACGCTCGTAGATGGTGTGTAATGGCGTCCCCATTTTTGGGTTATTGGGAGTGAACAGTAGCTGGAGTGTTCAGCGAGCATAAGGTGTGGTGTTCACTGCATAAGAAATGAACATAACACTGAATAGAAGCCGTACGTGCTCTTTATTCGCCTCCTCCACCTCCAAGCTCTCGTCAACTGCCATATTCAGTATCTTTACACATAGCATTCTAAGAATTACGAGAAGGCTCTAATTGTGACATATCACACTCCTTCCTCCTCCTTTTAAGAACAGAAATAAATTGACATGTCAACTCAGAAGGAATAAATAAATAAGCTAGGCAAAGAACAAAAACTCCAAAAGAGCATAATATAAAACATAAGGAGGGAAACTACAAATGACACTGTAGCAAAGTACATAGCAAGTAGAAAACAGGGAAATAGGCTAAACTAAACATTACACATATAATCATCCATATACAAAGGTTTCATCCGCACTCTCCAGCTCCTATCCCTAAGATAACCAGAACAAGAATGTGACCCAGTTTGACTTGTATCACCGCCTTGTCCAGGATGCTGATCAACTGCACAAGTGTGTTGCATGGGAGCAGAATCAGAAACAGATTTAACCACCACCCCGACTTTTGTTCCAGATGTGTCCATCATCTATCTTCACTGCATTCTTAACTGATTTAACAACCTTCCTTGCTTTAGTATATTTCGACCATGACTGGCAACCTACAGGCACCCTTATTCTGACACAGTCCCCCACTCTCACTTGATTGTTCACAACACATTTCCTTTTGTCAAAATAGTGCTTTTCTCTTGATATCTGATGTCCCTGTTTCCTCATTTACCAATGTCATGACCCTTCAACCCTTTGTTCAATTCAATCCATCCTGGACACATCTTAGAATTAGCTGCTCTCCCTTTGAACAATTCAAAAGGAGATTTTCCTATTGTTGAATGTGGAGACATATGATAAGCTGTTATTCTGTCTTGCAGAATTGACTTCAAATTTAAGTTGTTGGCCCTAGCTAACTGAATGCTTTCTTTCGATGTTTTGTTCACCCTATTTACGGCTCCATTCATCTCTGTGTGATAAACTGAGCTTCTTTTATGAGTAATACCACAATTTTTAAAGAAATTCTGCATTTCTGTGGAACAAAACTGAGGACCATTATCAGATAACATTGAATTTGGATAGCTTTCCCTCTTGAAAATGTCTTCCAGAAATGTAATCACATTTGTCGAAGAAATATCTCTAACACAGGGAACTTTAACCCCTTTAGAATACAAATTCAAAACTACTATTAAATAAGGAATGATGCTTTCCCCATGCAAAGGTCCAACTATATCAATAGTGACTTAATCCCATGGATACTTTGGAAGACTCTACAGATCATGGGCATTTGTTTGCATTTCAAAATTCTGTCTCATACAACACTGCATGCAGTCTCTCACTACTCTTTCTACTTCCTTATCCATCCCGGGCCACCAAAACTGCTGCCTTAAACTTTCTTTCGACTTTACAATGCCCAGATGACCAACATGAGCAAAATCAAGCAACTTGTTGTGCACACCAAACTGTGGTACCCGTATTGTAGCACGAGTAAACATCTCATTCATAACACAGAGCTCTTCACACATCAAAGATAGGGCTCCAGGTTTTATGGTATTTATTTTCTGGGCATTTCCGTCTGTATTTATCCAGATTTATTTTTTGCTAATGTTATCTGTATTTATCCATATTTATTTGGGGTTTTAAAAATAAATGAATTTGAAACTAGTATTTTTAAACATTTATGTAACCAATAAATGTGCATTCATGCTTGAACTCCAGCTAGGTTCCAGTGATAGGAACACCCACAGATGATAAATCAATGGTGGGGGCAAAAGTACTGCTCACAGAGGTCCCGTGCTTCTGCAAGTAGAGCTGGCCTTCAAACCTGAAGAAGTTCTAAGTCAGAGCCATATGCATGAGTGTCATTATCCATTCAATAGGTGCTTGCCAGGGCCACTCTTGTGTACGTAGTACGGTCTCAACAACACGTAGGCTCTCCTCCTGCGGGATGCTGGTACATAATGCTTCTACATCAAGACACATCATCATTTCTTATGTAGGGTCATATTCCAAGTCAGTTAGGAGGTTAAGAAGATCTTTAGTGTCCTTAACATATAACCTGATCTGTGTGACTAGTGGTCGTAGGAACCAGTCAGTGTACTGGGAGAGGGGTTCTAAGACAGAACCTATAATAGAGACAATCTGTCTTCCGGGCGGGGGGACCCTACCCTTGTGGGTCTTTGGGATAGTGTAGAACAGAGGAGTCCTTGGGTCCGTAGTATTCAGGAAGTCCATTTCATTCTTGGATAGCCACTCCCTTTCCAGCGCTCTACTTGTGATCTCAGATATCTTTTTCTGTAGGTGTGAGGTGGGGTCCGTTTGAAGTTTTTTGTAATGTCTTTGATCTGAAAGTAGGATAAGGCTTGATTCTCTATAACTGTCTAGATCTTGAATAACAGTTGCTTCGCCTTTATCCGCTGGTTTAATCACAGTGTTGGGCTTGTTGCTTGCTGATCTCAAAGCTTCTCATTCTTTTCTGCTGAGATTATTGAAAGCATCTCTCCAAGGTTGCAGTTGTTCTACCTCATTAATAACTACTTCCTCGAATGTAAGTATCTCTGGGGGCATTGTAGAACAAGAGGGATTGAAGGAGGATTTCCTTCGCAAGTTTGTGTGTCCATGGTCAACTTCAAATTGGGGCTTCCCCTCAAAGAATGTTTTTATTCAGATTTTCCTGAAGAACTCACTTAGTTCACATCGTGTTTTGAATTTGTCAATTTGGGTGGTGGGACCAATCCCAAGGCATTTATTAAGGACTGATATTTCGTCTGGGGTGAAGATCTCATTTGTGAGATTAACAACCAGGTCTACAGGGAGCTTGTGCCTGCTTGTTGATCCTTTGTCTGGCTCCTCGTGTTCACCCTGTCTCCCATGGCATCGTCCCTTTGAACTCGTCTGTTGTTCCGTCTGCCCCGCCTTCCTCGTCTTTCGCCCCATTCTAAAAAATGCTGCTGATTTTGGTTTGAGTGGAAGAATGGTAAGTTCTGGAAAGGAGGGTGTCCTTGAAACTGTTGTGGGCTCCGCTTGTACAAACCTGCTGGCTAACTCCTTGAAGTGCTGCACACCCTCCCGCCGACCAGGACCACAGGAGGGGGACCGCCGCTGACCGCATGCGGCCCACGCTATCACGCCGCATCTCACCCACGTCACCCGGCTGCCCGTCAGAGGGGGACTACATTTCCCACAGTGACTGGGGGCGCACCTGAAGCGCGTCATCACCTAAGCTCCAGGAGGCACTAAAAAAGGGCCGCGGACTCCCGCAGCGCGGGACGCTCCGCTTGTACAAACCTGCTGGCTAATTCTTTGAAGTGCTGCACACCCTCCTGCCGACCAGGACCACAGGAGGGGGACTGCCGCTGACCGCATGCGGCCCACGCTATCACGCCGCATCTTACCCGCATCACCCGGCTGCCCGTCGGAGGGGGACTGCATTTCCCAGAGTGCCTGGGGGCGCACCTGAAGCTCGTCATCACCTAAGCGCCAGGAGGCGCTAAAAAAGGGCCGCGGACTCCCGCAGTGCGGGACGCTCCACTTGTACAAACCTGCTGGCTAACTCCTTGAAGTGCTGCACACCCTCCGGCCGACCAGGACCACAGGAGAGGGACCGCCGCTGACTGCACGCGGCCCACGCTATCACCCCTCATCTCACCCGCATCATCCGGCTGCCCGTCGGAGGGGGACTACATCTCCCAGAGTGACTGGGGGCGCACCTAAAGCGCGTCATCACCTAAGCGCAAGGAGGTGCTAAAAAAGGGCAGCGGACTCCCGCAGTGCGGGACGCTCCGCTAGTACAAACCTGCTGGCTAACTCCTTGAAGTGCTGCACACCCTCCCGCCGACCAGGACCACAGGAGGGGGACCGCCGCTGACCGCACGCGGCCCACGCTTCACGCCACATCTCACCCGCATCACCTGGCTGCCCGTTGGAGGAGGACTACATTTCCCAGAGTGACTGGGAGCGCACCTGAAGCGCGTCATCACCTAAACGCCAGGAGGCGCTAAAGAAGGGCCGCGGTCTCCCGCAGCGCGGGACGCGCTGGGCGTGCCCGGGCGAAGCCCGGGCCAAGGGCGGGCCTGTCCGCGCCCGTCAGGGGCCGGCAGAGGCTGGGCTGGGCCACCCCCCTTTTTTCCTCTTCTATCTGTGAGTAGCGGAACATCCCTCTTGTTCACTGGAATCAGGAAGAAATCGCAGGGAGGCCTGGCACCAGAGAGGGTCACTCGGATTTATTCCTGGAACCATTCTGGAGGCAGTAATCTGGAGGACGTGAAGAAGATTCGCGTAGCATCACCAATTAACCAAAGGTACTGTTAACAAGATTTACTGCGATTAATCACTGGCGAAACTCTCTGGGGGCACTCGTAATCTTAAGGACATGTGTACCCGGTAAGAGACAAACAGAGTGCAGGGGGGAGGTGTGAGGGGGACCCTGGACGCCTTCATAGTGAGGGCTGAGTCTCTCCTGAATCACGAAATACAGTTAACTGAAAAGAGGCTCTCATTAGATAAGCTTATAGAACAAAAGAGATCGTCCATGGGCCTCGTTGCTAGTTGCCCATCCCCCCTCACAGGGCTTGTCCCGGGCAAAGCACAAGGGGAAACAGGGTCACCACCAAGGCCACAATACATTCTCCCGCAGTAACAGAAGGGGTGACCATACCTGTACAAATCATTGACCCACATGATAATGACCAAGATCAGTCACATTCTTACCATCAAGAGGGGGCGGAATCACAGGATCATATCTCTTTGACACCTGACCTTCTAGGGCGAAGGGATGAGGAAGCAAATACGCCTAATCAGGAAATAGCGGAAAAAGCTTCCATAGAGCCCAGAGGGGAAGTGATCACACGCTCAAAAAAGGGTTTACAGGATAAGGGCATTACCACTAATAATAACAATTCAAGAGAGACCAAAGTCCAAGCCAGGAGCACAAAGAAGGGGGGACCGTATATGCAGAAAAAGACAGGACAGAGAGGAGTAGCAAGAGGGAGGGGGGCCACGGAAGAAGAAGCATCGATAACACCCATGAGGCGCCCAAATTGTTCTGAGGCTGTGGCAGCGAAGGGATGCAATAGGGAGCTGATTATTAAATTTGAATCCCTACTCTTAGCGTATTTGGAACCTCTAGAGAAGAGGCTAAACGTAATAGAAGGGCAACTCTCGCAACTAATAACGAAAGACATGATAGAGGGCGTAACTGAGAAACGGCCACGGCTGATGGGGAGGCGAAATGTAGAGATTCGTACACACCCCGAGTCAGGGCTACCTAATGTTGATGGCACAAGCGGGGTGAATAACATTGTAATGGACCCGGTTAAAGACAGACAAGAGGCGTTAAGGAAGAACCCACAAGAAGGAGGCACCTGCAGCGAGGTTCAGGGTGACTCCAGCCCAAGCAAAGTTAACAGGCATTCAAGGGAGGAGAGGGCATTGGCCCGTTCCAATAAGGATAATATATCGTGCGATCAGGGGAGGGAAGGTGCTAGACTTACTGAACTAGTATCCTCACAGGCGGACATGACAAATAATATCCAGGAATTACCAGTACTAGATCTACCTCCAGCAGTATGTCCCTACACAGTGGTTCTGACAGGGATCCAACCATGTCCACAGGGAGCTGGGAAGAAACCACCCGCTCCTTGATTAATAAAGCAGCCCACTGGCTGGCTATTAATGTAGGTTTTAGTATAAGTAACCACAGACACATTTTAATGGCCAGAAGAGTATCATGGATTGGAAAGAGCATAAAGGGATTCCCGGGAGACTGTGTAATATTAAACTTTAGACACCCGGAGATGGTAAGAGATCTATTGTACCATCAAAAGAAGGGGATTTATCAGGACGCTAGTAACTCCAGGGCTAGATTACTCTCACTGGGCTTCTTCTACAGAGATCATGTGCAAACCAAGAAGAGGGAAGGTCCAAGGTTTCCAAGGGTAAGGAAAATGGACAGGGGGCAATCAGTGCCGTTGTTCAATCGATACACCCCCCTACAAAGTGTCTCTGCCCTAAGCGACCTGGACTGACTACCTGAGGCGCCAATTATAGCTCAAGGGGGAGCCCTGGAGGAAGTACAGTCAGCCATGGCCACAGGAGGAGGAGGTGGAATTCAGACGGACATTCAAACACAGTCCACAGCACGGACAGTATATAGACAACTTGGCACCGAGTCTAGTCCGCCTGGAGGATCGTTACTCCACAAGGGGCTGACTGGCCTGGGTCCAAACCCTTCCTCATCTGAAGGACAGGGAATTATTAATATAATTTCCTGTAATATAGCAGGCCTGTCCAGCAAATTAAAAAATCAGAACTGGCTGAATTATATAAGGAGCTTCAAAATAATTTGCCTGCAGGAAACATGGGAGGTGGATTCGACCAATTTAGTAATGGAAGGGTATAAAATGTACTTCGTCCCCACCCAAAGATCTCTGGCTGGGCGAGGTTTCATCACGTATGTGGACCTGAGGCTAAGGGGAAAATGGGAGAACCTAGCTTATCTTATCTTATCTTAATAGTCATTTCTTGAGCGCACGTACACCCTTGGGTTTCTTGGCGCTATAGAGTCAAGACAAACGACACCATTCTTAAGCGTAAGCCTGTTGGAATAGCCAAGTTTTTAAAGATTTTCGGAACGTCAGTAGATCCTTGCTCTGTCTGATAGAAAGGGGGAGAGCATTCCAGAAGGAGGCAGCCAGATGGTGACTCTGCATGCATTCAAGGGTTACAGTTTATGACTAGGGGCTTGAAATTGACTTTCATTAATTTCTATAATGCCGTTAAAGGAGGACAGACCATGGCCAGCCTGGTTGAGCTGGACCATAGGTTGACAAGACTGGAATCACTAGGAGGGAGCAAAGCACAGCTGATAGTGATGGAAGATTTTAATTGCCATTTGTGCGACCGCCTACTTAAAGTCAGGGGGTTTGGGCATCGTGCCCAAGGGAAACCGGAGTACATATGGAACACACTAGGGAGGGATTGGAGCTTAGCAAGGTCTTGGGCACTCATGCCATAAAACACACATTAGACCTGATAAGAGTAGTCGGGCCGTGGGCATCCATCGACTTTTAAAGGCAAAGGAAGGGGTTCCATTATAGATTTTATCTTTGTACCCACCACTCTAATTTGTAGGATACTGAGTTTCAATGTTGAACTAAGCCCATTCAATGATCACAACCCGCTGGTCCTGACAGGGCCGGACCTAGTCAAGCATTCCCCGCGCAAACAGACCAGACGCTCTCTTCAAGCAATGGATCAGGGGAGAAAATTAAGATGGGCAAACATTGACTGTGATAAATTCTGTAAGGCTCTACTGATGGGGGAAAATCAACAGATATGGTTGTGCTTGGATACCGCCATTGAGGGGGCGGGCCTAATTACTGCATATGCTCGCCGTATTGATGAGCTTCTTAGATGCACAACGAGAAAAAAAGTAGAAGACACCCCAAGATGGTTCAACCAGCAATGTTCTAGTGCCCTTAGAGACCTTAAAGCAGCACTAAAGTCGGTCCCCAGAGACAAGCTCTGTGTGTAATTGAGTAGGGGAAGGTATAATCAGGCCCTGAAATATTGTAAATATTCACTGCAAAATGAGGCATGGGAAAATCTGAGGGAGGCAGCTAAAGGGAGGGATAGGTCTGCCTTCTGGAAAATTGTAAATGATCCCTCTCTTTCAAGATAAGGATAAGTCTAAAATTGCCTGCCACGTTCTACCAGAGGCATGGGTGGAGCATTTCAAAGGTCTTTATAACTATGTTTGCCCAAGCATTGCACCTCCATCTGAAGGGGTTGAAAACAGAACAACTCTGGACATCCTCTTTGCCTTGGGTGAGATAAAAGCGGGAATAGAGGGTTTAACCCGTAACAAGACCCCGGGACCGGATGGGATTCCCCCCGACCTCCTTCTATCTCAGGTAGACCTGTGGGCTCCAATCTTAGCAAGAGTAATTAATACAGCAGTGGAGACAGGCATGCCTCCTTCATGGTCCACTGCAACAATTGTCCCAATTTTCAAAAAGGGCGATAAAGATAACCCACAATGCTACAGACCTATTTCCCTTATTGACGTCTCAGTAAAAGTCATGGGGAGAGCAATACTTAAACGCCTCAAGGAATGGGCAGAAGAGCACAAAATCATCTCGGACATTCAGTATGGCTTCAGGCCGATTCGCTCAACAACTGACCAATGTCTCAACCTCTACCTCCTTTTTGCCAAGTACACCGTTGCCAGTAATGAGACAGTGTACTTGGCATTCGTGGACCTGACAGCAGCCTTCGATCGGGTCAATCGCTCAAAACTGTGGGAGTTACTGGGGACCATGGGTGCGGATCCAGGACTGGTGAATATTCTACGCACCTTACACCAGAATACATCAGCCCGGGTCCGATATAACGAAGAGGGAGATACCACGGATCCCTTCCCCTGTTCCAGGGGAGTTAGACAGGGCTGTATCCTGGCTCCCTTTTTATTTACACTATATATTAATGGTCTAGATAAGGCTCTGGGGGAATTAGGGGCAGATTGCCTGAGGATAGGCAATAGAGAAATACCGGTCCTGTTGTACGCGGATGACGCGGTGCTGTTGTCTTGCACCGCGCGGGGCCTCCAGCGTCTGATTGATGGTTTTGTTAGCTTTATGGAGAATCTGGAATTGTCCGCAAATCTTTCCAAATCCTATATCATGGTGATGGGGAAAAGACCAGGTAGAAATTTCAACTTCAAGATTGGCTCCCACTCTCTAGAAAAAGTACAGGCATTTTCTTATTTAGGTATCGTGTTTGACCCCCGGACTATGTTTAACAAACTGATGGAGGAGAAATGCAGCTCCCTCTCTAGTTCTACGGGGGCAATCATGAAATTTGCACAAAGGCTGGGACGTTGGGGCCCAGAACAAATCACAAACCTTTTGTACCGCTTTGGCCGCCATAAGTGTGGCAGGGTATGCTCAGACATGAGTCCCTTGCTCACTTTGCCACTGGATTCAATCAAGCCGGGCTGAAGACGGCTGGAATGCCAGAAACCGGTCCTCGGAAGCATGTTTCCGGTCCAGGGAAGGCATGGCTTGGCAGTTCGGGCTGGACTGTTCCCATGAGGCACAGGGTCAGACTGATTTGCATATAGCCATGTCTGAACTGGGGTGGCAGAGTGGGCTGAAGAACGGTGATGGATCAAACCCAGATCTTTTGACTGGGTGTGAGTGTTTGATTGGTTCAGATGCTCCATCCATCACCACCCCCTTTTGTGCCGCTTTGGCCGCCATAAGTGTGGCAGGGTATACTCAGACGTGAGTCCCTTGCTCACTTTGCCACTGGATTCAAGCAAGCCGGGCTGAAGACGGCTGGAATGCCAGAAACCGGTCCTCGGAAGCTTATTTCCGGTCCAGGGAAGGCATGGCTTGGCAGTTCGGGCTGGACTGTTCCCATGAGGCACAGGGTCAGACTGATTTGCATATAGCCATGTCTGAACTTGGGTGGCAGAGTGGACTAAAGAACGGTGATGGATCAAACCCAGATCTTTTGACTGGGTGTGAGTGTTTGATTGGTTCAGATGCTCCGTCCATCACCACCCCCTTTTGTACCAAATCACGAACCTGTACAGGGCCATTTGCAAGGCAAAAATGCTAAATGGAAGTGAGGTATGGGGATTCACCGACCCTACAAAGATACAGGTTGAAGAAAATAAATTCCTGCGTAGGTTACTGAGAGTCCCACACAGTACACCATCTCACTCCATTCACGAAAAGCTAGGTCTCTCTTATATCAGAGATGAGATCCAATTAAAACCCCTCTTTTGCTGGATAAAAACATGGTCCAACCCGAAGCGACTCTAGGAAGACAGATTATATCTGATTGCATCAAAAGGGACCAAGGGTATAACATCCCCTGGCTGAAATACGTAAAGGAAACTCAGGCTGGTTTGAGCCATGCTGACTATTATGAAAACCCGAATTCGCTGGCGGCACAGGCTAAGGAGACTGTCAAGACGGCATTTTTAAAGCAGAGGGCCTCCCCCAGGCATGACACTGAGTTGATCAAACCATCTGTAAGAGCCCACCTACTTGCTAAATCTAGTCCTGGAATGGAACCATACTTGGCCTACTTCTATAATGCCCAGGACAGATTTCTGATGACGAGATTTAGGTTGAACCAACTTTACCACATTTTGGGGTACCAAGAGGGTTTTTTTTCCAACGACTGAGTTAAGGGGCCCCTGCGGCTGCGACTATAAGTCTCGCAGGACACGCTCCATTTTGTTTTATTGTGCCCTCTTTATGCCCACCCCAGGAGGTTGTTTTTAAAAAGAATTTATTTTAAAGTCTGCTAGGTTCAAACAAGCAAGGGTGGCGCTACTATTTCTGAAACTGTCTGCTGAGGCCTTTACACTTTTTTGTACAGTAATTTTTTTAATGATGACCGCAAGACTGAGGAAAACCATAGACTCTGGATGTTGACTCTTATCATGTGACCGTTCTTTTCTCTTCCCAGGGCTATCCCGTATGAGGTTCTTGAATGGACTTTTTAAATCTAGACGTTTTTAAGGTGTCCTGTTTGGGGGTAATTCTCTGTCCCGCCAAGCCGACACCAAGCCCTCTGCTATAGACATCTTTTCTATTGATCAGAATGCCCTTTAGGTATAGCATTAATTATAATTGTCAGTCTATTTAAGTAGTATGTGTTAGTAGTTCTGTATCTTATTTTTATTGTAGTACCTTGTAGAGTGTTTTTATCTCCGGTGTTTTTTAAACATGTTTGCTGTATACTTTTTATGGTATTCATGGATACCGAATAAAGTAATCTTGTCTGTCTGTCTGTCAACTGTTGTGGGCCATATGGTCCAGGCCAGCCAAACATCTGCGGAGGGAGGAAGGTGGGGTGATATCCCCTGCCTCTTGGGCATCTTGGTCTCCCTCTCCAGCTTCTAGATGAGTTGTCACTTGCCCATTCATCTATGTCTGAATGGGAGGAACCTGAGTTACTCTTATATGATTATTCGATGTCTGAGTCTTGTTATCTCTTCTAGTCCTCTCTGATGTATGGGTATACTTTCTCATGCAAGAACTTTTTAAGATCTTTTTGTAATTTATTGATTTTACTTTGCATCAGGAAATCTTTTTGCTCACTGATCTCTTTGTTTACCTATTCTAGTTTTTTCTTGAACACTGATATTTTATCTGGGTGTTCAATAAATTCTTACTTGTCTTGATCTTTTTTTTGATAATCAACTTTATTGGATTTGTAACAACATGGAAATTCATTGGCAGCAGATCATTAATCACTGAGATAGGCACAACACTGTATACAGTTGACAAGACAAGGGGCGGCCCATCATGGTTGGCCGTGGCAGTCCATACAGTAAATACAATTGTATATCAAATAAAATGAAGGCAGATCATCATAGTGGTAGCATTTACCCCACTCTTTACTAAATAATTCAGGGCATCCCCGGGCTTCAAACAGGGCTTCCTCCTGGATCCCACACCAGTCCACTCCCCTCCTCCATCCCCATACAGTAGGTGCCTTAGCCTGGGACCATTGCGCCGCTATGTCTCTTTTGGCCACCGCCACGGCTGTCTCCAAAAAGCGCTTATCCGCCCTAGAGCCATCCAAGCCGCCAAACACCCCCAGCAGCAGGCGTATCGGGTCATGGGTAACCTCCCATCCCAGGGGCTGTGTGAGTTCACACTCCACCCCTCTCCAGAACGGCTCCAAAGCCGGACAACACCATACAATGTGATAGAAATCAGCTGGGGCGGAGTCACACCGCGCGCACACTGGGGAGGATCTCATCTGGGCCCGGAAAAGACGTGTCGGGGTGAGGTATGCAGCATGAAGGTAATAAAGTTGGACCAGGCGTAATTAGGAGGATGTGGTCAGGGTTTTGGGTGCCATAAGGGCATCCCTCCAATCCGCCTCTTCTAGGGGGCCCAGCTATCCCTCCCATCGAGCCCTGAGCCGGTCCAGGGAGGCGGGACCATTGTTCACCAGTGACTGGTATATGCGGGACACTCCCCCCTCCCTAGATTCCCCATCATCACCTGGGCCTCCAGCGGGCTGAACTCCGAAGGGAGACAGAGGGTGAGACATGTGTATGAAGGGCGTGTCTGAGTAGTAGGTACTTATAGAATTGGGAGTGGTGAAGAGCGTGGTGCTGCTGCAGGTCCGCAAAGGATCGGATGTGGTTCCCCACCCATATATCTCCGAGCAGTGAAATCCAGATGAGGTCCCAGCGTCGGAACCCCTGCAAAGACGAGACCTCTTGCATCCAGGACCCATGCCAGAGGGGCATCTGCCGAGTAAGTTTCCGGTCCCACCTCACGTGACGTAGGGCCGTGCGCACTTGTCTCGATCTTAATAAGCGATGTTTCTGAAAGGCGGTTCGCTGTGTTGATAATTAAAATTAACCAGTCTCATGTGCAACTCCACGCAATCAATGACCATTCTTTCTAAAAATAAAGATCTTCCAGGAAGATTATTCACCAGTAGCCCCTTTGGGGCTGTATTTCTATGTAAATATTCAGTCATTATAGCTCCATGAAGGAGGATCTTCATCTTGTTTCTTTTCAAGTCCAGGACTGTCTAAGAGACATTTGGAGAAAGAGCAGAGATGGGTGTATCGCCTCAAGACCCATGAACTAGGCCTCAATTACTCCATTCCATGGTGCCAATTAATACATAAATGAGACATATTCAATTTTTCCTGGTCCACCGACATGCTATGGGGACAGTTTTGGCCAGAATGTTTTTTAATCGGTTTAAACATTCTATCATAAAACACATCTGCCACACCATACCCGCAGCATGCCGATTGAGTCTTGTGGTTGAGGACGCACATCTCTTTGGGCATATTAACAGCATTTATTTTATTTTATTTATTTTTATTTAGAAGGTTTTGTATAGCGCGAACGTGACCCTCGAGGGTATCAGAGCACTTTACATGGGGATAACACGATTATCATTTGGTCTGATCAACAGGCAAACATCAATGTCACAAGATAGAGCTGTTTGGTATATAGAATGAGGAACACTGTTTCATGAATTGGGCTCACATATATATTTGACTATTGGTCACTTCCTGACATCTGATAGTAATACTAAATAGTCCACTACCAATATTTCCTAATACCCCAGCAAGCACTAGAACTTTACTTTACGTCATTTGCGGGCACTTTTAACAACAATCACACGAGTAGGAGATCTTGAACTACAATTCCCAATATTTTTTGGGATACTTGTAGTTCGACTTGGGCTCACATATACTTTTGACTATTGGTCACTTCCTGACATTAGATAGTAATAAAGAATAGCGCACTACCAATACTTTCCTATACCCCAGCAATCACTAGAACCAGAACCAGATGTTTATTTGGACTACAATTCCCATGACCTTTGGGATATTTGTAGTTCAACATCCTACACGATGATCTAACGTTACACACGGCAACATGGACTTGGTCTTACCAATAGCCGGATGCGTACACGCTGTAGGTCACTGGCACATAAAAGACACACGCCACTCCCAATTCCGAGTCTCCACAAGCTGGGAAATGCGGACCCTAATCGGTGTCTGAGCGGGGCTAGGATCCTTGACAACGTGAGTAAATTACAAAGAATGTGTGTGGATGAGTCTGCTGTGGTTGGGTGTTTCTATAACTGCCTTTTAACGCTGGAAGCTTAAATTGTTTGTCTCTCTTCAATTTTGGTCTTTTTATCCATTTGTTTGCCTGGTCAAACATGACTACTACTATGATTACTTCTACAATATTTTGCAACATGTCCTTTTTTCCACATGCATTACAAATAACTTGAAAGGCTGGACAAACCGTTGCATTAACTCTATGACCTAGCCTCCCACACCGAAAACATGCATTCCTAATTTCCTGAACATCATTGCCTTCCAGAACATGCACATTTTTTTTATTTTCTAAATATGGGGGAATTTTACTTTTGACTTGGCAGACTTCTTCAACAATAGTATTGCTTTCCTTCAACTTGTTCTTGGCAATACCTAATTCATCTACACATTTCATCATGTGCTCCACTTTGGCAATTGCTAATACCTCTTCCAACGGTGGTTCGTCCTTCAACCACAGCTCTTCCTTTTCTTTTGTCATGAGCACATTTTAGAACAAATTGATCCCTTATTCTCTCCTAAACCGCCCCACCAAACTTACAACTAGACGCCAACTTTCTAAGACTAGTTACAAGTTCTTCTACAGACTCATCTTTCATCTGTTCTCTCAGCCCAAAATAGTTATCTTTCCATGATGGTACTAAATCGTGGCAAATAATGATGATCTAATTGTAAATACATATCTCATATTCATTTAATTCCCTCTGGTCAGCAGCACATAGTTCTGGTAAATTATCTAATACTTCCTGTCCTTCCCCTCCTGAACAGTGAAACAATAATGAATGCTTACGCACAACACTTAAGTTTTTCCCAAATACCCTTGCGTAATTTACAAGTATCTTTTTCCACTTCTTCCACTTAATAGTTGGTTCACCTGGGTTAGGTAAAAAAAAATGGACGTTGAGTTACATTCTGCATTTTAACCCAAAAGAGAAAACAAAATGCTCCAAACACTGCACTCCTGTCCTTGAAGATCCTTCGTTGAATTTTAGGAGTGGTAAAATGAGAGTATTTTCTTCGTACGGATACAAGGTCAATTAATAAGCAGAGAAAAAGAAGAGATACATTTTTTTATTGCTCACCACTTCGCTGCCTTGACGCAGAAGAATTGTGTAAACCTGAAGATTTGAAAGAGAAGTACAAAAAAAACTAATGAGAACAAAATGAAGCAAAACCCAAAATCAAAGGAAGGTGTGCCAATCACCGTGACACAGAATCAGTTGGGTCATCAGTAAAATGTGTGAACAGCAGGAGATCAAAGTTTGCCTCTCCTCTCGAAGAAAGGACCATGAAAACTGACAAGTATGCCAATCACCGAAGCTCTAGCTCTACTCGGCACTTAGCTCGATACGTTGTAACTAACACCGCAAAATTAATACTAGCAAAGGTAGAGGCTCCCAAATCTCTAAGATGGCAGCCATGCATGAAGACACATGCAATTAGCACAAAGGTGATAGGCCGCAACCGCTCTCAACGAACGCAGTGAAACACTGATGCGTTCCAGCCCATGCCGGCCGCTTCAAACTCCTCACCTTTTTTTCTGCACTTAGCCACAATTTGCACCACCGATCGGGCGCACCGCAGGATGTCTCAGAGGTTCCCCAAGACCAAACCCAAAAATAACAATTGATGGACAGAATGCAGAACAATGTCATACATTCAACCCAGTACAGAGATCTGGGCCTAAATCCATTTTTTTAGCTCACCATGCCATTCCAGTTTGGACCCAGCCATATGCAAATCAGTCTTGACCCTGCACCCAATGAGAATAGTCCAGCCCGAACTACCAGGCCTGGTCCTCCCCGGACTGGAAACAGGCATCCTAGGACCGGGTTGGGGGCTTCACCCCTCATCAGCCAGGATAGATTGACTCCAGTGGCATGGAGAGCACAGGACCCATATCTGGGCATACCCGTCCCACTCGGGTGACAAATGCAAAAAGAACAATTGATGGACAGAATGCAGAACAATGTCTTACATTCACCCGTGTACAGAGATCTGGGCCTAAATCCATCGTTTTTTTGCTCATCATGCCATTCCAGTTTGGACCCAGCCATATGCAAATCAGTCTTGACCTTGCACCCAAAGGGAATATTCTAGCCCAAACTGCCAGGCCTGGTCCTCCCTGGTCTGGAAACAAGCTAGGGTGGCTTCAAGTGCCCCATAGTAAATGCTATTCCCTTAATGAGTCCTAAACTGTTTGTGTCACTGCAAAGGTTGGAGTCCACGAAGGGCAAGATTCAGTGAGGATGTCTGGAATGGCAAAAGCACGAACTTGCTTCCAACGCCACCTCAGGGGCACAGGAAATTTGTTGATCAAGAAGAATGACCAGATTTCAACATGTTTTGCAGGTGTGAGTTAGTTCCACATACAGCAACTAATTGATGGTCGATCAAAGGAAGGAAGTGGGGCAGAGCAATACAACTTACATTTTTGACAGCTTACATTTTCAGAAGTTTCGTGATGCTCATGACCTTCAAGCAACTCGTGAAAGGAGCAGTCTAGTTTGCAGCTGGAGGAAGATTCCCTTTGATGTGTTTATTTGTTAGGCGCATGAAACATCCCCAAGGGAATAGAGTGCACATCAACCGGATGTCCTCATGCATATGAAAATGGTTTCCATTGGGGCACAGTTATTGCAGGAGGAGGCCTGTAGATGTTAGACAGTAAAGGAATAACTCATAGTAGAAAGAAGCTAATGGGGTAATGCAACTGTTTGAGTTCGGTCTGTGATGAAGGATGTTGGCCAGTGCACAGTCCCACGGACGTCAACGTCAGGGAGCCTTTTGCCTAAAAAGAGGTAATTGATGTTGAAAGATGCTGATGGATCGAGAAACAGCATTGAGTTTCCTCTCCATGTCACATTACTCATAGCTGAAAAGATGATTAGTTCTTCTTTTCTGAATCCAGCATGGTCAGTGTCCAATACATGTTTTCCTCTCCAAAACCGTAAAGACTTATCATCACTGCCTTGTCCAAGATTTTGGAAAGACAAGCCTGTAAAATTGAGCAGATCTTTGTGGTATCAATCAGGGATTTGTGAAGAGCCCTACTCACCCGTGAGGGTCTCAAGGCGTTGGGGACAAATATCGGGCAGGTCTTGAGGCTCTTCCTGAATGCTTGCAGTGTGGGGGTTAGCCTGCTGCTGAGGGGTAGTTAGTTCCACGTCTTGGCCGCGATGTCGGAGAAGGCTCTTTCTCCTGTTCAGGCTCTCCAGAGACGAGAGACCAGGGTGAGGTTGATAGAGCGGAGGTTTCTCTTGGGGGTGTGGAAGGAGAATCTTTCATTGAGGTATTGGGGTCCGGTGTTGTGGAGGGATTTGTAGGCATGAGTGAGCAGCTTGAAGGTCACTCTCTTTTTGACGGGGAGCTAATGGAGGTCTCGTAGGTGCTGGGTGATGTAGTCTTGTCGTTGGATGCAGAGGGCGAGTCTGGCTGCAGCGTTCTGGGCGGTCTGGTGTTTGTGGAGTAGAGATTTGTTAATTCTGGCATAGAGGGCGTTTCCGTAGTCCAGTCTGCTTGTTATGAGTGCAAGGGTGACGGTCTTCCTGGCTTCGGGGGGGGAACCACTTGAAGGTCTTGCGTAGTATGCAGAGGGTGTTGAAGCATGTGGAAGATACGTAGTTGATCTGTCGGTTCATGGTGAGGGAATAGTCGAGTATGATGCAGAGGTTGCGGGCGTTGTCCATGGGTGTGGGTGTGGGAGGGTTGCAGAGGGCACGTGGCCCCCAGGTGTTGTCCCACGCATAGAGGGTGGTTCAGAGGATGAGGATTCTGTCTTCTCCGAGTTGAGCTTCAGGCAGCTTTCTGCTCATCCAGGATGTGACGTCCTTAATTCCTTTCTGGAAGCTGTGTCTGGGGATTTTGGGTTCCTTGGTGAAGGAGAGGATGATCTGGGTGTTGTCGGCGTAGGATACTATGCTGAGTCCGTATTTCCAATGGCTGTGGGAGGGGCCATGCAGATGTTGAAGAGTGTGGGACTGAGCGAGGAGCCTTGGGGTACTCTGTAGGAAGGTACATCCTGACTATGGTTGCCCCCAACTTTTTGCCCTGTGTTTTAGCTGGTTTTTGACATAGTCGACCTGGGAACCTGCCAATCAGGACCCCAGGCCTACTGCTCTCTCTTTAAAATGGATTCCATGTACCCTAGGTACATTCCCAATTGGTACTGGACCACCTTATCAGACCCTGTAACTCAGGGCATAGGTGTACCCAGGGCTGCCAGAGGCTGCAGCATGTATTATGCCACCCCTGGCTGGCCTCCTAAATTTGACACAACTGGCTGCATGACAGCTGGGGCAAAGTCGTGTAATCACCCTTTGCTGTAGGTGTAGTATACCTATACCTAACCCTAAAATGGACACACAGATTCCTATCAGTCACTCCTATGGCAGGCCTTGACAATCCGGAAGGCAGAGTGCTTGGAATCGTGTGAGATGGTGCTCTGGCATGAGCTGAGCCTGTCTGCAGCTTGCGGAACCAAGTCCTAATAGCTGTTCCATGATATCGCATACCATATACTCTTAAGTGCATTATAATCCTCGCGGTTAAATGCTAACTTTGGTATTGCTTTATCAAAACATGTCGAGTAAGGTGTCATACGAATTGGAATACTAACCCCTCGCCAATTCTGGCGACGGGGTTAGCATTCCACCCTTCTAGAGGGACACGACATGTATGTAACTGTGAACCCCGGTTAAAGTTAACTGAAGCCTCAGCTCCACAAAATGGATGCTGCCACCACAGACACGAGTCTGACCCCCTGCAGCTGGGAGTCCTTCCAGCGAGGGGAGCCTGGACAAAGGGTTTCCTGTCAGGGGCGGTGCTAGCACCGTCCCAGACATGGTTTTGTGTATCCTGGGTAGGCAGGGCTTTTCAGGAAGGTGACTGCTGAGTGGCACCCCGGTGCTCACTACGCATAGGCCGGTCAGAACCAGTTCCAGGGGCACACCAGCCCCTGGCCTGGGGAAAGTCCGGCATGGCAGAGGGGTGTAACCACCCCCCTCCTGGTCCCACCCATAGGCAGGACCTAGTCACCGGGTCAGCCCCCTTTTTTAGTATAAAGATAGGAGCGGGCCCCCTGTTCAAATTAGATCATCTTTGGAATCAAGACACGACTTTCTTCGAAAGGACTTCAAGATTTCTTCCTCAAGATTCTCCCTTGTGGCTAAGGAGTAGTCACCCTGCATCAAGCGGGCACCATCCTAAGAACACTGCGGTCTGCTGCGAGTCCTTCTTCACGAATCCGACGACCCAGCTCGACGAGACCCGGCTTCCCTGGCACCTCTGACCTCTACTCACCTCTACAGCAAAGCTGAGAACCGTGAGTGCGACGAGACCTCGAGGGACCGACGATCGCCAAGACTGCACGACTTCTTTGTAACAAGCCCACTGAGTCTTCCACTGGTGAGTGCTTTGGGGTCCGAGAAGCCCCAACCCTGCGCAGCTCCAGCACCCAAGATCAGCCTCCCTGCATCTCCACGATCTGCGTGGGGCCCTTCTGCTGTTTGCTGTGCACCGCGCTGTTTGGCTACTAGCCGGCTGGCTTGTGGCCTTCAGAACGACGCACGACGACATCACTGCTGCTGGTCTGGTTGCTCCAGACTGGCCCTTGCTTCCTTCTTTAAGAGAGGCACCCCGGACCCTCCTGGTCCACTCCAGACGCCATTTTAGGTCCACCGCGTGGGCTTGAATTTGCCAAGGCTTTGTTGCCCAATCCTGGGTCCAGCGACGCCGACAGCTTCTATCTTCGTGGGACAGCTCGATCCTCCTTCCTGGTCGCCGACAACGCCTCCTGGTCCGTGAGATCTTCGAGCACAGCGTCACCCACTCGCCTTGTCGAGGTGGCTACCATCCGGTGCCCTCCTGGTGCCCCCTGACTACTGGCTAGTAGTCTCGAACTTGGTCCCCTCTGCTTTCAGGTGTCATCTTCCATCGATCCAGGCTTGGATCCATCGAACTTTCTTCACTGGTCGCCTGCCAGCAACTTCTTTCTTCCAGGCTCCTGGTCCGTCAACGAGGATTCCCGACGTCCTTTGAGTCCTATGCAGCTGCAGCCCCTGGGCTAGGTAACTTCGGCATTTCGGTGCCCCAGCATAGCCTCAGTATCCAAGGGTCAGAGTCTACTTTCGTTTTCTTCCTACCAGGTCGGGTTCGCCCGAGAACACTAACTTTGCAATTCCTAGCTACCATAGACTTTGTCCCGCATCTCGCGTGAGAGTGCACACACTGCACCCGAGTCCCCTGGGTCTCCTAGAAGTAATCTAACGATTCTATAGTCAAGTCCTAGCGATTCCAAAGCCTATTAGTATTGTACTTTCCTGCTAGTAATTTCGCATTCCACTTTCAGAGTATATGGTTTTCCGTGCCCCTCGGGCATTTGTATATACTGTGCTAACTTAAGTATTTTTGTAAGAGTTTTGGTTTGTGCTTAGTACCCTGTCCTCATAAAGAGTACAGGGCTGTTGTGATTCTTAATAAATAACTGTTTATTTTCATAACACTTGTGTGGTTTCCTTTCACTTGGTGTTCAAGGGGTATATGTGTGGTATAACAGCTGGCTTAACACGCCCTCTCGAGTCTTTAGCCTTAGACTGCTCGTATCCACGCTACTAGGATAGCTGGTCTATAAGGTTGACTTACAACCAATCATCAATAAGGGTTGCTGGACTGATACATAGTGTTCACTAGAATAGTGACCACTGCATATCAGGCCACCTTCTCACATTGGTGAGCAGCGGTTGGGATTTGAGCTTGCTGTTGTTTTACCACACGTATCCTAAGAATATCTTGTTGAAAGATCACATAAGTACTGTTAGTACATATAACTAAGCTTAGAATACTCTGAGTTCTACTGAACCAGCTGTTGTAGCTCCTCAAGGCTTAGCACACCTTGGCTGCAACTCTTAGCAAGGGATCAGTAGGTAAACACATAGTGTAGGTAGGTGCATCACTTACACCACACTAGAATCAGCATGTCAGACAAAGGAGGAAACTCTGAGTATCCCCTTGTGTCAGTGGACCCTCCACAGGTCCTTACTTCAAAATATGCTGCTCTTAGCTTCCATGAGATGAGACAAGTGTGTACTCTCAGGAAACTAAAACAGGGGTCTAACCCCACCACTTCCTTTCTGATTGGTCTCTTAGAGGCTTATGATGCCAGTAGGGCTGGTAACCCAGACCCTTCTAATCCAGAAGGAAGTTTGCCCTCCTTACAGGGACCCTTTGATAGCCAGGACCATCCCCTCCAGGAAGCAGATGATGCTGAGGATGAGGATGAGGACCAGTTGTCAGGGGATGAGGCAGATAAGGGACAGGTAGAAGTCAGCAGACTAACCAGGTCCAACTTAAGCAGACATGAGATTGGTACTAGGGGACCCCTGGGCCCACTCTCAGGTCAGCTTAACATTGGGAATGGACGAGTTAGGTCTCTATCAAGAGGCTCTAACAGATCCTTTCGAACCAATGGCTCTCTCAACTCTTCTCACAGAGGGATGTCTTCCCCTAAGAGGAGAGTGTATGAAGCTGAAGAAAGGGCAATCAAACTGAGGATTGAAAGGGAAGAACTTGCCCTGGCCAAAGAGAGACTTGCCCTTGCTAGAGAGCAAGAATTATGTGGGCTACAGCCCACTGGTGGCAGCAATAAACCTAGCAATAGGGAAAGGAGTTTTGATACAAAGCACCTGAATAAGATAGTGCCCCCCTTTAAAGAAGGGGATGACATCCACAAATGGATTACTGCTTTGGAGAGAGCCTGCACTGTGCAGGGTGTTCCCCAAAGTCAGTGGGCAGCTATCTTGTGGCTCTCCTTTGATGGTAAAGGTAGAGATAAGCTCCTCACCACAAGGGTGGAGGATGCTAACAATTACAAAATCTTGAAGAATACACTGGTTGATGGGTTTGGTTTAACCACTGAACAATACAGGATGCTGTTCAGAGACACCCAGAAAACTCAGTCTCAAGATTGGACTGACTTTGTTGATTGTGCCACTAAGGCTTTTGAAGGCTGGCTACTGGGTAGTAAGGTTACTGATTTTAAAGGATTGTATAATCTAATTATGAGGGAGCAAATCTTAAATAATTGTCAGAACCAGTTATTACATCAGCACCTGGTAGACTCTGATCTGACCTCTCCACAGGAATTGGGTAAGAGGGCAGACAATTGGGTCAGAACCAGGGTTAGGCCTAAAAACCAGGGTGGTGACCAGAAAAAGGAATCAACCAAGCCTCAAGAGAAGGGTGGGGATAAATCCACAGAGAAGACTTCCCAAGGGCCCCAAAACTCCAACAAGGGTGGTGGGTCCCAGAACACTCCTTCAGAACAGAAGAAACCTTATTGCCATACCTGTAAACAGGTGGGCCATTACAAAAGTGATGCCAGTTGCCCTAAAAATGGTAATAAGGGAAATATACCCCCAGGTAATACTCCTAAACCTCCTGTTACCACTAGTGGTAATCCCCCAGGTGGTGGGAGTGCCCCCAAGAATGTGGTGGGCATTACTTTGGGCCAGCAGGAGGACTATGGCCTAGCCAGGTTCCCTGACCACACTCTTGTCTGTGAGACTGGCATGGGGTTTGCCAACTTCACTACTGGACCCCACATTTTGGGAAAGTATAGACAAGAAGTTTTAGTGAATGGTCAGAAAGTTGAGGCATTCAGAGACACAGGGGCCAGCCTCACCATGGTGAGTGACTATCTGGTCCCCTCTGCTCAACTGACCCCTGGTTTTACTTATCAGGTGACAGACATTCATGGAGTGAAGAGAAGGCATCCCATGGCAGTAGTCAAGCTCAGTTGGGGTAATGTCACAGGACCCATGAGAGTGGCAGTGACAGATAACCTACCTGTAGATTGCTTACTGGGGAATGACCTGGAACTCTCAGCATGGGCTGAGGTGGAGCAAGAAACTCACTCCAGAATGATAGGCCTATCCAGACAGGTTAGTGGGGCAGTAATAGCTACAGCCCCAGTCCAAGCACCATTCCTCCCTGAAAAGGTTGGAAGGGCAGTGGTAGCCACTGCCCAGGCTCAGACAGACTTTCCAGAACAGGATAGGAGGGCTGTGACAGTCACAGCCCAAACACAAACTGAGTGCCCTCCTGAAAAGGTTGGCAAGGTTGAAATGGTCTCAGCCTCTACTCAGACAGATAGTGAGGTTGTGAAGCCTGAAACAATGGATCACTCCACTCAAACAGAGAGCATTGAGGAGGAAGAAGAGTCTTCCCCCTCCCAGACACTAGGTGAGAGCCAGCCTCCTCAGGGAACTGACTCTACCCCTGTTGAAGGAACTGCCCCAGAGGTAGTCAGGCCTAGCCTGGCAGAGCCCCTGATGGCAGTGGACCCTTCCCAGGTGGGACCCAGTCTGGAGCAGGTAACCTGCACCTCTCTACCCTGCCTCAGTCAGCCCAGGGCTGAAGAGATCAGGGAGGCCAGTGGTGGACCCAAAAGGGCCCCCTGTCCGAAAGAACCCCTTAATCAGCAGATTAGGATCACTGAAGCTGGTAAACCTAGCCAAGTGAAAATAGAACAGACTCCTGAGGGATCCCCCTTAAAAGTAGTTAGGGAACTCCCACAGCTGGACACTGTTGGGCACAGCCAACCATGGGGCCTAAAAACCCCAGACCTGACCTG
Organism: Lissotriton vulgaris; assembly: GCF_964263255.1. Classification (NCBI taxonomy): domain Eukaryota; kingdom Metazoa; phylum Chordata; class Amphibia; order Caudata; family Salamandridae; genus Lissotriton; species Lissotriton vulgaris. The sequence goes on along the minus strand of NC_141690.1, from coordinate 189,763,351 downwards.
TCCCTCCAGTAAGCCAAACAGAGGGACTCAGCCTCCAGCTTTAGGTAGCCAGAGGCTGACCCTGAGAGCTCAGTGCATCTCAGCTAAAGAAAGAAAGGCACACATGATGAATGGTGATTGGAGGAAGTTGAGCCCAAAGGTAGAGGAGCCTCACTTCAGCACTCCATCCCAGCATCAGCCTTCTTCTTTCCCAAGACACACCAAAGGCAGAGATTCCCTATGGTGGAGACCCTCAGATACCCTTAGGGTGAGGGGTTGCCTAGTGGACCATGACACAGGGGGAAACCAAGCCAGAGCTGGTCCTTCCTTATATGGCCACTTAGGTAATAGAGGCTTACCTGGACAAGGATAGCCTTATCTCCTTTCGTTTGGGGGGGGGGGGGTTGTGTAGGAAGGTACATCCTGACTATGGTTGCCCCCAACTTTTTGCCCTGTGTTTTAGCTGGTTTTTGACATAGTCGACCTGGGATCCTGCCAATCAGGACCCCAGGCCTACTGCTCTCTCTTTAAAATGGATTCCATGTACCCTAGGTACATTCCGAATTGGTACTGGACCACCTTATCAGACCCTGTAACTCAGGGCATAGGTGTACCCAGGGCTGCCAGGGGCTGCAGCATGTATTATGCCACCCCTGGCTGGCCTCCTAAATTTGACACAACTGGCTGCATGACAGCTGGGGCAAAGTCGTGTAATCACCCTTTGCTGTAGGTGTAGTATACCTATACCTAACCCTAAAATAGACACACAGATTCCTATCAGTCACTCCTATGGCTGGCCTTGACAATCCGGAAGGCAGAGTGCTTGGAATCGTGTGAGATGGTGCTCTGGCATGAGCTGAGCCTGTCTGCAGCTTGCGGAACCAATTCCTAATAGCTGTTCCATGATATCGCATACCATATACTCTTAAGTGCATTATAATCCTCGCGGTTAAATGCTAACTTTGGTATTGCTTTATCAAAACATGTCGAGTAAGGTGTCATACGAATTGGAATACTAACCCCTCGCCAATTCTGGTGACGGGGTTAGCATTCCACCCTTCTAGAGGGACACCACATGTATGTAACTGTGAACCCCGGTTAAAGTTAACTGAAGCCTCAGCTCCACAAAATGGATGCTGCCACCACAGACACAAGTCTGACCCCCTGCAGCTGGGAGTCCTTCCAGCGAGGGGAGCCTGGACAAAGGGTTTCCTGTCAGGGGCGGTGCTAGCACCGTCCCAGACATGGTTTTGTGTATCCTGGGTAGGCAGGGCTTTTCAGGAAGGTGACTGCTGAGTGGCACCCCGGTGCTCACTACGCATAGGCCGGTCAGAACCAGTTCCAGGGGCACACCAGCCCCTGGCCTGGGGAAAGTCCGGCATGGCAGAGGGGTGTAACCACCCCCCTCCTGGTCCCACCCATAGGCAGGACCTAGTCACCGGGTCAGCCCCCTTTTTTAGTATAAAGATAGGAGCGGGCCCCCTGTTCAAATTAGATCATCTTTGGAATCAAGACACGACTTTCTTCGAAAGGACTTCAAGATTTCTTCCTCAAGATTCTCCCTTGTGGCTAAGGAGTAGTCACCCTGCATCAAGCGGGCACCATCCTAAGAACACTGCGGTCTGCTGCGAGTCCTTCTTCACGAATCCGACGACCCAGCTCGACGAGACCCGGCTTCCCTGGCACCTCTGACCTCTACTCACCTCTACAGCAAAGCTGAGAACCGTGAGTGCGACGAGACCTCGAGGGACCGACGATCGCCAAGACTGCACGACTTCTTTGTAACAAGCCCACCGAGTCTTCCACTGGTGAGTGCTTTGGGGTCCGAGAAGCCCCAACCCTGCGCAGCTCCAGCACCCAAGATCAGCCTCCCTGCATCTCCACGATCTGCGTGGGGCCCTTCTGCTGTTTGCTGTGCACCGCGCTGTTTGGCTACTAGCCGGCTGGCTTGTGGCCTTCAGAACGACGCCCGACGACATCACTGCTGCTGGTCTGGTTGCTCCAGACTGGCCCTTGCTTCCTTCTTTAAGAGAGGCACCCCGGACCCTCCTGGTCCACTCCAGACGCCATTTTAGGTCCACCGCGTGGGCTTGAATTTGCCAAGGCTTTGTTGCCCAATCCTGGGTCCAGCAACGCCGACAGCTTCTATCTTCGTGGGACAGCTCGATCCTCCTTCCTGGTCGCCGACAACGCCTCCTGGTCCGTGAGATCTTCGAGCACAGCGTCACCCACTCGCCTTGTCGAGGTGGCTACCATCCGGTGCCCTCCTGGTGCCCCCTGACTACTGGCTAGTAGTCTCGAACTTGGTCCCCTCCGCTTTCAGGTGTCATCTTCCATCGATCCAGGCTTGGATCCATCGAACTTTCTTCACTGGTCGCCTGCCAGCAACTTCTTTCTTCCAGGCTCCTGGTCCGTCAACGAGGATTCCCGACGTCCTTTGAGTCCTATGCAGCTGCAGCCCCTGGGCTAGGTAACTTCGGCATTTCGGTGCCCTAGCATAGCCTCAGTATCCAAGGGTCAGAGTCTACTTTCGTTTTCTTCCTACCAGGTCGGGTTCGCCCGAGAACACTAACTTTGCAATTCCTAGCTACCATAGACTTTGTCCCGCATCTCGCGTGAGAGTGCACACACTGCACCCGAGTCCCCTGGGTCTCCTAGAAGTAATCTAACAATTCTATAGTCAAGTCCTAGCGATTCCAAAGCCTATTAGTATTGTACTTACCTGCTAGTAATTTCGCATTCCACTTTCAGAGTATATGGTTTTCCGTGCCCCTCGGGCATTTGTATATACTGTGCTAACTTAAGTATTTTTGTAAGAGTTTTGGTTTGTGCTTAGTACCCTGTCCTCATAAAGAGTACAGGGCTGTTGTGATTCTTAATAAATAACTGTTTATTTTCATAACACTTGTGTGGTGTCCTTTCACTTGGTGTTCAAGGGGTATATGTGTGGTATAACAGCTGGCTTAACACGCCCTCTCGAGTCTTTAGCCTTAGACTGCTCGTATCCACGCTACTAGGATAGCTGGTCTATAAGGTTGACTTACAACCAATCATCAATAAGGGTTGCTGGACTGATATATAGTGTTCACTAGAATAGTGACCACTGCATATCAGGCCACCTTCTCACATACTCCGCATCTGATCTCTGTGGGTTGGGAGAGGAAGGGCGGGAGTCTTGCTATTTGAGTTCTGTCGGTGAGGAAGGAGTGGATCCAATCTAGGTCAGTTCCCTGAATGCTGGCGTCATGGAGTCCGGTGGCTAGAGTGCAGTGGGAGACAGTGTTGAAGGCTGCCATGTGGTCTAGTAGTTCAGGCGGAGGCGGCTCTGTGGAGGATGCGCGGCGGGTAGGGGTCAGTGGGGGCTTCTGAGTGAATGCTCCTCATGGTCTTTGCGGTGTCTTCTGTGGTGACTGGGGTCCAGGTTGCGATGGACAGCTGGGGGCTGTGGCTGCTGTGGTGTCTATGTCTTGGTTCTGTTCGTTGAAGTTGTGGTAAAGAGTCTTGATCTTGTGATGGAAAAAGGAGCCGAGTTTGTTGCAGAGATCCTGGGAGGGAGGGTGGTCCGAGGTTTCGCTGGGCTGTTTGGTGAATTCTTGTATGTTGCTGAAGAGCTCCTTGGATTTGCGGGAGTTGGAGAGGATTCTCCTGGATGAAGTTCCTCTTCGTGGACTTGATGAGTTGGTGGTGTTCTGTCATTTTTAAAACAAATATCTTTATTGGCATTTTGTTAATGCAGAATATACTTTGCAATGGTTGTTATGAATTTCGTTATTACTTCTCTTTTATGACATGCAGTACGGAAGTTAAGGATAGTTCCAAGCATTGAAATAATTGGGTAACAGTTGGGGAGAGAATATATTGCGTCTGCTGCAATTCGACTATACACTTTCCACTCCAGCCAGTTTTTTTAATGGTAATACAAACTATACTTTCTATATAAATTCCTCCATCAATTTGCTGCACTGTCCCTTCACTCTGAGGTAATTGCGTTTAGACGAGAATGTTTGCACCGCCATCTATGAACTATGTGATAGAGAAAATAGAATAAGAAGCTTTAAAAATGGAGAAAAAAAAATCTTATCTAAACTACGTGGCTTAACTAGTGCAGGAGTACCCTGCAGGTATGTATTGGAGGGACTTGTTGTAGCAGGAGGATTGTTCCTCTTGTAGCCGGCGCCATGACAGACATGGTCTGTAGGTGAACCCGGCCTGTCCATCTGGCACTAACTTCTACTCATCACAGGGGTAGGGAGGGAGGGGGCCACCACCGCCCACCAGGTCTGTCGGGTTTAGTTGATTTTAGTCCCCACTGGTCTCCATGTCTTAACCTGTGGAAGCCCCACTGTCATCATTTGCACTATTGTGATGGCTCGGGTGTTCCCAGATTTGTAATGTATCTTTCCATTGTTCTGCAATTGGGTGTTGTCGTATCCCTTTCAGCTCTTCTCTATGCAGCGCTCTTCCCTCAGCGCCAGCCCACCTAATCACCTCTTGGCTCCAAACATCTAGTTGGGGCCCAGTGGCAATTTTCCACGTCATCGCTGTTCGCTTTTTGGCGAGTGCTAGAGCCAGATCTATAAACCTATTTTCCATTTTGCGCTTGGGCGGGCGGGGGAAGAGTCCTAGCAGGCAGACTTCCACAGTGAGACTTAATGTACGCCCCAGAGCAGAGTTAATACCCCATGCCTAAAGGTGCCAATATCTCCCAGTGCCAGGTCATATGCATGAAATCTGCATCTACCTGATTACATCTCAGGCAACTTCTTGGCTCCCCTCCGAAGGTGGCAAAAAGACGGTGTAGTGTCAGGTAAGCACTATGTATATAATTAAATTGGACATGCTTCAACCGCGTATTATGGGATATTTTATTAGGGGACTCTAGCACTTTGTTCCATTCCCTGTCAGTAAGTTCATTGCCCAGGATCCGCTCCCATTTCCCCCGCAGCATCTGTAATAGGGTCAGGGAGGCCTCAAGTAATGATGTGTAAAACCATTTAACGTGGTGCCCAGCTGTCCCCAGGGTGATCAGTGAGTGTCGTACCACGTGTGTGTCTGGCTCTTCTTTACCCAGGCCCCACAACTGCCCGAACGCCCACATCAGTATCTCGTAAGTAAGGAACTGTTCCATAGTAGCAGTCCCCCACTGTCTCGATTCCTGCCTGTCATGCAGCATTTTGAGCACTGTAGTGCTGTAGTCTGCAGCTTTGAATCGTAAGGAACCCACATCGTATGAACTAAGAGCTTAGCCATAAAGAGTCAAGGAAATTGGTTATGTTCCTCCAAAAAGGTCCCTTCAGTATTCACTCCTTCCAGCCATTGAGCCAGCCTTTGTAGCTGGGCAGCCAGCTAGTAAAGTTCAAAATGTGGTACCCCTAGTCCCCTCTCTGCCAATGGGCATTGCAGGGTTTTTAGCAACACTCTCCGCCTCCCATCATCAAGGATTAGGTCTCGCATCAGTGAGTCTAGTTTTCAAAACCTTCCGCAGGCATTAATACTGGTAAGTAGAAAGCGGGCATAACCATTTTAGTCAGTGAGACCTTAGCCATTATGGGTAGCTGCAGTGTGCACCAGAATGTCAGGCTGGACTGGCGTGATCTAAGTGTCCTACCTAGGTTGCCCTCTCTCAATCGTCGAGGGAATGGAAGACCTGGATACTGAGGTATTTAAACGCGTCAGATGCTCAGTTGAGATCTGTAGGTAGGCCCGGGGGCCTGAGCAAGGGCCCCGCCACAGGAAACAAATATGTCTTACGTTTATTAACCCGTAGGCCTGACAGCTTCCCAAAGGCATCTAGGAGCCGTAAGGCAGTATCGGTGCCTCTTTCAGTGTCGGATAAATAAACCAGTAAATCATCCGCATAAAGAAAGATGGTGTGTGTTCTTCCTCCTATCATCAATCCCACACCGTCCCCTTCCTGGCAAAATAGCACTGCTAGTGGCTCTATTGCTAGAGCAAATAAAAGTGGCGACAGTGGGCAACCTTGACGGGTTCCTCGCGCTATCTTGTATAGTGAGGAAATATTTTTGCCTGTCTTGACTCTCGCCGTAGGGGACGTGTATTGTAGTCACACCCATTTTAACCACCCGGGCACCAGTCCCAAGTACCCCATGACCTCAAACAGGTAGTCCCAGCTCACCGTGTCAAAGGCCTTTTCCAGGTCAATTGACAGAATAGTGGTAGAGCACTGAATACAACCTATGCAGGTTGTATGAAGTATTATGGGAGGGGATAAAACCGTTTTGGTCAACATGGATTAGGCTCTTCATGTACAGAAGTAACTGAAGCGCCAGTATTTTGCTGAGTATTTTAAAGTCGGTATTGAGCATGGAGAGGGGCCTATATTCCTTTACCCCAATGTCTGGAGCTGTCATCTTGGGGAGCGGAATCACTAATGCATTTTGCATGGTTTACATTAGGTGGCCCAGTCTTAGGGACTCTGCATACATACTCACTAATTGAGGGCTAGGCCAGATAAATTTTTCACATAAACCTCCGCTGGGCCTGGGGTTTTCCCACTGGCCATGGAGGCAATGGCCCCTCGGACTTCCTGCAGGGTCACAGGTCCACCCAGTTCCTCCCTAGCATGGTCGTCCAGAGTGTGAAGTCTTAATGGGGCTAGAAAGGCAGTAAGTTCCACACAGGGGACCCCTGGGGGAGGGCGGCATAAAAAGTCTCATAGTAACTCTGAAATATACTATTAATCTCTCCTGGGTCATATATAATTGAGCCTGTTGCAGTCTGTATATGCATCATTGGAGACCCATGAGTTTAACCATGCCAGTAGGCAACCAGCTTTCCCTTCCTCCCCCTGTACTCTGTCCATGTACTCCCTGTAGTCATAAGATCTTAGTCTCTCTAGGCCTTCATTGTATTGTGCATGCATATCTTGGGGGCATATGCTGGCCTGCACACCTGCTGCCTGTATGCCATCTAATGCTTGCAACTTCCCCTCTATAAGCAGCAAGTTTCGATGGAGTTCCGTTCGTGCACCTGTCGTCTGCCCCATGCAGTGACCCAGCACCACCACCTTAAACACCTCCCATTCAATCAACGCAGAGGATGCAGAGTGTGCGTTATCAACAATAAACCTTTCGACCAGGTAATGCAATGATTCACTGAATGGCATGTCCTCCTGGTACAGGGGGCTGAGTCTCCACATAGGAATCGGGGGTCTGTCCCTGTGGGCCCAGAATGATATTAGTAATGGGCTATGGTCACAGAAGGTCCGTTCCAGGTATTCTATGTGTGTAATGGAACCACTGAGGGAAGGCGAGCACCAGAAAGCGTCCAGTCGTGTGTGGAGCTGGTGTACTGGGGAGTAAAATTAGTATTCTTGATCTTTCACATGTTGGACTCTCCAGATGACTTTCAGGCCCCAGTGAGTCAATCATAATTCCCTTAGTCCAGCAGCCGTACGATGAGCTTGGGCACCCAGCAGGGGAGGGTGGGAGTGATATAATATCACATCCGGTACACCTTTCAAACCTCCCCCAGTATCACCTGTCCCACCATCATACCCGCCATTCGGGGGAAAAAATCTGACTTAAAGGCCATTTGGTCGTGGTTGGGCCCATATATGGAGCCCAGTGTGATGTCCTGTCCCAGTAATCTCCCCATGAGGAACACATACCTGTCTTTGCTTTCTGTTACAGTCCGTATTGGTGCAAAGGGTACCCCTGGTCTTATCCAAATCAGTGCCCCTCTGGCATATGCCGAGAAAGAGGTAGCAAACACCTGTCCTCTCCAGTGCCTACGCAATTTTTCCACCTTCCCTTGAAGCAAATGTGTCTCTTGTAAAAGAGCTATTTGTACTCCCTGTCTGTTCAGGTAGCTATGTATATTGCGGTGCTTAGACATGGACCCCATCCCATATGAGGAATTTCAGTGTCTTACTGTGTGTCGGCATCTTAGACTAGTCAATTCACCCTCCTCCCCTCCCATCCCTCGCCCCACCTCTTATTCCATGTAAAATTAAAAACATTCCCTCTCCTGCATTTTAAACAAGCCAAACTATACATAAGAAGAAGAGAAAAAGGAAAGTAATCTCAAACATACAACAACTCCCCAATCAAAGAGCAGAATGGGAACGGCCGCCCGCCCAAACCCTCCATACATCATCATAGACTAATCAAGGTCCAAACCAGCCACGGTGAGGTCCTTCAGAGGGTCGTGGCCTCACTTACTGATACACAATCGTGTTTGGGGTGCAAAGTAACATGCTATGCGTTGGCCTCAGTATTTGTCCCAACGAATCAAGGTTATGCATTAGCTCAGTATGGTGGTTTCGTCTCCCAGAGGGATTAGAGGACCGGACCACAGCTATTTCCAACAGTAAGCATGTCTAAGTTATCTCATCTGCAGTCTTCAAGGTCACCTGGGGCATGTTGAAGCTATCTCCTCTGGAAGAATCCGATTCCGAACCTTCCGTTCCCCTCACAGAGCGCGATCCTGCCTCCAATGGGGCCCCTCCCTTGCGTACTATCTTGGCCGCCACCTGTAGCATCGCCATTCTCTCTTGCTCAGTTTGGGAGGGGCTTGGTTTCTTCGACGTACCTCATGTAGGACACCTTTTGGGCTGTTTTCTGGATCATCTGCCCTGGAGTGCAGGGGCCTGCCCCTGTGTCACCCGGGGAGTCTATGTTCTGTATGCCTCTAGCCATTCCCACGCCACTTGAGGGTCTTTGGGCTGTCTTAACCTCCAGGAACGAGGCACCCTTCCGTTGAACATCCAGAGTGTAATCGGGGAATATGGTAATTTTGCTGTTGTTCACTTCAAAAGGACCATCCGACCAGGCTCTGTGCAACAGAATGTCTCTGTCCCTGTAATGCAGGAGCTGGGCCACCACCGGCTACAGGGGGCAGCCCAGGGCCTGAGGACGCGCCGGGACATGGTGTGCTCTTTCAAGGTTGTAGAACTGCGTTAGGCCCTCTGGCCTGACGCCCGTGCGGAGCCAAGGCTCCAGATAGGCTACCATATCTCCACTTTCGACCCCCTCCGGTAAGCCAAGGATCCGTATATTATTTCTTTGACTGCGCCCTTTTCCATCTTCTACCCTACGTTCCAACATCCGGACCCTGCCCGTGAGTTCTGCCACCTGCTTAGTTAGTGCTTGTTGTGCTGGGGACAGCTACTCAAGGCTCGATTCCACCACTTTTACCCTTTCATTGACCTTCTAGTGGTCTGCTTGTATGAGTCCCAGTCCCACCCGTACCTTACTTATATCCTGGTGCAATGTCACTTAAGTGTCTGAGATTTGATTTGATTTTGAGTTTATTAAGCGCAACAGTTATCCGCAGGCATCAAGGCGCTGTAGATCACCATACAAAAAGAGAGTCCATAGCTAATTCAGGACATAGCTACACACAGAATAACCAAGTCTTGAGAGCCTTTCTAAAGGGCATGAGCTGGGAGATGGCCTACAGGTTTTTTGGAAGAGTATTCCAGAGTTTACTGGCGGCAGTGGAAAATGCTCTGTTGCCCCATCTCTTTCTTGTGGTTATGGGTACGTTAAGCTGTAGATTAGATGATGAGCGAAGGGATCTGCCCTGGGAGTACCAGCTAAACATGGATTTTAATCTTGCTGGATAGGGGAGATAGAGAGCCTTATGGACCATACAGAGAGATTTGGAGCTGATGCGCTTGTTAATTGTAAGCCAGTGAAGGGTTTCCAGATCTTTGGGGGGGGGCGTGGCTTGCACCCGATGAGGATGGCGGCTGTTCTGTGACTCTCCGGGGCAGACGGAGACGAGGACAGGTTGATGTGGTGTTTTAGATGCCCGCATCACTTCTAGATTGAAGAATATGGAATGCGAGCTCGCCGGGACCAAACGGAAGCTTCTTTTCATCCTTGACCAGGTCTGATATTGCATTTGTTCACCGAAGGAGTGCTGGTGCGGCGTCACGGTGATTGTGCCCGCCATTTTGAGTCTGCCGCTGACAGGAATGCTGCCCCCAGTGCAGATCTTTTCTTGGTGCCTATGCGGTGAGCACAGCAGGAACGAGGTGCGCGACTCGCCAAGTTCTTTACGTCCTCTCTTCGGAGCCCTTTTTCAGACATGCAAGTATACGTTTATCCCCTTTGTGAACAGCGTCGCGGTTTCATGAAGCGTGCGCCCGCCATTTCCCAGTGCCCGCTGACGGAGCTGTCTCTAATGCAGTATCTAAATGGCTAAATCCGACGCTTGCCCTCAAAATGCTGTTCTTGGTTGCAAAGATTATTGAGGGGACTTTTTCTTGAAGTTTTGCTCTGGCATGTGAAAATTTCGCACCTTTGCGCCAAATGCATTTTAATTTTGTTGAATTTTAGCTTGCTTCTGTGACTTTTCCTCTTCATACCGCTGACAGAGGCTCTCTCCAATGCGGTACATCTGTTCTTTTCTACGTCTTATTAATGAACGCTCACCATTCTTAACAACGTGCCTTTCATGAAGTTTTTGCACCATTGGGTCCGACAATAATTTTTTCTTTTTGTTGTCTGCTGCCATAATTTCTCCATTGTGATGCACCTTATGGATACTGCCCTTTCCACGACTGACATATGAGCTCTCCATGTTCATTAAGCGGTTCTATATTAACAGCACTTTCAAGGCCTGCAGGACTTTCTCTTCTCATAAACAGGACATATCATAACTTCGCTGAGACTGTGTCATTTTTGTCCTCTCCTTTCTTTTATTGTGGACGGAGCCTTTTTTGCGCCACAAGCTTTCACAAGTTTTATTGAAATTTTACGGACACCGTTTATATCTTTGTGGTATTCTGTGGTGTTGTGTTTTGTTTGTGAATTTGATAGTTTGCCTTGCATGCCTTTCAGTCTCAATTCCATTTTGCTTCAACTATGCAGTTAATTAGTACTCTTGCTTGAATGCACACATATTTCCTTATTTACTGGTTGCTCTTTATCTTACTAGTACATGCTCTCTACTTTATAAATCTAATAATGATAGCCTAGATTCCGTTTTTTGCAACTCAAGGACTACATGTCATTAGCCGTTTGCTACTGTTAACTTTTTTTGCCTTTCAGGTTCTCACTTCGCCTTCTTTATGGGAAAGCAGCTAAAGACTCTATCTCAGTCCAAGTCTGTGCAACTTAAGTTTTTGCTTCAAACTAGTTCACGTTATCAGTGTCTAGCAATGGATGATTCTGCTAGCACGTCCTCCAAAACCTCAACAACATCAATAACATCGGCAAATGCTGCTTTTTCTATTATTACGAAGTCATCCTCAAAGAGATTAAAGAAAGATCCTCCGTCTCCTACGAAACAAAATTCTTTGGTCACTATGGACTTACTGTTGGAAGAAATCCGAGCTCTATGGCCGTTTATTGAAGAGACTAACTCAGCGCTTCAGGTCCTCACGGATAAGTGGTCTTATATGGAAGAGCGTGTCACTACATTGGAACAAAGCGTTGACTCTTTGTTCTCTTCTACATCCAAAGTGGAGTCCTTATCTCTGCTTATGTAGTACTGATGCTACATAAGCAAGTGGAAAATTTGGAGAATAGAAATAGAAGGAATAACCTTCGCATTTACGGTCTGCCTGAGAAGACGGAGGGTTCTGACTCTATCACTTTTTTTAAGTCATTTTTTCCGCAACTTCTCAAACTCCTGGAAAGCACTACTCTCAATATTCAAAGGGCTCATTGTTTAGGTTCAAGGATGTCTGTTCCATCATTACCTTCTAACAGGAAACCAAGAGGAGTGATCATATACTTTCTTGAGTACACTGATTTGTTGAGGGTCTTATCTGCAGCTAGAGCACTAAGCAGAATCACTTGGTCTGGTAACTCCTTATTTTTCACGCAAGACTATGCCAAATCAACGGCTGATCGTTGCAAAGAATTCCTGTCACTACGGCCCCAGTAACGTTCGATAGGGGCACGCTATGGTCTTTTCCATCCCTGTCTTTTTAAAGTGACCATAAACAACAAAACTAATACTTATGAAGATCCAATGCAACTCAAAAGCTGCCTATACTCGTTCTAGGCTCATCCGATGGAAACGGCTTCGTCATCACATTCCAAATGATTGTTTCCTTCTGTATCTCTGTCTCACATATTCTTTTTTCCCTAAAATCGGCATTATGGTTATAGTCAATTCATAGAGTATTACGTTTTAAGATGCTCAGTAACTTCTTTTCCTTTTATTGTTTTTTGTATCTGTTTGATATTTTTTCTCTTCTATTCACAGATCACTCCAGCGTCCTTCGTCCTTTCCCTCGTGTTCTTACAGCTCGCTGGTTGTGTGTTCTCTTCTCCGTCCTCCCTCATGGGTCCTGAGCGCTTCATCATTCGTTGTGACCTTCCATCCCTCCACCCCTCGTATGTCCTGGATTTGTTGTAAGTCTCTTGTCTTTTCATCTTCTCCCTTTCTGCATATTTTGTTCTCCTTTTCTTTTTTACTTCTTCTCTTTCCTTGGCTTCTTTCCTCATCTATTTCAGCATGTTTTACTACCTTTTCTTACTCTCCTATTGCTTATTACATGATTTTTCTACATTATTTCCTCTTTCTTCTTCCTTTTTCTCCTTTATTTTCATTATCTCTTTTTAGATTTTATTGGTTCATTGCTAAAAATGGGTCTACATGTTCAAAATGTTGAATTTCCTTGTATGCATCATTGTGTTACAGTTTTCCTATATGCCTTTAAAAATTGTTTCATGGAATGTCAGGGGTTTGCATGCGCCCATTAAGAGACAAAGGGTTTTAACTCATTTAGCCAAATTGGATGCAGATATTGCGTGTGTACAAGAGTCTCATTTATCATCTTAAGAATCTGCAAAGTTAAAGAGAAGTTGGGTAAACAAAGTCTTCTTTTCTCCAGGGGATGGCAAACCTAATGGTGTTCTTATTCTTTTCCGCAAATCCCTTCCCATTAAGGTACTTTCTCATTGTTCTGACCCTATTGGTAGATGGGTATTTGTTAATTTTTGATAGATAATGTCCCACTCTCCTTGTTGAACATATATGCGCCTACAGCAGGCGATTCCTCCTTTTGGAAATCTCTAGCTTCACACATTACACAATGCTACAATGATAACTTTATTCTTGCAGGTGACTGTAATGAAATCTATGACCCTTTTATTGATCGTCATTCCTTATCTTCTTTTATCCCTCATAGATCTCACAAGCTATTCACACAAATAGTAAAACAACACAAACTGATAGACGATTGGCGAATTTGTAATCCTACAGTAAGGGAATATTTCTTCTACTCCCCACTGCACCACACCCAGTCCAGATTAGATTATTTTTTTGTTTCTCATAATGTAGCTCAGTCACTTGTGAGGGCCGATATAGGCTCCATTTTAATATCTGACCATGCACCAGTTTCCATGCATCTTGATGTCTTAAGCAAACCTAAATTAACTCGTAAATGGCGTTTCAATAACTCTCTGCTTTTAGATCCAGTTTTTACATAATCTTTTACCTCTTTTTTTCACAATTTCTTTTCTTTAATCACACAGGTACTATATCTTTTCCTGTGGTTTGGGATACATTTACGGCCTCAGCTAGAGATTTCATTATCAGATATGTTTCCAATAAACGTCGAAAAGCACGACACCCCACCAATGCTATTTTAAGCAAAATTCAAGCATTGGAACACTATTATTCCTCCAAATCTAAGGACTGCTTATATGGCCTTCTTAAAGCCAAATTTCAGTTTAATCAGGATACAACCAATAACCCTTCCAATATTCTGCTTAGATCTAGTGCCAAATAATACGGACGCCGGAATAAAGCAGGTAAATTACTAGCTAATTATTCAAAGGTCAAACAAAATAAACTCAACATTGAATCTGTTTTTGGTCGAGATGTCCAATTGAAGTTTAAGGATCGAGAGATCCTGACTGAATTTCTTCACTTTTATACGTTTTTTTATACGTCTGAAACTTCTTCTTCCGACCATGACATTACCCAGTTTCTCTCTTCAATACAATATACCCCTCCTATTAATCTAGATTCCTTGCCACTAAAAAACGATCTCTCACAGAGAGAACTCTTGAAAGCCTTGCAGACACTTAAGAAAGACAAGGCTCATGGCCCAGATAGGTTCACTGTAGAGTTCTTCACTCGCTTTTCAAATTCACTCCTCCCTAAATTATGTATCCTTCTCTCTGATTTCATGCAGTCGGGTCAATCTTCTGGCTCGTTTGCAGATGCCCTTATTTGTCTTATCCCTAAAGGAGGTAAGGATCCACAACACTGTAAAAATTATCGCCCTATTTCCCTAGTCAATATTGACTGTAAGATCTTCTCAAAAGCTTTAGCATTGCGATTGGAACCTCATTTACCTGATTTGCTAGGGGCAGAACAATCCGGATTTGTCAAAGGACGTCTCATCACGGACAATACCTGTTTATTTTTTTATATTTTATCTAAGGCCTCGCACTCCTCTCACCCTCTAGCGGCCATAGCGTTAGATGCTGAGAAAGCATTTGATAGAGTTGAATGGCCCTATCTTTTTCGTGTCCTACGTTGGTTTGGGTTTGGCCCGAAGATCATCACTTTAATCTCTCTTCTATATTCTAATCCTAGAGCAGCTGTGTCAGCAAATGGTGACCTTTCTTCATATTTTCCATTACACAGAGGGGTCAGGCCAGGTTGTCCACTTTCTTCTTTTCTTTTTAACCTTGCTTTGGAACCTTTTTTATTACGAATTCGCCAAAACGCCGATATTCACGGATTCAGCTTCAAGGATACTACTGTTAAGATGGCAGCATATGCTGACAATGTTCTTATGTTTTTATCTCGTCCACAGGTTTCTCTTCCTGCTTTTTTGGTAGAAGTCCAATCCTTTGCATTTGTTTCTGGTTATAAATTAAATAAAGATAAATGTGAGATTTTACCTCTAACCAAGTTTACTCTTAGTGCTGATTTTGTCTCCTCGGGTTTCACTTGGAGTCCCCAATACATTAAATATTTAGGTTTGCACTTCTCCCCGACCATTTCAGAAACAATCTCCTGTTGTATGGACAACTGCATAAAAAAATTGTCGTCTTTTACGTCAAAATGGCACCCTCTTTATTTATCTTGGTGGGGCCGTTTGGATACCATTAAAATGATGCTCTCACCCATAGTCTTATGTATGATTTCTAACAGTCCACTAACTATTCCTTCCAAATATTTCAAGAAGCTTACTTCCATTTTGTCACCTTTTCTATGGAGTACCAAAAAAGCATGTATGTCTGTTTCAAGACTGATTCGCTCAAAATCAGAGGGAGGGGTGAATTTTCCTGATCTTCCTACTTATCACAAATCATTTCTTTTACACCAAGCATCAAAGTGGCTTTCTGACCCTGCTACATATCTCGATAAATGGGCCTTACTTGAGAAATCTTTTCTTTCACCTTTCTAATTTCAAGAATTCTTATCCTTTACACGTACACCACAATCCATTTCTACTCCCATAATCAAACGTACTTCCAAGATAATACCACCCACTACTTTAACTTCATTTTCTGCCTCACCTATTTGGCATAATAAGATCATTTTAATCAACAACAACCCTGTCTTCTGGAAAGCCTGGAGGCAGAGGATTATAATATAGGTCCATCAACTATATGATCAAGATCATATCATATCTTTTGAAAGGGCCAGGTCTTTGTTCACCTTGCCTCTCTACTTTAAATCCAAATTTTCCCTCTTGTCGGAAGCTATTCAAAATGCCCGTTCAAAATGTGTGTTAGTTCTACCAACTGATACATATGAGCTCATGCACACAGATAAACTTAGGATTCTTGTTCTTAATGCTTCCAGAGCATCCTCTCTTTACACGTTTTTACATACCTCTTGTCGTCCAAGAGATAAAATTAAAGTAGAATTAGCATTGGAAACTGATTTAGGAACTTCCTGGCCGATAGACTTTTGGGGTAGAATTTGGCTTAAAATCCGCCAATCTTCGAGGGCGGCTAATACCATACAAGCACTTTTTTACATTTATAACAGACTCTTACTTTCTCCACTCACACTCCATGCTAGACATGCTCATATCCCAGATCTATGTTGGTACTGTTGGACACCACAGGCGGGCCTTTTTCATATGCTTTTCACATGTAATCCTGTTCAGGATTTTTGGACTAAAGTATGGGGTCAGATAAACTCCATCTTCAACACTAATCACCCTTTTACTCCTTCACATATTTTCTTAGGTAGTTTATCCCCCATTTGGGAAAATTGTGAGTCTAATGTTAAAATCATAGATTTACTGTTGGCAGTGGCTCTTCAGCAAATCACCAAAAACTGGAAGGACTTTACTAAACTATCATTCCAGGCATGGTGGAATGCAGTTTGTTATAATCATAGACTAGACACATCTTTTGTATACCCATTACACATGGCATCCAAGCATATACATTTATGGTCACCTGTCATGCTCTTTATTGACATAAGCGCAAGTCGCTCTCTGTGTTTGTCTTCATCACAAGAAGTAGCGAAACCTTCATGACATTGATCTAAGTTATTATTGCATGCTCTATTTTATCTTGTATTATATTCTTTTTATTGTACTTGTATATTTCTCACATGATGCAATTTTGTTTGTATGTTGATATTTCTCTATTCCCGTACGATACCTTATGATGTTTCTTACTTTGAACCATACTTGTTTCAATGGTTACACAATTGTTATATTATATATCACATATTTATCATATGATGTTTTCATTTTATTTGTATTGTTGATATATTTTTTCCAATAAAATCTCTTTTGAACTTAAAAAAAGGGTTTCCAGATCCTTGGCAGCCAAATGTCTTTTAGGAATGTCCAGAACCAATCTTGCAAGGGCATTCTGTACCACCTACAGTTTGTACTGAATACTCTTGTTCCAGTCTAGGTAAAGTGAGTTGCAGTAATCAAGTCTGGACATTACCAGGGTGAGAGCGAGCTGCTTGTGTGCGGGCTGCTGGATGAGTGGAAAGATTTTCTTCAGCATCCTTATAATCCAAGTGCAGGTGGTGATAGTGCAATTAGTTTGGGCATTGAAATTGAGTTCAGGGTCCATCAATACTCCAAGGTTCTTGGCATTTTTTCCTGGAGTAGGACACATTCTGAAAGAATGACGCCAACAGCTGCTATTCCATCTTGGTGCCCCTGGGCCAAAAATCATTACTTCCGTCTTGTCCCCATTCAGTTTTAAAATGTTACCTGACATCCATTCTGCCACTTTAGTCATGCAACATTGAACGTTCTCTGCGAACGAGCATGAATTCTTAGGGATTGATACCATGATCTGAGTGTCATCTCCATACAACACTCTACCTCCATTCCACAGGAATGGGTGATGGCCGCTAGGGGTGACACATAGAGGTTAAAAAGTGTGGGGCTTAAAGAGGAGCCCTGCGTTACTCCACAGGGCAAGGAGAAGGCTTTAGAGTACAAGCCCTGAAGCTTCACCTTTTGAGATCGGTCCCCGAGGAAGGAGGACAGGAGGGCTAAGGTTTCATATGAGATGCCAAGACCTTGGACTCTGTCTAGCAGCAGGGTGGGAGAAATGGTGTCAATGCTGCAGATAGATCCGGGCGTATTAGCAGCAGCCCCTGTCCCTCATCCACTCAGTGTCTGATACTGTCCGTGGCTGAAATTAAAGCGGTTTCTGTCCCATGATGTTTTCTAAAGCCAAACTGGGAGTCATTGAACCAGTGTTGTTGTTCAGCAGGCTCCTTCAGCTGGATATTGAGATGCATTTCCAAAACCTTTGCAGGTGCCAGAATCAGAGAAATCGGGTGATAGTTTTTACAGTCTGTGATTCGTTTTTTCCAGAAAGGGGCCTAATAATAGCCTGCTTCCAACTCTGTGGGTAGGACCTAGATAGGATCACATTATTTAACAGCTTACAGAGTGGGCCAGCAATATTACTGGCCACCATATGGAGAACTGAACGGGGGCAGGCTTCAGAGGTTGAGTCTGCGTAGGTTTTCAGGAGGTATTGTTTGACCAACTTAGGAGAGAGTGTAGAAAAGACAGAGAGACACTTTGTCTCTTGGCTCATGTCTGATAACAAGCTTAGATTGCATCTAGGATCTTAGATAGTTATTGTTGTATGGGGTCATCCAGTTGTTGCGCCTGCAGGTTGCCTTGGGTATGCTCTCGTAATTCCTCTTCCAGTCTGTGGCAGCCCCTGCTTGCTTCAGTTGGGTCTTACCCATCCTCATGTCCCAAATGGGGCACAGCCCTTATAATACGGGTAGGGCTTCAGGGAAGCACTCCCCGCTGGGGTACGCACCTCCGGGACTCAAGCACCGCACTGGTCTCTATTCTTCATGTAGCCTTTTGCTTTTGAGGAGGGCCCAGCAGGGAGCCGGGCACGCACGTTTTCCTTGGGACAGGTAACCTGGCAGGTTGGACTCTGTTAGAGGAGGGGGTCGGTCATCGAAAGCTGGAGTTTGCTTTCTTCCCCCCACATTTAATTCACAACATGACAGGAGAGGGTCTCTCCTATGCACTTTGCCCCTTCCCTCTGTTGGCTCCAGGATTTCAGAATTCAGGCCGCAGTCAATCACATTCCCCCACCTGGTCAGCCCCACAGCCCCCAACAAGGAGTCCAGTCTCAACGTCGATGCTCATGCTCCACAGCAGGGGTGGCAGGCTATCGCAAGGGGCCTTTGTTTGTCATCCAATTGGTAGGGCTAGTAGGATCCTCCCGGTGTGGGGTCTGAGCCTCTCCTTGCCCACTCCACACCTATCCCCACACCGGGCCGCCTCCCCGCAAGTCCAGAAATGCCTCCAGTCCTACCCAGGCCCCACTACAGCAAAGACCGCCCCGCTCCAGCCACCGAGTACTCCACCTCAGCCACGATCACACCTCCCTCTCTCAGCCGGGACAGTCCTCTTTTTAGGACCGAGTTTCACGGCCCCGGTCTCCACTTATTGGCAAGGCTAGCGAGTCTGGAGGGGTGGGGGTGCTCCGCTCCACCAAGGACCCACTGCCCCCACTCCAGTATGTTTAGCAAGGCCCTCCTGTTGCTGGGGCCCAAATGCTTTGCTGCACGCTGTCAGCAAGTCCCAGAGGCCTGCCACTCGTCCTTACCACTGCACTGTCGCACTAGTCCGATGTTCAGGGCTCAGCCGTTTCTATCCGTTGCTGGCACCCCTGCACTGTTGGTCTTAGCCTGGCTCGCACAATGACAGCCCCGCCTCATAGCGCTCATCCGCCGCAACAGGCCAGTGACAGGCACGGCAGGCTCCCGCCTCGGACAGCCCTCTGTTGAGCTCTGCTGCAGCTTCAGATGCCTCGGCAAGTATGGTCACAGGCGTGGGTTAGGCAGAACATATCTTTAACTCCATCTTCATCAACGCCTCTGCCAGGCTGGACATCTGAGACCTGGGCCCAAGCCTCTTACGACCTCCGTGGACTCGGATGGTATTCAGACTTCTTTCTTTGCTGGGCCCACACAGTCGCTACAACAGTCCCCCTCCGAGGTCGGCACACACTGTTCCAAGTTTCCAAGCTTTGAATAACGCTGGATAGGGCCAGATAAATGTTGGGCCGGTGCGGAGCCACCACCTTACTCATCCGCCATCATTGGCAGTCAAGCCACGCCCTGGTGGTGTGGACATTCGTATGAGGGGTTTCGAGAAAGAGAAGTGGACGCAATGATGGTCCGTCCGGAGGAGTTGCATGGTGTGGCTGAAGCGGATGTTGTTTCCTCCTGCAAAGATGGGGTCGAGGGTGTGTCCTGCCTTGTGGGTGGAGGCGGTGACGAGCTGCTGCAGTCCGATGTTGGCGAGATTGTCTAGGAGGGTGGTGGAGTTGGGGTCGCTGAAGTTGTTGAGGTGGAAATTCAGGTCTCCGAGCAGTGCGTAGTTCATGGAGGTGAGGGGGTGGGGCACAAGGAGGTCTGCGATGGTAGTGGCGAACGGTGCATGAGGTCCGGGAGGTCTGTAGCTGAGAGTTCCACGTAGAGTAGTTCTCGGGTTGGTCTGGATCTGGAAGTGGAGGTGTTCCACTGGGGGCAAGGCTTCGTTTGAGCTTGTCGTTGTGAGTTGGAGGGAGTTTTTGTGTGCGATGGGGAGTCCACCTCCAGAGTGGTTGGGGCGGTCTTTCCTCTGGATCTTGTAACCAATGGGGATGGCAGTTGCGATATCAGGGGCAGCGCTAACATTGGTCCAGGTCTCTGTGAGGAAGGCGACGTCGGGCCAGAGGGTGTTGAGGAGGTACCAGATTTCTACTGCGTGTTTGTGTAGGGAGCGAACATAAAGGAGGATGCAGCTCAGGGGTTTGGGCTCGCTGGCGTCCGGTGGGTTGGTGGTAGCTGTGGGGGTCCGGAGGTGGTTGAAGATGAGGTAGCAGTGTCAGCAGGAGAACTGGCAGTTGTTGTTTCTTCTGGGGTTGAGTGCGTGGAGGGTTGCTGAGTCATAGCGGTGGGGGAGTTGGAGGACCAGGGTCCCTGGTGCTGGTCGTGGACAGGTGCAGATGGGCTTGCCTTTGGTGCACCACCAGTGTGGCCCCATTAAGTAGGGGTCAGGGGAGGGATAGCAGCTGGGAAGTGGGAGTGGGAACAGGCAGGGGGAGGGGCTGCAGGGGCAACAGCGGCAGGCAAAGGGAGCGAAGCAGCAGCAATAAAAAAAGGCGGGCAAATAAAGCTAAAAAAATCGACAAAAAGGCAAAAAAGGCAACCAGGCAACAAGAGACAGAGGCACAAAAGTAACCAGGCTACAAAGGCACAAAAAACAACAAGGCACAAAACGGCACAACACAGTCAAATCAAAAACTGAAAGACAAACAGGGCACAGACAGACAAAAGCAGGGCAAGCAGACAAAAGGCTGGCCGGGCGAACCAGCAGAAGAGCAAGGCTCTCCCACTGGACCACCAGGGATGAGGCACAGGCAGGAGCCTGCGGTGGAGGAGGGTCTTGAACACCTTACCGGGAGGCAGGGAAGTGCAGGGGGCAGCGGCGAAAGGACGGAGCTGCACGAGGGGAGAGGAGTTTTCCTGACCAGGAGGTCAGAGGTCTTGCTTTCTGAGGAGATATGCTACAGTGGCTGATTTCTAAGCTGAAAGTACAGCACAAGAGGCAAATAAAGATAAATTTAGATGACAAAGACTCTACAATGACCTGTCTCACAGCTTTAATTAGATAGACTTGGAAGAGACCAATGGAGGAACCAGAAGACCTACTAGATAGCCATAATGTCAGAAGTAAGAAGTAAGTAAGTAAAGAATTTTACATTGTTATATTTACTTAAAATTGTAACAATTAGGCAAAAACAGAGTAAATAAAAATGTAAGATATTACAAACTGGGTTCTTAAAATAAGACATAAAATAAAACAATCCGATTAAAATCATTTCATGCTATTGCTAACGCCGTAAAGCAGTATGCAAAATTATCCATTAACCCCTCATTTTAGGGAGTATAAAGTTCACAGAGCTGACTAGAGCTATCTTATCATGCATGTGCCATTACAATGCCTATCCTCTAACCCAGCTTCCTTGCCGGGTCTGTTAAAAGTGCAATAAGAACTGTGGAAAGTGCAATGTGGCATGTGGAAAATTGAGTGTTATGCCTCAATACAGTCAAGGTCAAAATTCTTGAATCGCGCCCTTTTCATCACCCACCTGCTATTATAACTAAAAACAATGGGTTCTTATTCATGACTTTACAAGCGTCCTTCAGAAATGTAAAACATCTAGATGTTAACTGAATGTGTCAGAGTTATTTGGCTAATGTAGGCATGAATCTTTCCAAGGGAGTAATAGTGGGTGGATTGAGACTGAAAGGGATGAAGAATTTATGTGCCAGGGACTGATTTCTAACTCAGTAGCAGTCCGAATGTTGTCCAATTTCTGCCAAATGAATGCCAACATATTATGGCGCGGCTCTTAGGATTGTTGATGTTGACAAGAGGAGTGCAGTGACCTGACATTGTCATTTAGTAACTTCTGAAAGGTTCATTGGTGACATTGACTCGCTGTTCTGAGTGCTAATGGCTTCTTTGATGCTGGATGCATAGATTTTACATTTTGCTTTATAAGCTTGAAGCTCCACGGGCGACTTATTTTTAAAATGGAAGGACGTACACATTCTGTCTGATAGGCCACCAGGACATAAAGTACCTTTATGAAGGTCTCATGAAATGCACTAAAATGAGAGGAAGGGTCATTGGAATAAGATTCATCACAGAAGGATTGCAGAACCATCGCAATCAAATCTGAGAATCTCTCAGTATCTCACTGTTTTATTCGTAAGAAGCTTGTTGGGACATGCACACAAGCCAACTTGTTCTACCCCTTAATACTGTGGAAAAATATTCTAGACTTAATCAAGTACTTCCAAATTAACTTTTTGGGTGGCACACCAGGAAACCCAAGCATTACTATAATAACCCTTCACCAACCCATATACTACTTACCTCCAGGACTGGACATTTGAGTTGGCAGATTAGCGCCTTTCTGGAAGTAAATCATCTTAGAGGGTTACTGTTTTGTGATTTAATTCTCCTTGTTATGACCTGTTCCTTTTAGTGCCATTCTACCCTTTACCATTAAAGCTTGTCTTTTCGTTTAGAGATCACTCTGACGGCAGTTTGACCAATTTTCGTCACTGCCTTTTCAACATCTCTTCTTTGATGACTTCTAATAAACTCAAACTTAATACGGACAAGACGGAAGTCTTGTTCTTCAATCAGAAGTCCCCATTATCCACCACATTATGGTGGCCCTCAGAGTTAAATCCTCCTCCGGTTCCAGTTCAAGCTGCTCGCAATTTGGGTTTTCAATTTGACAATACTTTATCGTGTAAAACCCATATCAACAAAGTCACTGCAGCTTGCTTTGGCAAACTTCGCATGATCAGGAAAATCTTTCCTTATCTTCCTCTTGATTCAGGCAGGACCGTCATACATGCCTTAATCACCTCGCATCTCGACTATTCAAATAGTTTCTATGTCGGTGCCCCTGTCTACCTGATCAATCGGCTGCAGATCGTGCAAATGCGGCTGCTAGGCTGATTGGTAACATCCATTACCGCCATTCGATCACTCCATACCTGAGGAAGCTGCACTGGCTGCCAGTGACTCGGCATATTCAATTTAAAGCACTGGTTCTTGCATTTAGGGCCCTCAAGGGCCTTGGTCCTGTTTATCTGAGAAATAGGCTTAAACCTGTCCGCTCGACTAGAGCTCTCAGATCTAACAACCTTTGCCTCCTTGTCACTCCGCGTTTTCATTCACCGGTCCAGAATGGGGGGCAGAGCGTTTGCTGTAGGGACCGCGAAACTCTGGAACCGCCTCCCATTAGATCTTAGGCTTTCTCCATCAGAGTCGCTGTTCCGGAGTAAATTGAAAACCTGGCTGTTTTCCAGTCTCTAGCCGCCATCTTCTCTCTCTAGCCTGCTGTCTGCAGCGCCGGGACACCCCCGTCGGGGGTAGCCGAGCACTTTATAAGCTTCAAAATGAGTAAAAAATAAAATAAAGGTTAGAGTTTAGAATTGGGGTTCGTTTGCTGTGTTTGGCCCAATGGAGTAGCAGTTGCACCATTGTGGTCTTGCTGCATAGTTCGCTTATCAATACATCACTTTAGTATTAAGTGAAAGTCCATAGTTCATTTCACAGGTGATGAGAGGGTTTGCTCTACCAATAGGATTTCACCCTACCTGTTGCCTCCTCCGCTCAGTCACGCTATCCTAGCGCTGAGTCCAGAGTGGAGGGGGTTGAAACTAGCAGTGTGGTGCCCCAGTGAGTTGATCCATATTGGGCAGCTGCACATGAATCTTGGTTAGTGTGCATTTCAGTGAGGGTACTTTAAGCATTTGGGTGACAGTGAGTCATAGCCTCTATGGAGTGCACAATAGATTTTGTGTCAGTGTGTAAGGTACCATGGGGACAAGGGAAGAGCACATTCAGGGGGTGCTTCTGAGGGTAACAGTGTGCTTGCACTTGATGGAGACTCGGTGATGTGCAAAGGATATCAAAGAGGGGTTTTGCCTGTGAATGTACTTGGCACAATGATTAGTACTTCAGATCCGAAGGCCACACCGACAGTAACACATACTGAGGCAGAGCTATCAGGATATGAGTTCAAGAAATCATGTGTGTGTTAGAATCCATATTTTGGAATCCCATTTTGACATATTGATACAGCTGGATAGAATATTGCATTCTGTAGATCTGTTTGTGAAGACGAATGCCACAGCTTAACAGATGACCTTGGAAAAGACATTGTGGCATCCTCCGTGGTTCTAATAGTGATTTATAAGAATTGTTCTTAAACGTTGTTATACTCCAACAACACAACAAATTAAACTAGCAATCACCAACTTCAATACACTGCTCGCTTGGATGTTCGTTACTTACATATTAAAATGTAATCAGAAACATGATTGTGATTTTATTATGTTAGTAGTAAACATCCAAGCGTGACTTTGCGGTGTCTTGAAGTTGGTGATGTCTACTTTTATGATTTTAGTTTGGTGTGTTGCTGGAGTATAGCCACGTTTAAGGCAACTGGGGCATATTTTCATATATTCTTTTTATGTTATATGAACTAACGTTGCCTGGCCAAGAATACATGAAATTAAAAGAACAGCGAAGAACAGTAATAATATTGTAGCCAAGAACAAATGGGTTCAGAAAAGTCGAGTAGAACGTGAAATGCATAAAATAGTTGCTTGAAATTTTATAGAGATGGCAGGGAGCATCTTCTGGTTCCTGGGAACTGTCCAGTCATCCAGGTGCAATAATATTGCTACAGGAAAATTAAACATTATGCCAAGGGGTGTAAAATGTGGCACATTACATGTTGCGAGTGGACAGTGTGCACGTATGGTGTTTGGAGAGAAGTGAGAAGCATGAGCTAATGCTGGAGGGTATGTGTGAAAAGGAGGATGGGAGAGAAGTCATCTAGTAAAGGGAAGTAACAACGACCACCTGTGGAGCCATGCTCTGTGATTGATTTTCAAGGGATTGAGTAGGCATCTTGGCGGTTTCTGTATCTCCCAATTCCCCATTGATATGCAGATTTTAAAACAAATTCGGTTATTGTAGAATTACATTATGAATCCTGAAGATTATTCTGGAATATGGATTCCTATGTAAAGTTATTTTGAGATGAGGTTGTGGTTTTAAAAATTGTAAAATATGCTACAGTGTAGGTCTTAAGTCAGTGGATGAGTTATATTTTCCTAATAAGGTGTTCGTGAGAGAGGGTTAGACAAATCTTCCAATGGCAGAACATGGCCTGCGTTTATGTCTACAATATGAGAAGTGTATTTAATCACTGTGCAGCACCTCACCATTTAACAGTTTACTACTCCATACCCAATGCCTTATTAGAACGCTAAAGTTGTGTGTTGAATGATTAATGAATGCATTTAGTTAGCAATGGATCAAAATGGAAGCTCCATTCTCGAGTTGACCCCCCTTCAGGAACATGCATTGGAACACAACACAAAAAAGGCCTTGCTGTGGGAAGCCCACGCCCAGTGTTGTTTTTCCATTGGAACACAACACAACATTCTCCCGGAGTTCTATAGATTCTACTCGCAGTCCCACATCTATAGGGCACCCGGTTGATCCTGCTGAGACCCGCTGCCTCTTTCCTCACACTCCTTACTCTGTCACACATCACTGCGGCTCAACCAGACACCCTAGATGCCATTATAACACCAGCGAGTTTTAAGCAGGCAATCGTGGAACTGGCCGGGAACCCGACGCAAGGTCTTGATGGCCTTTCTATTGAATATTATGGCACACATGCTAATATCCTTGCACCACGCTTAGCCGCTGTATATAATAAAGTCCTTTGCCTGGGAGAGCGACCAGCCTCCCTCATGGATTCTCTAGACTCCATCCCCAAGCCTGATCGCGATCCTACTGATGCCACCTTTTACCACCCTATAGCTATATTAAGGATGGACTACAAAGTCCTGGGTAAAATCTTATCTGCCTGGTATGCCCAGCTGTCACCTGAACTCATACATCCAGAATGGGTTTGTTCCCAGCCGCAGCACGTCCCACAACCTTTGTGGTAAATAAAGATTTACCTATGCGGAATTTCTATGCGGTAAAGTTCAATAAAAATAGCTCAATCAAATGAGAGGCAGAGTCCGTGGCATCTGAGTTTATAAGGGTTTTATTCCATAAAATGGAATTGGTTCGAACCAGGTATCATGTTCCATCACCACGAAGGTTCAGGAAGGGATAGACAATGCTTTATTAACAGAGTACAATATATATAGTAAATGCATACAATGGTGATGGATACAGAAGGCGTAACAGCTGAGAGAAAAGAGATAAGAACACATGTGCGTAACAGAAGGCGTGTACGAGGGCGTACACGGAGGTGTGTGCTAGAAACGTCACATGAGAGTGTCACAGGTGGGTGGATCCATAGAGGAATCCTGCAGTGTCAGCAGAAATATATGGCAGAGATGCACGCGCAGCAGCATGACGTGTGATTGACGTGGAACTGGAGGGTGAAGGGGACTTGACATTTAGCACTATACGTGGAGACAGAAGTCTGGCGTGTCAGAACAACCTAAACCCAAATCATATCTAATATCTTGTGTTTGAGGAACTGTATTATCTAGAAGGAAAGGTCTCTCGGGCAGAGGCTATTCTATACTGACTGCTAGTGCATGCATATGTGACTACGTGTCTACGTGTAATGCGAGGGGCCATGGGCCTACCATGGTAACGGGAGCAATGAATTACTTGCACGGAGACAGAAAGGCCGGGCCCTTTGCTCTGCAGCTGGGGAGATGTTTACCTAAAACACTAGACAGGAATGTATTTTCGAGGAGCGGAGCAGATAACTTGAAGGCAAAATACAGTCTTGGCAGGCAAGCAGGCCGAGCCGGGCACCGCTCGCCGCGCAGGGAGTAAGGTAAAGGTCATGGATGCAGATCCAGGCTGCAGCTTTCAGAGGCAGAAGGCAGAAAGGGCTCGATGGCAGAAATCAGGGCCTAGCTCGCCAGAGCCAGGAAAACGTGAAAGTGCACCATGTAAAGACGGTGGCACGGCATACTTAGGAACTGAATTTTCGACCCATTCATGGTGGATCTGAAAGAGGACATGATAACGTTGGACGCAAATGTATTTGCGTCTTCATAGCTGGTTGTGGAGGGAACATACATGTACTTGAAGCACGTACATGGAGCCGTTGGGGTCTACGTTAGGGGACACAATTGACCATAAAAATTCATATTACCTCATTCCCTCCTTGTCCCCTACGGACCCTTCATGATATATCAATCTTCATTAGTCCATCAATTTGTTCATATAACATCATTTGCTCTTCCTTTTTCTGGCGGCATTTAGAACGTGAACTTGGATGGGGAATACATGATGTGGCGCACAAACCGCAAATCGCCGGCCCACATTGTAAACATAGGCAACAACTGAATACTATGAGAAGGGCTATTCCGAGGAAGGATAGGACCTTCCATCCCCAGGCTGATAACACGCTCCAGAACCAACCGGACCACGTCCAGGTGCCTGGATTCTGGTGTATCTGACTTGCAATCTTGTGGAGACGGGTTATGGCTCTATATACTGATGGTGCGTTTTCTGGAATGAAAACACAGCAACTCGATCCGATGACTCTACAAGCTCCGCCCCTATCGGCCAGGATGACGTCAAGAACAAGACCATTCTGAAGAACAACAATCCGCATAGCAGACTGCTCCTCTGTTAAGTTGCCTAGGGCGGAAGTAGTTTCATTCACTACTGCTTCAAGGGTTCTGGTTAATTTACGTGTCAGTTTACTATTAAAGATAGCACCTAAATAGGGAAAGAAACCTTTATTGAAGTCTGTATACTGCTCCCATGCTGTTTCAGTATAGTCGACAATCGGGAGATCTCTCTTGGGTCTATTGTGTACTAGATGGGAGTCCCTATGATAATCAGGAGGGGCTTGGAAAACAGGTGGCAGAAGGAATGCAATGTAACAGGTACCATCCCAATCTAGAGGTAAGCGTATATATGCTGTATGACCACAAATGAAATAGGAATGACGGGAAGCTTTGAATGTAGACTTGCCTTTATCACTGAATTCGATCACAGTAGTACATTTACTATGACCTAGGTGTACTGAACCATTCTTTCTGACACATAATTCACCTTTGACTGGTAATACTGACATAGCGGGCAAGACTGGTTCGGCTTCGGACTGGACATTCAGAATCATGAGGTTAAGTGTAAAATTACCTAATCCATATACTTCGTTTTCTAGATCAGTCCCTGTCCTTTGGGGAAGACCCTCCTTGTCAGGGAAACATACTTTATGCAAAACTGTGTTCAGATTTCCCCATACCCAATTGCCCTGGTAAACTACGGAGTCAGAATCTAAAGAATTTATTAAACTAAACCATGCACCACAGGAACCATTATGTGTGAACGGGTACGGAAAGAGGGGCAGAACTCCCTTGTACTTCTGATAGGGAGGGAGACGGCCACATATCCAACAATTGGTAGCATTGCTGGTCTGATGGGAATGATGTAACATACTAATGAATGTATTGTTGCGCAGCGCAAGTCGGTAAGATAACTCGTGCGGGGGCAATTCACTGAAAGTATGCTCGGCAGTGTCATTTGAAGAAGAATGTGCACGTGTGAAAATAGGAAAGTACATGTGTAGCAAAATGCTTGCAGCAATAATCATAAGACTCAGAAAAAACATAATCAATAATGTCACAATGCAGTGACTACGGAGAGATTCACAATATTCATGTTTCTTGATCTGTTTCTGTCTATCTCTCTCTCTATTGGGGTCTAACTTGTACATGTCAGGAACCTGTCTAACCGCTTCACCTAGGGGAGGACTTAAACAATTAAACTGTCTGACTTGCTAGACCTCAACTTCATACGAAATTCTTGAGAAGGAGTTTTCTCTAGAAGGGGGAGTTTAGTATCAGTCTCTGGAAGGGGGCAGGGCTGGGAGTCTGGTTTTGGCGGCAGTCCATAGTGTCTTTTTACATGACTCGAGTGGAGCCAGCCCTTGCGGCCCTCCACCTTCACTGCTGTCCTTGTTGTTAATAACACAAGCTTCGGCTCCTGCCAACGGGGCTCCAGCGGACTCCTCCTGTCGAAATTCCGGATAAGCACCAGATCTCCAGGGACGATCTCGTGCGGCTTCACCTCGGTGTTGTCGGGAAAGGCTGCAGCTACCTGTGAACGACATGATTGTAGTGCAGACATCAAGGAGGCAAGGTAATCTGTCAGCATATTACAGTCAACATCTGTGATTTTACGAGGCAGAGGCGTCCCCCACATATTCGGTGGCCTACCAAAGACCACCTCGTACGGGGATAGCCCTATTCTTGAATGGGCTACCATTCTCATGTAAAAGAGTGCAACTGGTAAAGCTACTATCCAATCAACGCCTTTCTCTTTACATATTTTGGCGAGACGTGTTTTCAGGGTCTGATTATATCTCTCTACGAGACCTGCTGCCTCGGGATGTCGGACACAGTGGAACTTCCACTGATAACCTAGCAGGAGTGATACCTGCTTCATGAGCTCGGACGAGAATGGCTGACCATTATCTGAGTATACGATACGGGGCAAACCATACCGTGGGAAGAATTCACGTACCAGCTGCTTGGCAGTGGTCGGAGCAGTGTAATCTGGGACTGGATATGCTTCTGTCCAACGGGAAAAAGCACATACAACTACGAGGACATACTTGAATCCTCGACAACGTTCCATCTGGATATAATCCATCTGGAGGACTTCAAAAGGGTGATCGGGAGGATGAAATCCACCTTGCTCTACGGGAATGCCTTTACCTGGATTGAACTGACAACAGATCATGCAAGTACGCACTTTCTGTTTTGCTGCTGCTCGTAAATGCTTATTGAACCAAAGGTTTTGAATACTGTCTAACATGGCTTTTTCTCCTAAATGTGCAGGACTATGTACTGTGTTAATGATAACTTGAACCATAGAGTCGGGGAGAAACCATGTGGCTTTCCCCTTTGTCATCCATCCCTGTTCTGTCTGGATCCCTCCTAGTTCAGTCCATTTCTTGATTTCGTCTGGTGTAGCATGTGTCTGTATATCAATTACTTCTAGGGCGGGATCCCTAACTGTCATGCAATGTGTCGGAACTATTGTCTTTGTCATATCAATTGTGTGAGTATGAGTCTGAGCTGTATGCTTGGCTGTTCGGTCTGCCAGGTCATTACCCTGGGAAATGGTATCTGTAACTTTCGTATGTGCTTTGCACTTCATGATGGATATGGCTGTAGGCAAATGTATTGCTTCTAACAGAGCTTGGATGAGGGGACCGTGCTGGATCTTGGCACCGTGAGAGGTCAAGAAACCTCTCTCTCGCCAGAGTACACCGAAGTCGTGTACAACTCCGAAGGCATAACGGGAATCTGTGTATATGTTAACTTTCTTATTCTTGGCTCGAATACAGGCTTGAGTCAGAGCGATGAGCTCTGCTGCTTGGGCTGACAGGGTGTCAATACGATTCGTTTCTATGACTTCAGTTTCTGTCGTTACTGCATATGCGGCCACTAACTCTCCTGTACTTGTTCTCATACATGAACCATCCACATAAAGTGTCAGGTCCGGATCTGGTAATGCAATGTCTGTCAAGTCTTGTCTGGGTTTCGTCGTAATGGTAATGACTTCAACACAATCATGTGCCAAAGGGTCTGTCTCACTTAATGGCAAAAGTGTAGCAGGATTCAATGTATTGCAGCGTCTGATCTCTATGTGTGGCTGAAACAATGTCAATTCATAACCTGTTAGTCGTGCTATAGTCAAGTGCTGAGTCTGTGTCCTGTTTAAAAGAACTTCCACGGAATGTGGAACTTGTACTGTCAATTGGTGTCCTAACACTATGGAATCACTTTGTCTGATTGCTAGAGCTGTTGCTGCCACAGATTTCAAGCACGCAGGCAGAGCCTGGGCTACTGGATCTAATGTACTAGAAAAATAAGCACATGGTTTGTGTGAACCTGCTTGATCCTGGGTGAGTACTGACAATGCAGTACCTTCGCGTTCTGTGACAAAAAGTGTAAAAGGTTTACTGTAACATGGTGTCGCTAAAACAGGTGCTTGACATAAGGCTTTCTTTAAGTCGTCGAAAGCTTGTGTATGTTCCTGAGTCCAAGGGAGGACAGTCGATGTCGCTGCCTCCTGAGTTGTCAACTGTATGAGTGGCTTGGCTAGAAATGCATACTGAGGGATCCATTGTCTACAGTAAGAAGTGAGGCCTATAAAGGCCCGTACCTCCTTTTGTGTCTTGGGTTGTGACATGTTTACAATTAACTGGATGCGGTCAGGTGTTAGCTGTCTCCCCCCTTTGGACAGCAAGTGCCCAAGGTATACCACTTGCTGAACACAGAATTGCAGCTTCGAAGGAGACACCTTGTGTCCCTTGTCAGCCAGGAAATACAAAACTGTCAGTGATGCTTGTTCACATTCTGGTTCACTACGGGCGGTGATCAATAGATCATCGACGTACTGGAGTAGGGCAGTGTTGTCAGGCATGTGAATACTGTCAAGTTGTCTTTTCAATGCTTGGCTATAGATGCTGGGGCTTTCTGTGAATCCTTGAGGTGCGCGTGCATATTTGAAGCTTCGGCCATTTAAACAGAATCCGAAAAGATATTGGCTTTCCGGATCAATTGGGACATTAAAGAAGGCGTTCTTCAGATCAATTACAGTAAAGAACGTTGCCTCTGAATCAATAGCTGTCAATAATGAAGAGATGTCCGGAACCACAGGGTACTGTGGTTCAATGCATTTATTCAATTCTCGTAAATCGATCACTAATCGATAAACTGGAGGGGCATTCGGATCAGTGCGTTTAAGAATTGGAATGATAGGGGAATTACAAACATTGGAGTCCGTTTCTACAACCACTCCTTGTGCAATGAGCTCGTCAATGATTTTCAGTAAAGCCACTACAGCATCTGGTGGTAACTTGTATTGTCGGATTCGTGGTAAAACAACACCTTGTTTCAGTGTAACTCGGTATGGTGTAATGTGCATACAACCTACATCAGTGGGGCCTTGTGCCCATAAATGTGCAGGAACATTCTGTAATCTGGAATCAATATCTCTCAACACATAGTGACCCTTAAAGTCACGCAGAAACAATCTCACTCCTTCCGGAGAACAACAAATTACAGCTCCTAGAGCTTTCAGTGTCTTGATACCTAATAAGTTTTCTGGACATGATTTCGTGAGCAATAAATCTGTAGTGCGAGACAACGGACCAACTGAAAGGGGAACTGGTTTCGATACTTCATTTACAATAGGCTTTCCTGAAAATCCAAGGGAAACATTCTGTGAGCCTGAGAGGGGTGCCCCTGGAACCTCGTCGTGACTGATTGTTGTCCTGCTTGCCCCTGTGTTAATCAAAAACTTTCTATCCTTTCCTAATACCTGACTATGTACATAAGGACCCTCTTGATCTACAGGAACCTCAATAAGAGGCAAGCCAACCTCCCTCTCTAGGCTGTTTCATGTGTATCGCTGGTAATCGGGATAATCAGTTTGAGCATATTGGTACATCTGCTGCGTTGCATGTTGTGTTGCGGCAATCGGTTGTGGCTGTGGTACCGCTACCGTCTGTACTGTCTGTTGTGGAGCATGCATAGGCTGTACGTTCTGTGTAACGTGTTGTTGGGCCTGGTCCTGTCTAGGAGGACGCGGTCTCTCTTTAGTTTTACCTGTAGATATATTGTGTTTCAAAACTGCACAATCGTTTACATAGTGACCTGGCTGTTTACAATAGTTGCATGTCCCTTTAACAGGAGCTGCCGAATTATTGGACTGTGTCATGCCCTTTTTCTGACCGTCAGCTGGAACTGACTGAGCAACGAGCATTTTCATTTTCGTGTCTTTCATACGTCTTTGTTCGTGATCATGTTCTTCCCTTATTCTGTTCTGGTGGTACTGTAACATCTGTAACATTTGGGAAGGCGTGTTTGCTTGCCATGTGCTCTCGACTTTCAATACACGATTCTTGACTTGGGGCAGAGAATTCTCGACTAATTTGGATACAAAAAGGTGTGGGTATGACTCGCTACTCGCTTTCAGGCCACTATTAATAATGAAACATTTCTCAAATCGGGAATAAAAATCACTAGTGTCTTCGTCGGGTTTCTGTTTGCAGGCTGAGATTGCATCCCAATCCTCCTTTTTAGTTGCCAACAACCTTGGCAATACTTGTACTAATAATCCTGGTAGTGCTTTAGTATGGTCCCCAAGACCTAAACCTGGGGTTCGGCCAGTTTCTTCTGTTTCTAGTAAAGCCCAATTAATTTTTTTGTCTCCCACCTCCCATTCTTTTTCCTTGAGTTTCTCGTAAATACCGGCAGGCAATAGTACTTTCAATATTTTCATAATGTCGGGATAGGTATAATCTCCCATGAGTAACATGTCTTTTAGTTCACGATGGAAACCTGCTGGGTCTTTATCATGACTAGGCACTATTTTCTTCATTTCTAACAATTCCATTTTAGTTAAGGGTGTGTATACAAATACACGTTCTAGTGAATCATCTGGCTTCCTGATCGGGTGTACTTCTCGCAAGGGATTCTGTCTGTCTATGTAGAACATTTTTCTTTCTGGGGGTGGAGCTGAAACAAACTGTGGATTCAGGAAGGCACTATATCTGTGTCGATGTTCTAAAATTACTTTAATTAAATCGGTACCTAGGCCTCTCCATTTATTCATTAGTAACTCTACTAGTACATCAGGTAGGGGACCTGGATCAGAATGTTGGTTCTTATACAACGTAAGGAGGTGCTGTATCATGTACATACCAGCTAGTCGCTGTTCGTCTGGGGAAAGATTCAAAAATGTTTGCGCTAATGCGTCATCATTATATCTATCGGAATTGTCAGCCCATTGTACTGCTGACCTGGCTAATTCTTGTTCATCCATGGAATTGAGTACATGGTACCCCATTCGTTCTTGAAGTACTTTATCGGTAGCCTGAAATAGATGTTCAGGAGTCTTCGGATTTGACATAGCAGAGTGAAAAATTCCCTTGCTTTCTGGACGTAACGTTTTATTAAAAGGTCTACCCTTTCCTACATATGCTACCATACCTGTATCTTCTTCTGGCTCATCCTCCTCTGAGGATTTATTCTTGTCAGCATCTGCTTCACTTTCAGCTTTCTCTCTTTCATGAAATACTGTTATTTCTTTACGGATTTTTCTGTACATGGCCTCTATACATTTCTGTCTATCATGTTTTCCGTCTGCAATATTCTGACCCCATGTAGTTAGTACCTCCATCTCTTCTTTATTTACACCAGGCCGGTCTCGTTCTCTTATGAAACAGTTTATGAGGAATCTTAAAATCATACTTTGAGTGTCTACTTTCTGATGTGCCATGGCCTCGTGAATACATTCCTGACCCTCCCCAGTCTGAACAAAACGATATATCCTGTCTAGATAATCTGGCATTCCTGGAAATAGAACTAAAAAGTTTGCAGCACGTCTTATACGTATTGAGGCTAATATCATGCAACCGTCTTTGCCTGGTACTGGATCATATCTACAGTCTGTAAGATACTCTTTAAGCTTTTCAATTGTGGCTGGTTTCGGAGTACGTTGCATTGCTAGTTCTCTAATAGTTAATCGCTGTACTGGTGGCGGGGTACGGTAACCCCCTGATGCACCTCCTGAGGCGGAGGCTTGAGCATGACCTGTCTGTAGGGTCGGTACCTGCTGTAACTGGGTTGGAACCTGAACTGTGCCAGTCCCAAAAGGATTAAGCGGATGAATAGGGGGTGCAGGAAGTGGTGCAGGAGGGGTCTGCTGTTGCGGACCTGGGGGCAGACGATCAGCGGGTGGTACAGGTGCAGGTGGGACATTGGTATATTCGGGAGCCACGTCGTCTAAATAGGAAGAAAGGAAGATATCTGCTGCGGTCTTGTGACGTAATTTAGTCGGAACGAATGGAGGGGGCAGATCTTTCGGTATTTCCGGGGTCGCTTTGGGCAGGCCCTCGGCCAGGACTGGATACAATCCTGTCATAATGGCATTACTCCGTCTATCATGTTGTTCCATTCTAACTCGTTCTCCTTCTTCTAGTAGTTCCTTTTCTTTGGCTTTTTCAGAATCCTCTCTACTTTTCTCTGCTTTTCTGAGTGCTTTCTCTGTCCGTCTATGTGATTCTTTACGCCATAGTTCAATGGCATCTTTCTGTGACTGTCTGGCTTTCTTTTTCCATAATGCTTCCTCTACTCTCATGATGCACTCGGCATCCCATGTCCCTGTAGCGGGCCATCTCTGATTCTCTGCTAAATCCTTAGTGTAATCCACCCACAAGTCGAGATATAATACGGCGTCTAGGCCGTGCTTGTGGTACATAAAATAACCGGGAGTGTCCCTGGGTGGGATGGGAACAGCTTCCTCGAGTATCCCTTTTCTAGTTCCTATCTGTCTCAGTTTAGAGAATAGAGGCATCCTGTAACTCGATACTTGATACTTGATACTTACTCGGACTCGGACACAACTAATACAATAAACACAGGAATGACGATCAAACAATCACTCATACCACGACATTAAAATACATTAAAACATTTACTAGATAACTTGATAACTGGATACTGGATATACTGCTAAACAGTACAGATACACTGCTAAAACAGTGCAGACCGGGTCTGTGTACCCAAACCCGTCTTGACCGGACACAAATTAATGCACCCATCTAGATGCGTCCCCAGCAATGGTACTCACCGGGAAGCACGGAACGGAAGGCCTCGGAAACTCGACACTGGACTGGACCGGACTGGACTGGACTCGACTCGTGACGTAGATACTTCGGAACTGGTGGGCCTCTGAACACCTCGGACCTTGCTCTCTCGGCTGGGCTCTGGTCGGGATCCTCCGCACTCCTCACCGCCTCGTCTGGGTGTCGATCGCAGTCTCAGTCACCTCCGTTGGCCTGAGGGAGATACAGGAAATCCTGCGGGTACGCGTAGTTGTCCGTCACGGCTGTGGCAGGGGGCTAGGCCTGCAACGCACCGCCGGCGCGTAAGGTGGGGGAGGGGTCCCTATTCGGGCGCCAAATTATGTGGTAAATAAAGATTTACCTATGCGGAATTTCTATGCGGTAAAGTTCAATAAAAATAGCTCAATCAAATGAGAGGCAGAGTCCGTGGCATCTGAGTTTATAAGGGTTTTATTCCATAAAATGGAATTGGTTCGAACCAGGTATCATGTTCCATCACCACGAAGGTTCAGGAAGGGATAGACAATGCTTTATTAACAGAGTACAATATATATAGTAAATGCATACAATGGTGATGGATACAGAAGGCGTAACAGCTGAGAGAAAAGAGATAAGAACACATGTGCGTAACAAAAGGCGTGTACGAGGGCGTACACGGAGGTGTGTGCTAGAAACGTCACATGAGAGTGTCACAGGTGGGTGGATCCATAGAGGAATCCTGCAGTGTCAGCAGAAATATATGGCAGAGATGCGCGCGCAGCAGCATGACATGTGATTGACGTGGAACTGGAGGGTGATGGGGACTTGACATTTAGCACTATACGTGGAGACAGAAGTCTGGCGTGTCAGAACAACCTAAACCCAAATCATATCTAATATCTTGCGTTTGAGGAACTGTATTATCTAGAAGGAAAGGTCTCTCGGGCAGAGGCTATTCTATACTGACTGATAGTGCATGCATATGTGACTACGTGTCTACGTGTAATGCGAGGGGCCATGGGCCTACCATGGTAATGGGAGCAATGAATTACTTGCACGGAGACAGAAAGGCCGGGCCCTTTGCTCTGCAGCTGGGGAGATGTTTACCTAAAACACTAGACAGGAATGTATTTTCGAGGAGCGGAGCAGATAACTTGAAGGCAAAATACAGTCTTGGCAGGCAACCAGGCCGAGCCGGGCACCGCTCGCCGCGCAGGGAGTAAGGTAAAGGTCATGGATGCAGATCCAGGCTGCAGCTTTCAGAGGCAGAAGGCAGAAAGGGCTCGATGGCAGAAATCAGGGCCTAGCTCGCCAGAGCCAGGAAAACGTGAAAGTGCACCATGTAATGACGGTGGCACGGCATACTTAGGAACTGAATTTTCGACCCATTCATGGTGGATCTGAAAGAGGACATGTTAACGTTGGACGCAAATGTATTTGCGTCTTCATAGCTGGTTGTGGAGGGAACATACATGTACTTGAAGCACGTACATGGAGCCGTTGGGGTCTACGTTAGGGGACACAATTGACCATAAAAATTCATATTACCTCACCTTCACCAACTATTCCACGTTCAGAGCCTGGTTCGGGGACAGTTCCCTTTTGCGGAGAGCCTGATCATGGATTTGGAAAAAGCATTTGACTCGTTGGACTGGAGCTATCTTTTCAGGGTCTTTGAGTAGGTGGGCATAGACAAACGTCTTTTGGCTTATACCGGCTTTTAGACACAAATGCAATTTTGCAAGTCCGGATAGGCGATATATCGATGAAACTTTCTCAATTGAATGCGGCACTCAGCAGGGTTGTCCTCTTACCCCTGCTCTTCGTGGTAGCTATGGAACCCCTTGTCACTGTCTTCGCAGGGAGAGTGCATGCTGGGGCGTCTCCTTTGCAGATAGAACACATGCGGTGTCATTAGACGCCATTGTGTGTTTTAGATTTTTTTTTTTTTAATGCTAGTTTTTAATGTTTTGTTCTTCGAGAGGATGTGAGGATGGTCGGTTTTTAGATGATGTTTAGAAGGTGTTTTATTTATTTGGTTTCTTTGATGGTTGTAATAGACCGAATAAAGTTTTACTCAACAGAACACTATACGCCAACGATCTTTTACTATTCCTCCGGGAAAATACACCTATGTCATGGAAAGTTAAATGTCACTTGTGGACTGCAAAACATAGTCTGCCTTTCTTTAGGCTGTCAGGAAGACACATGGCTTCAGAGCTACATGTGTAGCCTGAATTCTGCAGCCAAACCTGTCGCAATAACCCTTATTGACAGTCAAGAACCTACCTTTTAAATGTTAAGTAAGTCTCCCTAAGTAGACCTTGTAGTCCACATCTCTGTTACTCTTAAGGAGAATCCTTCAGCATTAGCTCCTGGATTTCTGCTCCTGCTGGATCTGGTTTTCACCCACTCCTGTTCTGGGTTGTGCATGCCATGTGCCTCTGCTATTTTCCCATTGGGTTTCTCCAGCCTTATAGGAAGGTTTTTATGCAGTTTATCTTTTTCCTCAAGTAGTTAACTTTTAGAGGAACAGATGTGATATATTCAGAAGTGCTAAGCAACACAGAGGCTACAGGAAACAGTCACCCTTACTCCTACATCAACAGCTTTAACGAGAAAAGTATTTCAGAGCAGGAAAATATGGGAGGAATAAAACGAAGGATACCGACAAGGAAAGGAGAAGCAGCTTTTTCTGTACACCATCACAGTGACGGTGGATGCTGGAGCGGTATGAAATGTGAGAACTGTATTGCAAGGTGAACAGAGTCTGCATAAAATTTAGGAAAACAGAAATGAGATGGATGGGGATTCGGTGCGTAATAATCAAATGAGAAGGAGCGACCAGTCAGAGAGGAGATCTAAATATTCTGATGTGTGTGTGATGGGGTAACAAGGTAACACTACTCATTTAGCATATGTCGTATTTAAAATGTTTTTCTTGTTAACGTTGGGGAAGGGAGATGACTTAAGATGTATTTCTACTTGGTATATTCTGATATCTCAGTAGCATGCTGCAGTGTATCTTTCCTGGCTAGAGTTTAGAATTACCTCACGGTGACAAGTTATCAGGAGGCTAAAGGAGTGCCCCTCCCAATATGTGCCAGTCACACAATCTTGAAATCTCCCACCGGTCATTGTTTTGGTCATTTGCTGTCCTTCTGCCAAATACTTTTCTGGCTGGAGGCAATGTATTGCAATGCAGTGTACTGCTAGATGGAGAAAGAATACTGTTGCTTCTTTGGAAGTGCAGTGAGCCCCAGCAAATAGAGTTTTGGCTTCATCGATACCAACAAGCCAACCGCTGCTTGCATTGGTCCACAGAGGACAACACGTACCTAAGAATTCTGCTAGTACTCACACTGGAAGACACTAGCAGCCAATGTTACAATATTACGGAAAGAGCTTAAGATGAAGCTGGAAAACTAAAGATACAGGACATTGTCCTGGGTGGGGAAGATAGCAGATCTGAAGATGTCCATTCTTACTAAAATCTTATATGTGTTCAGACAATACCATTGGGCTTCAGGACAGAGTACCTTGAGAACTTGCAAGGACTGTTCATGAAGGTCATTTGGCAAGGGACTGGAATAGGACACAGACAATACACCCTTAGGCCTAAAGAAGGGCTCGTGGGGGCCCCTGGCCGGGTGAAATGCCACCAAACAATAGTTATTTATTCGTCTGGACCTGGCGGGGAGCAGACAAAGAGTGGTGCTTGATATGCCACACAATAAGCGGACTGTCATTGTAGTATGTTGTGTGGCTGCTAAGCCTCGGCGGGACCCTAAGCTACACATCTCCTAAATCACGAAGGCAACATTGTGGGTGCTAGACCATTTGATTTCCCATTGAAGTCTGATGACATTCCTGTCACTATTTACACCACTGTGGGGTAATACTCATTGTAAAGAAACAGCAGTTACAACGCAACTGTTACAACAGACTACTATTACAATGCAACTACTACAACGCAGGATCCTTTACAACGCATGCCTTTACAACGCATGACATTACATAGCAGATGCTATTACAACGCATGCCATTACAATGTAAGTATTGGTAAGTTTATCTTTTTTTAAACGTAAATTTAATTTGGGTTTTGGGAAACAGGGGTATTTTTAGGTTTCAGGGCTAGGTTTGGGTTATGGGGTACAGGGGTATTTTTAGGTTTCAGGGCTAGGTTTGAGTTATAGGGTACAGGGGTATTTTTAGCTTTCAGGGCTAGGTTTGGGTTATGGGGTACAGGGTATTTTTAGGTTTCAGGGCTAGGTTTGGGTTTTGGGGTACAGGGGTGTTTTTAGGTTTCAGGGCTAGGTTTGGGTTTTGGGGTACAGGGGTATTTTTAGGTTTCAGGGCTAGGTTTGGGTTTTGGGGTACAGGGGTATTTTTAGGTTGCAGGGCTAGGTTTGGGTTTTGGGGTACAGGGGTATTTTTAGGTTGCAGGGCTAGGTTTGGGTTTTGGGGTACAGGGGTATTTTTAGGTTTCAGGGCTGGGTTTGGGTTTTGGGGTACAGGGGTATTTTTAGGTTTCAGGGCTAGGTTTGGGTTTTGGGGTACATGGATATTTTTAGGTTTCAGTGCTAGGTTTGGGTTATGGGGTACAGGGGTATTTTTAGGTGTCAGGGCTAGGTTTGGGTTTTGGGGTACAGGGGTATTTTTAGGTTTCAGGGCTAGGTTTGGGTTATGGGGTACAGGGGTATTTTTAGGTTTCAGGGCTAAATTACATTAATTAAATTAAATTAATTAAATTAAACTCAATAAATATTTATTACAATTTAAAAAAAAAGAAATACTTACCTATACTTATGTTGTAATGGCATGCGTTGTAATAGCATCTGCTATGTAATGACATGCGTTGTAAAGGATCCTGCGTTGTAAAAGTCGCGTTGTAATGGTATGCGATGTAAAAGTATGCGTTTTAACGTCATACATCCCTCATTGTATGCCAAGAATAGAGAGCAGGTCATTCTTAACCTGGATAGCAGATGCATAATCCTGAAATATTTATACATGAAGGGACAGATTAGGACATTTGAGCATGCAAAGCAGGATTCTCGGCTGGGGGAGAGTGAGTGTTTCTGGACATGCAGCTGAGACCCTGAGACCAGAACGCAGAAGTTAAAAAGGGAGGGACAAGACAGCTAACCACATTAAAAAAAAGAATAGCAATCCCATCTCAGGGAAAACGTATCATTTTGGGTATATATAGGCTCCTTAATAAATACAAGATGAACATCAAACTCCTATTGCAGAGGCTTGAAAGATAGAGTTAGGAATACACTTAGATAAGGGTCAATGGGGACAATTAATTGAGAGGGTAGTACCTTCATGTCACGCAGGAAACAAGAAAACCCTTTATAAATGGTACTGCGCCCTGCACCTCATCATGCATTTGATCAAGTGTTCAACATTGAGGAGGGCTGGGAGAGGGTGCACTCCCCCACATTCTGTAATTATGACCACATCACTCATTTATGGATGGAGATACTACAAACGATTTGAGCTATGGCCTCAAACTAGCCAAATAATGGATTGGGATGTGCCCCAAGTAATTACTAGTGGCTGAGATTACTTAAAGCATTCCATCCATCACTTTTTGTGTACTTCAGTATGATGTCCTAAGTGGGATGGGTAGGCCCAGACGTGTGTCCTGTACACTCTGTGCACTAGAACCAGGCTATACCCAGCTGATGAGCCCCGATGAGGTCGAAACCAGTCTTGGGTTACTTGTGTTCTGGTTCAGGGATGACCTTGCGGATTACGGAGAAGCACGTGCATAGCGTGCTCTCCGTTTTTTTGGAAACTAAAGACTTGCTTCACTCGACTCAATCGGGCTTCCGCCCTAATTTGAGTACCGAGACAGCGCTGTTGGAGGTGTCTGAGGCCATCAAGGAGGTTCTGGACTCTGGAGGCAAAGCCATGCTGGTCATGCTTGATCTGTTGGCGGCCTTTGACACCGTCCCCCATGAGGGGCTCCTCGCCAGACTTTATCACATCGGTCTAAGGGGGACGGTGCTCAGCTGGTTTACATCTTTTTTAGCTGGCCGCCGACATACGGTCTGGGCCCCTGCTAGCTCCGCTGAGATACCACCATTGGGAGTCGGTGTTCCACAGGCCTCTGTGTTGAGCCCGACTCTTTTTAACATCTTTATGACCCCTTTGGCGGCACTGGTGGAGTCTTTTGGGGC
Organism: Lissotriton vulgaris; assembly: GCF_964263255.1. NCBI lineage: Eukaryota > Metazoa > Chordata > Amphibia > Caudata > Salamandridae > Lissotriton > Lissotriton vulgaris. The sequence goes on along the minus strand of NC_141690.1, from coordinate 189,721,554 downwards.
CCAGATAGTTTCTTACGCTGATGCCACCCAGCTCCTCTTCACGTGTAGGAGGGGTGAGGATTTCGATGGTGAGAGCATTCGGGATTGTCTCGGGGCTGTCTTCAACTGGTTTCAGCGGAAAAGCCTTAAATGCAACTCTGACAAGTCAGAGGTGCTGTTCTTTGGCTGTCCCTCAGACCCTGACTGGCAGGCATGGTGGCCGATTGACATGTTCCCCCCAGCACAGGCATCCCAGTTGGCAAAAAATCTGGGAGTCAAGATCGATAACGGTCTGACATTGAGATCTCAGATCTTCGGTCTTATGGGCACATGTTTCGGCATTCTCAAGATGCTCCGGAAATTTCTCCCTTTGCTCACAGAAGAGCATAGGAGGATCAGGGTTCAAGCCTTGATTGGCTCCAGGTTGGACTACGCCAACGTCCTTTATCTGGGCCTTCCGGACTATCTGGTGCAGCGGCTGCAGGTCGTGCAGAATTCTGCTGCGCGCGCAATTTTTGGCCTTCGCGGGCGAGCCAGAGTGTCCGGCCTTTTGCAGTCGCTCCACTGGCTGCCTATCCGGAAGCGGATAGTTTTTAAGGCGCTGACCCTGGCTCATAAAGCGCTATTTGGCTTGGGAGCAAAATATCTTCAGCGCAGGCTTGCTTTTTACCGACCGGCCAGATCTTTACGATCTGAATCTCTTGCTCTCGCAGTGGTTCCCTGAGTGAAGAGGGCACGTATTGGGGGGCGCTCCTTTAGTTTGAGGGCACCACAGCTGTGGAACACTCTGCCTCTGGCTTTACGGAGTACTGCTAATCTTCTGTTGTTTAGGAAGGGATTGAAAACCTGGCTTTTTACCCTTTCGTTTATGTCACCCTGCTGTTTAGGATGCTTTTAGTTGTTATGTTTTCTGTTCAATGAGCTGCCAATCTAAAGCGCCGGGACACTCCACTGGAGTAGCCGCGCGCTATACAAATAAATTGCAACATAACATAACATAACCTTGCCTGGCAGTTTGGGCTCGACTGTGCCCACTAGAGTGGGGTCAAAACTGATGTACATATGCTGTGTCCAAACTGAGGTGGTAAGGTATGCATAGTAATGGATTGCAATGTGGCCCGAATAATTACCAGCGGCTGATATTAATTCTAGTATTCCATTCATCCCTTTCTTGTATACTTAAGTGTGACACCCTGAGTGGCAGTGGTATGCCCAAACGTTGGCCCTGTGTGCACTGTACCACTGAAATCAATCTATACCCAACTGATGAGCCCTAATAAGGACACAACTAGTTCTCAGATGCATGTGTTCCAATTCACGGAAGACCTTGTCTGGTAGTTCAGGCTGGACTGTTCCCAATGGAGCAAGGCCAAAACAAATGTGCGTATGGCGGGCTCCAAACTAAGGTGTCATGGTGTGCAAAATAATGATGGATTGAAATGAAATGAAATGAAATGAAACGTATATTTGTAAAGGGCAATTGCTGCCCTGAGGCGTCCAAGCGCTGATTAGAAGGTGTGGTTGCTTGACAGAGGTATTTCGCTGGGAAATTAGTGGTGGACATTAAAAAGGAAAGTCTTCAATTGCTTCCGGAAAGAGGACAGATTAGGGTTAGACCTGAGTTGAAGGGGAAGTGAGTTCCACAGCTTGGCGGCATTGTAAGAAAACATCCTGCCGCCAGCTCTTGCTTTTTTTATTCTAGGGACTGTGGCCAAGAAGGCCTGGTTTGAGCGGAGGTTTCTACTGGGATGGTACTGTGTTATTAGTTCGCGGCTGATTGCCGGTCCTGTGTGCCAAAAGGCCTGATGGGATATGCACATTGCCTTAAAGGCAATTCTTTGCCGTACCGGTAGCCAATGCAGACTGCTCAGCCCAGGTTTGGCTGACAGTCTACGAGGCAGCTGGAGCAATGTGCGGGCCGCGCAGTTTTGGACTATCTGCAGCTTGCGCAATGTGTATTCAGGGGCACCGAGATACAGGACATTGCTAAAGTCCAATCGGGACTGGATCAGGCCCTGAACGGCCGCTTGTTTGGCCTCCATAGGTAGGAGTGGGAGAACTTTTTTCAGCATCCTAAGGAGACCGAAACAGGTTGCCGAGAGGTTAGTGGCCTGGGTGTTAAAAGATAGAGCTTTGTCCAGCCAGACCCCTAAGCTCTTTATGTTGTCCTTGGGGGCTGGAGGGGTGCCTAGGCATGGGGCCAGAGGGAGTTAAAAAGTATGGGAGTTGTGGGGCCCAGAAGCATCAGCTCCGTTTTATCCCCATTAAGTTTAAGGGAGGATGTCGTCATCCATCCTTTTACTTCCTCCAGGCAATTCATTAGCCCCGATGGTGCTGATAGGCCATCCTCCTGCGCCAAGGAGACCACTAGCTGAGTGTCATTCGCGTAAGAGATGATTTTAATACCAAACGGACGGACAACCTCAGCCAGTGGTCTCATATAGATGTTAAATAGCGCAGGGCTTAGGGAGGAGCCCTGCGTGACCCCGCAGCTCAGTGGCCTGCTCGCGGAGACCAAGTCTCCGTCGAAGATCTGGAAGGACCTGTTGCTCAGAAATGATTCGAGCCACAGCCATGCCCTGCCTGATATTCCGACATTCGAGAGACGGCTCAGCAAGGTGTCATGGCTGACCGTGTCGAATGCCGCGCTCAGATCGAGGAGGATCACTGCCACTGATCCCCCTTGGTCCAAGATCCTTCTGGTTTCCTCGGTGACCGCTAACAAAGCGGTCTCCATCCCGTGTCTAGTTCGGAAGCCCGTCTGGGTGGCATCTAACAGCTGATTATTCTTGAGAAAGTCCATCAGATGGATGTTGATGTGCTCTTCGAGAAATTTGCTCATCCAGGGGAGCAGGGAGATCGGGCGATAGCTACTAAAGTCACCGGGGTCTAGGTTTGGATTTTTAAGCAGAGCACGGACCATGGCCCGCTTCAAGGCAGGCGGGATGGTGCCAGAGGTGATGGAGGCGTTCAGGAGGTTCATGATGGTGGGCAGAACAGCCTGGGGTGCCAACATCATTACCTCTGGTGGTGCTGCGTCGCATGGTGACCCAGATTTTACTTGGCGAGCTAGGGAATCTAGGGACTCGAGATCTAGAGGTGGGAAGAGTTCCAAAATTGCCAGGGGTTGCGATGGAACATCCCCCGGGTTTGCCTGGCCCTGAACCCTGGGATCTGGTGCTACGGTGGGAAAGGAGGTGTAGATTTGGTTGACTTTATGATGGAAAAATTCTGCCAGGTCGTTGCAGTGGGCTATGGTTTTACCCGGATACGTAGCAGGAGGGGGAAGTTTGGTGAGGCTTTTCACTATTTGGAAGATTTCCTTCGGTTTAGACTTGGCTCGCATGATTTTTCCAGAGAAGTAGATTGACTGGGCGGTTTTTACCTCGCCCTTGTAGGCTTTAATTGCCTCTCTATATTGGGTCTTCTCATCCAGTGAATAGTCCATGCGCCACCGTCTTTCTAGTTTCCTACAGTGACGTTTCTTTTCCCTGAGGGCCTCCGAGAACCAGGGGGCAGTTTTTTGTGGCCGTTTCGATGTGACTTTACAGAGGGGGAGGGTGACCTCGAGGGATTTTACAATCCACTCTTCATATTCTTGATTGGCCACACACGGATCCCCGTTATGGGAGGGACAGGAGGTCACAAGTCTATAGGACCAGGAGTCGACTGGTAGTCTGGCCCAATTTCTGGAGTTCCTTACGGTGGGGGTAGGAGGGGGTGACTTATGTGTGGTCCAGGTGAGGGGAACAAGTAGGTGGTCAGTCCAAGGGAGGCAAATTGGTCGCCCGACCATGAGCTCGGTACAATTACTAAAACTGGGTCCAGGAGGTGACCTTTAATGTGGGTGGGTGCCTCGACCCGTTGATCTAACTGTACTGCCAATTCCGTGGCGGTATGATCGAGGGTGGCATCAAAATGAAGATTGAGGTCACCTAACAGTGTGTAATTCGAGGCGGTTGTAACCCGTTCGGCTACAATGGCTGGGAGAGACTTATGGAACTGTGTAGAGGGGCCCGGAGGGCGGTATACAATGGTACCTGAGAAACAGTCATTGGGGGAGAATTCAATGCTAAATGCTAAACTCTCACACTCTGGAATTGATTCAGAGATTGCTCGGCAGCGATACTGCTCTTTATATATGATTGCCAGGCCTCCTCCTCTCCCTCCAGGGCGGTCTTGCCGAGTAATTTGGAAGCCTGGGGGAAGGGCTGTCACTATGTCAGGATCGGAGTCTGGCGTAAAGCCAGGTTTCTGTTACAAAAGCTGCATCTGGCATGCGCTCTTCTAGCATGAGAGCGACTTCCGTCCTATGTTTTGGTAGGGATCTGCAATTTAACAGAAGCATACTGTAGTCCTGTTTCACATCGTGTAGCTGATTAGATTTAAGGCTCTGTTTACACACTGGGCAGACCGCTGGCAGATCTATGGCCAGGAGTGAGTGCAAACAGCCTTTTTTTCCTGTAGTCCTCATACTAAGGAGGGCTTCCGAGCTGTAATACATTGCCTTTGTAGGCTGAAATGCAGGGGATATGGCCCTGGGTCCCATGCGGTCGCGGACGGGCGCAGACGGGCTTAACTTAGGCGCAACTTCGGCGCGACTCCGGCGCACCCACTGCGCTCGTCCGCTGCACGTCCGATTGAGATGCAGCTTCAAGTAATTACAAGTGGATGAGGTTAATTCAAGCATTCTCTGCATCACCTTTTTGTATACTGGAGTGGGCTCAAACTTTGCAGAGGGTCCCAAGATGATCTTGTTGGGGTCCATTTAGGCAGGAGGGCAAAATGATCCCCCATACATAGCTGATAGCAAAATATTTGATCCTTGCTGAGTGGGGTATGATGAATGAGCCTGCTTAGGAAACTCAGAAGGACTACCTTATGTTCTTGAGGACTGCCCTGCTGCTACCAGAGCACTGACCTACTGCTTGAAGCTTGTTTTGCTGCTTGAACCCTGGACTACCAGAGTGACTCCAAGGGCTAGTTGGCTGGCCTCTGTCCTGAGCTACAGGATGCAACAAGCTCCCAAAATCTTGAACCCTGCACCTTGAACCTGCCTGCCTGCGCGACCAGCTACTCACTGTTGTCAGTTTAATCTTTTAGGTGCTAGTTTTTACTACAAACTTAAAACATCATATCTCAGGTTCTACTGGTTGGATTTAATTCATTTAGATATCAAATTATTTAATCAAATTTACCCAATTTTCTAAATTGATTTGGGAGGTTTCTTTAGTTGTGTTTTCTCTTCATTAATGTTTGTGTGTTACATAAATACTTTAACACAGTGTCTCTAAGTTAAGTCTGACTACTATTGTTCCTAGCTACCAGAGGGGTGATCGGTGGATATATGCATAGGGTGGTGTGAGTGGGTGGCAGGAGACCAGATATTTGTATTTCTTTTATGCAGAGGGAAGAATGTGCAGATGGTGGTGTCCTAAGAGCCCGGTTTTTCTTTTACCATTTCTTCTCCTACAATCCTGCATATATGTTGGAAGCAGGGGCAGATGATTTTAGGGGTGTGGTCTTTATCAGCATAAAATGACAGATACAGTAACTGTGAATGTTCCTCAAAGCCTTGGGGTTCTGAGGAACATTACAGCCAACTCGAGCTTCCCTCTCATCTATTAAATGTCACTCAGTACCGGTCGGTAACACCGAAAATGGGCCGTTTTCGGTGTTACCGACATTTATTTAGCCATGTGAGATGTACGTAATACCGAATTGAATCGATAATAACGAATCGGTAAAAAATTACCGATTCATTATTTACCGATTTGTAAATACCGAAACAATGAATACCGATTCGGAATAAACGAATCGGTAAAACCCCCAAAAATGCAATGTAGCAAATCTCGTTATTACCGAATATGACCAAAATCGGTAATAACAAATCGGTATTTACCACGTTTCAAGAGCATGTGGTAATCAGGTGCATTGCATAAAAACAGGCCCAAAATGCATCTGTGTGAACACAATGGCAGGCCTCTACCTCATAGCAAGGCGGCTACGCTTGAGAGCAGCAGGAGTGAGGATCTGGAGACGTGAAGAGAGGGTGTACAGATTACGCATCACATTGTTCCAATTGACAGAACCTGAAATACATGAAAGATACAGACTGCACCCAGACACCATCCTGGACCTAATACGGGACCTAAGACCCTATCTGGAGCATCAGACACCAAGGGCCCACGCTATCCCCACCTATGTCCAGGTACTCTGCTGCCTGCACCTCCTAGCATCAGGAAGTTTCCAGGGTGTGATAGCTGCAGTGGGTGGAGTGTCACAGAGCTGTCTATCCCGTTTCTTCCATACCTTCCTGGACGCCATGATGGACAGAATGGAACATTACATTTCCTTCCCCAGTACACAGGCGGAGCTGCAGAGAACCAAGCTGGAGTTCTACCAACTTGCCCATTTCCCCCACGTAATTGGCTGCATCGATGGGACCCATATTCCCATCTGCCCACCTGCAGCAAGTGAATACATATACAGAAACCGCAAATCCACCCACTCAATCAATGTGCAGGTGACCTGCAATGCCAAATACATTTTAACTGACATTGTGGCCAAATTCCGCGGGAGTAGCCGCGACACGTACATCTTCAGGAACAGTGGCATACATACACGTCTGCTTGCTGGTGAATTTGGAGACGGATACATACTAGGTAAGTAAATGTGACACACCCTGATGTACACCCTGGCTCAAGCTGTTGATCACACAAATCAATGCCACTTACTTCTGTTCATAGGTGACAGCGCATATGCCCTCCGGCCGGATCTACTCACACCATATCTCAACCCAACCACCCGAAGGGAGAGGAGATACAATGTGGCACATAGGAGCACACGCAACGTGGTGGAGCGCACATTTGGATTGCTCAAAAGCAGATTCCGTTGCCTCCAGAAAACAGGAGGTGCACGTCTGTACAGCCCCATCACATGTTGCAAGATAATTGCTACGTGTGCAATGCTACACAATCTGGCCACTAAAAAAGGAACAGCAGTGGAACTAACTGAGTCAGAGGACGAGGACGAGGACAACCCTCAGCCTGAGCCCTGCGCAGCTGGTGTTGCAATTGAACATGATGGGAGACAGAGACGGGCAGAGATTACGTCAAACTATTTCTGAGTGAGTAATGACACTGAGCCATTAACAGTTACATGTTGAGGTGTTTATTGGGCACACCTACAGTATTGTGAGCATTGTCCAATTGGACATGGGTTACATCACCCATCACATGCATGTACACAGCCATAGTCCTTTACTTCCTGCGTCCACGTGCTGCACCTGCACGTTCCCCATCGACACTGTCTGGTGTGTTGGACTGTTCCTGTGCTGGCACGTTTCGTCCACTACGCCTCCTGCACTCGGTGAGTGAGGGCGTAATGCTACCACGGCTGGTAGCCTCCTCACTGCCCCCCCCCCCTTCCATTGTGGACGCCTTAGCATTCTGCATGAGCTCTAGCACTGAGGTCATGGACACCATCCCCCTGGCCACATCCCTGCTGCAATGCGCCATCTCCTCCTGCATGGCAATGGACCTGCGACACATCAGTTGTAGTGGCCAGTCGGTTCACCGATTTGGTATAGGCCTGGAGCCTCTGTCTCTCCCCACGCCTGCCAAGACGGTCCTGCTCAAGCTGGCTGTAGAGGTTGTCCACCGAGGTAGCTACTCTCTCCATTCCCGCACACAAGTTCTCCCCCATAGCACCGATGCCCTTCTCCAGCCTGTGCATATGCCTGTTTATGTTTGCCACCTCCCTGTGCATTGACTTCATCTCCCTCCATTGCAGGCGCTGGACCTTCAGCATGTTGCCTTCCAGTCCAGCAAACACACTGTCACCCTGCTTGGATGCTTCTGGACTGTCCGGCCTTGCCCTGCGGCGTCTTGATGAGATGTGGGCTCCCTCAGATGCAGAACCAGCCCGCTCCCTGTTGGATCTATCTCCTATGGGACTCTGCTCGCCCACTCTGCCCTCCTCCTCCGACTCCTCCATCTGCTGGAGGGTGACCACGGCATGCCTCCTGCCTGACTGTGGTGGTGGTGGTGGTGGTGTTGGTGATCGCCACAGTGGGGACTGAGTGAGAGGGGATTGCGGCCCTCCTTGGCGCTGTGGTGATGGCTGTGGTGGAGGATTGGGTGGCTGTGATGACGCAGAGCTGGTGGTCCCTGCAGGCATGCTGTCATCATCATGTTGCCTCCCCTCTGGCCTGGCTGACCTGCCTCTGCTGCCCTCTGCTGCACTGCGAGATGACTCGCCTGTAATGACACAAATGTAGATATACTCAATGCTCTGTCAGCAATGGAATTACATTAAACTACATGCCTACAGAGCACAGTGGTTGTCCTGACCTATCCAACTAATTTACCATGCTATTGTGTATGCTGGCCTGACTGTCCTGATCATGAGTTCACACTGACTACATCACCCATAATGCATTGCAGGTAACCAGTAAGACATGGTGTGGAGTGGGAGCCCTTTTACCACTATGGGGATTGGGGTTGGGAGGGGGTAGCACAGCATGCTGGGCATGCTTCTTACCTTGTTTTCTTTCTGCTCTGGCGGAGCTATCTGCGTCTCCCACGCCACTCACACTCTCCGGCTGGATGGTGGACACCACCATCTGTTCCAGTGGTGTTGGTGCTGGGGCTTGGTTTTTACCTCCACCTGTTTTGCCAGCCTGCCTCTGTCTCTCTGCCATCCTCAGTTTTGCAGTCTTCCTGAGGTCGTACCACCTCTTCCTGATGTCCTCTATGGTGCGCAGGGTCACACCTATGGCATTGATCTTGTCCCGAATGCCACTCCAGATTTGCCCCTTCTGTGACTCTGGCACTTGGTGGGACTGGACTCCAAAAAGCTTGTGGTGCTCTTGGCTGACATCCTGGATCAGGACCTCAAGCTCCTTGTTACTGAACTTGAGTTTTCTTTTTCTGTCACCTCCCTCCTTCTCCCTGTCCTGGCTTGCCATTTCAATGCTTGTTATGTTGTTTTTCTGTCTTGCTTGTGGCTGTGTTGCTGCTGGCTCGTCAGCTCTCCTGCCTGCCTGCCTGCCTCACAGTGAGCTCCTGGTCCTGTGCACCTGGCTGGGTGTGGCCACTTCCTGTTTGGGAGGTAATTGGGTGAATCAGGATTGGCTGATTCACCAAATTACGATTTTTTTAATTACCGATTCGGTATTTACGGATTTGGTAATGGATTCTGTAACACCGAATCGGTATTAGGCTTTCGGTATTTTTGTTTTTTTACCGATTAGTTCAGATTCGGTATTTAATACCGAATTGTAACGAATCGGTAAAGTTTAACGAATTATTATCTACATCGCGTTTACCGGATTCTTAATACCGATTCGGTAAAATTTGGTATTAAGGATTCGGAATTCTCCATTTACCTACATATGGCCCATAGTGTATTGATAACTACAACTATTAGAATTCATCAGCCATAGGAGTTGCAGTCATTGTAGCCACATTATCTAATGTTTAGTACAGATTTTATATAAACCCATCCCAGGTTTTCCACCCCTGTTACATATTCAGTGTGTATCTTGAGTATCCCCTTGCTCCTCAGTGCCCCCACTCTCAGCAAAATCCTTTATAGTGGCTTTTCAAGCTACTAAGTCATCCTGTACTTTTTCATCATTCCTGGTCATTTTGAGATGTATTTCTTCTGCCACAGACCATTCCATGGTGTCTCACACCATAGTTCAATACTGGGATGTTGCTGACACAGCCACCCAAAGGCAATTCATTGTTTCGTCAGTAGCAGGGCCATATCAAGAAATTTGTATTGCAATGACATCAGGATCCCTGAGACCCCCTGAACCACCTCCCCAACCATGTACCAATATTCTAAAACATCTCGGCAGGACCTGACCATATGTAGGAACGCTGCTTCTTCCACCCTTCATCAGAGGCAGTCCTGAGACCTAGTGGTGTATATTTTTGCTAATGGACTTGGGGTCAGATAAGTGCGAAGAAGAAAATTAAAGTTTATTAACTGTACATTCACTGATACTTTCTACACCAACTCACATGTCCTCGCCCATTCCCGATCGGTCAACAGGACTTCTAGATCGGCATCCCAGGTGCATCTGGCATCATAGTTAGGTTTAGGTAGGGTGACCAACTGGCATGGGTGCAAATTCAGGACGGTAAATGTAAAAATTCTAGACAAATTGTCAAAATTCATGACAAAAATTTAGGACAGAAGGTCAAAATTCAGGACAAAAGGTATGTTTTACAGACACCTCAGAGAAATTTGCTCGAAAGTATATAAGTAAGTAAATAGGCAACCACTTAAGTACTAGACAAAATAAGTTTATATTAGGTTGAGAAAATCGTGCACTTCATGGTTTTTTGGTATGCCAGCAGCTTTGAGCAACTGTGCAGGTCTTTATGAGGCATTTCATATGATAATATTATATTTATGTGGTTACTGCACTGTGTTGTCCAATCCAATATTTTGTTTACAACTCATGGTCCAGAGCAGGCATGGTTGGTGAGAGAAGTGGTTGGGAATATGATCGGATAGACTTTGTTACTAGTATTTCATATATGAGTGCCATTGTAAGATGTAAGTGGCACGCATAGGTGAACTAAGGGAGGAGTGCTGTGATGAACCCACTATAGGGAACGCATTATGGGAGATTCAGCAAGTGGAACTTAAAATATGGAATCTGACTTTTCTAATGGGGGCTTTACAGAGAGGTGCACTTGCTGACGGAAGTCACAAAGGTGCTTTTCCCTGCAGCTTTCTTAAAGAAGGAACTTTCGATACACTATACATTGTTTATTTGTGATGCCTTGCCTATTGCTACAAACACAATATACATCTCAAGCACAGTTCATGGCACTATTAGGCTCTCCCTAAAACCTTACACCTAAAACAAAACATGCAAACATTTACAATTACTAGTGTAACATTCAAGTAGCAGTTGGGTGTCACTCAATATGTCATATGTATGCCGTATAGATCCCACACATAAGCACACAGCAAATACAGAATGTTAGCACATAGGCAAGAGAGTAGCCAAACAATTAAAATACTTCCCACTATGAACTAAAGCTTTTATGGTACCAAGGAAGCAAAGTAAGTCATCACAACCCTCCCCAGAAAAGCTCTCTGGTCCAAGGATCTAGCCATTCATCCTACCATCAAACTCCTGATATCCACCATTTCAAATTTACATTCTGTCATCTATTAATTCTTCCATTCATCATTCAGTCTTTCACCATTCATTCTGTCATTCCATCTGTGTGCCCATTCATATCCAAACCTTTTCAACCATATGCAAACCTATCCATCATCTATCCTTCCATCCATCATTTCACTCATCCATTCCTCAATCCACCCTTTCACTCATCCATCCATCATCCATCCATCCACCCTTTCACCCAATCCATCCTTTCACTCATCCATCCACTCTTCCACCCATCCATCCATTCCTTTACCCATTCACCCAATCCATCCTTTCACTCATCCATCCACTCTTCCACCCATCCATCCATCCACTCATCCATCCAACCATTTACCTTTTCACCCATCCAGCTATCCTTTCAAAACTCATCCATCCACCCAGTCACTCATCTGTCTACCCATCTACCCTTCCACTCATCCATCTAACCATCCTTTATTCCAGCTCTCCACCTTCCCTTTCACTAGTGTATGCATTATTTCACTAATCCATCTTTACATTCTTCTTTTCGCTCATCCATGCACCCATTCACCCATCAATTCTGCCAATCATTAACCCCTGCTTTCACTCATCCATCCATCCTCCCTTTCTCTCTCAATTCCCCTTTCACTTATCCACCCTTCACCCATCCACCCACCCATCCACTCAATAATCCATCCATTGACCCTATAACCCATCCATCCTTTCTCTCACCCATCCACCCTTTTGTCCATCTACCCTCCCTTTCACTCACTCGTCCACCCTTACATCCATTGTTTCACTCATCCACCCATCCACTTTGCCTTATCATTTCATCAATCAATCCATTGTTTCTCTCATCCATCCACCCATTCACTCACCCATCATCCACCCTTTCACTCATCCATCCATCTTTTCACTCATCCATCCATGCTTTCACTCATCCATCCACCCTTTTACCTATCCATCTACCCTTCCATCCATGTATCCATCTATTTACCCTCATCCATCCTTCCACTCACTCATCCACCCATCCTCTCTTATTATCCATCCATTCACCCTTTCACTCATCCATTCATCCTTTCACTAATCCATCCAGCCATTTACCCATTCCTTTACTTATGCACTCACCCACCTTTTCACATTAATTATGATCTGAGCCTTTGTCTACTGAGTTGCAGACAGAAGAGGCCAATCAAGAACTGCACCCCCACTGTAGTTCCTAAACCAAGGGGTGGGGTGGAGAGGGTTCACTGTGCCCCTGCACATAGGCAATCTGAAAACTTGGAAGTCATGGGTCATACACGATGCACAGTGCCAGGACATGAGGTGACTGACATGGTATTCTTTCCGGCTTTAAGTGGGATGAAAAAACTGGGCTCCAAGGGGCGTGTCTGATGTAATTAAGGGCATGGCTTAAAACACCTAAGCTAAAAAAATATTCTGAGCATGATGTGCCACTGATTAGTATTTTGCTATTTCTATCATTGCATCCAGTAACATTAGACCTATAACAAGGCGTGACTATTGGCTTAGTCAATGGGTGTTAGTTGCATAAAATAAATAAAAAAGCAGCAACTATGGCTACGTTGTATATAAAATTTAAAATGCTTCAGCTCTAAAATGATGAGAGAGTGAAAGAACTATAACCTCTTCTTTTTAACTTCTTTCCCCGGCTTCTTGTGATGAACTGGCACATAGCAGCATGGTTGTTTTTGTACATTACTTCCATCTAACAAAATGCCCTGCCCTAGACCATGGCAGGAGGAGGCCCACCACATGCAGTAGTAGCCCAGACTGGCCCATTGTCATTCTGTATTTGACAATCAGCCGCAAAAGAATGACAATGGGCGGGGTGAAGCTGCTCTTGTGCTCAGAGGATAAGTGCGAGGCGGACCCATCAAGGAGGTGAGCCCTCTCCCTGTAAGGCCCAAAATTATGGACAAAGGCTTCTGTAAGAGGGATTGTCACGGACAACGGACGTGAGGTCCAAATTACAGCCGGTCCATTAAATTTATGGACGGTTGGTCACCCTATGTTCAGGATAATCGGGTTTCAGTGCCTACATGTTAGTGCTCTCTGGTGGGGCCCATGCCAATCTGCACAATACTTTCCAGAATGTGTGTCTTGGGAGGGGAATTGGGGAAGTCCGACCACACTTCCCTTGCTGTTTCAGCTAGTTTAGCATAATGTAGAAACTGCCCAGGGCCAACCCCAAAGTTGTCCTGTACCTCCTGAAAGATGACAAATGCGTATCTGGTGTATAAGTTGCCAAGTAGTTGGCCTCCCTTTCTCTCCATCCAGCATTCATAATGTCACTACAAATACGGCAAAAGGGCTGTAAGTCCCAGACATTTAAGTCCCTGGCAAAGAGCGGACACCTGACAACCCTCTTAACAATCGGCTCACATATTTGGATCATCGGACAACCAATGTATGGTACCACAGACCCTAGGCTGCCCCCTCTTATCAGCAGCACTGGCAAAGACTTAGTAATCATTTCTCATATTTTTTTTCTTTTGCCTTAGTTTTATATAGCATGAACTTGACCCGCAGGTATCAGGTATCAGAGCGCTTTACATGAGCGACAGTTCTGTTACACAAGGTCGCATTCATTTTTGTTAGGCACGGGGAGGTTAAGTGATTTGCCCAGAATCACAGGATGTTGAGCATCAATGCAGAGACTCGAACCTGGTTCCCCAGATTTGAGATCGACCGTCCTAGCCATTAGACTACATCCTCTCCCCTATCCTCTTCCGCTAGCCACCTAGTAGCATGCTGGATGTGGATTGCATTAAAAATACAGTTCAAGGTTCGGTAGCCCCAGGCCACCTAGGCTTCTGGTGTATTTGAAGGGTTTCCAGCGCCACCCAAGCCCCCCCACCAGCACACACCAGTGCAATTAGATGCTTAAATACTTCCAGCTTCAGTGGACAAAGAGTGTTTTGAAGGTGGTATAAACAATGCTGCAGCAGCATCATCTTGGCTACCGCCACCCGTCCCCTGATACAATGGAAGAGTGCCCCAGAAGTGCACTGAGGTATGCCGCCCTCTATGACCTTTCCAATATTATAGCCCTATTGACGGTCGGCTGTTGATGCAGCTTTAACTCCCAGATATCGGAATGCATCCACTTCCCACCATATTCCTGGATCAGGGAGTCTTCCTCTCTTCAGCCCAGCCATACCCCAACAAGGGTAAAAAGAAGACTGTTGTGGGTATTGACCTGGAGACCAGATATCCCCAAAATCCTCCAGCAGGAGCATTAAACAAAGCAGCGAGGTTCGAGACACCATAAGATAGAAAAGTGCGTCATCTGCACCAAATGTGTTGACTCCCGAGCCCTGATCCCCCAGTCATACATGTCATACATGTCCCTTCTAATTATAAATGCCAATGGTTAAAGTGCTAGAGCAAACATAAGAGGGGAGAATGGACATCCCTGTCTCGTGCCCGTCCGAAGAGACCAGACTCCCGACACCCCACCACCTATTAGCATCGCACCATGGGTCCTACATAGAGCAGTTGCGCTCAACCACAAATGTTTGATACATATCCCATCTGTAGTACTTCCATGAATTAAGCCCAACTCTGTGTGCCAAATGCCATCTCTAGGTCTATCGCGGCCAGGGTAAACTTATCATCACAGTCCAGGACCAAATGAGTGAGTCTCTTTAGGTTCATGGCAGTACTACAGCCCGGAATATATCTGCACTGGTCTTCATGCACCAGTTGTCCTATCACCGATTGCAGTCTAGAAGCCAAAACGTTAGCAGGGACCTTTGTGTCTGTACTGATCATAGTTATAGCAGGCCCTGTTCACTGCCTCTCTGCCCTGGTTGGATCATACAGATTACACCCTGTAGTATTGCTGGGGGAGGGAGCCCACTATTATGCCTCAGTAAGCACCTCCAGGAGCTTCTATGTAAGCTGATGCACAAAGGCTTGATAAATTCCACCAAGAAGGTGACCTCACCAGTGTTTGGGCATCGGATCCAAGGCCTGCCTAAGTTCTTCCAAGGTGAGATCAGCCTCCCGGCCCTCCATGAGAGAGAGACCTCCATGCTCACCACATAGCTCCGGATGGTGTCAGGTGCGCCAACAGGCGCCTTCCCGTACACCCCCACAGATGTTCAGCAAAGACGTATCTTATGGCCTTCTGCGTGATTGCAATCGTATCGTCTGGACATTCCACCTCCCTCCACAGCAGCCAGGCAAGCAGGCGATTGGGTTTGTCCTCCTCCCGTTGCACTCCATGAGGATCAGATTTAAGCATGTGTTTATCAAAACTGTCCCATTTTCTCCAGCGTGGCGCTGTATTTCCAGCAACTCTTGATGGGCATCCTAAGAAATCTCCTGCCTCCACTGTTCATCACCTAACCTTCCTTCTCAGTGAGCCAAGTCCTGCTGACGTTGTTTCTTACCCCAGATACTTTGCTCAAATGCACCCCTCTTACTACTGCATTCAGCATCCCCCACTCATCTGCTCTTGTGCCCATCGTGCCCCAAATGTACGTCATGTAGTTATCAATTGCCCCCGATAGATTCGTCAAGCACTCCTCATCCGTCAAAATGTCTGTAGGCGGTCTCCATGTCTGCATAGGATAATTCCCCACCATCCAGGTACAGCTCACAATTAGCTGGACATCGTCAGAGAGAAATCTACCCAGATATTTAATAGACACTATTTTATGCTTGCCCAGCAATGAGGATATGGTCAAGCTGGCTATAAGTGCCGTGAGTAGGGGAGAAGCAGGAATAGTTCCCGTAGGTTAGGTGCATGGCCCACCAAACATATTAAAAGCTAGCATTAGCCATAACTTCAGTCATGCCCAGTTTGGTACGTTGTTTAGGTGGTGCCCTGTTCATCTCACCATCCAGGACAAAACCTCTGATTCCCAGCCCAATCTTCAGAGCGTTACTTGCAGTGCACACTACTCAGGTCTCCTGCACCTCTCCCTCACAACCTCAAGGCCACAGGGTAGTCAAGTCAAGTCAAGTCATAGGATTTGTATAGCGCACTACATACCCAGAGGGTTTCAAGGCGCTTAGGAAGGGGAGGATGATTACTTGTCAAATATCCACGTTTTAAGTTGCTTTCTGAATGCTAGGTGGTTCTGGGTAAGGCGAAGGTAAGCGGGGAGTGAGTTCCATGTTTTGGCAGCCAGGTATGAGAAGGATCTGCCTCCCATGGTGGTCTTGTTGATGCGAGGTACAATGGCGAGGGCTTGGTTGGAAGAACGTAGTTGGCGGGAGGGGGTGTAGAAGGACAGTCGTGAGTTGAGGCAGTCTGGTCCGATGTCGTAGAGTGATTTGTGTGCGTGGGTAAGCAGTCGGAAAGTGATCCTCTTATTGACGGGTAGCCAGTGGAGGTCTTTAAGGTGACCAGAGATGTGTTCGTTGCGTGGGAGGTCTAGTATGAGCCTGGCTGAGGCGTTTTGGATTCGTTGGAGTTTCTTCTGGAGTTTTGCGGTAGTGCCCGCGTAGAGGGTGTTTCCGTAGTCCAGTCGGCTCGTGACCAGAGCGTGGGTGACTGTTTTCCTTGTATCGGAGGGGATCCAGCGAAATGTTTTTCTGAGCATGCGAAGAATGTTGAAGCAGGAAGAGGATACGGCGCTGACTTGTCTGTTCATTGAGAGTGAAGAATCCAGGATGACGCCTAGGTTCCGTGCGTGGTCTGTCGGGATGGGTGCTTTTCCGAGGGCTTCCGGCCACCAGGAGTCGTCCCATGCAGAGGGGGATGTACCTAAGATGAGGACTTCTGTTTTGTCTGAGTTCAGTTTCAGACGGCTTTGTTTCATCCATTCGGCAACTTCTTTCATTCCTTCGTGTAGGTTAGTTTTGGCGGTGCTGGGGTCATTGGTGAGGGAGAGGATCAGTTGAGTGTCGTCCGCGTTAGAGATGATGTTGAGGTTGTGTTGGCGTGCGATGGCCGCGAGGGGGCTCATATATACGTTGAAGAGGGTGGGACTGAGTGAGGATCCTTGTGGTACGCCGCAGATGACTTCAGAGGCCTCGGACTTGAATGGAGGGAGGCGGACTCTCTGGGTTCTTCCGGTGAGGAACGAGGTGATCCATTCAAGTGCTTTTCCTTGGATTCCGATGTTATAGGGGCGTTGTAGGAGGGTGCTGTGGCAGACTGTGTCAAAGGCTGCGGAGAGGTCGAGGAGGATGAGGGCGACTGTGTCTCCATTGTCTAGTAGCGTTCGAATGTCGTCTGTTGCTGCGATGAGGGCGGTCTCAGTGCTGTGTTTTGCTCGGAAGCCAGATTGTGAGGGGTCGAGGGATTTGTTGGCTTCGAGGAAGGTGGCGAGCTGGTTGTTGACAGCTTTCTCGATGACTTTGGCCGGGAATGGGAGAAGCGAGATGGGGCGGTAATTTTTGAGTTCGGTGGGGTCCGCTGTTGGTTTTTTCAGAAGGGCGGTGAGTTCAGCGTGTTTCCAGTCTTCCGGGAAGGTGGCGGAGTTGAAGGAGCAGTTGATGACGTCTCTGAGGTGCGGAGCTATGACGGAGTCTGCTTTGTTGAACATGTGGTGAGGGCATGGGTCTGTGGGGGATCCTGAGTGGATTGAATTCATCAGGCGGATGGTGTCCTCAGCGGAGATTGGGTTCCAGTCGTTGAGAATGTTCACGGGGGGAAGATGATCAGCAAATGGTAGGGTGGGTTGATTTCCGGGTTGGTTGTCAAAGCTGTTGTGGATGTCTGCAATCTTGTTGTGGAAGAATGAGGCTAGGGAGTCGCAGAGGGTTTGAGAGGGGGTGATGTCGTTGGAGTTGGCCGAGGGATTGGAAAATTCCTTGACGATGTTGAAAAGTTCCTTGCTATTGTGGGCGTTGTTGTCAAGTCGATCCTTGAATGCTGTTTTCTTGGCTTTTCGGATCAGTTGGTGGTGAGTGCGGGTGGCGTTTTTGAAGGCGACCTTGGTGCTGGTGGTTGGGTCTTTTTTCCAGGCTTTTTCAAGGGAGCGGCAGAGTTTCTTGGACTTCTTGAGATCATCGTTGAACCATGAGGCCTTCTTGCTGCCAGGTTTGCTTTGCCGTTTTTTCAGTGGTGCTAAGGTGTCGGCAGTGTTGGATAACCATAGGGTGAGGTTAGCGGCGGCTTCGTTGGCGTTAGAAGAGGGGGCTGGGGAGTTTTGAAGGAGCGATGCGGAGATTTGGTCCGTGGTGATTTTGTTCCAGTTTCTTTGCAGGGTAGGTTGGAGGTGGATGTTGGGTTTTGGTTTGTTGTAGGTGAAGTGAACGCAGCTGTGGTCAGTCCAGAGGAGGTCCGTGGTGTGGCTGAAGGAGACATGATTGCTGGATGTGAAGATGGGGTCGAGTGTGTGACCTGCGATGTGGGTGGGGGAAGTGACTAGTTGTTTAAGTCCGAGGTTGGCGAGGTTGTCCACGAGGTTGGCGGTGTTGCGGTCGTAGATATTTTCAAGGTGAAAGTTGAGGTCTCCCAGAAGGATGTATTCTTTGGAGGGGAGCGCGTGTGGAGTGATGAAGTCCGTGATGTCTTCACTGAATTTTGCGCGGGGTCCTGGTGGTCTGTAGAGGAGGGTGCCTCTGAGTGTGGTCTTGGGGTCGATGTGGATCTGGAAGTGAAGGTGTTCGGAGTTGGCGAGGTTGGCGTCAGAGCTGGTTGAGATGCGGATGGATTTCTTATGGACGATAGCGATTCCTCCTCCTGTGTGGCAGGTGCGGTCTTTGCGAGTGATCTTATAGTCTTCAGGGATGGCAATGGTGATGTCTGGTGCGGAGGAAGCGTTCATCCATGTTTCCGTAAGGAAGGCGATGTCCGGAGAAATGGTGTCTAGTAGATTCCATAGGTCAATGGCGTGCCTGTGGACCGATCGGGTGTTGAGCAGGATGCATTGTAAGTGGTTGGGGTCGGGAGTCTGATGTGTGGTTGTAGCGGAGATGTTGTCGGTGCCGCTGAATTTGCAGGAGTAGCATGAGAAAGGTCCATGGGTGCGTCCAGGAGCGGCTTGAACGCAGTTGGGGGCGCGACCGGGGTTAAGGGCTAGGAGGGCGGCGGCATCGTAGGTAATGCGGGCGGGCTGGGCAGCGCGAGGGGCAGGGGGTCTGGCGCTGGGCGCGGTCCAGGCGCGGACGGGCGTAGACGGGCTTACCTTTGGCGCACCTTCGGCGCGCAAGGGGCGCGGTCGCTGCGCGTGAACGCTGCGCGCAGGAACTCCTGTCATATATGGATGGTGGAGGGGGAGGGGCGAGGGCGTCTCAGCTGGGAGGCGGGGCGGGCACACGAGGACAAGCACAACAAACAAAATGGAGGCGGAGGGGGGGGGGCACAGCGGAGCGCTAGCGGCAAAACGCGTTTAAACAATTTAAACAGCACAGAAATGCACCAAGCGCTACTACAGCAAAGCGCTAAGCCTGCAAGTAACAGTTGAAAAATACAAGGCAATGTGAAAGCAATTCAGCGCTACGATACCAGCAAAGCGCTAAGCCTGCAAGTAACAGTTGAAAAATACAAGGCAATGTGAAAGCAATTCAGCGCTACGATACCAGCAGTCAGGGTAGGCTCCCTTCAAGGTCCAAACAGTAAGTAAATTGGGTTGTTATTCAAACCAGTTTCAGGGCTACATTCCACCAAGCTTTCCAATGCTCAAGGCCGTGCCCGTCGTCACAGCTGTCGATCCCCCGCATCAGTTGAGTCAGAGGCTCTCCATTGAAGATGACTCCTCCTCATGCGGCATAGTGTTATCCCTATGCACCAGGACGCGTAGGTCCTGTACGTGCTGATTCCGGACGAGACCGACTGGACACACAGTAATCCACCATGCCTCCCTGACCTCGGAGAGTCCACAGCACCCCTCCCTCCCTCCAGGTGTCTCAAAGTCACCAAGTCCCAAAGTTCAAGCCATGTTCAGATCTCCTCTTGCCGATTAAAGAAATTAGTTTTTCCATTAGCAATCACATGTAATCAGGACGGGTACAGCAACATATATCCCAGGATACAGTTTCTGTCTCTATAATAAAAGATGCAGGCAATGATTGCCCTAGGTAGAGCACCCGGGGAGGGGAGAGCCAGCCACCAGTGCCCGATGCACACACTCCACTGAGAACTTCATAGAGAGAGATCCTGTGGTCTCAACGTCTGTTGGATCCAGTCATTCAAGAAGTGCTCAGCATAAGGGGCCAGTGCCCCCTCCAGGATTCCAGCCCATGGATGTTATTATGCCTTGAGAGCCCCTCCACATCCGCTGCACTGGCCTCCAGCACCTTTGTCAATATTTCCAGTTTGCCATTCGCCAGTCGTTCTAGCAGCGTAAGTGACCTCGATTTTCATTAATCAATCAATCAAAGCATTTGTAGAGCGCGCTACTCACCCGTGAGGGTCTCAAGGTGCTGGGGGGGGGGGGGGGGGATGGAGGGGGGGTGCTCCTACTGCTCGAAGAGCCAGGTCTTGAGGTGCTTCCTGAAGCTGAGATGGCCCTGGGTCAGTCGTAGGTGAGTGGGGAGGGAGTTCCAGGTCTTTGCAGCCAGGTAGGAGAATGATCTTCCCTCGGAAGTGGTTCTGCGAATTCATGGGACGATGGCGAGGGCGAGGCTGGTGGAGTGAAGCTGGCGGGTGGGGGTGTAGAACGAGAGTCGGCTGTTGAGGTAGTTTGGGCCTATGTTGTGGAGTACTTTGTGTGCGTGGGTGAGCAGTCTGAACTGATCCTTTTGTTGACAGGGAGCCAGTGGAGGTTTCTTAGGTGGGTGGTTATGTGGCTGTGGCGAGGGATGTCGAGGATGAATCGTGCGGCGGTGTTTTGTATGCGCTGGAGCCTAGTCTGGAGTTTGGCGGTGGTTCCTGCGTATAGGGCATTCCCGTAGTCCAGTCGGCTGATGACGATGACCTGGGTGACTGTTCTTCTGGTTTCTGTGGGGATCCACCGGAAGATCTTCTGAAGCATTCTCAGGGTGTTGAAGCATGATGACGAGATGGCGTTGACTTGTTTGGTCATCGTTAGGGAGGAGTCCAGGATAAAGCCCAGGTTACGTGCATGGTCCGTGGGTGTTGATGCGGTTCCCAGCGACGGGGGCTACCAAGAGTTATCCCAGGCAGATGGGGATTGTCCGAGGATGAGGACTTCCGTCATGTCTGAGTTGAGCTTGAGACGGCTGTGCTTCATCCAGTCTGCTACTTCTTTCATCCCTTCCTGGAAGTTGGTTTTGGCGGTGGCTGGGTGTTGTAACTTAGAATGCTCCTCTCGCCTTTTCCCCATTTCCCCCCCTACCTCTCCAGCACTTTGGTACAGACCGTTTTGACAGCTAGGCGCCTGCTATTGAATGTTGAGATAGCAGTCGCACCCCATGTTGACAAGCTGGCGGCATCGTTATGACTTCTACTCATTAAATTGAAGTATTATCAACCCATATCGTTTCCTCTTTACTACATTTGATGGCGACGAGGATGGGATCTCTCTTTGGTTTTTAGCGCTATGGGCTGTGTACCCATCTTTGGTGTTGTTGCGCTATGGGCAGTGAACCCATCTTTGGTTTTTAGCGCTATGGGCTGTGTACCCATCTTTAGTGTTGTTGCGCTATGGGCTGTGAACCCATCTTTTCATTAGTGAATTGGGAATTTAAGGGCAGTACATGGCAATGGCTGGAGCAGGCATGAGTCAGCCTCCTCCCTTCCTGAATGAATTAGGAGAACCGGTTATTCCCTGGAAGAGGTGGGAAGGCATTTTTAAATCTTATCTCATTGCCATAGAAGGAAGGAATTATTCAAACATACGGAAGCAACACATACTACTACACAATTTAGGCACACATGGAAGGAAGATATATGAAGATATTACAGGGAGGTTGGTGGAGGAGGATCAAGAGGAAGTAGTAGAGGGAATCAATGTCTATGAGTGCACGTTGAGGGAGTTGGAGTCTCACTTCAAGGAAAAAACGAATGTGGTGCTGGAAAGACATACGTTTTTTAAGAGGGTGCAGAAGAGAGAGGAGAAGGTGAGCTCTTACATAGCAGTGTTGAGAGCCTTATCAGCCACCTGTGAATTTGGGCAACTCACAGACTCGTTGATTAGAGATCAACTCGTGAGATGCACAAACAATATAAAGACTCAAGAGGAATTGATCACCAAGAACCCAAACTTAGAGGAAGCTATCAACATAGCAAAGAGCCTGGAACACACCGCGCGGTGTATGAGGGAAATGAAACCACAGGAGGGGACAAACAAAGAGAGGGTGGAGAACAAGACCCACACTGAGGGAAAAACCGTTTGCAAAGTAGGGGACAAGAGTAAGGAGATAGTTCGCAGTAAGACAAGCACTATGGTGTGTTTTAAATGTGGTAGTCCCAATCACTTGGCCAACAATTGGAAGTGCCCGGGGAGAAATGTACAATGCAGAAAGTGTAACAGGTGGGGGCACTACTCTAAGGTGTGTAAGACATAAGCATGGGCGGAAAATCCGTTTCGCTCGCGGATTTTGCGGATTTTCGGTAAATTCGCAATCCGCGAGATCCGCGAATCTCCCGCAAAATCCGCAAATCCGCGAGCAGCGGATTTTATGGCTTGCTCGCACTGTTCGCGTGAGTTCGCGGCTTGCCAGTACAACTTCGCACCCCGCGAGTAAGTGCTAAATTGCAGAAATACGATCTCAGCAAAACTGAAACTACTTACCAGGTTCAAAAGTTCAGGCTCATCATTAGTAGCCATTTCCTGTAGTGCTTCCTGAGGGGCCCCTCCAGAGTTCAGTTGCCAGTTGCAACTATTATGTGACCCTGCCCTGAACCTCAGAATAGTTACACATATGCCACAAAGGTCCTGAATTACAGCTAAGGGAGACAAGCAGGAGCCAGGCTGGAAGTTAAAATCCATTAATCAGCCCCTAATTCATTATTGTCAGTTGGGGCAGGGCAGGTGTTGTAACTAATTTTGCAACAATGAAAGCACTTAGCAAGTGCAAAAGATCACTAATCAGGAAGCACTAAGGAAGCAGGTGCCAGCTAAAAAAATATTCTGTGACACATTAATCAGCCCCAAATTAATTCAGGTCACTTGAGGCAGGGAAGGTGTGCTTTGCTTTGCCGAAAATAATGTACACTGGACAACCAGAGGGTGTGGTGATGAAACAGAGGGTGGCATGGGTGGGCCAGAGGGTGGCATGAGTAGTCAGAGAGTGGCAGTGGTGACAGAGAGTGGCAGTGATGAAGAAGAGTGTCCCAAACAGGCTGGACACGTAGAAACAACAAGTTCGCAAAACTTGCGACCCGACAGGTAAGTCCGCAAATTGCAAAATTGTAAAAACCCTCGCGAACTGGCAGAAACACGCGCGAACACAAAAAAAAAAAAAATCCGCAAATTCGCGGGAATTCGCGGATTTTGCGGATTGCGAGTTCGCAAATCCGCAAAATTCGCGAACGCGAGATTCGCAAAATTCGCCCATGCTTAGTAAGACACCTGGCAAAGCTGTACATGCCATAGAGGAGTCTCCCCAGGAAGAGGCAGGGGAGAAACCTTACATTTTCCAAGTGGGTGAGAATGATGAAAATAATGATGATATCTATCCTAAATGTGATGTTTTACTTGATGGTGTAAAGTTCAGTATGTATGCTGATTCATGTTCACCCTACACATTGGTAGACAAAAGTGTGTTTGAGGAACAATTTGCCAATCATCCTGTCAAAATGATGCAAGCTGATATTAGCCCGAAGGGGTACAACAAGGGAAGAATCTCATTAGAGGGCATGGTGACGATGAGAATTTCATTTAAGGACAGGCACACAGTGGGGAAAGTGTATGTATCCACTAGCGGCTCGACTCTGTTGGGCTGGAAGCATCAGAAGGAGTTGGGAATGAAGTTAGACCCGAACAACAAGGAACAGGTGTTACTTATCAATCCTGCAGGGATAGCGGGGGACCTCACTGAGGAGTTTAAGGAGGTATTTAGCGAAAAATTGGATGTATTTAAGAACTATATGTACAGGATTATTCTTAAGGAGGGGGCAGTACCTGTGGTACACAAGACTAGATCCATACCATTGCGAATGAGAGAACCTCTCCGGCAAGAACTCCACAGGTTGGTTAGTCAGGGAGTTATTATAGAAATTGAGAGTTCAGCATGGTTGGCCCCGATTGTGATCACGGCAAAGGATGGGGGAAACAGCATAAGACTCTGTGTGGACCTGAGAGATCTAAATGCCAATATCCTGGTAGACATGTTTCCCCTTCCCCGAATCAGTGAAATGTTAAGCACAATCCGGGGGGCCAAGTATTTCAGTGTATTGGACCTGTCCTCTGCATACTACCAAATTAAGCTACATCCAGATTCGCAAATCTGGATTGTCTTATGATTACGGAGACCTGGCTCACTGAAGACAGCAACCCAGACATAGCCATTGCCCTCCCCCCGGGTTACTCCTTCCACAGACAGGATAGACAGAAAGGTAGAGGAGGAGGTGTTGCATTTATCCTTAGGAACACCTTTAGTTGCCACACCTTCTGCCTTGATCCTCTCACTGACGCAGAAGGACTAGGTTTTTGCATCAAACTTAGCCAAGCTCTTTCCTTCTCCAGTGGCCTGATCTATCGTCCACCTGGTAATGCGGCGAAATTTCTGGACTCCCTAAACGACGCTCTTGGATACTTCCTACTCCGCTACCCACATTTTACCCTCCTGGGAGATTTCAACTTACATCTCGAATCCCTAGCCGACTCTCACACCAGAAACTTCCTGCAGTCATTGGACATCTTTAATTTACAACAAAGCGTCAAACTGTCTACCCACTCCCTTGGCCATACCTTGGACGGTATTTGTTCCAATTTCCCATCCCTCTCCACCCTGTCCCCCATTCCCCAAATTTGGACGGATCATTGTCTGATCCCCTTTCATATCTCCAGCTGCCACCCTCCTACCTGCAAAAAACGCACGCGCCATCACGTTCATCCTATTAACTGGAAAACTGTCCAGAAAAACCTTATCCTTCATCCTTTTTCCTCAACTAATGCCCCCTCTCCCTCTGGTAACATCGACAGAGATGCAGTTTGTCTCAATAACTGGCTCTCTCAAGAAATTTCAAGACGTTGCCCACCCAATCAACAGGACAGTGCTTTGAAGACAACTAAAATCAAAGCCCCCTGGTATACGCCTGATCTAACAGCCGCACACCTCCTCTGCAGGAAAGCGGAACGGAAATGGCGCAGAACCTACAATAATGGCGACCGTAGCAATTACATCCTACAGAGGAAAATCTATCTTTCAACCATCAAATCAGCCAAAAAAACTTACTATGTTAACGCCATTAAGGATGCCAGCCAAAAGCAAAAAACCCTCTTTGCAATAGTTAAATCCTTTACCAAACCTAAAGCTCTTCAACCGGAAATCCCCCCATCTCAAGAACTTTGTGATAAAATTTCCGACTACTTTGATGATAAAATCACCTCCATCCATAAAAACTTCCCCCCTCCCCCCCCTGTTCACTCAATCCCGGACCTAGACCAATCTTGCCCGACTGCTAATAGTCTTAAAAGCTTTACTCCGGTGTCCTTGTCTCAGACCAGAGAAGCGATCCTCTCCTGCAAATCTGGCTCCCCCTCAGACCCTTGTCCACCTAAGATTCTTCACCTCATCATTGATGAAGTCAACCCCTCCATCAATGCAATAATCAACCTATCCCTCAAATCCGGTTCTGTTCCCCGCTCGTGGAAAAAAGGGGTGGTCAAGCCACTCATGAAAAAGTCTAACAAACCCCCTTCAGACTTGACCAACCTCCGCCCTATTACCCTGCTACCCGCACTGGGTAAAATAACTGAACAGCTGGTCCACAAGGAGCCCAAGACCTTCCTGGATTCTCATAACCTTCTTCATCCCCAGCAATCCGGATTCCGGTCTAAACATTCTACCGAGACGGCCCTGATCGAACTGACCGATACCATCAAAATCCTTCAAGATCAAAGGAAGAAGGCCATTTTGATCCTTCTTGACCTCACGGCAGCTTTCGACACCATTTCCCACTCCATTCTGATTAATAGACTCATGGACATCGGTGTTTCCAACTCTGCCCTATCTTGGATTAGTTCTTTCCTCAGTGACAGGTACCAAACTGTCACCCTTGGCCCCTTCCATTCTAATGAGAAAAAGGTGTCCTGTGGAGTTCCCCAGGGTTCCATTCTGAGTCCCCTCCTCTTCAATATCTATCTTATCCCTCTTCTTACCCTTATAGAATCGTTCGGCATAACCGTCACCTCCTATGCCGACGATACTCAGCTTATCATCCCCCTTGACGACAATTCCAATACGGCAGAGCTCAATCTGAAACACTGCCTCACAGCAGTCTTCCAATGGATGGACACTAACCATCTACGCTGCAACTCGAATAAAACCGAGATCCTTCCCATCGGAAAAAATGCCTCTTTTTGCCCTGCCCTGTGGTGGCCTGACAATTCTGCAGCTCCACCTCAGACAGTCTCATCAGCCAGAAACCTCGGGGTTCTCTTCGACTCCGAGCTCTCTTTCGATCTCCATGCTTCGACCATAGCTTGTAAATGCTTCGGCATAATAAAGTCCTTAAGAAAGTTTTTCGATTTCCTCCCGCTTGACTCCAGAAAAACTGTGGCGGCCCTCATACTCTCTCGAGTGGACTACTGCAATGGACTTCTGGCAGGGACCAAAAAGTCCACTCTCTTGAAACTGCAAAGTGTCCTGCACACTGCCGCCCGGCTTGCCTTAAAACTTCCACGCAAATCTTCAATCTCCACAGCCCTTAAAACCTTACATTGGCTCCCCTTGCACAAGAGAATACTCTTCAAAATTCTCATTGTAGCCTTCCGAGCCTTCAACAAATCCGGTCCGTCCTACTTGACCAGACGCTTCCCTCATTATACTCCTTGCCGCTCCCTCAGATCTTCACAAGATAACCTCATGACCCCCACTAAATTCAATCTCAAATCTAAAGGCGGTAAAACTCTCAGCACCCTGGCTATTAAAGCCTGGAACAGCATGCCAAGGCATCTCAGGCTTCAAACAGTCGAGAAGCCTTTTAGGAAGCTCCTCAAAACATGGATTTTCAATCTTCCCGACGACTGGTCTAAAGCTGCCATCTAGCCCCCCTCCCTTCACTCTATGAACTGGTGACAGGATTTATAGCGCCATGATGCTCCTTCCGGAGCGACCGTCTGCGCTTTAGAAATGCCCTTCCAAATATCCAAATATCCAAATCCTAACGGCATTCACCACCCCATTTGGCAACTTCAAGTTTCAGCGTATGCCATTTGGTTTGGCGTCGGTGGCCGCGGCCTTCCAACGAGTCATGCAACATGTGCTGAAAGACTGCAAGAACACAATATGTTTTCAAGATGACATTCTGATCTATGGCGGAAGTGAGGGAGAACACAATGAGATGGCAAGGAAGGTGCTAGAGAGGTTGAAAGAGGTCGGGTTCACCACCAAACCAAGCAAGTGCAAGCTGGGGGTAAGCTCGGTGGACTACCTAGGACACACCTTATCGGAGGAAGGCATCAAGCCTAAGTGCGACTTGGTCAGAGCAGTGAGAGACGCTCCCACGCCAAATAACAAGGACGGACATATTATCGTTCTTAGGCCTTGCTGAGTACATGGCTAAATTTATCAAGGACTTTGCCATGGTGTCGCAACCCCTTAGAGAATTGATCAAGAAAGATAGTGTCTTTGCATGGGGGAAGGAACAAGAGATGTCCATGAAAAGCATAAAGAAGGCGATCATTGAAGCCCCGTTTATAGGCTAATTCGACCCGAATGGAGACACCATCGTCTCGACTGATGCCAGCAACAGAGGAATCGGGACAACATTGGCGCAAAGAGAGGGGAACAAAATCAAAGTAGTGGCTTTTATAATAATATAAGGGGGAGTCTTATAAAGCGCGCGGTTACGCTGGCTAGCGTGTCCCTGCGCTGAGACAGATAGAAACTCATATAAACGGGCCGCCGAGTCAGCTAAGTTTGTCGTGCATAAAGGTGTGTTTTTAGCTTCTTCCTGAAGACGGCTTCAGACACTTCAAGACGGAGGTCCAAGGGTAGAGCATTCCATCCCTTCGCCACCAAATAGCGAAAGGATCTGCCTCCCATGCGAGCCTTTCTCGTCCTGGGTACGTATAATAGGCCCCCATGGGAGGAGCGCAGTGCTCGCGTAGGTTCGTATCTGGAGACCAGACTCTGGAGTGGTACTGGTGCCCTCCCATTAAGGATACGGTGGCAGGTACAGAGGGCTTTAAACTCCACCCTGCTCTTCACTGGAAGCCAATGAAGAGTCTGAAGGGCTGCTTTGGAGGCCGATCTTTTGGGAAGCTTTAGAATGAGGCGAGCTGCTGCATTTTGCAGTACCTGGAGACGATTTAACATCTTGCTGGTAGCTCCGAGGTACAGTAGGTTGCCATAGTCCAGGCGCGATGTGACGAGGGCATGCACCAGCGTCCTGCGGGCCGACATGGGAAGAAGATCTAATATCTTCCGCAGACCTCTTAGGACGCTGAAACAGACCCCCGTCACACGGCCTATCTGAGGTCCAAAGGACAAATCAGCATCAAGCCAAACTCCAAGATTCTTGGCTTCCCGACAGGGAGTTGGAGCCTCGCCTAAACAAGAGGGCCACCATGCCGACGACCACACAGATGGACCACCCCCCACCACGAGCACCTCGGTTTTATTGCCATTTAATTTAAGGCAATTGGCGGACATCCAGGTTGCCAACTCCTGCATACAGGTTCTAAATTGGTCCGCCGCAAGACCGGGTGCGCGCGAGAGGGAGATCGCCAGCTGTGTATCGTCGGCGTAAGATACTATTTTCAAACCATGACCCTCCACAATAGTGGCCACCGGGGAGACATATAAATTAAACAGGGTCGGACTCAGGGACGAGCCCTGGGGCACGCCCTGTCCCAAACCGATCTCCCCAGAATAGCATTCGCCCTGGCGGACCTGAAAGCCTCTCCCCGTCAGAAAGGATTGGAACCATCCGAGTGCAGTGCCCGATATACCTCCATTATTCAGACACTGTAGCAAGGTGGTATGTGCTACAGTGTCGAATGCCGCACTTAGATCCAGTAGGATGAGGGCCATGGTCTGTCCCTCATCCACGCCCTGGCGAAGGGTCTCTACTGCCATCAGCAGCGCTGATTCCGTGGAGTGGCAAGGACGAAAACCAAACTGGGTGTCATGCAGGAGGGCAGCCTTCTCCACGAAATCCATCAGTTGTACATTAATCGCTTTCTCTGCAATTTTGGCCAGGTAGGGTAGAAGGGAGATAGGTCGGAGGTTCTCTAATTTGTCAAAACTGATGTTGGTTTTCTTTCTCAGGGGTAGAACCACCGCCTGCTTCCAGTCTCTAGGCACTATCCCAGTCTTAAATGACAGGTCTAGCAGGTGCCTGATGTAAGGCTCCAGCACTGGCAAGCTATCAACTAGCCTTTTAGGCGTAGTGGGATCCCGAGGGGAACCGGACTTAATAGATTTACATATCTTTAGGAGATCCTCTGGGGGCGGGGTAACGAAGTTGTTCAATCTATGTCTATTCCCCCAGTCCCTCGGGATTTCCACAAACTCAGTCCCTGATGGAAGATGATTGGGAAAAGACGAATAGATTTTGGTTACCTTCTCGGCGAAGAAATTCGCGATCTTATCACAAGACTCCGCCGAGCACTCATCAGGGGCAGTAGCTGGTGTCCCACCCGAGAGAGATTTATAAAGCAAGAAAAGCTCCCTCGTGGAGTTACTAGCCTCACTGATTTTGCATCAAGAACCCTCACTTCATCGGAAACAAACTATTCAACCATTGAAAAAGAGGCACTAGCAGTCTACTGGGCCATCCGACATTACAAGTTCTTCATCTGGGGAATTCCCTTCGCAGTGCAGACTGACCATAAACCTCTGGTCTCACTTTTTACTAAGAAGGACATGGAAAGCATGACGCCCCGCATAGCTAAATGGGCTGTTGGACTGCAAGCCTACAATTTCAGAGTTACCTACATTCCAGGGCAACAAAATAGAGTTGCAGATTTCCTATCGAGAGCACCAGCCGGTGGTGAGGAGGTTGAAGAGTTGAATGGTGACTCAATCCTGGAGGTGAGCCTAGCTGCGGTGGAGAAGAATGAATGGGTAACCCAGATGGAACAAGATGGAGTACTGAAGAAAGTGAAGAAACACATTCTTACTGGCTGGCCAAAGAAATGCAAGGATCTAGAGACTGAGATTCAACCGTACTGGAATGTGCGGGAAGATCTATCAATTGAAGGGAACTTTATACTCAAGTCCGGGAAGCTGGTCCCTCCGGAAGCTTTAAGGAGTCAGATCGTGGAACTAGCGCACGAAGGACACCTGGGCCGTAGTTTGAGCAAAGCTAGACTACATATGGACTACTGGTTTCCAGCAATGGACAGTGAAATGGAGGACAAAGTGCGGGACTGCTACGCATGCAGCCTGAGTGACAAGTCTAAAATCACCAAACGAGCACCATTGTCACCAGTGGAAGTTCCCAATGTTCCATGGGACAAGTTAGGTTTTGACATAGCCGGGCCCATCCATGGCAAGGGGCCCCAGGATTGGTACTTACTGGTCCTGGTGGACTACTATTCAAGATGGATAACCTGCAAGATCGTCCATAATGTGAACACTAAGTCAATCATTGAGTTTCTAAAAGAGATCTTCTCGAGAGAAGGCATCCCATTAACGCTGGTTACGGACAATGGGGTACAACTGGTCTCTGAAGAGATGAAGGAATTTCTGAAAGACTGCTCCATAGCTCATGTCCGCACGCCACTGTATTGCCCCAAGGCAAACGGCAAGGTGGAAAGAGTGAACCGCATGTTGAAAGAGTGCATACAATTGGCCAATCAAGCTGGAGAGAACATAGAGGAAGCAATAAGAGACATGCTATGGGCATATCACACTACGCCAAAGACCACTACTGGACGCACCCCATTCGAGCTACTGAGAGGGAGGAAAGCTGGAACGAAGCTGACCCCTAATTGGATGGGAAGAAAGCAAATAGAAGAGACTGATCCCGAAGAGATCAAGAGGAGGATCGAAAACAATCAATGGAAATACAAACAAGCATTTACAATGCAACGGTTTCGCCTTTGGAGAAGTGACCTTACTTTATGTGCAAGTTTTGCTGATTCCAGACTTACCCACTGTTGAAGTTTATATTACAGCTCTGACATTGCAGTATGCTCTTGGCTAAAAAAAACTAGGATTGGCAGAAATGTCACGCATGGGGCCATTTGGAAGATATACTTTTCTATACATGGCATCAGAAAGGTGAAATGGTGTAGGCTGCTAAAGGCTAATGCCCACATGCATCAAAGTCAATTGCATTTGCAAACGGTGCGAAACGCAATTTTCGGCCGTTTGCGAATGCAATTGACTAATTTGGAATGCATCATGCATTTCGCAATTTTAGGAATCGCAACCATGTTGCGATTTCTAAAATTGCGATTGCATTTAAGAAATCGCAATTTCAGATTTCTTAAATGCAATGCATGATCATTTTTTATTAGCGAATTCGTCATTTGAAATTCACAAAATGTGAATGCCTTCCCATTCATTCCTATGGGCCTTTTGGCCCATAGGAATCAATGGGAAGGGTTTTCCTTAATTGCGATTCGCAAATTGTGAATCGCAATTAAGGAAAAATACCGAATCGCAAAAATAAATGCGAATTGTTAATGCATTGCAGTTTGCGATTTCTAAATTGCGATTCCTTAATTTTCGCAATTTAGGAATCGCAAACGGGTGCAATGATGCATGAGGCCGTAAGTAACTTTACACTGCCTCCTCTCCTGACAATAACGTAACAAGTATATTTGAAGGGTGTGGATTCACTCCAGGGCACTGACGGATAACAAATGCTTGCTTTTCCCCAACCCAACCAAAACGTCATTTCAAAGGATGCCTGAGTCCAGTGGGCCGGCCACATTTGCTGCATATAGGGTCACACTGGCCCTTAATGTGCCAGAGGCCCTAAGTGGCCCAAGCCCCAAAGACCCAGAGGACTCCCGAGCTCCCTCCCTCACAGAGCTCCAGACGTGCATGTCTAAGGGGCATCTAATGGTTCGATAAGGCCCATTCATTTTATCAATGCACCTTCACTGCCTGGCCACAGCCCTTCAATAAATGTCATTGCATTGGAAAAACATTGGTGCTTTCCGAGCGCAAGCAAATCCTCCGTCAATAGCAGGAAAAGGACTGCCCTGCCCTGAAGAAGGAGGGGGCTGAGGGGGACTGGAGCAGGCAGGTCGGTCCCTTTCATTCCTCTCTGGGTGAATGGCGTGAGACCACTGTAGCCCAAGCCCCTCTCAATGGAAGGCCTGAGAAAGCACCTCCTTTTACCAAATAAAATCCCCTCAGTAAAATGCAAATTCCTCAGCTGGCAGGGACAGTGTGGAGAGACGAGGCGAGCGAGGACAGGCTGTGTTCCACCGAGCCCCAGAGCAGGGAGGGAGCTGCAAACACCATGTCAACAAACGCTGCCAGGCAAACATTCCACTCACAGCATTTGTCACAACACCGACCACACTCGTAGAAAGGCCCGACTGGCCAGAGAACAGCTCTAAAAGATTCTACTCAACAAAAAAAAAAAAAAGATCACAAACAAACAACTCAGAAAGTCCAGTACAAGGGCCAGTCCTGCCTGGGAGTCTTAACGCCCCCCCCCCCCCACCCCACACACACCCTCTCACCCCACACACACACACACTGAAGTTCGGGTCTGGTTGCGCCCCTGAAAAAACCAAATCAGAAGCTTCGAAACTGTTAAAAGATTTTGTGCATCAGCAGGCCCTTAAGACTGTATAATGAGCTAGACACGCAACTAGCTGAGAAACGTCAAAGCGCTGTAATTGGCAGGAATACGTTTCTTGTAAACACCCAGGGTATCTCCATAAAAGGACCGTATAGCGGTTAAAATGCTTCTTGTTAGCCACCAGTCCTTTGTTTCCGGGTGCTGCTGTCTCAAATTTCTACTTCCCAGAATATGGCTGCCTTTGCATTATAGCAATGTGGAGAACATGCCCCTTTCAGCTCTGCTTAGCGGAAGCCTCTCTGAAAGCCTTACACATTTTTTCCATTCCTGCTTCCTTTTAAGCTTCTTAATATCCAACGGTGTATGAACTGTAAACATCTTAAAATGCCACCGTGCGTATACAGAGACTAGCTGCAGCACGCGCGCGCGCGGCTCCCCCGGGTGCGTTACACGCGGCTGTAATGATGTACTGAAAACTGATCCTGCCCGCCTTCTGCCTGCAGCGGTGCGCGCCCAGAGACCATCGCTTCTGGTGGGGGTTTAATAGAATACTGGAATACCGCCGCCCCGCAGACTTCACACACCTCTGTCTTTCGGCCGCTGCAGGTGAGCTGCCTTTGACTGTGCGATCTCTGCTTTAGGGAGCTGTCCTAACGGGGAGAGAGCACGTTGCTGAACGCATCTCCCCCGGGGAAGGGAAAACAATGCTAGCGGCGAGGAAGTAAGGCTTGCAATTGGGTCTGTTGCAGAATGGTCGAAACTGAGGAAACGTTTCAGTACGTTTTTTTTGTTTCATTGTCTTCTTGTGACGAGTGTTTGCAATAGAGGTGTAACTTAAGTTGCAGAAACCTGTGTAGACGAGTAGGGGCTGTTTGGAGAAAATTGAATCAAGAACTACTTGTTCGCCCCCGAGTCAACCTCTATTTAACCCCTTTAATTGCGTACTTCCTCTCACAACCTCTTATATTTGTGCGTATTTTCGACTCTAGTTAACCGCTCAGTATGAGGTTTCAGCGGTGTTTGCTTTCTTCGTGCTCATTTGCTGCACATTTTTTTTAAATGATGGGAGGAGGTTATGAAGTTTCGAGTCAAGCGGAAGGTTGTGTTAAGACATGGGAATTCAAACGACAAACAAAATTAAGAGAGCCACTTAAATGCATAAAATGAATGCACTAAGTCAGGTCCCGGGCCGTGCTGTGATTGGCTGACGTCACGGGGTGTCCCGGGCCGGCAGCCAATCACAGCACGGCCCGGGAAATGACGTCACTGGGGTGTCCCGGGCCGGCAGCCAATCACAGCGCGGCCCGGGACACACGGCACCAAGGGGCGGGGCTTAAAAAAAGACCCAGACACGCCCCCGAATCGCGTTTTCTCTGGAAAGCGTGATTGACGGCCAATCTCTTCCAATGGCTAGCCTCCATTTATGGAGCTAGCCAATTGGAAACAGAGGCGGTCCAAACATCCCTACTGAAAACAAAAGTTTTCGATCAGGGAGGGGCACTGCGTGCCCCTCGCCAGGTCGAAACCTAAAAATGGTACGACAAGAAGTGGGGAGTCAAGGAGAGAGAATTGCAGCGAGGACAAAAGGTCTACAAGAACCCAAACTTAGAGGAAGCTATCAACATAGCAAAGAGCCTGGAACACACCGCGCGGTGTATGAGGGAAATGAAACCACAGGAGGGAACAAACAAAGAGAGGATGGAGAATAAGACCCACACTGAGGGAGAAACCGTTTGCAAAGTAGGGGAAAAGAGTAAGGAGATAGTTCGCAGTAAGACAAGCACTATGGTGTGTTTTAAATGTGGTAGTCCCAATCACTTGGCCAACAATTGGACGTGCCCGGCGAGAAATGTACAATGCAGAAAGTGTAACAGGTGGGGGCACTACTCTAAGGTGTGTAAGACACATGGCAAAGCCGTACATGCCATAGAGGAGTCTCCCCAGGAAGAGGCAGGGGAGAAATCTTACATTTTCCAAGTGGGTGAGAATGATGAAAATAATGATGATATCTATCCTAAATGTGATGTTTTACTTGATGGTGTAAAGTTCAGTATGTATGCTGATTCATGTTCACCCTACACATTGGTAGACAAAAGTGTGTTTGAGCAAAAATGTGCCAATCATCCTGTCAAAATGATGCAAGCTGATATTAGCCCGAAGGGGTACAACAAGGGAAGAATCTCATTAGAGGGCATGGTGACGATGAGAATTTCATTTAAGGACAGGCACACAGTGGGGAAAGTGTATGTATCCACTAGCGGCTCAACTCTGTTGGGCTGGAAGCATCAGAAGGAGTTGGGAATGAAGTTAGACCCGAACAACAAGGAACAGGTGTTACTTATCAACCCTGCAGGGATAGCGGGGGACCTCACTGAAGAGTTTAAGGAGGTATTTAGAGAAAAATTGGGTGTATTTAAGAACAATATGCACAGGATTATTCTTAAGGAGGGGGCAGTACCTGTGGTACACAAGACTAGATCCATACCATTGCGAATGAGAGAACCTCTCCAGCAAGAACTCCACAGGTTGGTTAGTCAGGGAGTTATTATAGAAATTGAGAGTTCAGCATGGTTGGCCCCGATTGTGATCACAGCAAAGCATAAGACTCTGTGTGGACCTGAGAGATCTAAATGCCAATATCCTGGTAGACAGGTTTCCCCTTCCCCGAATCAGTGAAATGTTAAGCACAATCCGGGGGGCCAAGTATTTCAGTGTATTGGACCTGTCCTCTGCATACTACCAAATTAAGCTACATCCAGTTTCGCAAATCCTAACGGCATTCACCACCCCATTTGGCAACTTCAAGTTTCAGCGTATGCCATTTGGTTTTGCGGCCGCGGCCTTCCAACAAGTCATGCAACATGTGCTGAAAGACTGCAAGAACACAATATGTTTTCAAGATGACATTCTGATCTATGGCGGAAGTGAGGGAGAACACAATGAGATGGCAAGGAAGGTGCTAGAGAGGTTGAAAGAGGTCGGGTTCACCACCAAACCAAGCAAGTGCAAGCTGGGGATAAGCTTGGTGGACTACCTTGGACACACCTTATCGGAGGAAGGCATCAAGCCCAAGTGCGACTTGGTCAGAGCAGTGAAAGACGCTCCCACGCCAAATAACAAAGCGGACATATTATTGTTCTTAGGCCTTGCGGAGTACATGGCTAAATTTATCAAGGACTTTGCCATGGTGTGGCAGCCCCTTAGAGAATTGATCAAGAAAGTCAGTGTCTTTGCATGGGGGAAGGAACAAGAGATGTCCATGAAAAGCATAAAGAAGGCGATCATTGAAGCCCCGTTTATAGGCAAATTCGACCCGAATGGAGACACCATTGTCTCTACTGATGCCAGTAACAGAGGAATCGGGGCAACATTGGCGCAAAGAGAGGGGAACAAAATCAAAGTAGTGGCTTTTGCATCAAGAACCCTCACTTCATCGGAAACAAACTATTCAACCATTGAAAAAGAGGCACTAGCAGTCTACTGGGCCATCCGACATTACAAGTTCTTCATCTGGGGAATTCCCTTCGAAGTGCAGACTGACCAAAAACTTCGGGTCTCACTTTTTACTAAGAAGGACATGGAAAGCATGACGCCCCGCATAGCTAAATGGGCTGTGGGACTGCAAGCCTACAATTTCAGAGTTACCTACATTCCAGGGCAACAAAATAGAGTTGCAGATTTCCTATCGCGAGCACCAGCCGGTGGTGAGGAGGTTGAAGAGTTGAATGGTGACTCAATCCTGGAGGTGAGCCTAGCTGCGGTGGAGAAGAATGAATGGGTAACCCAGATGGAACAAGATGGAGTACTGAAGAAAGTGAAGAAACACATTCTTACTGGATGGCCAAAGAAATGCAAGGATCTAGAGACTGAGATTCAACCGTACTGGAATGTGCGGGAAGATCTATCAATTGAAGGGAACTTTATACTCAAGTCCGGGAAGCTGGTCCCTCCGGAAGCTTTAAGGAGTCAGATCGTGGAACTAGCGCACGAAGGACACCTGGGCCGTAGTTTGAGCAAAGCTAGACTACATATGGACTACTGGTTTCCAGCAATGGACAGTGAAATGGAGGACAAAGTGCGGGACTGCTACGCATGCAGCCTGAGTGACAAGTCTAAAATCACCAAACGAGCACCATTGTCACCGGTGGAAGTTCCCAATGTTCCATGGGACAAGTTAGGTTTCGACATAGCCGGGCCCATCCATGGCAAGGGGCCCCAGGATTGGTACTTACTGGTCCTGGTGGACTACTATTCAAGATGGATAACCTGATGTAAATAATTAATTTACTCTCTTAATTTCTATGCAGGTAAGTACTTAATCAATAATAACTCAATCGGAAAGAAGGAAAACAGAGTCCGTGGTGTAAGAGTTTCTAAGGGTTTTATTCCTCATAAAGGAATCAGGATATCATGTTCTGACCACCACACAGGATGTCAGAAGGGATAGATGAGCGCGCCGTCGTTTATTGACAATACATAGCTTATATACTTGATTTACATCATAATGTTCAATGTAAGAGGCGTAACAGCTGAGAGAAGACAAGATAACAGTATACACGTGGTGCTAGTACATCATCAAGAGGCGTAAACTAGGCGTGTGTGCTAGAAACGTCACTGATAGGTGACGCAAGTGGGTGGCACCAAGGGGTGGTGCTAACAGAATGTTGCAATGTCAGCGGAAATCGGAAGCTTGGATGCGCGCGCAGCTGCATGACGTGTGATAGACGGGGTGCAGGGGACTTGACATTTACACTGACGGGAAGAGACAGAAGTCTGGCATGTCAGATCAACTTGTACTTCTATCATATCTGATATCTGATGTTTTAGGAACTAAGCTATCTGGGCAGAAAGGTCTCTAGAGCAGAAGCTATTCTATACTTGCTGTGAGTGCGTGTATAAGCGCCTGAGTGTCTGTATGAGAAGCGTGGGGGCACGGGGCCTTCCATGGAAAAATGGCAACAGAGGCTATGAATTACTTGCATAAAGACAGGTCGGCCCTTTAGCCCTGTAGCTGAGGAAGGATGTTTACTGAAGCTAGTAGGCTGGAATGTATCTTCGGGGAGGAAAACAGATAACTCGAAGGTTATAGTCAATCTTGGCAGGCAGCAGGCTGAGCTGAGCACGGAGGGCCGCGCTAGAAGTAAGTCAGAGTTCACGGGTACGGGGGCTGCTTGGGCAGAGGCCCTCGCAGTCAGAAGCCAGAAAAGAGGCTCGGTGGCAGAGATTCAGGGCCTACTTTCAGCCAGGCTGAAAAACGTAGGAGTACACTTCAAAAAGACGTTGGCATAGCATACTTAGGAACGGACCATCAAACCCATTCATGGTGGGTCTGAAAGAGGACAAGTTAACGTTGGACGCAAATGTATTTGCGTCTTCATAGCTGGTACAGGAGGGAAGTTACATGCACTTTTAACTCGTACATGGAGTCGGTGGGGTACTCGCTAGGGAACACAACATGACCATAAAATTTATATTACCTCATTCCCTCCTTGTTCCCTACGGACCCTTCATGATATATCGATCCTCATAAATCGATCAGTTTGTTCTTGTAACATTATATGTTCGTCTTTCTTTCTTTGACTGTTTGAGAGGCAACTGGAATGCTCAATGCAGGATGTGGCACACAGTCCACATATCGCTGGCCCACACTGCAGGCATAGGCAACAACTGAATACTATAACAAGACCAATGCCTAGGAAGGATAAGATCTTCCATCCCCAAGCTGTTAACGTAGTCCAGAACCAACCGGACCAAGTCCAGGTGCCTGGATTCTGATGTATCTGATTTGCAATTTTATGTAAACGGGTGATAGCTTGATAGACAGATGGTGCATTTTGTGGAATGAAAACACAGCAACTTGACCCGATGACCTTACAGGCTCCACCTCTATCTGCCAAGATGACGTCAATCACAAGACGATTTTGAAGGACAACAGTCCGTATAGCAGACTGCTCCTCTGTTAAGTTACCTAGAGCGGAGGCAGTTTCGTTCACTACTGCTTCAAGTGTTCTCGTTAATCTGCGTATTAATTTACTGTTTTGGACAGGTCCTAGGAAGAAAAAGAATCCTTTATTGAAATCAGTGTACTGTTCCCATGCCGTTTCTGTGTAGTCGACAAGGGGAATATCTCTTTTGGGTCTATTCGGTGTTAGATTCGTATTTCTATGGTAATCAGGAGGAGCTAGGAAAACAGGTGGCAGAAGGAAGGCAATGTAACAGGTACCATCCCAATCTGGAGGCAAACGTATGTATGCGGTATGACCACAAACAAAATAGGAATGACTGGTAGCTTTAAAGGACGATTTACCATGGTCACTGAACTCGACCACAGTAGTGCATTTACTATGACCTACGTGTACTGAACCTTTCTTGCTAACACATAATTCACCTGTGACTGGTAGTACTAACATATGGGGCAGAACTGGAGCAGTTTCAGATTCAACAGTGAGGATCATAAGGCTAATTGTGTAATTACCTAATCCATATACTTCATTTTCTAGATCAGTTCCTATTCGAGTAGGAAGTCCTTCTTGATCAGGATAACAGACGTTGAGCAGGACTAAGTTCAAGTTTCCCCAAACCCAGCCCCCATCGAAAACAGCAATATCAGGATCTAAAGAATTAATTATTTTAAACCATGCTCCACAGGAGCCATTGTGAGTGAATGGGTACGGAAAGAGGGGCAGAGCTCCCTTGTAATTCTGGTAGGGAGGGAGTCGGCCACATATCCAACAGTCTGTAGCATTATTTGTCTGATGGGAATGGTGTAACATACTAATGAATGTATTGTTGCGCAGCGCAAGTCTGTAAGAGAGTTCATGTGCAGGAAGTTCACTAAAAGTGTGTTCAGCAGAGACATTGTAAGCAGATTGTTTACGCCAGAAAATAGGCCAGTACATAGGAAGCAGAATGCTGGCAATAATAATTAGAATACTCAGAATAAACATGATTATTAGTGTCACTATGCAGTGACTACGAAGTGATTTGCAATATGTTCTTCTCTTTTCCTCTCTCTCTCTAACTCGATCTAGGGGATACATGTCAGAAACTATTTAACCGATTCACCTAAGGGAGGACTTAAACAATTAAACTGTCTGACTTGCTAGATCGAAGCTTCATTCGGTAAAGTTCTTGAGGAGTCTTTTCTCTTTTAGGCACAGTAACGTCTTGTGCTTCAACACAGTCTTTGGTGGGGGTGGACGAGTCAGAGTCCTGTTTCAGTCCGTTTTTTAGTTCATTGCATAGCTTGATGTGACTCGTGTGGACCCACCCCTTTCTCCCCTCGATTTTCACGGCGGTCCTGGTGGTAAGCAGAACGGTCTTTGGAGACTTCCAGCGGGGCTCCAGCGGACTTTTCCGGTCGAAATTCCGGACGACTACCAGGTCACCTGGGCGGACCTCATGCGCCTTTACATCGGTGTTGTCAGGGAAGGCTGCGGCAACCTGTGAACGACATGATTGGAGTGCAGACATCAAGGAGGCAAGGTAATCTGTCAACATGTTACAATCAATATCAGTGATCTTTTTCGGAACGGGCGTCCCCCACATATTCGGTGGTCTTCCAAAGACCACTTCGTACGGGGATAGCCCTGATCTTGAGTGGGCGACCATTCTCATGTAGAATAGTGCCACGGGCAGGGCGACTATCCAGTCGACCCCTTTTTCCTGACAGATCTTGGCAAGACGGATTTTTAGTGTCTGATTATGCCTTTCTACAAGGCCAGCTGCTTCGGGATGTCGGACACAGTGGAACCTCCACTGATATCCTAGCAAGAGGGAAACTTGTCTCATCAGCTCGGACGAGAACGGCTGTCCGTTATCTGAGTACACGACACGGGGCAAACCGTACCGTGGGAAGAATTCACGAACCAACTGTCTGGCAGTGGTCGGAGCAGTGTAGTCTGGAACTGGGTATGCTTCGGTCCAGCGGGACAGAGCACAAACAATTACAAGGACATACTTAAATCCTCTACAGCTATTCATCTGGATATAATCCATCTGGAGGACTTCAAAAGGGTGATCGGGAGGATGAAATCCACCTTGCTCAACAGGGACGCTTTTACCTGGATTGAACTGACAACAGATCATGCAAGTACGCACTTTCTGTTTTGCTGCTGCTCGTAAGTGTTTGTTGTACCAGAGATTCTGTAAACTGTCTAACATGGCTTTCTCTCCAAGATGGGCAGGACTATGTGCTGTATTTATCATGACTTGAACCATTGAGTCGGGGAGAAACCATATAGATTTTCCCTTCGTCACCCAACCTTGGTCTGTCTGAATCCCTCCTAGTTCAGTCCATTTCTTTATCTCCTCTGGAGTAGCATGTGTCTGGATATCAATTACATCTAGGGTGGGATCTCTAACTGCCATACACTGGGTCTGGACTATTGTCTTTGTCACATCAGTAGTCTGGGTGTGAGTCAGTGCTGTATGTTTTGCTGTCTGGTCTGCCAGGTCGTTACCCTGGGAAACGGAATCTGTGACTTTGGTATGTGCCTTACATTTCATGACTGATATGCCCGAGGGCAAATGTATTGCTTCTAACAGTGCTTGAATAAGGGGGCCATGTTGTATCTTGGCCCCATGAGAAGTCAGAAAACCTCGTTCTTGCCAGAGGACTCCGAAGTCGTGTACAACTCCGAAGGCATAGCGGGAATCTGTGTATATGTTAACATTTCTGTTCTTGGCTAGAATACAAGCTCGGGTCAGAGCGATGAGCTCTGCTGCTTGAGCAGACAGGGTGTCAATACGATGTGTTTCTTTAATTTCAGTTTCAGTGGTCACGGCGTACGCGGCCACTAATTCTCCTGTACTTGTTCTCATGCATGAACCGTCCACATAAAGTGTCAGGTCTGGATTTGTCAATGGGACATCTGTTAAGTCTCGTCTAGGCTTAGTTACTGCATTAATTATTTCTATACAATCATGCGGAGCTGGATCTGTCATAACTGTAGGTAACAGTGTTGCGGGGTTCAGGATGCTGCAACGTCTGATTTCTATGTGTGGCTGGAATAGTGTTAATTCATAACCTGTCAGTCGTGCTATAGTTAAGTGTTGAGTCTGGGTTCTGTTTAACAAAACCTCTACAGAATGTGGTACTTGAACTGTTAACTGATGACCTAAAACAATTGAATCACTTTGTCTTATTGCTAACGCTGTTGCTGCTACTGACTTTAAGCACGCAGGGAGTGCTTGAGCTACTGAATCCAATGTACTAGAAAAATAAGCACAAGGCTTGTGTGAACCTGCTTGGTCTTGAGTGAGGACAGACAACGCTGTACCATCACGTTCTGTAACAAAAAGTGTAAACGGTTTACTGTAACATGGTGTCGCTAAAACTGGTGCTTGGCATAAAACTTTCTTTAATTCTTCAAAAGCTTGTGTGTGTTCCTGAGTCCAAGGGAGGACAGTCGAAGTCGCTGCCTCCTGTGTTGTTAACTGGATGAGTGGTTTAGCTAGAAATGCATACTGGGGAATCCATTGTCTGCAGTACGAGGTGAGGCCTATGAAGGCCCGCACTTCCTTTTGTGTCTTGGGTTGCGGCATGTTCACAATTAACTGAATGCGATCGGGAGTGAGCTGTCTCCCCACTTTGGACAGTAAGTGACCCAAGTACACAACTTGCTGAGCACAGAATTGTAGCTTCGAAGGAGACACCTTGTGTCCCTTGTCAGCCAGGAAATGTAAAACTGTCAGTGATGCTTTTTCACATTCGGGCTCACTTCGTGCGGTGATCAGCAGATCATCGACGTATTGTAGTAAAGCGGTGTTAACTGGCATTTGAATACAATCTAGTTGTCTTTTCAGTGCTTGACTATAGATGCTGGGGCTTTCTGTGAATCCTTGAGGTGCGCGCGAAAATTTGAAACTGCGTCCATTTAAACAGAATCCGAAGAGATATTGGCTCTCTGGATCAATAGGCACGCTGAAGAAGGCGTTCTTGAGATCAATTACAGTAAAGAACGTTGCTTCTGAATCAATAGCAGTCAAGAGAGATGATATATCGGGGACCACAGGATACTGTGGGATAATGCATTTATTCAATTCTCGAAGATCAATCACCAGCCGATATACTGGCGGTGCATTGGGATCAGTACGTTTAAGAATCGGAATTATGGGTGAATTACAGATATTGGAGTCGGTTTCGACGACCACTCCTTGGGCAATGAGCTCTTCAATGATTTTCAGTAAAGCCGCTACAGCATCGGGTGGTAACTTGTATTGTCTGATTCTGGGTAATACAACACCTGCCTTGAGGGTAACGCGGTATGGTGTAATGTGCATACATCCTACATCAGTTGGGCCTTTTGCCCACAAGTAATCAGGTACATTTTTCAATCTGACGTCAAACTCACGAAGAACGTAATGACCCTTGAAATCCCGTAGAAAGAGTCTAACCCCCTCCGGGGAGCAACATATTATAGCTCCTAGAGCCTTCAGTGTTTTAATTCCTAACAGATTCTCCGGACATGATTTTGTTAGTAACAGGTCTGTAACGCGTGATAATGGACCCACAGCCAGGGGAACTGGTTCTGATACTTCATTTACAATAGGCTGTCCTGAAAACCCAAGGGAAACATTTTGTGAGCCTGAGAGGGGTGCCCCTGGAACTTCGTCATGACTTATTGTAGTGCGACTTGCCCCTGTGTCAATTAAAAACTTTCTATCTTTCCCCAATACTTGACTGTGTACATAAGGACCTTCTTGATCTACAGGAATCTCGATAAGAGGCAAGCCACCTTCCCTCTCTAGGCTGTTTCATGTATATCGGGAATATTCGGGGTAAGCAGACTGGGCATACTGGTACATCTGTTGTGAGACTTGCTGAGTTGCAGCAATGGGCTGTGGCTGTGGTACTGCTACGGTCTGTGCTGTCTGTGCAGATGCATGCATGGGCTGTGTATTCTGTGTAGACTGATGCTGGTTATGGTCTTGTCTAGGAGGATGCGGTCTCTCTTTAGTTTTTCCTGTCGCTATGTTATGTTTCAGAACTGCACATTCGTGTACGTAGTGACCTGGCTGCTTGCAATAATTGCATGTCCCTTTCACAGGAGCTGCAGTGTGACTTGTCTGGGTCGTACCTTTTCTGTGACTGTCGGATGGAACCGTCTGGGCTACTAACATTTTCATTTTCGTGTCTTTCATGCGCTTCTGTTCCTGGTCTTGTTCTTCCCTAATTCTATTCTGGTGATATTGTAACATTTGTAACATCTGGGATGGCGTATTTGCTTGCCATGTACTCTCGACTTTATACACTCTATTTTTAACTAACGGTAGGGAATTC
Organism: Lissotriton vulgaris; assembly: GCF_964263255.1. Classification (NCBI taxonomy): domain Eukaryota; kingdom Metazoa; phylum Chordata; class Amphibia; order Caudata; family Salamandridae; genus Lissotriton; species Lissotriton vulgaris. The sequence continues at coordinate 189,677,418 of NC_141690.1, read as the reverse complement.
TCGACTAACTTTGATACAAAAAGATGTGGGTACGACTCGCTACTTGGCTGGAGGCCACTATTGATAATAAAACATTTCTCGAATCTTGAATAAAAGTCGCTAGTATCTTCATCATGTTTCTGTTTACAGGACGAGATTGCATCCCAATCCTCCTTTCTAGTTGTCAATAATCTGGGCAGGACCTGTACTATTAAACCTGGTAATGCTTTAGTTTTGTCCCCAAGGCCTAACCCTGGAACCCGTTTCTTTTCTTCATCCTCTATTTCTGCCCAGGCAATCTTTGCGTCTCCCACCTCCCAGTCCTTTTCCTTTAATTTCTCGAATATACCCGTAGGCAATAATACTTTCAACATTTTCATGATATCATCATATGTGTAGTCCCCCATCAGTAACATGTCTTTGAGCTCTCTATGAAAACCTGCAGGGTCTTTATCATGGCACGGTACTAATTTCTTCATTTCTAACAGTTCTAACTTAGTCAGAGGCGTGTGTACATACACGCGTTTCAAAATTTTATCCTCACCCATAACAGGGTGCACTTCTCGCAAGGGGTTCTGACTTTCTATACCACTCCCGCACTGCATATGGTACATTTTCCTTTCTGGGGGTGGGGCGGGAACATATTCAGGACTTACAAAGGTGTCATATCTGCGTCGTTGTTCTAGAATTATTTGAACTAATTTAGTGCTTAGGCCTCTCCATCTATCCATCAGTAGTGCTTCTAGTGTCTCATGTAAGGGACCTGGATCGGAATAATGTTTTCTGTACTTAATGAGAAGGTGCTGAATCATATATACCCCTGCTAATTTCTGTTCGTCGGGGGAGAGGTTCAGAAATGTCTGTGCTACGGTGTCATCATTATATATGTCTGCATTTTCGGCCCATGATACCGCTGATCGGGCTAATTCTTGTTCATCCATAGAATTGAGTACATGGTACCCAACTCGATCTCGAAGCCGTTTATCAGTTTCCTGGAACTGATGTTCAGCAGAATTAGGATTCGTTAAGGCAGAGAAGAAAACTCTCTTGCTTTCTGGACGGATACCCTTCCTAAGGTAGTTTCCCCTACCTACATATGCTATAGTACTTGTAGTTGGTTCTGGTTCTTCAGATTCTTCTTCCTCCTCGGAGGGAGCCTTTTCTTTCTCTTTCTCGTGTACTGCTATCACTGCTTTCTTAATCTTTTTATACATGGCCTCTATGCAATTTTGTCTGTCATGTTTTCCATCAGCTATATTTTGACCCCACTTGTTCAATGCATCCAATTCACTCTGCTCTGTTCCGGGCCTGTCTCGTTCTCTTATTAGACAATTTATGAAAAATCGTAGTATCAGTGCTTGCATGGTAACTTTCTGTTTCTCCAGGGCATCCTTAATACTGTCGGGGTCCTTTCCCGTTTGAACGAACTCATATATTCTATCTAGGTGCTCCTTCATTCCTGCATAACATAACAAACTATCAGTAGCAGATCTTAACCGTAAAGACGCTAATATCATTAAGTCGTCCTGTCCAGGTTCTGGATCATATCTACAAACTGACATATTTTCTTTTAGTGCATCAAGACGGGATGAATTAGAAGAACGGGGGGATCTGTGCGTAAAAGGACTCTGCATACCTCTGAGATTTAATCTGTGAGTCGGTGGCGGGGTCTGGAGACCCGCGGTCGCACCTCCTGAAGCGGAAACTTGGGCATTATCTCTGTGTGTAGTCAGTATCTGAATTTGTCTTTTAGTAGGATCTGATTGAAGTGGTTTCGGCAGATCAGTTTTAGGTGAGGGAAGTGGCGGAGCTGGCGGAACGGGACTAGTCTTCTTCGGTGTCGGCTGAGAGTGATCTTGGGGGGCAGTACCACCCCCGGCCCTGTCAGTAGGCAGGGCACGAACAGGCAGATTGGTGTAAGCTGGCGCTACATCTTCGAGATATGAATTTAGGAATATGTCTTTAGTAGTCTTATGCATTACTTTAGTTGGAACTAATGGTGACGGCAAATTTTTCGGTATTTCTGAAATGGCGTCAGGGGTACCATCGGCCAAAAGATACATGTTGTTCACTTTGCCATTTAGGATACGATCTATTTGTTCTACTTTTACTCGAATTCCCTCAGTAACTAATTCGTTTTCTTGGGCCTTTTCTGATTCTTTAAGCCTGTCTTCTCTACGGAGTGCTCTATCAGCACGCTTACGTGATTCCTTACGCCAAAATTCTATGGCGTCTTTCTGAGATTGTCTAGCTTTCTTTTTCCGTAATATTTCTTCTACCTTTATGATGCACTCGGCATCCCATGTTCCGTTAACTGGCCATCGGTATCTTTCCTCTAAGTGCTTGGTATAATCGGTCCATAACTCTAGATACAGGATGGCGTCTATGCCATGCTTATTATACATGAAATTACCTGGAGTGTCCCTAGGGGGGATCGGAATCTCTTCCTCTAACATCCCTTTCCTAGTTCCTATCTGCTTTAATTTGTTGAAAAACGGCATTGTGCCTACTTGATACTGGAATGCTTGATCCTTGATACTTAATGTCAACTGTAACTATTTATACAAAAACACAATAATGCACAAAAACAATCACATTCATACCACGACATTAATCACATGAAACATTTAAAGACATAGCTAACTTCCCCCTACTCTGAATGTACCGCTCAACGATACAGATACACTGCTGTAACAGTGCAGAAATTCGGAATACTTTATATACTGCTAAACAGTACAGATACACTGCCTAAAAACAGTGCAGACCGGACTTGCGTACCCAAACCCGTCTAGATACGACCCAGCAATGGTACTCACCGGGAAGCACGGAAAACAGAAGGCCTCGGAAAACTCGACTGGACTCGACTCGGAACTTCGGAAAACTTCGGAAAACTTCGGAAAACTTCGGAAAACTTCGGAAAACTGGTGGGCCTCTTCACACCTCGGACCTTGCTTCCTTCGGCTGGGCTCTGGTCGGGATCCTCCGCACTCCTCACCGCCTCGTCTGGGCACTGATCGCAGTCTTCGTCACCTCCGTGTGTCAGAGGGGGATGCAGGAAATCCTGCCAGTACACGTGTTGTCCGTCTAACTGATGGCAGGGGACACGGATTGCAACGCACCTTCCGGCGCGTGAGGTGGGGGAGGGGTCCCTGTTCGGGCGCCAAAATGATGTAAATAATTAATTTACTCTCTTAATTTCTATGCAGGTAAGTACTTAATCAATAATAACTCAATCGGAAAGAAGGAAAACAGAGTCCGTGGTGTAAGAGTTTCTAAGGGTTTTATTCCTCATAAAGGAATCAGGATATCATGTTCTGACCACCACACAGGATGTCAGAAGGGATAGATGAGCGCGCCGTCGTTTATTGACAATACATAGCTTATATACTTGATTTACATCATAATGTTCAATGTAAGAGGCGTAACAGCTGAGAGAAGACAAGATAACAGTATACACGTGGTGCTAGTACATCATCAAGAGGCGTAAACTAGGCGTGTGTGCTAGAAACGTCACTGATAGGTGACGCAAGTGGGTGGCACCAAGGGGTGGTGCTAACAGAATGTTGCAATGTCAGCGGAAATCGGAAGCTTGGATGCGCGCGCAGCTGCATGACGTGTGATAGACGGGGTGCAGGGGACTTGACATTTACACTGACGGGAAGAGACAGAAGTCTGGCATGTCAGATCAACTTGTACTTCTATCATATCTGATATCTGATGTTTTAGGAACTAAGCTATCTGGGCAGAAAGGTCTCTAGAGCAGAAGCTATTCTATACTTGCTGTGAGTGCGTGTATAAGCGCCTGAGTGTCTGTATGAGAAGCGTGGGGGCACGGGGCCTTCCATGGAAAAATGGCAACAGAGGCTATGAATTACTTGCATAAAGACAGGTCGGCCCTTTAGCCCTGTAGCTGAGGAAGGATGTTTACTGAAGCTAGTAGGCTGGAATGTATCTTCGGGGAGGAAAACAGATAACTCGAAGGTTATAGTCAATCTTGGCAGGCAGCAGGCTGAGCTGAGCACGGAGGGCCGCGCTAGAAGTAAGTCAGAGTTCACGGGTACGGGGGCTGCTTGGGCAGAGGCCCTCGCAGTCAGAAGCCAGAAAAGAGGCTCGGTGGCAGAGATTCAGGGCCTACTTTCAGCCAGGCTGAAAAACGTAGGAGTACACTTCAAAAAGACGTTGGCATAGCATACTTAGGAACGGACCATCAAACCCATTCATGGTGGGTCTGAAAGAGGACAAGTTAACGTTGGACGCAAATGTATTTGCGTCTTCATAGCTGGTACAGGAGGGAAGTTACATGCACTTTTAACTCGTACATGGAGTCGGTGGGGTACTCGCTAGGGAACACAACATGACCATAAAATTTATATTACCTCAAACCTGCAAGATCGTCCATAATGTGAACACTAAGTCAATCATTGAGTTTCTAAAAGAGATCTTCTCGAGAGAAGGCATCCCATTAATGCTGGTTACGGACAATGGGGTACAACTGGTCTCTGAAGAGATGAAGGAATTTCTGAAAGACGGCTCCATAGCTCATGTCCGCACGCCACTGTATTGCCCCAAGGCAAATGGCAAGGTGGAAAGAGTGAACCGCATGTTGAAAGAGTGCATACAATTGGCCAATCAAGCTGGAGAGAACATAGAGGAAGCAATAAGAGACATTCTATGGGCATATCACACTACGCCAAAGACCACTACTGGACGCACCCCATTCGAGCTACTGAGAGGGAGGAAAGCTGGAACGAAGCTGACCCCTAATTGGATGGGAAGAAAGCAAATAGAAGAGACTGATCCCGAAGAGATCAAGAGGAGGATCGAAAACAATCAATGGAAATACAAAGAATGGTACGACAAGAAGTGGGGAGTCAAGGAGAGAGAATTGCAGCGAGGACAAAACTACATCAGGAAACCGGAAAGACTAAGGAAAGGAGGTGACAAGTTTTATGCCCCCAGTACCATCAGAATGCCGAAGAGGAACACGGTGGTCATGGAGGATGGGAAACTATGGAGCCATGACCGGGTCATACCAGGAGGGGGTGGTGAAGCCAGGTTAAGCACTAGAAGGTTGGAGGGTGGAGACATCAACAGAGGTGTGAGACAGGACAGGAAGAGTGATAGACTAAGGGTCTCCCCTCACTGGCACAAACAATACATAATGAGAGCGTGAACTGCAATGTGAATTTAATGTGGGTTGGAGTTACAGAGGGTCTTCTGTGAAAGACCATGGGCCAGGATTATGGGTGGGATGTTTTCTTTCCTGCCTCTTTTCCTTGTTCTTCCGGCTCCAACTTTTCCCCATCCCGTTCTTCCTTTTCCCTTAGGGAGGATGATGTGTTGTAACTTAGAATGCTCCTCTCACCTTTTCCCCATTCCCCCCCCCCTACCTCTCCTGCACTTTGGTACAGACCGTTTTGACAGCTAGGCGCCTGCTATCGAATGTTGAGATAGCAGTCGCACCCCATGTTGACAAGCTGGCGGCATCGTTATGACTTCTACTCATTAAATTGAAGTATTTTCAACCCATATCGTTTCCTCTTTACTACACTGGGTTCTTAGTGAGGGATAGTATCAGCTGGGTGTCGTCGGTGTAGGAGATGATGTTGATGTTTTGTTTTTGTGCGATGGTGGCGAGGGGCTCATGTAGATGTTGAAGAGTGTTGGGCTGAGTGAGGATCCTTGAGGAACGCCACAGATGAACTCGGTGGCTGCGGATCGGAAGGGGGGAGGCGGACTCTCTGAGTTCTTCCGGAGAGGAACGAGATGATCCAATTCAGGGCCTTCTCTTGGATTCCAGTGTGCTGAGGCGCTGTATTCGTGTGCGGTGGTATACAGTGTCGAAGGCTGCTGAGAGGTCCAGGAGGATGAGGGCAGCTGTTTCCCCATTGTCTATCAGGGTTCTTATGTCGTCTGTGGCTGCGATGAGGGCGCTGTGGTTGGCTCGGAATCCGGACTCGGAAGGGTCGAGCGAGTTGTTGTCCTCGAGGAAAGCAGTCAGTTGTTTGTTGACGGTCTTCTCAATGACTTTAGCCGGGAAGGGGAGAAGAGAGATGGGACGGAAGTTCTTGAGGTCCTTTGGGTCTGCTGTGGGTTTCTTCAGGAGGGCGTTGATCTCTGCTTGTTTCCATCTTTCAGGAAAGGTCGCTGACGTGAAGGAGCTGTTTATGAAGTTCCGCAAGTGGGTGGCAATGGTGGTGCCGGCTTTGTTGAAGATGTGATGGGGGCAACGGTCGGAGGGGGAGCCGCAGTGGGTGGTGCTCATGATGTGGGTGGTGTCATCATTGCTGATGGGGGTCCAGGAGTTGATGGTGTTGCTGGGGGTCATTGGTTTGGTGTCCTGAAGTGGAGTTTGGGGTCCGAAGCTGTTGCGTATGTCTGCAATTTTGCGGTGGAAGAACGTGGCGAGGGAGTTGCAGAGGTCTTCCGTAGGGGTGATGCCGTTGTTGCTGGCGTTGGGGTTTGAGAGCTCTTTGACGATGCTGAAGAGTTCCTTGCTGTTATGGGTGTTGTTGTCCAGTCGCTCTTTAAACGATGTTATCTTGGTGGTCCGGATCTGCTGATGGTATTCGCGGGTGGCGGTTTTGAGGGCAGTCATGTTTTCTGTCGTTCGTTCTTGGCACCAGGTCTTTTTGAGTGTTCGGCAGGTTCTCTTTATGGTTTTGAGGGCGTCTGTGAACCATGAGGGTTTTGTGGTGGTGGTCTTGCTGTGGGGGTTTTTCAGTGGAGTTAGCTTGTCGGCGCAGTTGGTGATCCACCGGTAAAAGTTGCGAGCTGCGTCGTTGGTGTCGGGTATGTTGGTGTCGGCAGGTGGGTTTTGGCTCAGTGAAGTTGGTGAGCTGGTCAGTGGTGACTTTGCTCCAGCATCTGTGGGGGATCCGATGCGTGAGGTGGTGAGATGTAGTCTTCTTGAATGTGAAATGTATGCAGCTGTGGTCGGTCCAGTGTAGTCCTGTGGAGTGGTTGAAGGCGACGTGGTTACTGGTGAAGAAGATGGCGTCGAGGGTGTGGCCAGCGAGGTGGGTGGGGGTGTACACCAGTTGCTTGAGTCCGAGGTTGGCGAGGTAGTCGATCAGGGTGGTGGTGGTGTTGTTGTTGTTCTCCAGGTGAAAGTTCAGGTCTCCTAGAAGGATGTATTCTGGTGAGGCTAGGGGGTGCGGGCTGATGGCGTCAGCGATGGTTTCGCTGAATTGTGCGCGTGAGCCTGGGGGTCTATAGATGAGTGTTCCTCTGAGGGTGGTCTGGGCGTCGGTGTGGATCTGGAAATGTGGGTGTTCGGCGGAGGGGATGGTGTCTTCGGCGTTGGTCGTGATGTTGATGGTGTTCCTGTAGATGATGGCGATTTGGAGCTCCATGATGGATTCCTCCTCTGCTTTCACTTTCTCCCTCACTTTCTGGAGGTCTGGCCAGAGCAGATTGCCATCCACAGCCACCTCCTCTATCTTTCCCTCCAGGGCTGTCCTCAAGCCTAGTATAGTGGCCAGCCGGTCTGCTCTCGCCTGCTCCCTCCGTGGTAGGTCACCCGTCACGATCCGGCAAGGGTATATCAGGTCTCATAGTTTCCAAGGTGGGCTTTGGGGCAACTGTATATTGTGTGATAGTGTTGCCTTGCTGCAGCCTAGGCACCTTATGTTTGCTCATGGCCCTTCAGGAGTCGTCAACAGCCCAGGAGCTCACCCAGTAGTTAGGACCTCCATGTTAACAGCTACACCAGCCTTATGCAGCCAGACCCCCCGGATGTGGGGCCAAGAGCAATCTTAATAGGCGGGCAGAGCTCAACAGGTTCTCTAGTTTGCTCCAAGTTTTCAGAGGTCAGAACCCACCAAGAGTGCAGCCTCAAGATCCCCTTTATATAAAGAACAGGGCCGTCAATGGAATGCAACACTGCTCCTTCTTATGGTAAACTATTTATGAAGTTGACCTTCTACAGAATTAGGCAAGGCCCCATCTGGACCCCATTTTCACTGAACTAGTCACAGTAGCTGTCTCAGAGTTACACTCACTTCCATGGAGTGACCACCATGAAACCTTTAAAAAACTATATATTTACATTTTTACGCATTAACAAAAAGAAAAAAAACAGCAATGCGCAATATGACCAAATGTCCTCGGGAATTCAAAGGGAGAGCACAACAATGCACACCATGTTGTCCACAGTTCGTAAGGCACCCAAACATAGTAGAAAATAAAGTGTGACGTTCAAGGCACATATAGCCACCCCTTAAATTGTATGTATGAAGCTGGCTTCCAGGCTTGATGCAGATCTGGGGCTGCTATCCATTGACTTCCATCCATAATTCTCCATCCAACTCCCCCATGTCTTATAAAAATTACAAGGGTAATCCCTACTGCAGTAGGTGACCTTCTCTGCTGCCAAGTATAGATCCATCCCCCACTTCCATTCGTGGATAGTTGGTACTTCTGGCACCCCCCGGAGCGCGGCCACATCCATCTTGGCCACCACTAGTCCCGAGGCATTAAGGAGAAGCTTAAAGCTTGGGATGTCCACATCACTTGAGATACCCAACAGAATATATTTTGGGTCAAGCTGAAGAGTAGCTTCCAATTTAGCAGAGGGCTCCTGAATAAACTCTGTCCAATATGCCTGTATGAGGAGGAAGTCCCATAGTGTATGTATGAAGGACCCTTTGGCCTCGGTAGGACCTAGACATATTGACGTGGCAGACCTCCCCATACTATGCAACTTGGGCATATCATAATAAACCCTGAACAGTATTTTAAACTGGATCAAGTGCAGGCATGATTTGATGGCTACCTCTCTGGGGTGCATTGATGCCGCTTCCCAGTCAATGTCTTCAAGGTCCCACATATCTCGCACCCATCTTCCGCTGAGCTGACCCAGCATGTCTGCATGTTGTTATTTAATGTTTTATTTGTAAGGGAAATTGCTCCTTTTCCCTTCGTCTCCAATGATATACGCCCTTCTAGAGGAGAGTATACTGGAATCGCTGTCCCTCCAATCCCTTAGCCTGCCAAACATGTCGCAACTGCACATATTTCAGAAATTGAGTCGGGTGCTGGTGGTATTCCTGTTGAACAGAGGAGAAGGGCATTATGTCCCCCCCTCCAGTATATCTCTAATGGTAGGGATGCCAATTGTATCGCAGGTCCACAGATTTTTGCCACTTTTCCTAGCCACATTCCTTTCCAAAGAGGTGTCTCCCTGGTAACTTTGTGTGCCCAGCTAATCATCTTTGTAGCCTTAGTCCAAGCTGCCGGTGGCAACCGTTGGAGCCCCTGCCCACCATAAAGGTAGTGTTTGTGTTATCTGGGTGCCAGCATGGCCCGTTCTAGTCTAAAGGTTGAATGATTCTGGGGCGCACGCAAAGATTCAATCATTGATGTTAAACAAGTGAGAAGCCCACTAGCACGCCTCAACATCAGAGAGAGCAATCCCACCATTGTATGAATTGCACTGCAATTCATTTATTTATTTAAAGGTTTTGTAGAGCGCGTAGTAACCCAAGAGCATCCCAGCGCTAGACCTGAATCTCAGGGGGGGGGGGGTTCAGCAAGGGAGGGAATTATGGATGAGGAAAGAGAAGGGTTTTTAGTGATTTCCTGAACTGGAGAAGATTGGGTTCAGTTCTCAGTCTCCATGGGAGGTTGTTCCAGTGTTTGGCCGTGTGGACCGAGAAGCGGCGGCCTCCGGACCTGGCTTTTTTAACTCTGGGGACTGTGATGAGGTTCTCTCCGCTGGACCAGAGGGCCCTTTCCGCTTTGTAGGGGATGATGAATTCCTTGAGGAGGGGGGGGCCGTTGTTGTAGAGGGTTTTGTGGGCCAGACAGAGAGCCTTGAAGGCAACCCTTTCTCTGACTGGGAGCCAGTGGAGAAGCTTGAGAGCTGGCTTTGCCGATGATCTTGCGGGTGTGTTAGTGAGTAGGCGGGCTGCGGCGTTTTGAACTTTCTGCAAGGTGTTGAGGGTGGCTTCGGGAGCTCCCAGATAGATTGCGTTGCAGTAGTCAAGTCTTGCCAGGATGAGGCCCTGAATCAGGAGTTTCTTGACGTTCGCGGGGTGCAAGGGGAAGATCTTTCTGCAGGCCCTGAGGAGTCCGAAGCATATTCCTGCCGTCTTTTTTGCCTGTGTTCTGAAGCTCAGGTCGTTTTCAATCCATACGCCTAGGCTCTTGACCTCTTCCTTGGGTGCGGGGGGGTCACCCAAGCAGTTGGGCCAGAGGTGTGGCGGCAGGGAGGGCCCTTTGTGTCCGAGCAGCAGTATCTCAGTCTTGGAACCGTTTAGTTTTAGTGAGGAGGAGTTCATCCAGCTGTGGACTTCAGTGAGACAACTGTGGAGGTCAGAGGGGGAATGGTGAGGGTGTGAGAGAGCTACCACCAGCTGGGTATCGTCGGCGTAGTTGATGATTGATACGCCGAACGGACTGACCAGTTTCTCCAGTGGGGCCATGTACACGTTAAATAACGTTGGGCTAAGGGATGAGCCCTGCGGTACTCCACAGCGGAGGGGGATAGCGGGTGAGTGGCTGTCGTTCTCCCAGACTTGGAAGGAACAGCCTTCTAGAAAGGATTTTAGCCACTTCAGGGCCGTGCCCCTTACTCCGATTTCTCTCAGTCGTTGGATTAGGGTGCGATGGTCCACAGTGTCGAAGGCCGCACTGAGGTCCAGGAGGATCACTGCCACTGATCCTCCCGTGTCCAGAATGCTTCTGGCCTTCTCCACTGCTGCCAGGAGGGCGATGTCAGTGCCCTGGCCTGGACGGAACCCTGTCTGGGAGACCCAGAGTAGGTTGTTGTTCTCCAGGAATAGTGAAAGTTGTTTGTTCACTAACTTCTCCGTGATCTTACTATTTCCTGGGAGAAGGGAGATAGGTCTGTAATTTGAGAGATCCTGGGGGTCTAGAGAAGGTTTTTTTAGTAGGCCTTTGACCGCTGCCGCTTTCCAGCTGGGGGGGACTAGGCCCTGCGAGAGGGAGGAGTTGATCAGTGCCGTGAGGGGGGGGATGATGGTGATGGTCACTTTTTTCAGGAAGCGGAGGGGGGCGGGATCGAGGGGGGACCCACTTTTGATTGAGGCCAATGTTGCCGCAACCTCTTCCTTGGAGACTGGACCGAAGGCGTCCAGGGAAGGTGAGGGGCTGTCAGGAGGATGGGAGAGATGGATCGGATGAATGGCAGGATCCCTGTCCATGTGATTAGGTTCGATGGGGGGAAGGGCAGAGAGAATTTTTTGTATTTTCTCGTCAAAGAAGGTAGCGAGTTTAGTGCATTTGCTTTCCACTGCTTTGGGGTCCAGTGGTTTGACAGGGGGGTCAGGGGCGTGAAGGAGTTCCTTGAGAACGGCGAAGGTTTCGTGGGCCGAACATGCGGCGTTTTTGATTCTGCCTTCATAGAATGCGATTTTGGTATTACATAGTTCCTTTTTGTAGGCTTTTACGGAGGCACGAAATGTGTCTTTTTTTTCCTGCCGTTTTGTCCTTCCTCCAAAGGCGTTCGTTCCTCTTGCATTCCTTTCGTAAAAGGTTGAGTTTGGGGGTGTACCAAGAGGACGGGTTGACTCTCTTAATGCGTTTCAGAGTGCTGGTTTTCGGAAGGATGTCATCCAGAGATTGGGTAACCCAAGTATTGAATTCATTGTCAGCGGCGATGGTGTCATGAGAGGGGAGGGGGACGTTTTCACTTAATTTGGCTGCCCATTCGTCTGGGACCAGTTTCTGCCATCGTCTTGTAAGGGTTCTGATTTTGGGGGGTTGAGGAGGCGGAATGTTGATGGCCCATTCAAAGGGGACCAGAAAGTGATCGGTCCAGGGGAGGGGGACGTGAGCAAGGGTTTTCAGGTCTTGGATGTTGGTAAACATGGGGTCGAGGAGTTGCCCTCTGTCATGAGTGGCCTGTGGGTTTTTTAGGTCAAGGCCAGTGGAGGTGATGTCCTGTAGCAGTTCTATCGCCTGCTTGTCGACCGGGTCCAAGAAGTGGACATTGAGGTCCCCCAATAGAAGATAGTTGGAAGAAGACGTGCACTCAATAGTGATCTGGTCGATGAGTTTGCTAGGAAATTCAGCAAGGTGGCCAGGGGGGCGGTATACAAGCATTCCCGACAGCGAAGTCACTGGAGAGATTTGGATGGTGAAGTGACAGCTTTCACATCCCTTGACGTTGCCGTCCCAGGTTCTGCAGGTGAAGATGTCCTTGTAAATTATGGCTAGTCCACCTCCTCTACCCTCTAGTCTATTCAGCGAGCATATTAGGTATCCGGGAGGGAGTGCAAGGACTATGTCAGGGCCATTGCAATGTTCTAAGTGACACTCTAGGGTGTCCCCTGTTCCAAAGCAGAGACCTCTATTCTGGTGAAAACAACTTAGGAAACTGGGTAATAGGTATTCTGAAGCACATTTTGCAGTTTGGGGAGTGTGATCATTTTGAAGATCGCCACCCGTCCCAATCAAAGAGAGGGGCAGCCCCTCACCTGTCAGCCTGAAAATTCAATATCACCTACTCAAGATTGCGACAGAAACAAAAGCCACACCTAACCCCTGCGGGAGTATTGAGTGGTCTATCTGACTTTGTGGAGAATCGAACACTGATTTGTCCCCATTGATCCAATAGCCAGATTGAGGCCTATGCTCCCCAAAAATCTGAACGAGTGCCGGGATCATGGTTACCGGTTCAGTAATATACAAAAGGATATAATTGGTACAGAGCGATATTTTTTCTTCTACCTTGTGTTCGGTCAATATGCTAAACACCTTGACCCCAGGATGTGTTCTCACTGTGCACACTAGGGATTCAACTGTAAGGGCAAATAGGAGTGGGGACAGGGAACATCCCTGTCTGGATCCCCCTCTCAATTGGGAACCCAGCGGACAACACCTCAATCTAACTGCTGTCACGGGACCCCTGTACAACACCTCCACCCACCTCCTTTAGTTTGGGCCAAACCCAAACCTCTGTGGCGTCTGCTCAAGGAAGGGCCAATGCACTGAGTCGAATGCCTTTTCTGCATCTAAAGAGAGGAAAACATGTGGAGCCTGTCGGTCCCCCACCACTACCAACTAATTATGTGTGCGCCGCAGGTTAAAGTGCGTTGACCTACTGGATATAAATCACAATTGATCTCTATGTATTTAAGGTGTGATAACCTGCAGAAGTCGCATGGCTAATATCATGGCCAGGATTATGCTGACCACCATAAAATCTTATTTATCATTGCAACTCAATCCAAGCAAAGAAAATGTGGAACATCCTACTCAATGCACTATTATGCCTGGAAAATGTAACTATTACTTTCTTGGATGAAACATTTTAGCCACCAACTAATTGGTATACACGCTCTTCTGCCCAACAAGTACAGTGCCAGTTTTTAAATAAGGCTCCACATCACCTTCAGTACTTTAATTTTTATCAGGCATGTCGCCTATCTAAATCAGGGCCGGCTTTAGCCCTGGTGGTGCCTGGTGCGACAATCTTATTTGGTACCCCCCGTGTCCTCCTCTGAGATGCCCTCACTGCCATCCACAAATAGTACCCCTTGTCTCTCCACATACATTTCATTTATTTTAAAGCACTGGTAAAGACTGGTCTTACTAATCCACTCAGCTATCCACATAAAGTACAGATCTGTTCTACGCAGCAGGCATATTAACCCTCTGCGCTACTTTATGGCGAGTCAAAACTTCCATTAGACAAAACTCCCATCTCTCTTGTTAGCAGGAACATTGATCACAAGAGTCATCTCGACATTTTTATTGGTGCCTGAAAGTTGGACGCACAAAGACCTCGGCAGCAGGTGCTTTAAAATCGTAAGTTATTTCTAAACCCAGCGCCCCCCCATAGGTCAGTGTCCCCCTCTCCAGGTCAGTGCCCAGTGCGGCTGCACCAGTCATACCGCCCTAAATCCGGCCCTGATCTAAATCATCAAGATCTGTCAAATACATCACCAGAGAACTTGCGGCTTTCAAATATGACTGTCAAATGGAAGAGCGGAACATACACTTTTAGTACTCTTTGGAAGCAATAAGGAAAGATAAGAATAGCTACTACCCCTCTCTGCATCATACATGCTCTAAAGAAATCGACACAATCATTTCCAAACTAAGGTGCCAAGCAAGCATTTCTGAACAAAATGTCTTATCTTAACAGCTCTACAACTCCTGACTCCCTGGCCAGTAACAGGTGGGTCCCCCGGAGCCCACTCAGGGCAGCCAGTTCCTTTTTGTTGAAGGGCGCGGGGGAGCCCCAGTGCCCCTGAAGCCCTAGTCGGTTCCTCATCTCCAGCAGGAGCCAGGATAGCTCATGTCCGCAGGGAGCAGCAAAAATGCTGCTTCCTGCAGGTGGGAGAAATGTTTTCTTCTGTTTAACTGCCTGCTGGGAGCGGACTTAGGCCCACATGCATCAAGGTAAATTGCATTCGCAAACGGTGCGAATCGCAAAATTCGGACGTTTGCGAATGCAATTCTCAAATTTTGGATGCATCATGCTTTTCGCAATTTTAGGAATCGCAACCACGTTGCGATTTCTAAAATTGCGATTGCATTTAAGAAATCTCAATTTGAGATTTCTTAAATGCAATGCATGATTATTTTTAAGTTGCGAATTCGCAATTTGGAAGGGGTAAATTAGCATGAAGTTGAACTTCATGCTAATTTACCAAAAACTTTCAAACATGCACAAGTTACATATTTGAAACTTTTAATTTACACACATACATGTCCTTGGGGCATGTGTGTGTGTGTAAATGGATCTTAAAGTTAAATTTCAGGGGTGAAGGGAGGGGTTCTTTGGACCTCCCCCTGCACCCTTGAAATTGCATTCACATTTTGCGATTCGCAAAATGAAATTCGCAAAATGTGAATGCCTTCCCATTCATTCCTATGGGCCTTTTGGCCCATAGGAATCAATGGGAAGGGTTTCCTTAATTGTGATTCGCAAATTGTGAATCGCAATTAAGGAAAAATACTGAATCGCAAAAAAAATGCGAATTTTTCATGCATTGCCATTTGCGATTTCTAAATTGCGATTCCTTAATTTTCGCAATTTAAGAATCGCAAACAGCAACAATGATGCATCTACCCGTTAGTGTTTGCTGTCACTTGGTGGGAGCTTTAAAAGTGCTCCTACCAAGCAAGAGCAAACATGCTATGTCCCGGGGTAGGCTTCCCGGGACATAGCAGGCCCCCTGCTCTGGGAGATGAGCACTGGGAGTGTGCCGTCCAGCCCCCACTCTTGCGTATGCACGGCTAGGCCCCAGGGGATGGGGCCCCTCTTCCCTATTTGTTTTAAGGCCAGGCCCTGGGAGAATGGGTCACCGGAGCCAAAATCGCCCCGGGAGGGGGCAGTGAGTCCCCCTCCCCATTTATGAAATCGGCCAGGCCCCCGGGGACAGATCCCTAGGGCCAAAATCGGCCTTTGGAGGAGGGCTGCCTGTGCCCATTCTCCCTTAATATAAAAGGTATTTCCCCACCCCCGGGATCTAGGCCATCAAGGGGGCAAAGCAAGTGCGGGGACCGTTCTTGTTTATTTTTTCAATGTTGCCACATATTTGCGGATCCTCCGTAAATTTATGACAAACATTAACAAAAATGTTTTGGGCCCTGTCGGGCCCCACCTCCAGGCCTAGGGGGTCAGGGTCTTCCTACCCTGGTCCCTTATGTTTTGTTTGCTGTTTTTTCTTGGGGCTCCGCCAAGTCCAAATCCCAAGATGGCGGCACCACTTCCTGTTTGAAGTGGTGGAAGCTAATCAGTTCTCACAATGAGATCTGTTGGATCCGTGGACCCTTCACATCCCAAGATATCTATGAATATGTTTTCTTTAATGACTCCAAAACCACTGAACGATTTTACACCAAATTGCAAAAAGGTCTGTTCCTGGACCAAGATCTACCTTTCTGCCAAATTTGGTGAATTACGTTCAGTGGCTCGGGCTGTAGTAATGTTCAAAATCCCTACGAGAAATTGCATGGGGAAAACTTGTTTTGGGATACCACCTTTTTCTCTGCCCCCACTTGATGAATCGCCCCCAAACGTTTAAGACAGCACCTAAAGTGAGTGGCAAAATAGTTTTTTTTAAATTTCGTGAAGATTAGCCAAACGTAGAACAAGCTATCAGCAAAACAAAAAACCCTCTGTCTATGGAAACTAGGTCCTAACTATAACTACCTACTATCGACTGCCAGTAGGTGATATATATTCTTATATATATATTACCTACTATATATGTATATATATATATATATTGGGGTTTTACTTACCGTAATTCCTTAATTACACTTACCATGCGTGGTAAAGGCATATGTTGTTAAGGCATCTGCGTGGTAAAAGCTATGTGGTAAAAGTATGTGTGGTAAAGACATGCTCTGTAAAGTCATAAAACCATACTGGAGTACCTGTCCGTAAAACTTTAATTCAGGCACCAAATCATAAGTTTAGAATTCATTTATACCTTTTTAATGTGTGAAACATATTTACACACAACCTTTCTCCTCCATGATGACTTCAAAGCCCTAGTTATTCCCAGGTTGGACTATGGAATTGCAACCATTTGTGGCCTTCCTAGATCCAAGTTGACACCTCATAGGGCCTGCTTAACAATGCTGCTAGACACATCACAGGGACAAAAAGAAACAAATACATCTCCCCGGATATGCAATCCCTCCTCTGGCTTTCATATGAGGCAAGAATGCAACTAAAAATTGCTTGTGTGACTCATAAAGCTTTACACTACAACACACCAAGGTACTTGGCACAAAAACTAGAATTATCTGGTGGATGCAGATCCTCTAGAAGTGCCAGCACCTTGTTGCTAAAACCACAGATATTCCACAAAAAGAAATCTAGCAACAAAGCCTTCTCAGGTATTGCCCCGAAAATTTGGAACTCCCTGCTACCTGAAATTAGACTGACCCCTCTACTGCATCTTAAAAAAAGAAGTTAAAATACTACTCTAGGTCACACATTTTGACTCTTGATCTTCACCCATGAGTATTACTTGTTTGTTGGACCATGTCTGTTGTACTGTTGACTTGTCCTATGGGGGTTGCTTGGCTCAATTTCTGATTTTACCCCGTTTGTACCCCTCTTGATTGTGTTGTGGTTGTTCTCTTGTTTCATTTAGGGCCAGATGTATCAAGCCTTTTGCGACTCGCAAACGGCCTTTTTTTCATGTTTTGGAATGCATGAAAAAATCGCAATTTAAGGAATCGCAAAAAATTCGATTCCTTATTTTGCCATAGCATTTAAGGAATCGCAATTTTTGCGATTCCTTAAATGCTATGTATGTAGCAATTTCAATTTGCGAATTTTGGTTAAGAAATCGCAAATTACTACCAACTTGTTGTTGATGGTAATTTGCGAATTCTTTAAAAAAAGCACAAATTATCATTTGTTAAGGTGGCATGTGACGCACACACATGCCCATAGGGCATGTATGTGCGCCATATGCACGCACATGTACATTTCAGGGGTGCAGCAGGGTGTCTTTGAGACACCCCTGCACCCTTGAAATAATTCTCAAATTGCAATTAGCAAATTGCGAATTCGCAATGTGAGAATTACTTCACAATCATAACTAAGGGGGTATACACCTGTTACAACGCATTCGTTACTCCGCACTACCATTACAACGCGACTTTTACAACGCATACCATTACAACGCATTGCGCTGGGGGGCGCTCTAGGATAGGGAATAAGTATAATTTACTATCCAAGACCTTCCCTAGGGTCCACGGGGACTGGAGTTAGAATAGTAAATTATACTTACCACTATCCAGCACCTCAAAGCGCTATGCGTTGTAATGGTATGCGTTGTAATGGTCGCGTTGTAATAGTAGGTAGTTGTAACGGTATGCGTTGTAACATGGTACATCCAACTAAGGGCCTCCTGGCCCATAGGAATGCATTGGAAATTATTCCTTATTTGCGAATTCGCAAAATGCGAATTCGCAAATAAAGAATATTAAGGAATCGCTAAAAAATAGCGATCTTGTACATACATTCCATTTTGCGAATTCTAAATAGCGATTCGCAAAAAATCGCTATTTAGAATTCGCAAATTGGAATCTTGATACATCTGCCCCTGCATCTGTAAAGCGCTCTGATACCCTCACAGGTCATGTTCATGCTATATAAAACTCTATAAATAAACCTGACCAAAGGCTTTACCATTGTTTTATAATAGTATTCTTCAATTGAATGGCTCTATCTGTCACCCACAATGCAGCTTACGTAGACTCCTCAAAACAAATAATGTACGGCTTCTTCTTTAGAAGCATAGCATGTATTTCTACGTATTTACTATAATCTTCAAGTTAAGTCGCCAAAAAGTGGTGCAATAGGCCTACTGTTCTCACTCTTCGAGTGCATGCTGCAATGACAGAGGCCACATGCTCAAGTCAATAGTGAATTAAAGGTGCCAAGAAGCAGAGATGTAGTTTCCCCTTTCAGATGTTTCTAAACCTCCATCCAAGAACCGCACTGTCTGGAATGTTTGCTAGCTGCCAACAAAACAGTAGCTATCCACATATCTCGCAATGTAGTCGACCCCTAAGCACAACCTACTTAACTCTTAGGAAGCAAATGCTGTCATACAAACTTAACCCAAATGGACATGGATTTCACCAGGACTGTTGTGCAGAACTGCTCATATGGTCAATAAAGAAGTGAGAGCTTTGGGCCTGATTACGTACAGGCAGGTAGAAAATAGGGATTGCAAATTGCACACCGACTTTTTGCACCCATTCAGAGAGGATCACAAAAGGACCCGCCTTGTGAATATTAATTGGGCAGTTTGCTACGAGCACAGGTATGGTAGTTCGAAAGGGACAGCAGACTTCCATCCCTGAGCGTACAATACCAAACCGGAAACCAGAAACGTATTTTTTTAAAGCAGCCACTGTCCCTTAAAGGGACAAATTCTACTTGTCATTTTTTTCCTATTTGTGAAGACATCACTTCTACCCAAGAGGCCTCCTGGCACAATTAAGAAATGGGAAACTGTCAATGGGGACAATTTCGGTGTTTGTGTATTGCGAACACAGGCTTAAAAACAAGCATTTGCAATGCAATAGGTCTGGCATTTGCGAGAGTTTGAGCTAATGGCATCGTAAATGACAATGCCTTTTATTTATCGGTAAAAACCAACACATAAATAAACAAGTAATATACAATACGAATCACCATATAAGTGCCCAGGTACGACTGACTTCCACTGCAACTGAATGAGGCCATACATATGCCCACACAACTATGATGAAATACCAAAAAGTTGACCTACATATTTAGTGCTGGCATCCACACACCACCGATAGAACACTTCTGTCCTGACCAGTAACACACTTGAAGGCCACAAGTCTACAAATTTACTACTAGAGATAAAATATGGCTGTGCCTCCTGAATATACCTATTTCCAGTCGGAAGGTTTATTAACCAATGTAATGCATTCTGTAACATGCAGCATTGGTGTGGCCTAACTGATCTTGTAATACTATCATTCCTGGAAACAATGATTTTTGAAAGGAAATTCAAAGACTGGAAATATGTCTTTGTGACTTGGAGTCAGTTGGTTATCTTATGCACTCCCTCATTTCAGAACTGATGCTTTCACATGGCTCTACAAATTCATCTCAATTGGAACCGATTTAATTTAAGTACATAAATTCCCAGGAATCAATTATAATAGCTTTTCTTTATTTAAGCAAAGTTTTACTTATGCATTTGCTTATACATTTGTTCCTTGAACCCATACCCTGGAAGGCTTACCTTTCCCACAAGTTCAGAAAAAAAGGAGAACGCTGTCTTCTTATACTTTTATTTGAGGGGTTAACTCTAGTAAGGCTTCACATGTTTCTGGCTTTCAATTCAGAAATCTTATAATCGAACACACACAGCATTAAAACCCATCTGACTGGTGCCAGGGAAACACATGCTTTCCTCTCTGCATAAGATGTAGTCTTTTGGGACACTTTTGAGCCTTGCCCCTCAACGTGTAAATACAAAGTCTCCGTCACTACCGCATAGGTGATTTCGAGTTGTGTAAACGTACAGTAACCGTCACAACTTGAAACTTGGCGTGGATTGTGTGATGATGGCTCCTATAACATTGATTCTAAACTGTAGGCATTAGGCGCACACATCTCTGAAACACTACAGAAAATTGGATGGTATCATAAATGCTTGCCAGAAGGGCCGCCGATCACACTGTAAGCATGGGTAGAATTAGCAATTTTCAAGCGGCAAGCTTTTGAGACGAATACAAAAAAAACGTTCATCATATGACTTTGTGGCTTCTGGGGACATGTCTGGCAGCAGCTCGGTCTCCCTGCTCCAGTGCCCCGTGGTACTGTGTGGCCCTGAGTGTGCCTGCACCTGGAGCTGTGCCCGACACATCCTATAGGTGCCCCACATCAACTAATGGTCCCTCCGATGGACTTCCCGGTGGCCGCCCCCAGCAAGCGTTGACCACAGAGCGACTGCGGAGGCAGGTTGTCTGACCACTTTCCTGGATGTGAGCACCTAACATTTGGACACGGCTCCTCATATACCTCCTGGCCTTGTCTCCTCAACCATAGACTTACTTCCCAACTAGATCCTCTCCCCGGCCCCTGTTGCATACCATTGAGGCTCGAGCAGTGGGGCTGACCATTCTTGCCTCTGGAACTATCCTTCCCGGAACCTCCTTGATTGCCTTACCTCTCTGTTGCTTCTGGCTCGGTGACTGAGAGCTATTAATCCGGCACAGTCCCCCCTCATCCATCCTGACATTGCATCTGCTTATGTGAGCTAATCACAATTCTGACAGTTGCATAGTAGTCCTCATTTGAGATAGGTTTCAGCCTGGATCTTCGCTGGGTGCTTCGCTTACTCTCCCTGGTGTCAGCTGCCTTACTATAGCGGAGGTCTCACCTACCATGCCTAGGGGCAACCCTGAAAGAAACAACTCAGTTGTCTCTCTCTGGTCTAAATTCTCCCTAGCAGACATGAGTGGCAGGATCGAGTCGCCTTTACAAATTGCTGGGGCACCATCCTCTCTCCAATCAGGCAGGACTACATAGAGAAGTTCCTAAATGATATTCGTCTTGGATATGGCTCACTCAAATCTGACTTAAAAAACTGTATCCAAGACCTTCGCAAGGACGTTGCAACAGTGGGTGCAGGAGTAGACAACCTAAAGAGAATGATGAATTTGCAAGAGGAGGAGGACCAAGAGATGCTTTGGCGCTTGATGGCTGCCTTGGAGAAACAACAGACTAAGCTCCTGGCCAAGCAGGAGGACCTTGAGAATCGCAGCTGCCGCAACAACATGCATGTCAGGGGGGTGCCATAGGGCGCAGAGGGAAAGGACATTATGACGTTCACCAGGGACCTACTGGGAGGATCTGAGGAATAACCCTTGATCTTTGACAGTGTGCACAGTATTACAGCAATGCTGGTCACCCAGCTGGTGCCCCTGCCATCCTCACCAGACTCCATTTCTTCCAAGATAATGAGGCTATTCCAAAGGCGGTTCGAGGGAAAGCAGATATTATCTTACAGAGTCCACACCGTGCAAATCTTCCAAGATCTTTCCTCAATGTTGCCTAAAAAGAGACAAAACTTTAAACCTGTCATGGAAAAGCTACGAGAACAGGGTATCAAATATCAGCAGAGCCATTCATTTGGACTATTCTATCAGTGGAAAACAAAGAATGGTGAGATCTCTGGTGGAAGGCAAACGTTTGAAGGGCCTGCTGGATGGGTTTCCCTTTGTGAAGCTAAGGAAGATATCATCTCGCACCTTCACAACATTAAAAAGGAATCCTCTTCTACTAACAATGTGTGAACTGTGTTGTGCACCAATTCAAATTGGGCGTATAGTAATGGAGGAGAATACATGCTATCTAGGCCTATTTGCACTTCTGCACACCCGGGCCGGACTTATGTACTTTTACTGAACTCACACCTTTTTCTACGTCTTTACCACTGCACCACGGACTGGGTTTGTCTCTGTTTAGGGTGACACCTCTGGAAGGACTGGTGGGTTCCCCCATCCATCCACTAATAGAGTAGGCCACTATGTTGGGCTCTGTTGGCACTTCAGGTTTTATTATGTCTACTTTCTTACTGTTTAGTCCCCAGCTGTACATGCCACTGAGAATGGGTCACAGTCAGGAAATAGTCCACTTCTTCTTACTATTATTATTATATATTATATATTATTATTATTATTATATTATATTATTATTATTCTACTCTCTACTATTATGACCCTCATAGATTGGCACTGCTGTACCCACTCCTGTTATAATATGGGGACTCTAAATAGTGAGAAACTCCTTTCCTCGAATGTCCGAGGGCTTAATTACCCTAGTAAGCATAATCAAATATGGTGTTACCTCCTGCATCACACCCCTGACGTTGTGTTTCTACAGGAGATGCACTTGCTTCTAGAGGACTGACACTGTCGCCCACCCAAAGTTTCCCAGCTAACATTGGACATACACCGACTCCAAAACATTGGGCATAGCCATTCTCTTTAAAAGGGTTTCTATTTCAAACTGCTCAAACTATCTAAGGACCCTGGCAGATGGTTCCTGACATTGACAATCGAGAGAGGGAGGACTGCTCTTACTTTTCATAACCTGTATACTCCCAACCAAACTTAGGACATGTTTCTTCGGAAGATACTCAAAGACAAATTGGGCAATGCACAGACATGTTTCCTATGGTATACATTACTTTATGTAATGTTAGATCTGTTGACCTCCTTGTTGTCACACCAAGATGTGGCTGAGTAGAGTTATATAGCTTCTTCTCCCCCCCCCTTTCTGGGGCCTGCTACGGGCTCCCAAAATCAGCTTCTGACAGCTGTTTCATGTTGGGCAGACACAATCAGAACGGCTGTCCGAATCGGTCATTGTAATTGCTCGTTCAAAAACCGTGTCCATAGTGCTGTACGAACCGGCTCTGACGACTCAGACTGTCTGAATGTCTTCCAGAACCGATTCGGACAGCCCGAACGGTTTCCTTGCATCGTAATCGGTCATCCGGAAAGGTGTTCGATTCGGTTGGAATGATAGGTTCCAAATCGGATTCGCTGAATCCGAATCCCGGTCAGTGCCTTTCCAGACGGCATCACAATCGGCCCCTTAATTTTTAGCATTCAATGTAAAATTTGTTCACACTTATAGAACATTTTAAAAATGTCAATTTTATATTTTACTTCTTTATTTTTTATTAATTTATTAATATTATTTTGTTTTCTAAGCAGCTGAAGACCCCCTGAGTAGGCATTGTGGACCCCTGGGGATCTGTCAACTACATGTTAAAAACATTGTGCTATCCCATTGCCTGCTGCACTGCTCCTTTGGCAATATCCCAATATGTTTTCTTTCCTTGCTACATTCTAATGAGCTCAGACACTATCATACTGGGAATAAGTTTGGGTGTGGTCCATGCTAAAGCAAAACCACAAAAGGCTCAAGTCAATCAATATCTGCTGTCCGAGTCGGGCTTGGTTTCAATGTGCAGATTCTGCTGGGGTCAAAGCTAGATCGACTGCACCTGGTGCTCAGGTTCCTTGTCACTGTAAAGGCAAATGTGAATTGTAGCTGCTCCCAATTCTTCGCAGATTGCCCACTTGTACTCAGTCACAACGGAGCTACATTGCCTGTAGTTCGATGTGTCATCTGAAGGTCAGTGCAACTCCAGAGTCAGGGAGCACGGGGAAATATGCATGTTTCTGAGACTTAGTAAAATGGATCATGAGTTTTCCCAACCACTTTAGATTTCCATTGCAAAGGGGACCTGAGAGCAAGCAGAATAGGGGTTACAGGAAAAATTTATTTGTAATTTCTTTTTTTCTTGTTCAAGGTATTTGTATTGGCATTTTATTAAGGAGATAAAATACAGAAGGAAACATGGAGGGAGAAGAAAAGGTAAAATAAAATAATTAGCAATGCCAAGATATGTACATCAGTGTGACACTTATGATTGCTTTCGATAGGGTTCGTAGAATGCCATTAGCTGCAAAATATACTGAGAGATTGTAGCGTAAGGATAGAGTGTTGATGTATAGGGGAGGTATGTAGCGGTAGGCGGTAGAAGACATGATGAGTCTTGAGGAGTGCAAGCAGAAATATATGCATATTGTACACATCTCTACGAGTGTTTCTGATGCTATATCTAAGGGGGAAAGGGGAAGTGAATAGGAGGGGGGAAGAGGTGGCATCATGTGAGTCAGTAGGATAGGTGTTAAAACCTAAGTAGGTATGGCAAATGGAGAGCCTGTGGCCAGGGGGAGAGTTGGAGGGTTTCACATTATATGGGGTGTCTACTGTGAATAAAGAGATCAAGCATATCCCATATACATTGGGAGGTTAAAGGGCAACCTTTGTACCTAAATTGGGTTATGTGTGTGCTTCTTAGATAGGTAACCTAGGCCCCCCAGGTTTGGTAAGGTACGCTCTTACTAGATTTCTAATCGATAAGTATTACTTTGAAGATCCTTGTCAGAGAGATCATTTGGGGTAACTAAAAGATCAGGTCCTAGTAAAATTATTGGGCACAACAACAAAATGGTAGTACTGAACATTTTTGCGGCTGTATGAAAACATCTTGGCAGTAGGATTGTAGGTGAGGACAAGAGATAAACATGTGTTCCTCATTGCAAGGGGACAAGCCGCACGCCTAGCATGTGTTTTGGCATTATTGAGTGTTAATCAGAACTATCTTTCAGGGGTCCAATACATGCAATATGCTGCAAAGAATTTGGTCTGGCTTAGGGAGGGGATCAATTGTGCTGAAGTAGGTGTGATCCCACTTTAGCCCAGGTGTCTTCATTTGAGGGGCAAGGCACTTGGAAGAAAAGCAGGAGGCCCATTTCTGTGCCAAAAGTAGATGGCGCAGGGGTTTAGGGGTGGTAAGTATTTTGTAGAATTTTGAAACAGCATGACCAATTGGTAGCATCAGTCTGAGTTTCTGTAGTATGAGTGAACTATGAAGAGGACCAAACTTAGATATTGTGGCCTTTATTTGAAGAAAGTCATAGAAGTCCATGTTGGAGAGATTGTATTTATGTTGTAAGGAAGCAAATAAGATCGGAGTTATCGTAGAGGTCTGATATTGTTACAATCCTTTTAGCTGCCCATATCGGCCTGATGGTGAGAGAGTTAGGAATATTCTCACGTAGCAGCTGTACTGTAATAGTATAGCTGTCACCCTGAGCACAAGTTTGTGCTGGCCCTCCAGCGAAATTTTATCAAAATAAGTGTTCAAAAAATCCTAAATTAATTCATAAGTGTCTTTATTAGCACTTCTCCATTGTTAATGTCCAAATAATAACAATTCCCAATGTATGACATCCAATGCATTTCGGCAGGGTCTCCCGCCTTCATCAGGGAAATGATTCTGAAAATCCCAAAAACTTTCAATCAGTTTCAAGACCCACTTAAATCAAATAAGTAAATCAAACTTGTTAAACACATGATTAAATGAACATAACCTCCAATTTAAACATGATGCTAGCTTGTTCCTGCAAGTATTTTTAACAATCTGTCGATGACCTTTGCTTAAATTCGAGACGAATCAGTAATTGTATGTTACATGTAGCTCTCTATTTCAACCTAATCTGGTTGCTAAATCACTGTCGCTCGTTGCGCTTTTTATATTGTGTCTCTAAACACACGGAAATACGATGCTGTGCCTCCCCTTGGTTGCTCTGCCGTTAAAACCTGTGTTCTCAGTGTCTCTAACGTTGCCTATTGATTTAAACTACTCTTACCTCGGCTAGTTTCTGGCGAGTCCATCTCGGTAGTGTACAACATGTGTAGAACATACGGGCTTCTACTTCCGTGTTTGTATGGACGCACTGTGCCGCGCATGCGCTGATATGCCCTTTCAACGCGGGTTTTTTTTAAAGGCACACTATCCATTTAAGCAACTATTATTTATTTATTTATTTATTTATTGTAAAGTTTTATATAGCGCGAACAAGACCCGTGGGTATCAGACCGCTTCACATAAAAGTATGATATGAATATTAACAAGATGATAACCATTGAATACATATAGATATGAGGTAGATTATTATATAGCTTTGGAGAGTGCTTAGGTATTTAGCTTCCATTCGAGGCATTCTTTTACACTAGGCAGTAACTACAGAGCCTGCAATACTAACATTTAAGAAACTAGCTTCCATTCGAATTATTTTTTCCAGTACGCAGCAGGCAATACTAGCATTTAAGAAACTAATTTCCATTCGAATTATTCTTTTCCAGTAAGCAGCAGCTATAAAGCATGCAACATTAACAGCTGTCAATTTCGACAAATAAATGAGGTAGGAGGTTATATGGTTTCGGGATGTGAGATAACTATATACATTCACTTTGCCATGAGGTAGCAGTTGGTATACAGTTTAATCACCAGGAAAGTCTGTCCGTTTCGATCCATAGTTTATCTTTCATCTAGTTCACGTCGATCCTTCTCTTTCTGATGACGTGAGTGATTTGTTTGAGGACAGAATCAGATCCCAAAGTGATCCATTAACTCCTCTATGCGAGGTATTTACTCATTAGGAAGCTCTTCGCTTCTCGCTTGAAAGTTAAGGTATTAGGGTTCTTCCTGATGCTTGGAGGGAGTGAGTTCCAGATTCTCGGGGCAGCTCCTGAGAACGCTTTGTCATAAGTTTTTTTCTTTCTAAAGATGGCTGGACGCAGCAACAACTCCTTGGCACTCCTAGCTGGTCTGTTGCCTCCTGACAGCTCAATTTTCTTGGATAGGTATCCAGGAGTATTGTGGTGAAGCGCCCTATGGGTGATACATTCTATCTTTAGTTGAATTCTCGCCTCATAGGGTAGCCAGTTCAATGCTTTCAAGTGCGGGGATATGCGGGCAAATTTTCTTGATCCAGAGATGAGTCTCGCTGCAGCGTTGAGGCAAGCTTTTAGTGGTGCTATGGAAGTTTTTGGTAGACCCGCTAAGGTAGTGCAACCATATTCAATCCTAGAGATGACTAAGGATTGGATTGCCAGTTTCAAATCTGCTTCAGAGATAAATGGCTTCAGTTTTCTTAGGTAGTTCAGGTGGAAGCGGGCGCTTTTAGCCATTGAATTAATGTGAGCTTTCATGTCAAGATTCTCGTCTAGAGTAATTCCTAGCGACTTAGCTGAGCTTACTAGCGTCGGAGTGCAGTTAAGCGCAGTCATCAACTTGGTCCATTCCTTTATTTCTGTGACGCACCCTGATGGAGAAATTAGTAGGAACTCTGTTTTTTGAGCATTTAGCTTCAGATGGTTGGTAGTTAACCACTGCAATGCCATTTTTAAAGTTTCATTCATTAGCTCATGTCTTCTATATGTCGACAATGGGCTGACGTTGTCGGTTCGATCCCCAGCGGGGGTGAATGCTCAACTATGCAACTGCGCTCTGCGCATAATTAATAGATGTAAATAACCAGCTGTAAAATGAACATATAAACATATGCTTTTGCATATTATCGTCGCAGACGATAAAACAGTCAACATTAGTTATAAGTAACACAAAAATTCTGTACGTTCATTTAGCCTTTTGGGCTTAAGGCTGTTCAGATAGTATATCCAATGATTCTCCTGTTTTAACAAATTGTTTTTGTTGATGATCCCTTCTTTTTTCTCCAACATTTCCAACACGCAAACTCTCAGTTGGCTTATGTGATGTTGCTTAACTGTGAAATGTTCTGCTACTGAAGATTTCAAAGATTTCGTGCGTATGTTGCTTTTATGTTCATTAACACGAATTTTCAATTATCTTTCGGTGTGCCCCACATATACATCTCCACACGGACATTTGAGCATGTAGATCAAGTTCATTGAATCGCATGTTGCGTTTACTTTAAGATGGATGGGTGTGTTATGGTTGTTCCCTTCATGATGATATGACAAGTGTTGCAATTAAGGCAGGGTACTGTGCCCCGATGGATCACTGACAAAATATCGACCTACATAATATCGACCTACAGGAATATCGAGTCAAAAATATCGAGGGCAAGAATATCGACATCCTATCTACAACATGGTAAGTACAAAAATATCGAAAAAATAACATAGATGTTAAAAATATCGATGTTAAAAATATCGTTTTTTTTTCTTTTAAAATATAAATGTGAAATAAAGTAAATAACACTAATAAATAAAATGTACATAGTTAAAAGTATCTGATAATGTTTAAAATTAATAAATAATACATATTTAATAATAATACATTCATTAAATATATACAGTAAATATATAATATATGTGTACTGAACAATAAATAGTAATAATTATTTTACTAATTTATAATTTATTAAAATATATTCTAATTTACTAATACATTTACAAACATAAAACAATAACATAAATAAAATGTAAAAAATATAAATAATTAAATATTCTTTTAATATTTATAACATTAATTGTTTAAAACGTTGGATAGCGTAAGGGTAATAATTACTATTCCCACTCCAGAGAGTGCAACTGTAGGGAAAGCGTTGGATAGCGTAGGAGTATAAATTACTATTCCCACTCCAGAGAGTGCAACAGTAGGGAAAGCGTTGAATAGCGTAGGGGTAAAAATTACTATTCCCACTCCAGAGAGTGCAACAATAGGGAAAGCGTTGGATAGCATAGGGGTAAAAATTACTATTCCCACTCCTGAGAGTGCACCAGTAGGGAAAGCGTTGGATAGTGTAGGGGTAAACATTACTATTCCCACTCCAGAGAGTGCAACAGTAGGGAAAGCGTTGCATAGCGTAGGGGTAAAAATGACTATTCCCACTCCAGAGAGTGCAACAGTAGGGAAAGCGTTGGATAGCGTAGGGGTAAAAATTACTATTCCCACTCCAGAGAGTGCAACAGTAGGGAAAGCGTTGGATAGCGTAGGGGTAAAAATTACTATTCCCACTCCAGAGAGTGCAACAGTAGGGAAAGCGTTGGATAGCGTAGGAGTAAAAATGAGTATTCCCACCCCAGAGAGTGCTACAGTAGGGAAAGTGTTGGATAGCGTAGGAGTAAAATTTACTATTCCCACTCCAGAGAGTGCAACAGTAGGGAAAGTGTTGGATAGCATAGGGGTAACAATTACTATTCCAACTCCAGAGAGTGCAACAGTAGGGAAAGTGTTGGATAGTGTAGGGGTAAAAATTACTATTCCCACTCCAGAGAGTGCAACAGTAGGGAAAGCGTTGGATAGCGTAGGAGTAAAAATTACTATTCCCACTCCAGAGAGTGCAACAGTAGGGAAAGCGTTGGATAGCATAGGAGTAAAAATTACTATGCCCACTCCAGAGAGTGCAACAGTAGGGAAAGTGTTGGATAGCGTAGGGGTAACAATTACTATTCCCACTCCAGAGAGTGCAACAATAGGGAAAGTGTTGGATAGCGTAGGGGTAACAATTACTATTCCAACTCCAGCGAGTGCAACAGTAGGGAAAGCGTTGGATAGCGTAGGGGTACAATTTACTATTCCCACTCCAGAGAGTGCAACAGTAGGGAAAGCGTTGGATAGCGTAGGGGTACAATTTACTATTCCCACTCCAAAGAGTGCAACAGTAGGGAAAGCGTTGGATAGCGTAGGGGTAAAAATTACTATTCCCACTCCAGAGAGTGCAACAGTAGGGAAAGCGTTGGATAGCGTAGGGGTAAAAATTACTATTCCCACTCCAGAGAGTGCAACAGTAGGGAAAGCGTTGGATAGCGTAGGGGTAAAAATTACTATTCCCACTCCAGAGAGTGCAACAGTAGGGAAAGCGTTGGATAGCGTAGGAGTAAAAATTACTATTCCCACTCCAGAGAGTGCAACAGTAGGGAAAGCGTTAGATAGCGTAGGAGTAAAAATTACTATTCCCACTCCAGTGAGTGCAACTGTAGGGAAAGTGTTGAATAGCGTAGGGGTAACAATTACAATTCCAACTCCAGAGATTGCAACAGTAGGGAAAGCGTTGGATAGCGTAGGGGTAAAAATTACTATTCCCACTCCAGAGAGTGCAACAGTAAGGAAAGCGTTGGATAGCGTACGGGTAAACATTACTATTCCCACTCCAGAGAGCGCAACAGTAGGGAAAGTGTTGGAGAAGCGTAGGGGTTAAAATAACATACTTATAAATAAAGGCTTTTTTAGAAATTAAAATGTAAACTATTAAATAAATATAAACCATACACAATACCTATACATAATTATTAAAGACATGATTATCAAATTATATGTAGCCCAAATTAAATATTAAAAAATACCAATTTATATTATTTAATGACCAATTAATAATTAATTATCAATTATATTATTAACAAAACAATTAATTTAAATACATTATTACTTAATTACATTTAAAATAATTCCCACCATATTCCCCTATTAACCCATCAACCGGCAACAGAACACATTTATCTATTTATGAATTAATGAAAATTATTTACCAATTAATTAAAATTAATAACCAATTATTTAAAATTAATTAGCAATTATTTCAAATTAATTTATAATTCCAACTAATTAATAAATAATTAAACATAATTAAATTACTTCCCACCCTATTCCCCTATAAAGCCACAACAAAACATATTTATCAATTAATCAATTAATTAAATTTTATTTCCAATTAATTAAAATTAATTAGCAATTAATGATAATTAATTTATAACTCCTACTAATTAATAATTAATTAAACATAATTAAATTACTTCCCACCCTATTCCCCTTTAAACCCACAACCCGCTACAGAATATATTTATCAATTAATTAAAATTAATTTCCAAATAATTAAAATTAATTAGCAATTAATTTAAATTAATGTATAACTCCTACTAATTAATAATTAATTAAACATAATTAAATTACTTCCCACCCTATTCCCCTATAAACCCACAACCCGCTACAAAACATATTTATCAATTAATCAATTAATTAAAATTAATTTCCAATTAATTAAAATTAATTATCAATTAATTAAAACTATTTTATAACTCCTACTAATTAATAATTAATTAAACCTAATTAAATTACTTCCCACCCTATTCCCCTATAAACCCACTACCCGCTCCAGGACTAAAACATATAATTTGCTTATAAATAAATTTATTAATATATAAAATTAATACACATATAATATTATTTATTTTAAATACTTAAGTAACACATATAACACATATATAATAAAAAACAAAAAAATCATACAAATATCGATATTAGTGTCATCGAAATTAGTGACATCGATATATATGCTATCGATATTACTAACTTCGATATTACTTACATCGATATTACTAACTTCGATATTACTTACATCGATATAAATAAATTCGATATTACTTACCTTAGGGTCGATATTCTGTCCAACGATATTCTTGACATCGATATTCTATACCTTCGAAATTTCTAACACGATATTTTGGTAGGTCGATATTTACAACTCGATATTTTGACTGTGTACCGCCCCGATACGTGGGTTTTGTTTGTGGTTCTTTAGTAGGTTTCAAAAAATCTGCCAAATTCTTTGCTCGTGTGTGAGCAAATACTGGTTCTTGAGCAAAGGCTCCTTGAAAATCCGATTCCATGGATAAGATTGGCCAGTGACGTCTTATGATTTGTTTAAATTGTGTGCTAAGTGTTGAGTATTTACTGACGCAGGTGATGCGTTTTTCTTGTATCTTTTGGTTGCTCTTCAGGAGATCCTGTCTGGATTTAGACATAGCTCTGGTTTTGGCCTCTTGTATTATCTCTTCTGGATATCCTCTATCCCGAAATCTTTGTGTCATGTTATCCATTTGTTGTGCACATTGTGGGACCTCTGAGACAACTCTTTTGACCCTCAAAAACTGTGAGTATGGCAAGTGTCTTTTTAAAGCTTGTGGACGGTGGCTTCCAAATTGCAAAAGGTTGTTCCTGTCTGTGGCTTTTCGAAACAGGTTTGTAGTGAGGTTATTGCCTATTTTGCTGATTTCTACATCCAAATATTGGTTTGCGTTTCATTGATGTTCCATGTAAATCCTATTCTGTCCACTTTGGTATTCAGAATTTCGATTTGTTCTTGTAGTGATTGTTTAGTGCCCTTCCAAATCACGAAGATGTCATCTATGAAACGTACGTACATTGAGATGTTTTGATTCCATGACACAAAGATTTCGGGATAGAGGATATCCAGAAGAGATAATACAAGAGGCCAAAACCAGAGCTACGTCTAAATCCAGACAGGATCTCCTGAAGAGCAACCAAAAGATACAAGAAAAACGCATCACCTGCGTCAGTAAATACTCAACACTTAGCACGCAATTTAAACAAATCATAAGACGTCACTGGCCAATCTTATCCATGGAATCGGAATTTTCAAGGAGCCTTTGCTCAAGAACCAGTATTTGCTCACACACGAGCAAAGAATTTGGTAGATTTTTTGAAACCTACTAAAGAACCGCAAACAAAACCCATGTGTCGGGGCACAGTACCCTGCCTTAATTGCAACACTTGTCATAACATCATGAAGGGAAAACCATAACACACCCAAGGAAGGGATTCCCTATCCATCTTAAAGTAAACGCAACATGCGATTCAATGAACTTGATCTACATGCTCAAATGTCCGTGTGGAGATGTATATGTGGGGCACACCGAAAGAAAATTGAAAATTTGTGTTAATGAACATAAAAGCAACATACGCACGAAATCTTTGAAATCTTCAGTAGCAGAACATTTCACAGTTAAGCAACATCACATAAGCCAACTGAGAGTTTGCGTGTTGGAAATGTTGGAGAAAAAAGAAGGGATCATCAACAAAAACAATTTGTTAAAACAGGAGAATCATTGGATATACTATCTGAACAGCCTTAAGCCCAAAGGGCTAAATGAATGTACAGAATTTTTGTGTTACTTATAACTAATGTTGACTGTTTTATCGTCTGCGACGATAATATGCAAAAGAATATGTTTATATGTTTATTTTACAGCTGGTTATTTACATCTATTAATTATGCGCAGAGCGTAGTTGCATAGTTAAGCATTCACCCCCGCTGGGGATCGAACCGACAACGTCAGCCCATTGTTGACATATAGTTGCTTAAATGGATAGTGTGCCTTTAAAAAAAACCTGCGTTGAAAGGGCATATCAGCGCATGCGCGGCACAGCGCGTCCATACAAACACGGAAGTAGAAGCCCGTATGGTCTACACATGTTGTACACTACCGAGAGTGACTCGCCAGAAACTAGCCGAGGTAAGAGTAGTTTAAATCAATAGGCAACGTTAGAGACACTGAGAACACAAGTTTTAACGGCAGAGCAACCAAGGGGAGGCACAGCATCGTATTTCCGTGTGTTTAGAGACACAATATAAAAAGCGCAACGAGCGACAGTGATTTAGCAACCAGATTAGGTTGAAATAGAGAGCTACATGTAACATACAATTACTGATTCGTCTCGAATTTAAGCAAAGGTCATCGACAGATTGTTAAAAATACTTGCAGGAACAAGCTAGCATCATGTTTAAATTGGAGGTTATGTTCATTTAATCATGTGTTTAACAAGTTTGATTTACTTATTTGATTTAAGTGGGTCTTGAAACTGATTGAAAGTTTTTTGGATTTTCAGAATCATTTCCCTGATGAAGACGGGAGACCCTGCCGAAATGCATTGGATGTCATAAATTGGGAATTGTTATTATTTGGACATTAACAATGGAGAAGTGCTAATAAAATAATATAATAATAATAATAAAGGGGCTTGTAAAGCGCCTGGTTACGCCATCCCGGCGTGTCCCCGCGCTGTGGAAAAAGAGTCTGGGCCAGGAGAGGGAGTTAGAGGGCAAACAAGTGGGTTTTCAGAAGTTTCCTGAATAGGGTCTCTGAGTCCGCTAATCTGATATTTATGGGGAGGGAGTTCCATTCCCTGGCAGCCACTGCACGAAAGGAACAGCCTCCCATTCTGGCCTTCCTGGTGCGGGGTATTTTAAGCAGTCCAGTTCCCCCCGAACGAAGAGTTCTGTTCGGCTCGTAGGGAATGGCCAGATCAGACATGTAGGAGGGGGCCTTATGAGAGATGATCCTGTAGCACATGAGAAGTGCCTTAAAAAGGACTCTCTTTTTTATTGGAAGCCAGTGCAGAGTTGCCAGGGCTGGTTTGGGGGCTGCTCTTTTCGGAAGTCTAAGGACTAGGCGTGCTGCTGTATTTTGGAGTACTTGGAGTCTCCTGATGTTTTTTTGTGTTGTTCCGAGCAGCAGCACATTTCCATAGTCAATCCTCGAGGTGACCAGGGCTTGGGTCATAGTGCGCCTGGCTTCAAGAGGGAGGAGGTCTAGGGTGCGGTTAAGGGTCTTCATCACCCCGAAGCATTTCCCAACCACTTTGTGCACATGGCTGTCATAAGAGAGCCTGGGATCAACCCAGATCCCTAGGTTCTTGGCTGCTTTACAGGGAGTGGGTGAAGGTCCCAGGCAAGGCAAGATAAAGACACTTATGAATTAATTTAGGATTTTTTGAACACTTATTTTGATAAAATTTTGATAAAATTTCGCTGGAGGACCAGCACAAACTTGTGCTAGGGGTGACAGCTATACTATTACACTACAGCTGCTACGTGAGAGTATTCAGCACGTTCCAGGCGGGGAACGATACCCTGGTTGCATGGAAAAAAACAAAACTTTGGACCAAGCGGTGCACAATCCTACACCTCTAAGAGTTAGGAATATGTCAATTCTACCATAGTGCCATCAAAGTTGATTTACGAATATTGGTTGCCAATGCTACATCTAAGGAAAATATGGTGGTTACAGTGTTTTGTGTGGATTGTGCAGGACTGGGTATAAAGAAATTGTGACATAGAGTAGATAGGAGTGGAAATGGGAATTTTGGAAGATTTTACGTTGAGCCATACAAACATTTTTAATGGATTGGTTTCAAACCACACTGAGCCGTGGGATGCAGTGATGCCGGGAGGCAGTTTGGTACCCAATCAGGGAAGTTGCAGCCACCATCCTTCGCAGGTGTACTCAGTTTTTAGGCTAACTCTGGGTTTTTTATTCTCCCAAAGGAAGTGTGAAACAGCTTTGTCAACTTTAAGAAAGAAGTCTGTGGAGAGTTGAGTAGGTAACATACTCAATAAGAAGTTAATCAAGGGTGAAACCATCATTTTGATGGTTTCCAATCTACACCACATGCTTTGGTGATCGCGTTTATAGTAGGTCTTTATTTTATTTAGGGTTTTATTTTCATTTATTGATTGATTTATGTATTTTATTTGAAAAGTTTTATATAGCGCTGGCTAGACCCGGAGGCATCAGAGCACTTTACAAGAGGAAGAGCAGTCACAAAAAAAACCAACAATATTTCACAACAAAGCAAAACGACAATCAGGAGAGAGCACATCTCTCTATTAGTCAGGAAAGTGCTGGATGAATTCACGAGTTATAGTCCATATAGATCATAAAATGGAGCTAACGACTCAAAGCAGACAAAAGGGTATCAACCGGGAGAACAACAATTGAAGAGGTGGAGGGCATGGGAACGGAGGGGGAGGAGGGGTAAGCAGATGGACCAGGACAGGGCAGAGTGTCCTCAGACAGCTAACAGAACATAAGTTAGAGCTTATAGGAGAGGGACTGGGGAGAGCAAGGCCGGGGTACACAAGAGGGAAGCATAAAAAGGGAGAGCAAAAGGTCGAACAGGTTAGCAGAAAGGCAACCAATACAGGGGAGACAGTTGAAAATGGATTCGGCAAAATCATTACAAAACCATATCCCAAGGTATTTGATAGTAGACTTGTATTGGAAGTTAAATGGACCACCCTTTGAGGGATGGCAGTGAATATTTAGCGGGAGGGAATATCCTGAGAAGTTGGAAAAATTATCAATACAGGAAAAAAACTCAGTAATCGCAAGATCCAGAGAATCTGTAAATATCAGGATGTCATCTGCATATGCAGTTGTTTAGTATGGAAATTTGTTAAAGGTGATGTCTGGGATGTTGGGCGATTCATTTAGCATCAGGAGCAAAGGATAAATGGCAAGTAAGAACAGTAGTGGGGATAAGGGTCATCTCTGTCGGGTTCTCTGCTGTACGTTAAATGATTGGGGCAGAGCTCCGCTAATTTTAATTCTTGCAGAGGGGTTGGAGTATAGGGCCATGGTCATCATGGTGAATGTTTTTCCTAAAGCGCGTCTCAAGAGAACAAATTTGAGGTCTGGCCAGGAGACTTTGTCGAAAGCTTTCTCCGCGTCCAGGGCTATGAATGATGAAATGAAATGAAATGAAAAATTGCATTTGTATAGCGCATAACCGCCCTGGGGCCTCGCAGCGCTTGAAGATAAAATGGTTTTAGTGCAGGCTCGGGGCAGATCAGAGAGATTTAGCAAACAAATGCGTTTTTAGGGCCTTTCTGAACGAGAGGAGGTTGCTGTTACCCCGGATGGCAAAGGGGAGGGCATTCCAGAGTCTGGTCGCCGAATGTGAAAAAGAGCGGCCACCCCAACGGGCTTTGTTAATTTTAGAGGAGGTGGACAGCTGCAGGGTACCAGACCGAAGGGGGCGTGTTGGAACATAAGGCATAACCAGAGGTGCAGAATCGCTGGGCCTACACGGTGGAAGGATTTGTGCATAATGCACAGAGCTTTGAACTGCACTCTGGCAGCCATTGGGAGCCAATGAAGGTCCTTCAGGGCCTTCCTCGCCGACTGCCGACGGGACAGATTGAACAATAGGCGGGCCGCACTGTTTAGTGTGACCTGGAGCCTCCGAAGGACCGAAGCCGGTGCTCCCAGGTAGAGAGCGTTCCCGTAATCCCGGCGAGAGAGAATGAGGGCCTGGACCATGATCCTCCTCGCCTGGAAAGGGAGCAAAGGGAGCACCCGCCGGAGCATCCTCATTAGTCCGAAGCAAGTGGCAGCAGTCTTAGTAGCCTGGACAGAGAAATCAAGGGCAGTGTCAAGCCAGATCCCGAGGCTCTTTATCTGGGACTTGGGCGCAGGAGGAGCGCCAAGACATGGTGGCCAGACGGGTGCAAGAGCAGACGGGGAGGGATTTCCAAGGAGAATGATGTCTGTCTTCTCCCCGTTAAGCTTGAGACAGGAAGCTTGCATCCAACTGGCAACAGCCTCTAGACAGGGGCCTAAGGTGTTGGATGATCCATCTGCGTGGTCTAACGAGACCACCAGCTGCGTATCATCCGCGTAGGTGACTATACGCACACCAAAGGGATGGACTTTCCTGTCCAGAGGTTCCATGTAGGCGTTAAAGAGGGTCGGGCTCAGGGAGGAGCCCTGAGGGACCCCACACCTGAGAGGATGTTTAGGAGAGACTGTCTCACCCTCAAAGACCCGGAAAAAGCGCTCGCTCAAAAAGGAGGTGAGCCAGTCCAGAGCTGCGCCCGACACGCCCATGCCCGCCAGTCGGTATACTAGCGTGGCATGGTTCACCGTGTCGAACGCGGCACTAAGGTCTAACAGGATAATGGCCACCTTTCCTCCCCGATCCAAAGTCGTTCTTGCTTCCTCTGTGACCGCCAACATGACAGTTTCTGTGCCATGTTGAGGGCGAAAACCTGTCTGGGAGGCACGCAACAGACAGTTGGACTCCAGATAGTCTGTTAAGATATTGTTGGTGTGCCTCTCCAGCAGTTTACTCAACCAGGGAAGCAACGAAATGGGGCGGTAGTTGGACAGGTTGTTCTGGTCCAGGGAGGGTTTCTTGAGAAGCCCCCTCACCATGGCACACTTCCAAGCGAGTGGGACCGACCTGGACACAATGGAGGTGCTTAAAGCTTCCAGGATCACAGGAAGAATAACGTCCAGTGCCTTGACAAGGATCCGGGGGGGTGCCGGGTCATTGGGGGAGCCAGAAGAAACTTTGGAGATTAATCTATCCAGGCTGGCGGCATCAAGAAGCGGAATTGTGTCCAGTTTGCAGGGAACCGAGGAGTCAGCTGGCCTAGGAGGGACGGAGGGGGTATTGACTGTAGGATTACTAAAAGATGAATATATGGTCGAGATTTTCTTGGAAAAAAAGGCAGCTAGCTCATTACAGCGGTCTTGTACCCCTTCAACAGAAGGACGCTCAGCCGGAGCTGAAATGAGGGACTTAGCTATCCTAAAGATTTCTATAGGCGCATTAGCTGCAGCACTAATTTTACCTTCATAGAAGGAGGTTTGCGCCATTTTAATCTCTGATTTATAGAGCCTCATTGCGGACCTGTATTCGTCTTTCCTAGACTGAGAATGGTCCTTCCTCCACGCTCTCTCTAGTTTGCGGCAGTCAAGCTTTAATAACCTCAGAGCAGGAGTGTACCAGGGTGCAACTTTAGGTCTTCTGATGAGATTACAAGGGCGTTTGGGAAGAACTTGGTCTAAAGTGCTGGAGATCCAGTGATCAAAGTTGCTAGAAGCTGAGGCAGGGTTCAAGGCCTTTCTCGGGGGGTCTTGAGTAAGGGCCGTTGTCCAATCGGTGAGGGGAAGTGAGGACCATTTCCTGCCCATGTACTTTATAGAGGCTTCAGGAGGGGGACAAGAGTTAGAAAGCCAGGTGAACGGTATCAAAAAATGATCGGTCCAAGGCAGAGGAACAGGGGACTCTACATTAAGGTTGATATTACTGTATATGTGATCGAGAAGATGTCCCTTCTTATGGGTCGCCTGATAACCTCTCTGGCAGAGGTCTAACACTTGCATGTTGGCCCGCAAGTTATTAGCTGCCGTATCCTGGGGGTCATCTGAATGGATATTAAAATCCCCAAGCAGAGTGAGGTTAGATGAGGTCACGGCTGCGTTAGCGGTGAGATCAGTAATTTGAGTGATAAAATTGTTGAGGGAGCCTGGTGGTCGATAAAGTAGAATACCAGAAAAAGTGGTGGTAGGGGAGAGATCAAGTGCAAAGTGTAAGCTCTCACAGGTCAGCAAGGAATTAGAAGTGACCCAACACTTAAAGGTGTCCCTATATATAATAGCTAAGCCCCCGCCTCTCCCCGATTGGCGGTCGAGGTGCTTAAGGGTGTAGCCTGGAGGAGTGGCCCATATTAAGGACGGGTCGTTGTCAATCTGAAGCCAAGTTTCCGTTAAAAATAGGGCATCAGGATTAAGCTCATCAATCAACAAATGCAACTCTGTGGAGTGTTTAGGTAGCGACCGGCAATTAAGGAGATACAATCTCCAAAACTCTCCCAACGGGAGGGAGCCGCTACATGGGCGGGAGGTGCTCCATGTACAGTGCTTGCAGTGATGGTCGGTGTTAGCTGGAGAGACGGAATGGCAGCAGGAAGGACTGACAGGGGGCGTAAGGAGTGTAACCACAAAGAGTTGTAGACAACTTGATTACCGACCATGATGCCGGTCACCACCCCAGACCAGGACCAGCGAGAAGCGTCTGAACGCGGACTGGCGCAGACTGGCTTCTCTTTGGCGCCTCTTCGGCGCGTATACGGCGCTACCGCAGCGCGTCACTGCTGCGCGGGATAGGAAGAGGTCATATAGATTAGGCCAGGGTGGAGACTAGCCCGTCAACCTCCCCAAGATGGCTGCCCAGAATGGGACAACCAGGAAGTGGTGTCGCTTAAGCCTCCCTCCACACAATCAGCACAAGCTGTGGTGGACCGGGGAGTAGCGACCAGAAAACAGGTAAGAGGCACAGCAATGTAATTTAAAAACACATATTCTTCTATCAATAGGTTTTTAAATTGTTAAAACGAAGTAGCAGCAATCTAATTTTAAAAACACATATTCTGTCAGGAATGATGTCAGTGGGTAGAGCGGGTTGGAGACTTTCTCAATGATGTGAGATAAGAGGCAGATGTAATCAGTAGCCAAGCATCATTTGATGAAACCGGATTGAGTAGGGTGGACTAGTTTTGGAATCAGGGGGGGTAAGACAATTTGCGTAGATTTTAGTTTTCATGTTGATGAGGGAAATAGGCCTAACATTTTTGGCGTTGGAGTGGTCCTTACCACATTTGGGGATCACCACGATAGTGGCCTCGAAGGTGGATTCTGAATCTGAACCAGAGGTAG
The DNA here is from genome assembly GCF_964263255.1 of Lissotriton vulgaris. Lineage (NCBI taxonomy): Eukaryota > Metazoa > Chordata > Amphibia > Caudata > Salamandridae > Lissotriton > Lissotriton vulgaris. The sequence goes on along the minus strand of NC_141690.1, from coordinate 189,637,508 downwards.
CAAAGTGGGAGAGAGTCAATCTTAACGTGATAATAATTGAGCGGGCGAAGGCTTTCTAAAATTTTATCGTGAAAATGTCCAGCGCCGGTGCCTTACCAGATGGGATACTGCTGATGATCGGAGTCGGAGATTTGCTTAACTGGTAAGGACTTCAGGAAGTCTGAGCAAGCGTTAAAAGGTGTGTTAACTGAGGGAGTGCATAATTTGGTGTAGAAACATTAGAAGACTTTTATTATTGATTCAGTCGAAATTTGTAGTGTGTTGTGTTCATCTCTGATTGATTGGATGAGGATAGAGTTACGCTTAAACTTCAAATATGCCGCCAGGAACTTTCCAGCCATATTAAGGTAGGATCATTTTTTTGCCTTTTTGGGCATGGACCTAGAGATGCGTTCGTTTACTGACTACGGAACTGAATCGATATTTAAATCATTTTAAGAGTGTCAAGGAAGCTGGGTCATTATTTTGCCAGTAACTCAGTTCTTTTGTTAAAAATTCTGATGTCAGTTTGTCTAGGGATGACTTTGGCATATAATTCCGCATATGATTTGGCCTCTATAATAGCAATCCAGGGAGTCCCAGAGAATAACCGGAGAGGATACAGAGTTTTGATTTAACTGAATAAATCCGCTCTCCTATTCGCCTTAGCAATCGAGCCCTTAGCTACATGGGTGAGCCAGGACCCTGTCCTCAGGGGACTGGTCTGGTCGCCAGAGCACTCGGACAGGATTGCACTCTACGCCAATGATGCCCTGTTTTTCAAGGTGGACCCTTGCGCCTCCGGGCCTCCTGTCCTCCAAATTCTTCGACTCTTTAGGGAGACTTCTGGACAATGTGCCAATAAATCCAAATCTATCATATTCCCTACCCACAGTGAGCAGAGAAATCAGGCCTGGGCCTCGCAACTGATCATTGCGGACACGGGCCTTAAGTACCTCGGGGTCTTCATAACGCGGTGTCCAAGTGACGCCTGGAAGCACAACATAGCTTCGTTGCGCCCTGCCGTCCGGAAAGAAATGACAATCTGGTCCCAACTACCTCTATCGTTATACGGCAGGTCTGCAATTTTTTAAAATGGTGTCTCTGCCGCGCTTGCTTTACAGGTTCCAGAACTACCCATACCCAACTCCCCCGTCGTGGTTTCCCCAAAAAATGCAATCCTGAATAGATTTCCCTGGCAAGGGGGTGCGATCTGTGTGGCGCTCGCGACGTGTATACAGTCCACGTATTGTGGTGGTATTGCAGCGGCAGACGTCCACGCGTACTACTGGGCTTCGCATCTCCTGGTGGTCAATGAATGCTGGTATGGTTCCCAGACAGATGCCATGGAGTGGCTAGCCATGGCGGGCACCCCGCTGCTCCAACTCCTATATACTAGCTCTTCCCTGGAGGCGCTTCCCCCAGCCAGCCGGGTAGTTATTCAGATATGGAGGCAGGTGGTTCGGTCCATGGGTTGGTGAGACACGTTGACCGGCGCCACTCCCCTCTGGCAGGGAACATATCTTTGGCCTGTCTTGTCACTGGTAGGGTTTCGCAGATGGGATGATATTGGTATATCTACTCTCGGAGACATTATGCAGGGGACCACTCTTAAATCCTTTCAAAGGCTACAGGTGGACTTTGCCCTCCACAAATCGCAGTTCCATCGCTATTTGCAGCTCCGTCATGCACTGACCCCCCTGATACAGCATCTTGAGTCGTTACTTGAGTTCCACCCGCTGGAAGGTCGTTCATTAATGGGAGATCTGGGAGCTCACAAAATCCGGCAAATTTATCAAACTCTCACTACACACTCCAAGCCCACCATTCACCCCACCCGGGCGGTTCGGAAGGCAGACCTGCCAGTCCTGACCGACGACGATTGGGCCGAGGCGCTGGCTAGTCTTCGGTACACCGCCGTCTCTACCAGATACAGGCTAATTCAATTTAAATACCTCCATAGGATACATTACACGTGTCTCCGCCTGTGGAAGATGGGGGCTATTCAGTTCTCCATCTGTCTCTGGTCTGGCGTATTGTCCTGCATGGGGTGTGTTTTGGCATGGGATATCCAGACAGACCCCAGACTGACGCTCCTACACAGCACAGAGGACATCGGGGGGAACAGGTATAAAAGACATCTTCTGTTTTTGGGTCTCACATTGGCTAAGCGGGACATAGCACAGCACTGGATGGATATGTCCCCGCCCTGTATCGCTAACTGGAAAAAGGCCATTGATAGGTGCATGTCAGCAGAGGTAGCTGTGTTCCAGGCGAGGGGTTGTCCAAAGAAGCATGGGAAGATCTGGTTTCAGTGGGCCAAGCACAGGGGTATTGATCTGTCCTTAATGTTGCAGCCAGTCACCCGGGACCCTATTGAACAGCTAGTGGTGAATGATTTACCAATTTAATGTATCGATGCTACAGGGACGTAGACGGGAATTCCTTAGTTTTGTATATATAATGTTTTTACAGTATGTATGGTGCGCACTCGGGGGTGGGGCTTTTTCCTTGGTCTGATGTTCTGCAGACCGTTTGGGTGGGTGATACACAGTACCTAGAGATTTTACATTCTGCATTTCAAATGTACTTTGCTTGCTGGGCTCTGCCCATATGGTAGACTGAAAATTCAATAAAATCTGTTGTTAAAAAAAAAGATTCAGGTTGTGACCTCGGGATTTTCCAACAACCACACTGGCTCATCTTGTCAAAATACATTAGATAATAAGAAGTGCATGAAGGGGGCATAATGGGTAGTGGAAAGGTAGAGTGTGGATTGCTATGGGTACCAAGTGAGAGGCAACACACTATTTTATAAAATAACCAACCTTCTTGAAGACCTTCAAAATAGGGAGGGAAAGAGACAAGAGTGTTTTTGTCTCTGTGTGTATTTACAAATCAAAGGTTGAAAACTGACAGAACCCTCACTACACCGACGGAGAGTACCTGTACTCAACTATTTAGCAGAGAATCCATTAGGGGTGTAATAGCTCATACATTCCCCTTATGAAGATACTCCTCTACCGACTGATGCAAAGGAACCCAACTGAGCCTCCACCCATTCTTAATAGCCCCTACAGAGTGAGACACACTGTCTAGAGCTGAACAACTCATCCCACACTTATATTTAATGAGCCAACAACTCCTGAGACTTTGGAACAGTCCCTGACTTCAGTATCTGGTCCTTGCTGAGTAAATGTAGGCGGCTCTGGGCTCCATACCAGCATAATTACTTAGCTCTTAGCCATTCTGGGATTGAGTCGTCATCACTGGTCTTGGTGAAGGGCTATTTCAAGACTCTGATCTTCTTTGGGGATTTTCTACTTGGCAGGTCAGAGAGCAAATCGAATCCTCATCCACCATCATCAGCTCAACAAAGTCATACACCAGCAGGCAATCCATACTGAAGGTTATTTGTACATCCACTTTGAGGCCTTCAAAATGAGACCCAGCTTCAGCAGTGGGATAGTGAAGAACTAGCCTCAGCACTAACTTGATGATCTTCATAGCTCCAGAATGGCCATGGTCATCCTGGCTCCTGAATGTTGTAACTCTCTGCCCACCCGCAATTGCTTTGTGTAGGTACTGAAGGGTGTTGAGACATCTTCAAGAGAATGAAGGACATTGTTTCCCAAACACTTAGAGACACTATTGTTACCTCCATATGAGCACCGCCCCTCTTGCATGTGTCTGAGCACAATTGTGGGCTTGGAATAGGGGGTAGTCTTTTTTCCACATATGAAGAAGCCCCCGCCTGATGGAAAGATTGATTTGCTTTGGTTGGGATGCTGGCAATTGTGATTGCGGTTCTGAGAAAGCTTTTTGTCATGTTGTTGGGAGGGCTTCTTTCTGTGTGCCTTAATTTTCTTTTGGTCCTTTTCCTTCTATTATCCAATGTTTGCTGGCCATATATCTACAGTTGTAGACAGCTGCTTTGTATCACCAGTCTGGGAGTCAGCCATAATCTGCCTCAGCTCCATAGTATAATCTCTCTCTATAGACTTTCTATCAGTAATAGGTTGCTTACTTCATCATAAGTCATTACTTTTCTTTCAGGCCCTTCCATCCAAGTCTCACTTGCTTTCTTATTGTAATAGCATTTGACTTGGGTAAACTCAACCTGTCTAATTAAGATATCTGTTATGAACATTTTCTTCATCTCTGTCACTTTCACCCAATTCCAGAATTACCTTTTTTCCACTGAGAAGATGAATCAATAGATCAACTGCCCTTTCTTCACAACTCAGTTTCTGAATGCTAAAACTTAAATGAAAGCCAAACGTTGAGGCCTACATACATTTTCTAATGACAGAGTACTCTACCAGTTCTTTGTTGGTATTTGGGGATGAGACAAGGCTTTTGTTGCACCAAGATCTCCTCCAAATCTAACTCTTGCTGTTTCAAATCAGATGAGCTTTTCATCTCCTTGGGATCTCTTCATCATACGTACGTTTCCCTTTTCCTCATTTCCCACCCCTACTCCCGGGTGTACTACTTGACTCTCGCTCTCTGGCCCTATCTTCTTACCTGGTCATCTCTCGCAGCATCTGCTCAAGATGCTTGATCTCTAAATTAGATGCAGTTGGGACAATAGGTGCTGTTCATCTTTCAGCTTTCCTAGTATCAGCCATCTTTAAAAGGAAAATTGAAATCTCATGGGGGCTCAAGCAGTGGCGCGTACTTGCTCCATACTTATTCAATCTATTTTTGTTGGATTTAACACAAGCATTGGACGAAGCAAATGCGCATCCCCCCAAGTTAGCAGACAAGTATATATCGAACTTACTATACGCTGACAATGTCATTTTGTTAAGTCAAACGAAGGTTGGATTGCAACGCCTCATAGACATAATATCAAACTACTCACTGGCTAATGACATGGTCATAAATGAGAAAAAGACAAAAGTTATGGAAGTAAGTCACAGGATACAGAGAAAGCATAAGTGGTACTTACAAGGCTATTAGCTTGAGCAGGTGGAAACATACAGGTATCTGGGAGTGCTCTTTGATGATAAAGGTTCCTTTCAGAAGCATAAGACAGACTTGCAAGCGGTAATACCCTACTTTTAGCATTCCGCACTCTACAGAGCTCTCTGGGTGGGCCAAGCCATCTCCCACTGCTAAAGGTAATAACTTAAAATTACTGGCTACGATCTCCTATGGAAATGAGACACTACGTGGGAGAGACTCTATAATTTTTAACAATATTATTACAAAAAGATTTAAATCTCTTCTCAGTCTCCCCTGTAACGCCTTGCGGGCCCATATAAGGCTAGAATTTGGATTAACAAATCAGATTATTGAAATGATATGAGATTATAATAAGGTTTGGAAGAGAATAAAATCAAGCACCTCATACCTAATGTGCGAAAGACTCAGGCAAGAAGGTAAAACAAATCGAAACCCGCCATATTTGAAGTATCTAGAAACGGCAATGGACTAATTTTCATTTCATTCTGTATAGGATATGTCACTCCCCCAGAGTATTTAAAAAAAGTAATCAACCGAACTACAAAACAATCCTCACTGTTGAAAGATAAAGAGTCCCTTACGCAAAGATCGCATGTCTGGATGATCCTGAATGAATATAAATCTTATTCATCACAGCCCTATGTAGAAACTGGTTTGACGATGAAGCCTTTTTTTTAGGTCTCGCGCCTAGCGGTGCTCTGCGCAAGACATTTTGTAAGGGAAAAACGGGGAATCTGAGCTGACCTAGGAATCGCACACGCTCATGTGTGTGCGTTTCCTTTTCAGCTCCCTCATTGGCCTTAGCGTGCGTCTTTTAATGCAAGACTGCACGCTATAGGCCAAAGGTGGGTGCATTGCTCCTCCCACGGCCTATTGGTGTCTGTTGCGTGCACCAAGCGTGTAATAGACACCAGTAGGCCGTGGGAAGAGCAATTATCGTGCCTGGCCGTGATACTTGAAAGCACATGCTTGGCTGTGGCGCGCGTGCGCGCACCACTTGCGAGCTTGTTTCACTGGTAAGCGAAACCTCTCTCCTCGGCCGAGTGGCTTAGGAGCTCAGGTAGGGCACGGATGTTACACTACCTTGCTGTCCTGTCGGGTGTGAAGTGTGCTGCTATGTCTGTCTTTTTTTTTAATCGCGCGTCCCTTGTTTTTATTGTTTAGGTTTACCTACCTGCGACCTTTTGCACTCACTAGCAGTTGCTTGTCTAAGGAAGTAACAACCTTCCACTGAGGATTGATGTCCCCTCTGGTACGCAATGAAAGGCTACGCATGCTCAATCTGAATTGATACAGCGGAAGTGTCTTTTTGCTAAACCCTTCAATTTTTTTTCCCTGAGTGACTTGCCGCCGCTCTCCATTCCTTCTGCATGGCGTCGGTGTTATCAAATGCTAACTTATTTTGCTCTGTTTGTACACAATGACCCTTTGAGTGCCGTTAGTTGCCGAAGTCTCAGTAAATCTTTGTTATTATGCTAATGGCCGGATGCACGAAACTCCCTAGGCTCTCGAAGTAGAAATCTTCCCGACAATAGAGCGCGATCACAGGCTGTCAACGCTGGAGCAGCTGCTTATACAGAAAGGTTTATGCCTATCTCTGCCGGAATCTGCGGCTGCACGCCTATATTTTTTGCCGGAGCTGACAACGCATTTGGGTAGTAAAAACATACTGTTTTTATCTCCGACTGTCCGCTTTAATACGTCCTCGGTTACAGGTTAGTCTTTCAGCTGCCTCTCCTGAGGTATATCTGCAGTGTACGCAGCGTAGCAGAATTACTACTGAGAACCGTTTATATCTTATTGACCTTTTGCAGGTATTGATTCATTCTCTAGGCTGAAGCGTTGCAGTCATGGATAAGCTTGACTTTAATAAGAAACCCCGGAGAGCAAAAGGATGAATTGCTCATAATAAGTGTGCACAAGAGTCTTCAACATCAGCTGTCAGTATTGGGGGCTGCGTTTGCCGCGCCATCTTGTCAGGCGCGTCAGTTGAACGAGTGGGACAGGATCGGCTCCAGCGCAGCTAAAAGCCGCCTTGGAGCATATTTTTAACAAGCATTTACAATGCAATAGGTCTCGCCTTTGCGAGAGTTTATGCTATTGGCATTGGACATGACAATGCCCTTTATTTATTTGTTTGAAAATTCAAAACATTAATAAAAGGCATTGTAATCTACAATGCTAATAGCTCAAACTCTAGTAAATGCGAGAGGTATTGCATTGTAAATGCTTTTTTTATGTAGACAACACGCACCCATGCCTGGGCAAGAATAATGGTGGCCGCGTGTTTGTTTTATTATTTACGGTGCGGAACGCTGCCCCATGCTTTTATTTTTATGGGTATTTATTTTTTTACACAATAGCGGCACCATGGTTTTTCCTCTGTGAGTTACTGCTGCCTCCCCCCCGCCGGGGCTCCTGCTAAGTTGCTCGTAAGCATTTGCAGCTTGCACGATTGTTATGACCGCTCACCCCCCCAAATCCCCACACTCCAACCCCACGGATTGCGCATGTACAGCTGGCGAGGATGCTGAGAAAACATCATGTGTGCACTTTAACTTTTACTATGGTGGCCGTGCGTCAGACATCTGCATACTGTACGTGATCTTCCTCTGTCAGCGTGCTGCTCTTTAAGCTGATTTTCTCTTAAAAGTTTCTAGTGTCAGCTGTCTCTAAGGGCAATTAGGAATGGGTGGATCCGTGCACCAAACAATTGTTTTCAAATATGCAGTTCTCCACATAGTCGAATTTGTGAATGCAATACAGTCTTGTTAGTGCTTGAAAAGTCTCTCAGCAGTACGTGAGAAGCACAGTGCGAGTGTGCCTCGAGCCTGATCTCGACTCAGCTCTACCATTGGACCTCAAACCCGAGGCACTCAGCTTTGCCCTTCTACCTCAGTCCTGATAGAGTCATCTCTGAGCGCACCGCTGCCCTTCACCTCGCCCCACCAAGCTCCGGTATTGCGCTCATTCAGACTCGGCTCTTTCTCATTGCACCCTGTTGCGTCGGGGTCAATGTGATGAGGCGTCGATAGGCCTGATGACCAGGGGCGCAACTAGGTCTTAATTTTGGGGGGGGCTAACATGGCAGATGAAGGGGCGTGGCTAATGTAAATCAATGGGGCGGAGCTAAAACAGCATCAGGGTCGGTTAATGTTCAGGTCAAGCTGAGAAAAAAATGTGGTGAATTCTGCATTTGAAACTGGACAACAATTAAAGCACACATTTTTGTTAGTTTGATGCATTGCCCCCCAAAACCCATACTCACCCTGAATCGTAAAATTACCCCTGGCACACCAAAACACATACCCATGCTGAACCCTAAAATTAACCCCCTCACACCCTAAAACCCATACCCGCCCTGAAATCTATAATTACCCCTGGCACCCCAAAACCCATACCCATCCTATCCCTAAAATTATCCCTCCCCGGCACCCCAAAACCCATACCCACTCCACACCCTAAAATTACCCCCTGGCACCCCAAAACCTAATACCACCCTGAACCCTAAAATCACCCCCCGGAGCCCCAAAACCCATACCCGCCCTGAACCTTAAATTACCCCTGGCACCCCAGAAACCATACCCATGCTGAACCATAAATTCCCCCTTGCCCCCCAAAACCCAAACCCACCCTGAACCTTAAAATTACCCCAGGCACCCCAAAACCCATACCCATGCTGAACCATAAATTCCCATCTGGCACCCCATAACCCATACCCACCATGAACCGTAAAATAGCCCCCTGACATCCCAAACCCACACCTGCCCTAAACCCTAAAATTACCCCTGGCACTATAAAACACATAACTACGCTGAACCCTAAAATTAATCCCATGGCACCTCAAAACCCACACCCACCCTGAACCTTAAAATTACCCCAGGCACCCCAAACCCCATACCCATGCTGAACCATAAATGCCCCCCGGCAACCAATAACCCACACCCTCCCTGAACCATAAATTCCCCACTGGCACCCCATAACCCATACCCACCCTGAACCCTAAAATTGCCCCCTGACACCCCAAAACCCACACCTGCCCTGAACCCTAAAATTACCCCTGGCACACCAAAACACATACCCACGCTGAACCCTAAAATGTCCCCTGGCACCCCATAACCCATACCCACCCTGAACCCTAAAGTAGCCCCCTGACATCCCAAAACCCACACCTGCCCTAAACCCTAAAATTACCCCTGGCACTATAAAACACATACCCAAGCTGAACCCTAAAATTAATCCCATGGCACCCCAAAACCCACACCCACCCTGTACCTTAAAATTACCCCTGGCACCCTAAACCCCATACCCATGCTGAACCATAAATTCCCCCCCGGCACCTCATAACCCATACCCACCCTGAACCATAAATTCCCCGCTGGCACCCCATAACCCATACCCACCCTGAACCCTAAAATTGCCCCCTGACACCCCAAAACCCACACCTGCCCTGAAACCTAAAATTACCCTTGGCACACCAAAACACATACCCACGCTGAACCCTAAAATGTCCCCTGGCACCCCATACCCACCCTGAACCCTAAAATAGCCCCCTGACATCCGAAAACCCACACCTGCCCTAAACCCTAAAATTACCCCTGGCACCCCAAAACCCATACCCATGCTGAACCATAAATTCCCCCAGCACCCCAAAAAAAATGAACACTACAAACTTACACTACATTTGCATATTTGGAGGGGACTGTGTCCTCTTTGACGTTTCCATGTATGTAAGTCAAGAACAACATTCACAGTAACCTAGATATGCAGGCAGTAGGTAATTCTGTGCTGAAAAATGCATTAAAGTTACTTGAACTTACACAAAAAACTGCTGCCTGCTCTTCTGATACTATACTGCGGAGTCTGTCTGATCAGCACCACTGTGTCCTGGCATCCAGCCCCTCCGAAGGTCTCACTGTGTAGATCAATGTGGGTCAAATGCACAGACAGCAGGGGGAAGGGGATGGCCAGTGCAGGTGAAACTTTTCCTTTGTAAATTAATTCCTGCTGGCGTCATAGCCCAGGGTTTGCTGTCTGTGCACTTGTATGGAATACACATCTATACAAGTGCACAGACAGCACACCCTGGGCTAAGATGCCAGCAGAAATTCCTTTACAAAGGAAAAGCATCACCTTAACTGGCCATGCCTTCCCCCTGCTGTGCACATCTTCACACCCCATTCTCACAACCCATCAAGTGCTTAGGTGAAATCCCTGCCTTCAGGCAAGGATTTCGCCTCTGAGCCACCCTAAAGGAAAACAAGAGGTGGGGGCAGGGGGGTTAACTCGCTGAAACTGTTCAGAGGTTCGCTGTCTGGCTCGGGCTGCTGGGCCTCTCAGAAATCATTAAAACAATCACATTCTCGGATCGGATGCGAAGCCTTCCTGCACCATTTCAGTGCGTGTCATGTTAGCCCGGGCAGAGGAGGCGACCGGGGGGGGGGGGGGGGGGGGCTGAAGCCCGGTGAGCCCAATGGGTGTTGCGCGCCTGCTGATGACGCAGTGTGTCCTGGGTCCACATAAGAACGTCACTCGTGTAGGAGATCAAGGCCCACAAGGGGGAGCGGGCCGCCGAGCATCGACCCTTTTATTTTCTGTCCCCCTGCACGTGACTGCAGCAACAACCACCATAACCGTAGTGGGAGGGCGAGGGGGGAGCTTGCCAACACCCCTCCCGTCTCGTAAATGTTGGAACCCACCCAACATCAAACACCTCAGCCATGATTCACACTCGGCTTTTTCATTGCACCTCCATCTTGGTTCAGTCCGCTCCATCAGTGCAACTCAACCCTGCAGTTCAGTTCACATCCACGCGTGGCTCAGCCACTGCAGTTCAGCCTTGATCCAAATGACCTCCTGCCACCTTAATCTTGAGCCACACTCACCTCTACCAACGCACCCCCTCCCCACTCCTAATCCCACCACTGCTCAGTGACTACACCCTGACTCTGTTGCAGCTCTGCCAAGGTACTCCAAACCCCTTCTAATTTGACGGTTCCACTGTATAATAAGTGTGTATTCGGACCCACGCACACAAAGCCCTACACGACCAAGGCCCGAGCTACCTCAACAGCCGAGTCAACTTCTACGCTCCCAAACGCCACCTCCGATCAGCCAACCACGCCCTCGCCGCCGTCCCCCGCATCCGAAGAGCGACTACAGGAGGAAGGTCCTTCTCCTACTTGGCCGCCAAGACCTGGAACTCCCTCCCGACCGACCTGCGCCTGACCCAAGACCACCTCTCCTTCAGGAAGAAGTTGAAGACCTGGCTGTTCGAGCAGTAGCGGCACCCCCCCCCAGCGCCTTGAGACCCTACGGGTATGTAGCGCGCTTTATAAGTGTCACTGATTGATTGATTGATTGACTCGGCTCTGACCGTGCATTTCAACCCTGACCCATGATTTGCACCTGTACTTTGCTGTCACTGTCCCATTCCTGTCCTTAATACCAATATATCTTACCAACAGCGCGCTTAGCAAATAACCTTCCCAAAGTATTCAGTGCCCGGGGTCCAAATGCATAAATGGCGCTCTAATTTGGTAAAAAAGCAATATGTTGGCGGTTATAAAACACTGACATTAAATCAAGGTGCATAGAGTAAGTATACATTGTTTTGCTCATCACGCGCCTGTTGGATGGCAAATATAGTCGGTATAGGCCCATCACATTAGCAGCTTTCTTTCTTTCTTTCCTTGGTGGATAGCTCAAAATACTATACATTGTTATTTATAATGCTTAGAAACGGCGTGTTTGTTAAAAAGCGCTAGTTGTGTAAATAGCCTTAGTCTGCTTTGCCATGTAACCTCAACCCTACAAGCAGGCCCCCTGCTGTTCTAGTACACATTGTGTTCCCAGTGGCTGGTGGCCCCAGACTGTCCCTCCCCAACGCTGCAGTATCCTAACACCTTTGATGTCACACACCCACCCTATAATCCATTTGCTGGTTTAGATCGATTTTAGAATCAGAGCCCACACACCGTATCTGTACAGCAGTAGTGGTTGTTTGCAGCTTTCCCCTTCCTCCAGCAGCCACTGAAACTGAATAGATGTTGAACTAAGTCTGTGTCTCGGAATGCTCCAGCCGTGAGCGCGTTGCAGTTTCCAGGCAATCACCATGGGCAGTAGGCGAACCCGGAACCGGCCGCCGCCGTCATCAGAAGCAGTGTCACGGTCTCCCAGCATCCCCCGCATACCTTTCCTTTTGACTTGCAAGCATGCCCTCGCTGTCTGACTTGACAGAAGGTCGGAGAAGAAGCCCACCGAAGAATGCTGTGACCGCCATAGAGTCAGCTGCAGCTCCAACGCATACTTGTGGCCACCAGTCGTGATATTTACGCCCCCAAGGGGGTTAGAAGTAAGTGGTAGCTCCTACTCAGACACCATCTTCCCAGTAAGTCCAACTGTTTGGCACGGTCAGCTCCTAAAGTACCCTCTTTTGTGCCAGATTACTGACATTTTGAGCTGTTGGCGTTGCATTATTGTTTGCAACAGCAATAGCTCAAACTTTCAGTAATGCAAGACCTATTGCATTGCAAATGCTTATTTTATTAGAGCATGATTTGGTCTTCTCCCAGACCTGGCTCAAGCGATGCTTTTGCTGCATATAGCATAAACCACAAGCTGCAGATTATGCAAAAATGGAGAAGAAAACCTTTTTTTATTTAGTCTGCCTTTGTCCCGCATTATTGGAAGAAAGAAGAGGGCCATTAAAGACACCCTTTTATAAACTGGGAATACTTGCACGAAGGCAAGCAATAAAACCATGTTTTAAAACATCAGATACAATTGTGAATTGCTCTTTTACTAATCTCACGATCCCATTTCAGATTAATTTCACTGCATGGATTTGCCAAACTGTTTTAAAAGAGGTGCCAAAATTATATACAAATGAGTTGCCAATTTGCACTTTAAGACTTGTACTCGAGGGTCTACTTAGTGGGGATAACAAAGAGGACCAGTGTATAGTTTTGTGAAATCGCAGAAACCTGGTGGTTGGTATTTTAGCACTCTTAAATCAATTTTAAAACTATAATTCGAGAGCTCCCGAATTTTACGTACCTAAGTGATTTAAAAATCATATTCCATACCTAGCTTTGGGGGGCATGGCTTTGCGGCGGACCAAGATGGCCCTCTACCTCTACCCCATACATCCGCCACAATTATCCTGACTATTGGTGCTGATCTACGTGTCAGAAATAAAGCGGTGCTTAAAGCCGCAACTCCGAGCGAAAACAGACGTATTGTGCCAGAGATATCAGCGCGGAAATCGGGGGGCCTGCTGTGCATGGGAGCCGGGGCCTCGAGTAGAAGACCCTGTCGCCCGTTAGTGCCGAGGTTGGCGGCGTGCCCCCTCCCCAACCTCCGCTGCTCCACCCGTCTGCCGCGTGGGGTTCTGCTTGGCGGCCAGCGGCTGATCGCCTGATCGGAGGGACCTGGGCCGGAACCTGAGTGCTGCGCCTCTGCCTTTGGTGTGCCTGCCTGCAGCGGGAGGCTCTTGCGGAGCGACGGTGGGCCCGCCCGTGGAGGCAGCGGCGATGTGAGAGGCCCTGACCCATCTGCTGTACTGGTTGGCGCCTGGTGTGGAGGCCGCTGACTGGATGTGCCGCCCTATACCTGCGCCCATTCTCTGCCGATGCTGCTGATTTCCGTCCCAGCTGCGGGGGGCTCCCCTCGCTGCCTCCCTTTTGACCTTGCTCTCTTGGCCCACACAGCTGAATAGCGGATCAGATCTGGGGGGCGGCGGGGGCCCTGAATCTTCTGCATCCTACCCCATGGCCGCCTGATCCATCTGCGCTGGACTTGCTCCTCGAAGCTGCGGAGGCTACCGCGACACGCACATGAGGTGGGGCGGCGGCAGGTGACAGCGCAGGCCACACGATCTATGCCCACTGGGTAGTGTCCGACATCCACCCCAAAGGGACTTCCTGACTGCTGGCCTTTGCTGGCTGTCGCAGACAGGCGACTTTCGCTTGGCGCTCCCGTCGGGCGGTACTTCATTGGCTCTGTGCGCAGCAACCCTCGCCATGTCCAACGAGAAGGGCTCGAGGACCTCCCAGCGGAGTAGACTTGACCGCTACACCTTTCCGAAGGCTAACTTGCCTAATAAGCAGGGGGCAGGCGACAAACAGCCTAGCGGCACAGAGCGAGATTCCTCAGAATCTACAATGAAAGACCTAATGGCGGCAATAACAGGGGTTCGCACATCTATTGATGCCCTATCTTCTGAAGTGATGCTGAATAGGGCGTACCTCACCAAGAATAGGGAAAAAGTTAAACTGTTGGAACTTACCACCGCCAGTTTAGTGGATGACACGTTGCAATTGCAAACGGAGGTTAGGGAGCTGCAGGCGTTCCAAAAATTCACTGAAGATAAGCTAGTTGACTATGAAGGGCGTTTGCGGCGCAACAACATCCGTGTCCTTGGTGTGCCGGAAAACGCAGAGGGACCCGCAGTTGACCTGTTCTTTGAAAACTTGATCACTACAATGCTGCAGCCGAAGGGCCTGTCCACACTGTTCGGGATCGAAAGGGCGTACAGGGTCCCTGGGGGCCGTCCAAAGCCGGGTGCCCCACCTCGTCCGATTCTAGCCAGTTTGCTAAACTATAGGGACAGAGACACCATCCTTCAAGCGGCCAGAGTCGCTCCAGCGGTTCTCCTCGAAAACTCGGAAATAACCTTCTTCCCCGACTTCACTCGTGCGGTGTAGATGCGCCGGCGCTCCTTCTTGGATGTTAAGAGACGGCTGCGAGAAAAGGGCCTCAAATACGCCATGATCTTCCCTGCCCGTCTGCGTGTGGAGATTGATGGTAGAACCAGGTTTTTTGACTTACCGGAGGTCGCTTCCGACTGGCTGGACACCCTGAAATCACCATCGGAATGAAGTTCTGGTTACCATGGCAGTGCAAAGTATCCTTTGGTCAGTTCGTATTTTATGGAATTGTGCCTCCCCTTTCTGCTCCAGTGGCTGGCCTTTGTCCACAGTAGGTTGACTATTGGTGACGCCAAACTGTGCCCTCGTTCACCTAAGTAATCACTGCTTTGTGTTTGGATATTTTATTGTCACAAAGCACCGACGATCGACAACGGTGGAGGGGGAGGGCATATGGGGCATCAAGCCTCCCCTCACGTTCTTCATTTAGTCATTTTGTTGGGCGACAGGCACTCTCCATTTTTATTGATGGGCAGTTCTACGCACAGAGTGCAGGGAAGCGGGGTGGGGTGTAGTTGGGAGGGGTTGTTCTTTTTTGTTTGTTGTATTTTGTTTCGTCTCAATGGTACAGTACTTGCTTACGATGTAGCTTGCCACACTTTACACACATACCCATGGGCACGCAGCGAAACCAGGAAGTCAAAGTCCTAAGTTGGAATGTTAACGGATTGGGGACAGAATTAAAAGAACAGTTGTGTTGCAATATGTCAAGAGGTTCTCACCAGACATTGTACTACTACAAGAGACTCACCTCATAGGCAATGTATGCAAGGCAATGCACAGGTATGGATATCATATGGTGGCACATGCGGGTTTTACACCCAGCTCTAGGGGGGCGGGGGTGCTGCAAATGAAATCGTTCCCCTTGTCTATCTCTTCCACATATGTAGATGACCGCGGGAGGTATGCAGGTATCACGGGCACCTGGGAGGGCAGAACTTTCACATTCATGTCCGTTTACGCACAGCCGGGGCTACAAGCTGCAACATTCACTGATCTCAGCGCTATTTTGTTAGCACTACCAGATGGGCACTTGATGCTCGGCAGTGACTTTAATTCAGTTTTTTCAGGCTCACTTGACAGGCATCCTCCTCACACTTTACCCCAGACTGGCCCATGCCTTTCGGGGGTTTCTGGAGGCGATGGGTTTAGTGGACGGCTGGAGAACTCACAATCCCGACGAGATTCAATACACTTTTCACTCGGGGGCCCATAATAGCTTTTCACGCCTCGACTATATCGTTGTCCCGGCCTCACAAATCTCGGCTATCCACGAGATCCGCCACCTGGCCAGAGGTATATCCAATCATTCCCCCCTATGGGTCCACGTGGTTCTTGATCACACACAAGGAGGACGCATTGAACCCATCAATCCCTGGTACCTTAAGAACCCCAAAATCAGAAAAGTTGTTAATAAATCTATAGAAACTACTTCCTGGACAATATAGGCACAGTCGAATCCCCTCAGATGTTATAGGAAGCATTTAAAACCGTGATCCGCGGCCAGTCCCTCTCACTCCTAGCAGGGTCCAAAAAAGACAAGCTTAAAGCCATCTCAGAGGCCGAGCAAAAAATCTATCACCTTGAACAAGACATAAACTGTGATGCTACCCCGGAAGCTTTACACTCACTACGCCTCTGCCAAGACGAATACCGGGCCCTGGCCACCGACAGCGCAAAACTAATGGGGCACGACAAGTTAGGCCGCATATATGACTGGGGAGACAAAGCCGGGAAATTAATCGTATGGCTTGACAAAAGAGACCACATCAGTAGACTTGTCCCAGAGCTGAGAGATGTTGACAGATCCCCTATTACCTGTTAGGAGTTTCAGAATCGCAGCGAGGGTTCGACATTGAAATGTGGTTAGAAACAAACCCCATGTCTCTTTTACTACATTCCCCAACAGCTGACACAGAGTATGTACTTTAGAGACGGTCCCTGACTCATTTAAAGGGACGCTCTACCTGTAAGCCGACGCTTGGCTTACTTCCGTGACCATGCCCCCTTTCTTGTTCCTGCTTTGAGCGAACGCCATTACCCCTAGCGTTTCGCCCGTTTCCTTGTTCCAGCCCGAATCATATCCTCTGCTTTCCGAAGATTGCTTTTGGGAGTTGGTGCGGAGATTCTTTTCCCAGCGCGGACTTCCCCGCGTACCTTGGTGCACGCCCCCGGCTCACGAGGAAAGCCGGTTCTTTCCTTTCAGCGCCGCTCGGTGCACGTCTCGGCTTGGAAGCCAAAGTTTGTTTCCCCCGCATTTGAAGTGATGGGCAGTACCGTCTCGGCTTGGAAGCCGAGTTTGTTTCCCCCGCATTTGGTGTGCTGAGCAGTACCGCACATCTTGTGTCCGACTCGAGGAGTCGATTCTCCCATATATTTTCATCGTCCCTGTTGAGAGAGTGTTGCTCCACCTGGCGCTTGGTCCCGGGCCGGGCTTCGTAGCTCATTTTGACACAGTTTATAGCTCGTTGGCACGCTACACAGTATTAGACTCCTCTGACCTTATCAGGGACGTCTCACTTCCAACACTTTCAGACACTGACCGAACGTTCACTGATAGTGCCCTCACTACTGACGAAATTGCGCTGGCAATACGGTCACTACACCCTGGCAAAGCCCTAGGTCCGAACGGAATTCCAATCGAACTGTACAAACTTCACCCCGATAAACTAGCCCCATATCTCAAGATCATGCATGAAGACTGCCTCGAGTAGGGGGAGCTGCCCCTTGACCAAACAATTGCCACTATAGTCACGATCCATAAAGACGGAAAACCAAAGACAGACTGTGCTTCCTACTGCCCAATATCCTTTCTCAATGCAGAGCCCAAAATCCTAGCTAAAATACTCGCCAACAGACTAGTCAAAGTAATCGGAGAGTTAGTGCATCCTGACAAGTCGGGCTTTATGCCACACAGAAATACGGCTCTGAACCGGCGTAGACTGCATGGAGTACTGGGTAGAGCGTCTACTATACGTGAGGATGCGATCATAGCCTCCCTAGACGCCACCATGACATTTGATATGCTCGACTGGTCTTATCTTTTCGCCGTACTTGAAAAAATGGGGTCCGGACTAATTTTCTGCCAATGGGTGCGTCTGCTATATAGCGGGCCTATGGCACAGGTAGTAGTCAACAATAAAAAAAAAACGAGCAATTCAGGCTCAGCCGGGGAACCCGTCAGGGGTGTCCACTCTCTCCCCTGTTATTTGCTCTGGCCCTCGAGCCCCTTGCAGCCTGGATCCGCAAGGATGTAATGATTAAAGGGATGAGATGGTCGGCGGACTGGGAAGACCGCATTTCACTACATGCGGACGATGTCCTAGTTTACCTTACTTCCCCCAAAAGATCCCGCATTGTAATATTCGATATCCTAGCCATTTTTGGCAGATACTCCGGATTCCATGTTAACTGGGAGAAATCTCTCCTTTATATTTTACACGGAAGTCCTCCTGCACTACCTCGGGACTGTGCTATACCCATAGCTTCAGAGGGATTCAAGTACCTAGGTATATTTATTTCCCTCGATCCTTCGGTTAGATATGCCCACAACCTTGTCCCCCCCCTGCAGAGACTTAAAAGCGACATCGCGCATTGGAAGACACTCCCGCTCTCTCTTCTTGGTAAGGCGGCCCTTTTTAAGATGATGTCCCTGCCCCGCTTCCTATATGCCCTACAAAATGCTACCGATCCTGTCCCGAACACGAATTTTAAAAAGATCGAGGGGTTTCAGCGAGACCTACTGTGGGGTGGTGGACCGCGCATTGCCTTGCAAAAACTCACAACTGGTATGATGGCGGTATTAGGCTACCCGACATTAAGAGGTATTACTGGGCAGCACACCTCACGCCCATTAATAATTGCACATACGGCCGCCCAGATAACCCGGGCTTTAATATGGACCGCTGACTTCTCCCGAACTGGACTTTTACACGTGCACTGTACTCCAAACCAGAGAGATACCCTCTTACCGGCCCTACAAAACACACAGTTAAAATCTGGCACGCTGCAACCAAATCCCTTGGATGGGACAACAAACGGACCCTCGCCACTCCCTTATGGGACTCGCAAAAACTGGGGGACTTGAGAAACTCCAAGGGTTTCGATAAGTGGGAACTGATTGGCATCTCCCATATCAGAGACTTGTGGAATTCTGAGGGCGTCAAACCATTTGCCGCGCTGCAGGACCCAATACTCCCTCATGAATTCGGAGCGTTTTCGCTACCTTCAAATCCGACATGCGCTTCAGACAACACTGCCCGTGACACCACTCCCCTGGAGAGATCTCCACTTGAAGATAGACTGTTAGACGGACACTTACCTGAAAAGGCCATTTCCCTTACTTACCGAAAGCTTGTCAACAACATAGACAACCCCCTACTGGCACTGCGTGAAAAGTGGACTGGGGAGGGGTTTGAACTTGACGACGAATATTGGCAGACAGCAGTTTCCTCCCCCAGGGTGGTTGCTATCCCGGCACGACTTCGCCTAGTACAACTTAAGATCCTAAATAGGGTTTATGTAACCGGACCTCCACTAGTGCACATGGGTAGACTGATGGATGGCTAGTGCAGGCGGGGGTGTCCCCCAGGCAGGCACATTCATGCATATTCTCTGGCACTGTGATCTAATCCAGGAATACTGGCGTGCTCTTCACTTAGTCATGAGCGAAACATTGGGGATTGAGATCAAGCTGGAAGCGCCAGATGCCTGCTCAACATCTGGGGGCCAACTGACCTCAACACATACGCTATACAATGGGTCACTCTTGCCTGCATGATTGCTAAGAGGAACATAGCACAGCTCTGGGGGGCCACCCACACACCCACAGTTACAGACTGGGAAAGGGACCTTAATTGGAGAATGTTACGAGAAAAGACTGTCTATGTGGCCCCGGGCTGTCCGCGGAAGTGGTCCAAGGTATGGGCCCCCTGGAATGCTTACCGTGGTGACATTTGTACTCCTCCCCGTGAACTGAACAACGAAGATCCCCCCTCCCCGTGAATTTCACTAAGCTATGATACTGTAACCTTAGGCTTCTTTTCTGTAATCCGCTGTACCCTATGCTCTAATCATTGTATACCTTGATGTAGATTTTGTTCAATAAAAAGAATTATAAAACAGTTTTTTTTTAAATCATATTCCATAAAAAGTTGTCTTTTTATGAGTATAAAGTGCATGATTTTAACAGACCTCCCAGTGTACATGTATTGGGTGTTTCTAGTTATTATTGTAGTGTTTTTCTAGAAGTCTGGAACAAAATCCACATCTCTTGCGCACTAATGTAAGACCTGTTTTCATGGCGAAGGAGCGGCTAGTGCTCACTGGGGCAGTATCCATAATGAGTACTTTTATTTAACATTGGTGTCTTACAGCCCTTGGTACAACTAAACTTAAATTGTATAAGAAAGTTGTATGCTTTTTACATATGACTTTCCAAGGGTAATAAGTCAGCTAGTAAGTGTTTACTACAGAGTGGTAGATTTGGTACTTAGATAACACTCTGTAATCATGCTATCCAACCAGAGGTCTATCTCTGAATAAAATACCAGTTTTATTTACAAGTAGGAAAGATAGAGCCGTTGAAATATTGATACACACAAAAGACATAAGTCCCTAGTGTCTCCTGAATACCAACTATGAACATAAACACGATTAAAGTACTTTGTCAGTTAAGGTGCGGTGCTAAAATAAATTGGGGGTGCTGAGACCAGTATGAGTCTTGGGAATGTAGGTCTCAATTCCTCTTTGAGCCCTGTACTGAATTTCAATTTATGAGAAACTCTTTGGATGTTTTTGTCAAGCTTCACATACTATCTGGTTTACTAAAATCTGTTTATGACCAATTGTCAGTTTTGCAGAGATGCCATCCAGAATGCAAGAGTTTATTCATATGTCTACCCTCTGCCATGATTCTTTAGTGGCAATGGGTGTAAGGATGGCTACCTCAATGATTTTAAGTTCTAGTGGTGGCTTTTGCAGCACAAATAGTTCCAAAAATACAACCTCCAACATTCTACTTGCCAAATTGTATTATCAGTACCACCGAAGGCAAATATTTATGTATGTATGTGGTATTTGTATATTGCAAATCTAACCAAAAGGCAGTGGAGTGCTGTACAGGGGAAAGGCCTGCTGCCAGTCAATGGGTGATAGGAGAGAGTAGTTGAGTCCTGGAAGCGGAAGTGTACAGTACATGCATTGTGATGTAGTGTTCTGTAAAGCAGTGCATCTCCATCTATTTTGTAAGTTGGAGCAGCATTGGGGCGTCCCTAATGGATATGGGGATGTAGTACCTGATCATGGGTGCATTGATGGAAAAGGCCTGTTGCCTTTTTTTCTCTTCTTAGTTTCCAGTCAGAAGGTGTCCTGGTGGTAGTTGTGCCGAGAGCCACCGGAGATGGTGAGTTAGTGAGCAAAATAAGTGGGGGTGCTAGTTGTCATGACTTTGTAAATGATGCAGCTGGTTTTGAACATAGTGCAAGCTGGTAAGGGGAGGCAATTGAATTCCACCAGGAAGGACACGTTAAGGTGCCAATAGAGCTCTTCACGAATCTCAATGTCCAGTGCTTTACTTGTCTGCACCCATATCCATATATATTTCATGGGAAAACTCTGGGGCAGATTTATGTTAACTGGCGCATCCCCAGGGATGCGCCAGGTAATGTGCGCCACAGCTCCGCCACCCATGGTGCGCCGCATTTACAATGCGGCGCACCATGGGGCAAAAACGGCACAGATGCGTGACGCATCTGTGCCGTAAAGGTGGCGCATTGCTGGTGTTGCGTCGCAAGTGCGACGCAGCTCCAGCAAGGGTCGGGGGTGCCCCATCTTCACAATGCTGCGTCAAGACCTACGCCTGCTTCAAGCAGGCGCAGGGTTTTGACGCAGCATTGGCCTGAAAGTGACTGAGTGAAATCTTATAGATTTCACTCAGCCACTTTTAGGAGGCGTTCCTGCGCAGGAACGCCCCCCCCGCGCAGGAACGCCTCCTTATGGCGCAGGGCTTTACAACGTGACGCATCTCCTGGATGCATCACGTTGTAAATAGGGCGCATTGTTTGCGCCGCCGTTGCGTCAAATAAAGTGACGCAATTGCGGCGCAAAGAGGCGCAAGGGCCTCATAAATCTGCCCCCTTGTCTTAAGTGATTGCAGGCTCACTGGTGCTGGAATTGGACTAGAATGCATAAATATGTAACCAGTGATTACCATGCATTTTTATGAATTTCATACATTAACATTGTAATCCCGCCAATCAGACAGTTTGGAAATTTACATTGTGTAACCATTACCACAACATTTAGAAGCACATTCACTCACTTACCTCATTCTCTTATCATTGGGCCACCTCAATCCACTGCAGAAGGAACCTCCCGGAATGACACACTGATCCTTATTTTGTCTACTTGAAGCAAGTGGTTTCTCACAGGTATTAATGATCCTGTGTCTGCAGACTTTCAGCCACTTTGTGGAGATTTCACCAGTGATTGGTCCACCAAGGTCTGAACTGCATCCTCAACATGCTGCGTGATATAGGTCTTTAAGTTGCCAAGTATGTCTATTGACTTGAATTGGGCCTGCAGTAGCTACAAATATGTGTCCTGTTGTACATGTCAATACATAACCTCTCTTAGCCAGTCTTTAAGTTCAGCCATCCACTACTTTGCCAATAGCAGAACCAAAGCTGTAAGTCTCCTTACTCCAGCACTAATATATTTTATGTATATCCAATTATTTTTGTAAAGGTCTGTACTATCTCCAACCCGAAACTGGCCACCATGAGAGATTCCCACTCATGATGTAAAAAGATAGCCCCATCAGTTCTACTTCTAAGCCCCAAGCTATGTATTGATTTACTGGTATAATACATTTGATGTAGGAACTTTAGATAACATAGTCTAAGTTTATAGTTAGGGAAAAGCATTCCCGTTAGGAAGGAACAGGACCACCACTACATTAGACTATTCTAGATCAGCTAGCCATGTTCTGTTGTCCCGCAAATACATATTGGTGCCCCCTTTTGCATGCTTGTATATATCTGAGACACTCCTTTTCCAGAGGTCCTAGATTCTTTCAATGTCCCCGGTGTAGCAGGTTGTGGCGGGGAAGCAGAGAATGCGGTGTTCATGACTTTTAATGTTTCTCTAAGCTGCATGTATAAAAATATGTCTGATGGAGTACGATCTGCCCTATATTGTATCTCTGTTAGTGGTCAAGGTGCTGCAGTTGTTTATATACATTGGGTTCTTTTGTCAGGGAAAGCCTAAGGCTGTGTGCTAGGGGTAGCCTTGATGCATAGAGCAGATTAAGATGTGCTAGGAGTCTCAAATTTTTCCCAAGACCAAATAGTACATGTGACCATGGTCACCTCAATTAAGGGACCATGCACAGGATCAATCAATCAATCAATCAAGAACATTTATAGAGCGCGCTACTCACCCGTGAGGGTCTCAAGGCGCTGGGGGGGCGGGGGGCAGGGGGGTGGTGCTACTGCTCGAATAGCCAGGTCTTGAGTTGTTTCCTGAAGGAGAGATGGTCCTGGGTCAGACGTAGGTGGGTGGGGAGGGAGTTCCATGTCTTGGCAGCCAGGTAGGAGAAGGATCTTCCTCCGGTGGTGGTTCTGCGAATCCGTGGGACGATGGCGAGGGCGAGGCTGGCGGAGTGGAGCTGGCGGGTGGGTGTGTAGAACTTGAGGCGGTTGTGGAGGTATTCGGGGCCCATGTCGTGGAGAGCTTTGTGTGCGTGGGTCAGGAGCCTGATTCAATCCTCTTGTTGACGGGGAACCAGTGTAGGTCTGTCAGGTGGGTGGAGATGTGGCTATGTCGGGGGATGTCCAGGATGAGTCATGCCGATGCGTTCTGTATGCGCTGAAGTCTTTTCTGTAGTTTGGCTGTGGTACCAGCGTAGAGGCGTTCCCATAGTCCAGACGGCTGGTGACGAAGGCCTGGGTGACCGCCTTCCTGGTTCTGGTGGGGATCCAGCAGAAGATCTTACGGAGCATGCGAAGGGTGTTGAAGCAGGAAGAAGTAAAGGCGTTGACTTGCTTGGTCATCGTTAGGGTGAAGTCAAGGATGAATCCCAGGTTCCGTGCGTGGTCTGTGGGCTTGGGGGCGGTACCCAGAGCCGGGGGCCACCAGGAGTCATCCCAGGCGGAGGGGGATGGTCCGTGGATTAGGACCTCCGTCTTGTCTGAGTTCAATTTCAGACGGCTGAGCTTCATCCATTCCACGACATCCTTCATTCCTTCCTGGAGGCTGGCTTTGGCGGTGGCGGGGTCGTTGGTGAGGGAGAGGATAAGCTGGGTGTCGTCTGGGTAGGAGATGATGTTGAGGCCATGTTTGAGTGTGATGGCCACGAGGGGACTCATGTAGACATTGAAGAGGGTAGGGCTGAGCGAGGAGCCTTGGGGTACGCTGCAGATGATCTTGGTGGCCGCGGCGCGGAAGGCCGGGAGGCGGACTCTTGGAGTTCTGTCGGAGAGGAAGGAGGTGATCCAGTCCAGGGCCTTTTCTTGGATCCCGGCGTGGTGGAGGCGGGTCGTTAGGGTGCGGTGGCAGACTGTATCGAATGCGGTCGATAGGTCGAGGAGGATGAGGGCGGCAGTTTCCCCGTTGTGAAGCATGGTCCTGATGTCATTGGTTGCTGCCATGAGGGCGGTTTCGGTGCTGTGGTTCACTTGGAAGCCGGACTGCGATGAGTCGAGGGAGCCGTTCGTTTCGAGGAAAGTGGTCAGCTGTATGTTGACGGTCTTCTCGATGACTTTTGTGGGGAAGGGGAGGAGCGAGATGGGGCGGAAGTTCTTGAGGTCCGGGGGGTCAGCGTGGGTTTCTTCAGGAGGGCGCTAATCTCTGCGTGCTTCCAGCTCTCCGGAAAGGTGGCGGACGCGAGGGAGTTGTTAATGATGTTCCGGAGGTGGGGTGCGATGATGGAGTCGGCCTTGTTGAACATATGGTGTGGGTGGGGGTCGGCTGGGGAGCCGGAGTGGATGGTGTTCATCACGTGGGTGATGTCTTCGGTGCTGATGGGGGTCCAGGTGCGGAGTATGGTGGTGGGGGGCGTTGGTTCGATGTTTGGGTGCGTGGTCTGGGCGCCGAAGCTGTCGTGTATGTCGGCGATCTTGCGGTGGAAGAACTTGGCGAGTGAGTCGCAGAGGTCTTGCGAAGGCGTGATGTCGTTGTTGCTGGCGCTGGGGTTGGAGAGCTCTTTGACAATGCTGAAGAGTTCCTTGCTGTTGTGGGTGTGGTTGTCCAGTCGTTTTCTGAAAGATGTTCTTTTGGTGGTGTGGATCAGCTGGTGGTGTTTGCGAGTGGCGTTTTTGAGGGCTGCCATGTTTTCTGTCGACTGTTCGTGGCGTCAGGCTTTCTCGAGGGTACGGCAGGCTTTCTTAGAGTGTTTGAGGTCGTCAGTGTACCATGAGGCTTTCTTACTGCCGGGATTGCTTGGCGGGGTCTTCAGTGGAGCAAGGGTATTGGCGCTGTCGGTGATCCACTGTGTGAGGTTGCGGGCGGCGTCGTTGGTGTCCGTTGTGTTGGTAGGTGGGTTTTTGGCTCAGAGACGTGGTGAGCTGGTCGGTGGTGATCTTGCTCCAGCGCCTTCGGGGAACCTGTTGCGGGTGGTGGTGAGTTGTGGTTTTCCTGAAGTTGAAGTGGACGCAGCTGTGATCGGTCCAGTGAAGTCCGGTGGAGTAGCTGAAGGAGATGTGGTTGCTGGAGGAGAAGACTGGGTCAAGCGTGTGGCCGGCATAGTGGATGGGGGTGTTCACCAGTTGCTTGAGTCCGAGGTTGGCTAGGTTGTCCTGCAGGGTGGTGGTGTTGTTGTCATTGTTGTTCTCCAGGTGGAATTTCTGGTCCCCAAGGAGGATGTAGTCCGTGGAGGCGAGGGCGTGCGGGCTGATGAAGTCTGTGATGGCTTCTCTGAATTGTGTGCGTGGTCCAGGGGATCTGTAGATGAGAGTCCCTCTGAGGGTGTTCTTGGGGTCAGTGTGTATCTGGAAGTGAAGGTGTTCGGTGGCGGTGAGGGGGTCGTCAGAGTTAGTCGTGATGCGGATGTGGTGTTCCTGTAGACGATGGCGATGCCTCCTCCGGTTTGGTTGATGCGGCCTCCATTAAGAAGGGGGCTCAGGAAGGAGGATCAGCTGGGGGGCTCGGGCAGCGAATCAGGCCTGGGGGGGCGGGCCGCAGGGGAGGCAGCGGCGGGAGGAGAGTGGGAAAAAATGGCGGGAAGCTGCGGGAGGGGAGCTGGAGTGACGGCGAGGCAGCGAGGCCGGATGAGCATAGGCAGCAAGGTGGGCGATGACGCTGTGTGGGGAGCGACCTGTCCTGGGAGCAGGGTCAAGGGTCGCTCCCTCACTGCGCAGCGGCCTCCATTAAGAAGGGGGCGAGGGAGGGAGGATCAGCTAAGGGGGTGTCGGGCAGCGAATCAGGCGTGGCGGGGTGGGGCCGCAGGGGAGGCAGCGGTGGGAGGAGAGCGGGAAAAAACGGCGGGAAGAGGCGGGAGGGGAGCAGGAGTGACGGCGAGGCAGCGAGGCAGGATGAGCAGAGGCAGCAAGGGGGGCGCTGACGCTGTGGGGGGAGCGACCTGTCCTGGGAGCAGGGTCAATGGTCGCCAACAAAGCACTGTGTTAAGATGGTCAGGAGAACAAAGCACTGTGGTAAAAGGGTCTGCATCCACCATATCAGCTCCAATTACAATGTGAGTCTGAAAGGGAACAGGTAAAGGGCACAGGGTGGTACCAATAGTGGGTATAGCGGACTGGGTCACAAAGATAAAGCAATTCAAATTCTGTAGCAGATCTACCTTCCCATTCAATGGAATAGAAGTCAGTGTTTCCCATTCAGGCGTGGCTGTTTGCCACCCAATCCTAGCTTTACAATGCTAGATCTCAAACTGTCGAGGAATTGCCTTGAGAGAGGGAGTGGTATATTGGAAAACAAATAAAGGAATTGCGGGAGCACAATCATCTTAGCAATGGCTAATTTCACCTCCAGGGACAATTTTAGCTTGATCAAATTTGTTATTTATTCTTCCAACTGAGTTTTGGCTGGGCCGTAGTCTTCCTTACAGCGGACTCAATGGCCCTACTAATCACGATGCATAGATAGTAAACCGCTGTCTACGGCACCTCAGAGGATATTTGAAGGGGCATTCAGTTGTAATGTTTGAAATGGGGAATATTATCAACTTGGACCAGTTTATTGATGTACCAGAGAGAAATTCAAAGTGGACAAATTTACAAATTAACATTTATGGCAGGGTCCCTAATGAAGAAAGTGATGTCATCTGCATATAGTGAGGCTATCAAGCACCTAGAGGTGTTGCTAGAGCCCCGATCTGCGTGATGCTGTCTAATCCTAACCGCTATAAGATAAGCTCTTTCACAGTCACAAACAAGTTTGGGAGAGAGTGGACATCCCTGCCTAGTCCCTTGAGCTATATCGAATGAGCCTCACAGCAGCTCTTTTGCTGGATTCGGGTAGAGGGGTTGGCGGACTGCAGTTTTATCGAGCTGACAAAATTGCTGCTGAGCCCTGTTCGTTCCAGGATATGAAAAAGATATCGCCACAAAATGAGTCAAATGTCTTAGTGTTGTCTAAAAACACTGCTGGGGATTTAGCCAATGTAATAAGGCAAAAAGAGTATGGAGGTTATGGGAGGTGGAGCGTCCAGGTAAGAACCGAGACTAGTCTGACCATGTCAGAACTGAGAGCAACAGAAGAAATCTATTTGCCACAAGTTTGGCTAGTATTTTGTTGTCTGTACTAATCATAGACAATGGGAGATAGGAATCACGTGTTGGATTACTTATCAAGTTTTAATATTGTTACAGTAAGGGCTTCTCTGAGGGAGGCTGGATGAGTGCCCCCCTTCCTGGACTCCTTGTATCAGCATGTGAGGAGCTAGAAGTAGGGCATAGTCTTAATAAAACTGGGCTGGTAGGGCATCAGCTCCAGGGCCGCGACCAGTTGTCAACCCTTGTATAGTTTGCACTTTTCAGTAGAGAATGACATGTCTAAGAACTGGAAAGGACTGTCCTACAGTTAGGCTAATCCTACTTTGTCCGAAAGTGAGTTTATGTTGTCAGAGAAATGGGATGTCCGATTGGTACAGCTTTTGGTATAAGACAGTGAAACCCTGAAAGATTTTGCTAGACTCATATATGACAAAGCATCGCTGGTATTGAGTTCTATTACATCAGAACAAGCCCTAGGGTGTTTACGTAGTAGTTCCAGTAGCTGCCCTGATCTATCTCTTTGTCCCTATTTGCCAAGATAATTCAGTTCACTATCCGCCTCCACCCAGCGTTCCTCAAGCTTAACTTGTAGTGCAACAAGTTTCTCAACATACCACGAGTCTCAGTAACTTTGTCCCAAAATAATAAGCTCCCATCTAGTTTTTAAGCCATTCTCTGTTGGCACGAGGATTCTAAATTGTTTTTGAGTTGCAGGCCCTACAGATGACAACTTTAATAACCTTCAACCATACTGCAGTGCTTAAAACTGAACGCTCATTTGTAGCAAAGTAGCCTATTCAAGACAAACTTATTACTGCTTTAAATATTGAATCAGACATTGGCTGGGAATTTTCATGTTAAAGCAGCATGATGTAGACCTGGGACAGCAACCTCCAGCAGCACAGGGTGTGATCAGTCAACATTTTAAGTTTGTGTTGAAAGTTAGTGGTTCAGGCACCAACATTGTTTCAATCCAATAAATATTCAAGCATGGACTGGGAGTTGCACACACACATGTCCTCCAGATACTCGGTGCCCCATTCACCAGATGTCTGCCATGTTGTAAGCACCCAGGACATTATGTCATTGTGAAGCAGCCCTTTGGTGGCCAATCCTGTCTTTTGAATGGTCTAATATTATGTTTAAACCCCCCCACCCCCCCAGATAACTGCCAGATGACGAGTAGCATGATATTCACTTATAAGTGATGAAATAAGTCTAGGTCATTGAGATTAGCTCCTGGTCCCTACCATAATTCTGTTTTTCCTCTGTAGATCACCTTGAAGGATGACATATCTACCGTTGTCATCTCAAATGGTCTTAAGAATTCTTCAGGGATCACCCTTATGGATCACCATCATTACTCCCCACACGTATCAGGATTGCGATACCTCAATAACTCTGTGAATCCATCCTACCTTCTTCATAGACATATTGTGTCTCTTGACTGGTGTTTCCTGCCGCATGCTGATATCTATTGCAGCACTGTTAAGGTATGTCAGTACCTGCCTGCCTTTACATGGCTCATTCATGCCATGTTAACATCTTATTAGAACCTACATTGAGTTAATTGAAGTTCATGTTATAGGAGGACCTTAAGGCATACTCGGGCATTGCTCTGAGGTTGTAAACTAACAATATATGCAGTATTAAACATTGAATCGACAAAAGGCTAGTTGTTTGACAACTTTTTGATATCCAAAAGACACTCTGATTACCCTCCCAGAAAAAGGTCTTTAAAGGAACACACCTAATATCATGCTTCTCCCAAAAACCTTCTACTAATGGCTTCAATTTGAGGACAGCAGAAACTCTCATCCCCATGTCAAGAAGTGTACAGTCAAAAAGCAATCAAGGAGCAGTGGCTCTATCAATTTGCTAGGTGTCAAGAAACACAGTGTCCACCAGCGTCTCAAGGGCCACATTCAGCAAGAGAAAAGTGAGGAGTTTTTCATCAGCAGAGCTCTTTTTGGAGAGCAGCAGGCACTCAGTCAGTGCCACTGAGCTAATCCGGACCCATCGCAGTAGCCAAATTGATCTGAGCCATTGTATCCACAAGGTTTTTACTATAAAGTTTAGTTACTAGCTTTGGGTAATCGAACACATGTTGCTTGCTGTTAACTGTAATACAGAATTTGCCCAGATACAGCAAAGCTTACTGTATGCTTGCTTTGTGTATGTTTGTTTTGATTGGTAGGAATTCTTGTCAGTGGCTTGAACTGCAGCTATGAAGTCAGGATATATGTGCATGCTATTGCCAGAATATAGCATGTCTTTCATCTCTCTGTATGAAGTATTGTACTCAGTGTACTTGCCAGGCTTAAATTTATTCAGCCTGGCAATTGTAGGGTAAGCCAGCGTGGCGGTTTGGTGAGAGGAGTATGTCCCTAGTGACCGATATGCATGTTCCACTGAGAACATGGGAGTGAGAGTGGCTTCCCCAAGTAGACTTTTCGACAATTCCTCCACATAATCCTCAATTCTATTCATTGCAGTGGATACAGTCATACCCAATATAAGAATGTTATTTCTGCTGGACTAAGCCTTGAGGTCCTCATTTGTGGCCCAGATAATATCAATATAATATTTTTACCTTAGCCTTTATTTTTATTCCATGTCCATATAACCACTGAAACACATTTTGAAAGGAAAATTATTTAAGATCTCCATTCTATTTACAGATAATACACTCAAATATTTGTCAGTGCCTGCCCAAACCCTTTAGAGTAAGGGTTAGGGTGAGTCAGCCCAAATTATTCATGAACATGCATTTATGTACATGCACATCACTTTTGGTTCAGGCCTCCATTATTGATGTTGTGTGAACTCATTGAATGCAAATGGTTGAAAACTTCGCCGACAATTAAGCTTTACACCTCATCTGTACCTTTGAGCATTACATGAACCTTGCATTGGTTTAACAGGTCGAGACCAGATGATGAACAGGTTGGCAACTGGTTGAATAACAATCCTTTATTCTGTATGCGGTTCAATCAATATTTGCTTGTTTTTGATAAACAGCTGCAGTACACTACATTAAACTATCATTTTCTTGAGAGGGTAGCTGCGGGTATACTTCAGGGTGAGCCACCTCTCACCTGAAGAAAGCCTCTGGCCTATTGTTGGACTTCCTATAGGCTGAAACATGTCGATAAAATAGGATAGGAGGGATGTTTTTGCACTCCAATTATCCAAACATGTTTTCATCTCACAACAGGGAGAGACAAATAACACTATTTAGTCTATGACTGGGCAACTTTAAAAGTATCTCAATGGGGTCCAATTTCAACAGGAGAGACTGTGATAAATACAACAACCAAACAAAAGGCACCCTGTGAGAAAGGGATTCAGAGTTAGCTCACTAGTTAGCGAAGCACAAAACACTGTAGCATTTCAACTTAGGTCTGGTTTATTATTCATCTCCACAGTCCAACAAAGGAAACGCTTTTGGCTTTTCCCTACAACCCAGTTGTATGTTGATTAGGGGAAAAAACGAAAACAAACTATTTACAGACTCAGTTTGTCACTGATTATTCCTGACTAACTCAGAATTCTTTGAGTATTACATGGAGAGGTGAAAAATCCCTATGCCATCTCAGTGATGTAGACCCGGTCCTATGTCCTCACCAGCAAAGGGTCACACTGTTCTGTTTTACCTTTTCACATAGCCGGTGCCGGCGCCTCGGTGTAGACCCCTTGAAACACACACGTTAGTCAGTGGACCTTCTAAGAGCTTTGCTGGTAGGGGCACACCCTAGACATGAACCATGTGGTAGGGTGAGAAGGAAACCTATGAAGAAGAATGCTACTTAAGTGGGTGAGGAGGCTTACCTAGGTGCTTTGCTTTTAGCCTGTGTTTGTAATGTCCATCATATCTTTTGGTAATTTGCGTCTGACTAAGATGCGGATTGGGTGATTGATCTTGAGATTATCCTCTCATTACTCATCATTCTTTAAGGGATACAACTTTATGAGCAACATGCTGTTAAAATCATACCTTGCCAGCGCATAACTATATATTCAGTTGTATATCCTCAAAATAAATATTGGAAATTACTAATTCTCTTCAAATATCAGTACAAAGTAAGCAAAATCAGAAACCAATTGGGAAAAAAATATGGGAGTGCAGCATCAGCATGAGAGAATGGCAAAAACAGGGAGAGGAATAACTACATGCAGAGACACAAGAAGAGAGAAATAGGCACAAGGAGGATAAGAAACTACTTAAAGGTGCATATATCGGCACCAAAAAACATGCATTATGAAGATTATTAGAACATTGGAATGTGGAGAACTCCATTGAATACGATGGAGTGCTCCATGCTGCTACGGGCCGGTAAAAGCCCAGAGTTTCAACATTCCAATGTTTGTTCACAGATGTTACTGCCCCACGGAGCCAGAGGGGATTTCAATCCAATTGGGCTCCGTGTGGCCTTTGTTTTACATAATTAGAACATTCTGCCCTCGAAGGGCAGAATGTTATAATAGCCTTAGAGCCCTCCATAGCAGGCTCTACTGGTCATTAAAGACCCGCTCCCTTGTCAAAGGCACTCACTTTCGGATCGGGCCTTTATCACTGGAGGGGGCCTTTTTAATGGCCGGTAGAGCCCGCTAACGCAGGCTCTAAGGCTATAACAAATAGTCACAGTACTGTATGAGAGAAAGACAAAGACAGGGAGATGAACATCTAAAAAGGAACAAGAGGGCCAAGCTCTCAAAATATCTTCTGAAAGTCAAATACTATTGAAACAAGTGAAAAGAAAAACAGTCCTTCACATCAATATTGGAATAATACAACTCACTCCTCATTCAGTCAATAAACAGTGAGGCCGAAAAGCTTCTCTGAGTGGGGCAAACACAAGAATAGGTAGGAAAGCCATTCAGACAGAAGAATGAGAGAGCCTGGCCATATGTATACGAGGTTGGAGTTCAGCGGTTTGCTTTCATGTTCATCTCATGATGAACTCTGCCTCAATGTACAAGATGACTCCCACAATACAATATAAATGCACTATACATTCTTAAGCTCTCTGTAAAGGAAAACAATTTTCCACTTAGAAGTGAACAAGATGTGAGTAGAACAATGAGAGAGCAGAAACTATAGAAGGTGTGGTGCATACTGTCTACAAGGTAACAAAAAGTAAAGAACTATGCCGCATGAAGGTACAATGTATATAATGCATTCTCAGTTTGAGGGCCATATTACTAAACTTTTTACTGGTTGCAAACCCTCTGAGTAGCAAAATCAGACGGCTTGTGTCCGCTAAGATGTTATTTGGAATGTACTACACCCATTTAAGGGGTTGGTAAAGTTTTACCGACTACTATAAATGGTTCAGAAATGGATATCAAATTGCAATTTGAAAGTGGTGTGTTATCATATGTGACAGGGTGTCCCTGGTTATACATACATGTTACATACAAACCAGGCCTAATTGTATGCCGATAGTAGAGCACTAACGAGAGAGAGAAAGAGAGTGTGTGTGTGTGTTTGTGTGTGTGTGTGTGTCTATCTGTCTGTCTGTCTGTCTGTCTGTCTGTCCGTCCATCCGTCTGTCTGTCTGTCTTAGGGTCCAGAAAACAAACACTTTGAAT
Organism: Lissotriton vulgaris; assembly: GCF_964263255.1. Lineage (NCBI taxonomy): Eukaryota > Metazoa > Chordata > Amphibia > Caudata > Salamandridae > Lissotriton > Lissotriton vulgaris. The sequence continues at coordinate 189,604,522 of NC_141690.1, read as the reverse complement.
AGTAATGCTAGCAGCGTGTGCAATTCTGTCATAATATTTTCAGAGCTGTAGGTTGACATTAGTCACAATAGCAAAGCAGAGAAATGTAATTTTCCATTCTGAAAGCTGCAGGACTACGTGCTATGATTAGTGCTGAGCTACTTATTTATTTATTTAGATTCTTATATCGCGCAGGAATCAATCCCGTAAGGGTATCTCCGCGCTTTGCTCTTCCAAGGCTAAGCATTACATTAGCAGCTACAATATAGGTGATTATTGCGGTGGGAATGCTTCTCGGAATAGTAGAGTTTTTAAGGATTTCCTGAAAGACAGGTGGTTAGTGGACAGTCTTAAATCAGTGGGAAGTTTGTTCCATAGAGCGGGGCCGATTGAAGAGAATGCTCGATCTCCCTGTCTAGATTTTTTTGTGACAGGTGGTTTCAGGAGGGCTTGGTTGCAAGAGCGAAGTGACCGACAGGGTTTATATAGCTCCAGTGATTGGGAGAGATATTTGGGACTATCTCCATATAGGATTTTGTGAACCGTGCAACATATTTTAAAACTGATTCGCTGCCGTACAGGGAGCCAATGCAGCTCTTCCAACAGAGGCTTGGATGGAGTCCTGGGTGGTGCACTCATGACCAGTCTAGCCGCCGTATTCTGGACTACCTGCAAACGTCCCACTGCATCTGCATTGGCAAGTGTCAACAGGGCGTTGCAGTAGTCTAGGCGGCTAGTAACCAGGGCCTGTACGAGGGTCTTCCTGTAGGTATCAGGAAGGTACGGGAAGACTCGTCTTAAGAGGCCGATGGTGTGAAAGCACAATCCTACGATATGGTTAGTGTGCTCCTTGAGGGTTAGGTTTTGATCAATTTTTACCCCTAAGTTTTTAACATGTGGCTTTGACGTTGGAACTGGACCTAGGTCCAGCGGCCACCAATCAGGAGACCACAGAAGATTTGCTTTGCCGAAGAGCATGATCTCAGTTTTTGTGACGTTGCATTGGAGGCAATTAGAAGCCATCCAATGTGACACTGCCCTCATACCCTCAGCAAAGTTTTCCTTGACTTTATGGTCAAGGGAGCTGAAAGGGTAGAGGAGCTGAGTGTCGTCAGCGTAGGAGACAGGTGTGAACCCATATTTTCGTACAATCTCAGCAAGGGGGGCCACATAAACATTAAACAATGTGGGGCTAAGGCAGGAGCCCTGTGGCACCCCTTTCGTGAGCACCCTCGAGATGGAACTATAGGGGCCAAGGCTGATAGATTGAGATCTCCCGGAAAGGAAACTCTCCAGCCAGGATAGTGCTAGGCCTCCTATCCCCACTCCCTGCAGACGGCTGAGAAGGATGTCATGGGACACGGTATCGAAGGCCGCAGACAGGTCCAACAGCACTAGAATCATGGAACCCCCTCTATCCTGCGACATTTTGATCTTATCAGTCACCGAGAGGAGGGCTGATTCAGTGCTGTGGTTGGGCCTGAACCCAGATTGTGATTGGTCCAGGCCCCCTGTCGCCTCGATAAAGCTGGAAATGATGGTATTAGCGTGTTTCTCAGCCAGTTTGCTAATGAAAGGGAGGAGGGAAATGGGGCGAAGGTTGGAGAGCTCTGACCAGGGTAGAGTGGTGTTTTTACGAATAGGGTTCACAACCGCTTCTTTCCAGCGTTGTGGGAGTTTTCCTTCGGCAAAGGAGAGGTTTATTATCTTGTGGATGGATGGGCCTAAGGATTCTGTCAAGGAAGGGATCAATTTAGCAGGGATCAGATCGTTAGGTGAACCGGTCTTCATCTTGTTAATGAGTGTTTCCAGTTGCTGCAAGGTTATTTCTGGAATTACATTGAGAGTATTCCCAGGAGTCGTCATAAGGGGGGTTTCAGAGGCTTCATTCTTTAGTGGGCCTGCGACTTGCATGATTTTCTTATATATCCCCTCAATTTTGTCTTCAAAAAACTGGGAGATATTATTGCAGAGGTCTTGGGAGAAGGTGTCAGGGCTCTCACACATTGCTGGACTAGTAAAGGCCTTTATGACCCTAAATAGCTCTCGAGTGGAGTTGCCTGCTTCAGTGATTTGGGAGGTGAGGCTGGCTTTCCTCGCCTTTTTGATATTTTTATAGTAGGAGTTCATAGCTATCAAATATTGTTCCTTATCTTCCTCCTTACGTGTCCTTCTCCAGCACTACTCTAGTTTCCTACATCTTTGTTTTTCTATTTTGAGAGCCTCGGTGTACCATATTTCTCTTTTAGCCAAAATTGGCTGTTTAACAGTTTTCTGGGGGGCCAGTGTATTAATGGCTGACGCCAGAGAGAAGTTAAATTTGGAGAGAGATGTTTCTATGTCATCCGAGTTTAAAAGCCCTGGTTCTTTCCAGATTTGAGTAAATCTGGCAGGAGTGACTTTGTGCCATGGTCTGCGTTTAATGGACTGAGTGGTAGGGTAAGTAGTGGGTTCGGGGGGGTGTAAAAAAGAAAAGTCTAGCATTTTATGGTCAGACCAATGGATATACTTAGGAGGATGACAATAGACTTTAGGAAGGGAAGTGAAAATCAGATCCAAGGTGTGTCCACCAGAGTGGGTGGGACCATGGTTGCGGAGATGAAGACCTAGTAAAGCAAGATCAGTTACAAGAGCTGTTGTATCAGAGCGGTCTGTAATGTCGATGTGAAAATTAAAATCACCGAGTAAAATAAAATTTTCATTGGCTTTGATGTGCGGGGCTAGGAGTTCAGTCAGGGCTAGGGAGAACCCAGCATTGGGTCCAGGCGGACGGTATACTAATGCGCCTTTCCAGTAAACTGTGGGGCTAATTTTGAGGTGGAAGATGACCACTGCAATAAAGGCACTGATAGCGTCTGGAGCAGTCATTAGAAGAGCTCTCGGAGCAGGTCCCCTCCACTCTCCACAGAGAATCGTTAGAGAGGACAAGGTAGAAAGAGAATCACAGATTTGGGGGAGGAGGGGAAGAGGATTATTGATTGATAAGGGGATTTAAGGGTACCACTATCGGACTGCAGACCCAATGGCTTTCTGAGGTTTGTGTGGATACTTACACTGCTTGACAAATGAATTAGGAAATCTAGTAATAGTGTAACCAGTAACCTAACCATGCAGCTGATAACATATTTAGATATTAGGGACTGATTACGGTGGTGGTGAACCCTCCACTGACATGCTGTCAGTGGCGGGTTCACCTCCATCCTGAGGCCAATTCCCGCCCGCCATATTATAATGGCCCATCGGATGCCACTACCACGCATCCGATGGGCTCATTGAGCCTGCCGGTGCTGCGGACACCCTCGTATTCCCTGAAATGGCAGCAGTGTCTACTAGGCATCGCCGTTGGGAGTACGATGGACCATCCCCGCCAGCCTTTCCATGGCAGTTCACCTGCCATGGAAAGGTTGGCAGGGACAAACATTGGGGGCCCGTAGCAGGCCCCCCTTCATCCAGGGCCCTTTATTTTGAGGGTTGGGGGACATCTATGGTGCCCCCCTACATTTCCCTGCACCATGTTGCAGGAATCACATGGTGCCTGCCACATAGTGCAGGGAAATTTAACAAGTGTCTTTTTAACATTGCGGCAGGTGATGCAGCCAACAGCACCCACCGCAATGTTAACTATGGCAGGTGCGACCTCCGTGTTGGTGGTCATACCGTAATTCCACCTGTAGGACCGCCGCTTTGCTGGCGGGCAGTCCCACTCCCCGAGACAATAGCGAACGGATTGAAGTCCATCCACCATCGTAATCAGCCCCTTGGTTAGGGACTAGACTAACCTAATAGAGAAAGTAGGAATGTGTGATGTAAAATGTTTGAGGTATTTCTAATATTATCCTTGATCTATATTATGACTGTGGAGATTACTATAATAACCGCCATGATTCTGATACATAAGAATTATGAAAAAATTGTCTGTAATAAGTAACCTTTTAGTGTAAAATGGCAACAACTGTATGTGTTTTTTTTGTTTCTAGGGACCAAGGTGACGATGCTGTTTTATATACAAAAATCTCCCTCTAGATGAGAATTAATTTCATCTACCATAGCTCGTAGTGAAGAGTGAAAGACAGCTGTCCTTTTTTCTTTTCTCCGAAGAGGATCTGCTGTTTAATTCCTTTTGGGGCTTAAGAGATCTACCCAGGTGTGCTCTAGGAAGAACTTGGGTTTACAGTGCCCAGAACATAAAGAAATGAAAAGAAGATTTATAAAGCGCAATACAATTACCCGAAGGTGTCAAGGCGCTGGCTCATCAAGTGAGAGGTACCGGAGAGTCTTAATTCTGAGTTCAAAGATTAAACAACCATGTTTTTAGTGCTTTCCTGAAAGCCAAAAAGGCGTGTTTCGTCTTTTAACCTCTGGGGAAGAGAGTTCCAAAGTCTGGTTGTGCCAACCAGGAAACTTCCGCCGCCCTAGGAGCTTTTCCTGAACCTAGGGATAACCAGATTGCGGGACTCAGCTGAGCGTAAGTGTCGCATAGAAACATATCGGTAAAGGTTTTGCTTGAAAAAGGCTGGACCTATGTCATGGGTGACTTTGAATGCTATGCAACGGGCCTTAAACTCAATACGTCTCCTCACTGGCAGCCAGTGTAATTCTTTTAACTCAGCGCCAGCAGATTTGTGCTCGGGAATATCAAGCAAGATGCGTGCCGCGGCATTTTGTACACTGTAATTTGGTCAAACATTCGGTTCTAAGGTTGATGAAGAGACCGTTACAGTAATCAGCTCTGGACAAAACCAGAGCAGAGATCACCAACTTTCGCAGATTGACAGGAATAAAAAGAAGGATTTTTCTAAGAAGTTTTAATGTATAAAAAGATGCAGAGATGACCTGATTCACATGGCCTTCGAATGTAAGCTTGGAGTCAAAGTAGACTCCTAGATTTTTTACCTTAGTTTCAGAGACTGGTAAAGGACCCAGTACCGATGGCCAGAGAGCTGGGGACTAAAAAGAGGTGTTGCTGCCAAAGAGTAGAACCTCAGTTTTATTTTAACTTAATTTCAGACAGTTAGCTGCCATCCAGTCCCCGACTTGACGAAGGCAGGTAAAGAACTGTGACGCTGTGTCTAAAGGTGAGCCTGTCACTGATACCACAATTTGGGTATCTTCAGCATAGGAAATTGCTGAAAAACCCAAAGATCTGATCAGCTGCGCCAGGGGTGCAAAGTAGATGTTAAAAAGGGTCGGGCTCAATTATGAGCCCTGGGGTACCCCGCACGGCAATGTGAAATTATCTGATTTGAATTCGGAGAGAGCAACAAACTGCTCTCTGTCAGACAAAAATGATCTAAGTAAGGTAAGAGCTTTTCCTTTTATACCTATCGTCTTAAGGCCTTCCAGTAATTTAGTGTGACTTACAGTGTCGAAAGCAGCAGAGAAGCAGCAGAGAGATCAAGCAGCACAAGTGCTTCATTGCCCCCTGCATCGACTGTCTGCCTGATCTGTTCTGATGTTGAGATTAAAGCCAGTTCCGGGCTATGGTGCTTCCAAAAGTCAAAACGAGTGGCATCTAGGAAAGCATGTTTCTCGATGTAATCCGATATAGTTGCATTCATGGCCTTCTTGACCATTTTTGCGGGCAGGACGGTAGTTGTTAGGATCCGTCCCGTCTAAATTAACTTACTTTAGAAAGAAGAAGTAATAATAGTTGTAATCTATATATCTGTCCTGAAGAAGGTGCTCAAAAGATCTCAACGCACCGAAACGCGTCGACAAGGGACTACCCGCAATACTAGATATTCAGAGTTTTTAAACATTTCCGTGTTTGAAGAATTGTTTTAATTGACTTGTTTTTTTGAGTATTAAAAAAGAATAGGATTTCCTTTGTATTAGATCAGGGAATGCTCGAAAATATATGTTGGATATTAAATGTTTTGTGATGAATTTTATATGAATGATTTTAATATTATGAAAATAAAATGTTGAGAGAAATAAGTCACTTTAGTGTTGTGTAGTAACAAGTACCTGATTCATTCTGTTGTATACAAATAATAGAAAACTAGAAAGTAGACTAGTCGATCATAAAACCAAAGTTGAATAACACAGAAAGGAATCTCGTTTTGCTATACTCCGATACCCAGTCCTTTCTGGTTTCCTGGGACACTCTCTTCTTTTGAAGAAGTTTAGAAGAGGGAGGACAGAACCTAATTTCTAGTTGGTGGGAAATAAGCCTGAGGAAAACATTTGGTTAACAATGGGAGATAAATGAGAGCTGATTATTTCGGGTAGAAGATGGAAGATCTTGGGGGGACATGGGTCCAGAGGAGATCCAGATTTAGTGGACAGAAGTAGTTTAATAACCTGATTAGGGGTCAGGGAAGGAAAGTAAAATAGTTCAGGAGGGTTGATGGATTTTAGGGTTGTTGGAGAGACCTCTTTCATGTTAGGGATGTCCAACGCCTGTTGAGAGAGGGTCCCATTTTGAGACACGGATGTGGAAAAACCATTGTAAACTGATCTAACTTTGTCTTGAAATAAGGTAGCCAAGGCGTTGCAGAAAGACTGGCTTGCTGGAGTGTTGACTATTTCAGGGGGTTTGGCCAGTTTCTTTACAGTAGCAAATATTTCTTTATATGAGTTCTTTGCTGCACTTATGGCTGTAGAGAAATAGTGTGTCTTTTCCTCATGCATTGATTTTTTGTAGTTGAATAAAGCTTGTTTGTCGGCTATTCTGTCATTCATATCATACCGAGATCTCCATTTTCTTTCAAATTGATGGCAGTTTTGTTTCTGAAGTTTGAGCTGTTCAGCAAACCAGGGTTCAGAGTGTCTAGATCTTTGATTAGTGATAGACTTTTTAGGTAAAACCTGATCAATTGAGCTGCAGAGCCAGTGCTCAAAGGCGACTGCTGCTCTGTTGGGGTCTTATTCGTCTTAGGGGGATTCTGGGCCAGGGAGCTTTCTAAAGTATCTGTTACAATGTTGTAACAGATACTTCACGCCCTCGCCTCCACAGACTACATCCTCCTTGGAGACCTGAACTTCCACTTTGAGAATAACAACAACGCCAACTCCATCACCCTGATCGACAACCTTGCAACCTCAGACTCAGACAGCTTGTGACAACACCCACCCACGCCGCCGGCCACACGCTCGACCCCATCTTCATCGCAAGCCCCCACGTCTCCTTCAACCACACCACCGTACCCCACTGGACCGACCTCCACTGCATCCACTTCACCTTAAGGAAGCCCACCATGCACCACCGCACTCAACAGATGCCTCGGCGCTGCTGGGGCAAAGTCACCGAAGATTGGCTAATCACCACCCTCACCCAGAACCCACCCGCCGACTCCACCGATCCCGACACCACCGCCCGCAACCTCAGACAATGGATCGATGACTGCGCCAACACCCTCGCCCACTCAAGCCACCCTCCAACAGCCACACCCGCAAGAAAGCCACCTGGTTCACCGAAGACCTCCAGGCCTCCAAACGAACATGCCAAAAATTAGAGAAGAACTGGCTCCGTGAACGATCACCAGACAGCTACACAGCCCAAAAGAAAGCCACCCGCAAACACCATCAACTCATCAGAGCAGCCAAGAGGGCCTCCTTCAAGGACCGCCTAGATAACAACGCACACAACAGCAAACTGCTCTTCAGCATCGTGAAGGAAATCTCCTACCCCAGCTCCAACACCAACGACATCCAGCCTTCGCAAGACCTGTGTGACTCACTGGCCACCTTATTCCACCGCAAGATCGCCAACATCCACAACAGCTTCAGCGCCACAACCACTCCGACATCCAGCACCTCCACGACCATCCCTGCACCAACCGCCTGCTCTCCTGGACCAGCATCAACGACGAGGCCACCAGCAAGACCATGAACACCATCCACTCCGGATCACCGTTAGACCCTTGTCCTCACCACATCTTCAACAAAGCCAGCACAGCCATCGCACCCCATCTCCAGAGAGTAATCAACATCTCCTTTGAGACAGCAACCTTCCCGGGAAGCTGGAAGCACACCGAGATCAACGCCTTACTCAAGAAACCCAAGGCCGACCCCAAGGACCTCAAGAACTTCCGACCCATCTCCCTGCTTCCATTCCCAGCGAAGGTCACTGAGAAAATCGTCAACAAACAACTGACCCGGTACCTCGAGGAGAACAACATCCTGGACCCATGCCAGTCCGGTTTACACAGCAACCACAGCACCGAAACCGCCCTCAGCGCCGCCACCGATGACATCAGGACCCTGCTTGACAACGGAGAAACAGCGGCCCTCATCCTCCTGGACCTGTCAGCCGCCTTCGACGCGGTCTGCCACTGCACACTATGAACACGCCTCTATGACGCCGGAATCCAAGAGAAGGCCCTAGACTGGACCACGTCCTTCCTCTCTGGCAGAACTCAGAGTGTCCACCTCCCCCCCTTCCGTTCCAAGGCCACCGAGATCATCTGCGGCGTACCCCAGGGCTCATCCCTCAGCCCGATGTTGTTTAATATCTACATGGCACCCCTCGCCCACTTCGCCCGACAGCACGACCTCAACATCATCTCCTACGCCGACGACACCTAGCTGATCCTCTCCCTCACTAAAGACCCTCTCACCGCCAAAACCAACCTCCACAAAGGAATGAAGGACATCGTCGAATGGATGAGGAACAGCCGACTGAAGCTGAACTCAGACAAGACGGAGGTCCTCATCCTCGGCCCCACCCCCTCGGCCTGGGACAACTCCTGGTGGCCGACGACCCTCGGAACAGCTCTAACACCAACCGAGCACACACGCAACCTAGGGGTCATCCTCGAATCCTCCCTCTCCATGAATTTATCAGTTCAACGCCGTCTCCTCTTCCTGCTTCAACACCCTCCGAATGCTCCGCAGGATCTTCAAGTGGATCCCCACCGAAACGAGAAAAACTGTCACCCAGGCACTCGTCACCAGAAGGCTGGACTACGGAAACGCCCTATACGCAGGTACATCGGCCAAGCTCCTGAGACGGCTGCAACGCATCCAGAACGCCTCGGCATGCCTGATCCTTAACATTCCTCGCCGTAGCCACATCACCCCCCACCTGAGAGACCTGCACTGGCTCCCCGTCAACAAGAGGGTAACCTTTAAGCTCCTCCTCCACGCGCACAAATCTCTGCACAACACCGGCCCAGCATCCCTCAACAGACGACTCAGCTTCTACACCCCCACCCGCCAGCTCCGCTCCGCCGGCCTCACCCTCGCCACAGTCCCTCGCATCCGAAGAACGACCGCCGGCGTCAGATCGTTCTCCCACCTCGCCGCCAAGACCTGGAACACCCTCCCCGCCAACCTACGGCAGACCCTAGACCTACTGGCCTTCAGAAAACTCCTCAAGACCTGGCTCTTCGATCAGGAGCAGCACCCCCCCACCCCCCAGCACCTTGAGACCCTCATGGGTATGTAGTGCGCTATACAAGTGACTTGATTGATTGATTGATTGATTGATTGATTGATTGTTCCATGGACGGAACTTTCTGGGATGTTTATTTCCCAGGTTCTCTGATCCCAGATGATAAAGAGAGAGGGAGAACATGACAGCTTTGTGATCCGACCAGGTAAGCGGGAGAGACGGAAAACATTGTAGAGCATTGTTATTAGAAAAACTTCCATCCAGCAGGTGCCCTGCGGAGTGGGTGCTTCCAGTTCCTAGCTGAGTGAGTCCTAGGCTATTCATGATATCGGTGAAATGTACTGTGACCCTGTCTAACAGGTCCTCAAGATGTAGATTGAAGTCCCCAAGAGTGTAAAATCCAGCGCCTGATTTATTACATCCAAGGACCGATCCACAGTGTTTAAGAAGGTTGCCCTGGGGTCGGGAGGACGGTAAAATAAAAGGCAGTTAAAAGTATACAGGTTGTCAATGGAAATCTTAAAGAGCAGGGATTCCAGGGTTGACAGATTATTTCGAGTGGTGAAAGTCCCTATCCAGCAGCTACAGTAAATTATGTCCAGCCCACTGCCCTTTTTCCCCACGCGGTCTTGTTTAAAAAAAGTGTATCCAGAAGGAACGGCAATGGCCAGGTCAGGGCCTGATGAGGCGTCCACCAAGGTCTCAGTGATAAAGGTTAGGTCAACCGCCAGTGTGTCCATGAAAATGGCAAATTCACACGCATGATTACATAGAGAGCGTGCATTGATCAGAGTACAGATTACTGTTCTGGTCCTGCATGGCCCTCTTGCTACAGGGGTAAGGCTAGGTGATAGCTGTAGTGGTTTAGTGGGCAGCACCACTGTAGAAGCAGTGTTTGGATCTTCACTCAGGGGAGGTTTCCAGCCACACTTACTTTTATTATTAATAACTAGCAGCTGGTCCCTGCTGTAGGCATGTTTAGAAGTAATTTTGGAGCTGAAACTGACAGAGTGACTGGCACTGGGCATGGGCCAGGCGTGGACGGGCGCAGACGGGCTTGCCTTAGGCTCGCCTTTGTAGCACCAGCGGCGCGGCCGCACTACGGCCGTGCCTTTACCTCCCTCGATGCTCGGCATCTAGACTGTCAACCCTCACTTTTAGTGTTTCCAGGACTACTGGAAGAGTAATAATCACAGAAGCCCCAGTTGCCCTCCCTAAGGAAAGTGCAAGGAGTTACAGAGGGTAAGTTTAGCTAAGCTAGGAACAAACATGCTGTTTGACCAAAAATGGCCCCAATGGAATTAAGAAAAACACACACTCTTAACTGAAGATGTCTGTAGGTATTTTGTAATCCTCCTTAGTAGAAAGGAGAGGTGTCCCCATTTCCTGCTGGGGTTCGTTAGGCTCTTAACAGATGCAAAGGACTAGCCCATATTGTGAGTAGCATTATTGAGCCTTTTTGAGCTGTGGCATGAGAATCAGAGGATATTAAACTGGAGAAGAATGAGATGCCAGAATGAGATACCAGAAAACAGTGTCCCAGCCCTTAACACTCATTTGATGGCAAGGAAATTCCCATTAAATGTAGGCTAGGTAACAATGGTGGTGGTTGAGAAGGTCTGGTATACTCAAGAAATGAAATAGCAGCTGCTGATGCAGCAGAGTTATTAAAAAGTATGTAAAGATAGACCTTCCATCCCAATATGGTCTTTTTGTGTAATTTGAAGTGCCTCTGATTTACCCTGAACACATACTTTTGTGACAGCACATATTCTAATATCGAGGAACTGAATAAGTAGGGACTGTGCAAAAACCTACACACTCTTAGGATACAGCCATTTATCCACAGGCAGTAAATGCTATAAAGAGGCGTTGCCCAGCCAATAAAGTAAACACTGATTTGAACAGCATGGAAAACCTACCAATTAGAAGTGGTGTTTCCTCATTCTACTCAACGGCATAAACACCAACTTTTGAATATGTTACAACCAATGGGAATGGTACAACAGGTACAACAGTGTCAATCATGGGGATGCCTATTGGCTATCCTGTATATATATGACGTGGCATGTCATCAATTCCGGCATTGCCGGTAGTATTCAATCTAATATAGGACAAACATGGAGGCTCACCTGAAGTGCATTTAGGAATGAAGCTGATAGGTAAGGTAGATAAAGTAGCTGAGATAGTTCTTGCTAATATTAAAAGCCATGCAAAACTATTGGCCATTCACCAGAAGTACACTGCAACTCCATAAGATCAGAGAGAAGTGGAGCTACCAAAATTAATATCTTAAGCTTAAATCTCCATGTGGAGAGATACCTTAGTAGTGAAACTGCAAAGAGCCCAGTTAAAAACTTGGGTAGAAAATGAAACCCTTCTGAAGGAAAGCAAGCTGAAACCACAATGGTCCAAAGTTCCAAAGTGGATTCAACTACAATTTGCTTGCAAAGTTGAAGAGTGGGGGCCAGACCCTCAGGAAGAGTTTAAGAGTTAATGTTTGCTTTTATTCTTCTTTCTTGTTACTTCACTTGAGACGTATCGCTAATACATAGGCATCCATTGGTGGTGACTAGATGTACCCTACAAATCCCATTATGAAGCGCGCCGAGTAGAGTGGTGAGCTAGTAACCTAAGCATTAGCAGGGAAATAAGAGTTCCAAAGAAATATCAATTCTGTGATGAGCAAAGTGATATTCTTATTCTTCACAACATCCTGCAGGTAAAAAGTCAGAGTCAAGCAGTGGTACCTTTTCTTTCCCAGGGCCTACCTGACAGGAGACAAACGTGTCAGCAGGCAAGAGGGGACAGTGAGGGATTGGGACCACCAAAGCAACCTTTTCAGAAGAAAACAGCGGCTGTGGCAAGGAATCAGGATGCCTCGCATAAAGAGAATTCTACTGAAGAACAGGGTATTGGCGGTGGCTGTTCCAGACACGGCGCGGAAATGACTGTAGCCCACAAGAAACGCAAACTCTACCTGCCCATGGATGAGACTAATGACTATAAACAATAGAAACACTGGATGGGCATCTGAATGAACCAGATTTAGTTTGTAAAGTCCGGATTCAGATTCAAGTTGATGCTTAACAAATAATCTCATTGATTTTCTTGACTCAATTGACTAATTCCTATAATGTAATACTTGAAAAAGGAGATGATCCCCAGATCTTATAATTTAGGCTCCAATAGGAGAAGAAGTTATAATGGAAGCTTTTCTACACACGTGTTGCATTCCCTTAAGAACCAGTGTACATATCATAGGCACTACATCAGGCTCCAGCGGTATACAAAAGCAAAGCGGGATGGGATAAAGAAGCAATTCCAAGAGTCATTTCTTTTAGGTATGAACCAGAGGTTCAGAAACAATAGCCAATAGAGCCATAGGGTCAAAAAGATCTGAATGAGTGAATGAATGAATGCATGAACAGGGTTTTATGAGGCAGGCAGAGGCTCTGAGGAGTGTCCCGGCACAATCAAATTATGAATGCATTCCAATATCAAGGGAGGGAATTGTCATTCCCTACCCTCAATGATGAAAACTCCTGTTTGCGTAATTTTAAAGTATGATAAATATGTGAGAATGTGTTTGGACTAGCATCATTGGAACATCAGTTGTAAAGTATATGTAGTACAGAATGTACATAATGATGGATTTATGATGCAACATGCAAACGAGCCAAGACCACATTTGATATAGCAAAAAGGTTTAATTCACAAAGTTTAGCACCAGAATCATATTAACACCCTTGCTGCTCTGCGGAATAGAATTTTGATTTAAACAATTACATCAGGGGGATAAGAACAGCACTGGGTAGTTTCTGGAAGAGTAATTTAATTACTTCAATTCAATGTTAATTGACATGTACATAACTGATGACAACTTAAATGACCATTCTCAACAGAAGAGATAGAATAGTCACAGTGCTTACTGAGGCAGGTTGCAAGCTTAAATTCAGGAATTCCAAAATATTATTTTTACTAGTAATATGTTTAGGATATGAATTATACAGTGAAGGGAAAGGACTAACACCAGTGCCCTTTGAAAAAGTGGGATGCTTAAGCTTCCCAGTTCTCCTAGGCATCTACAGGTCCTAATGATATTAATTAATTTTGGTGGAACATATTTACTACTGTAGAAAGGGTGAAACACCTGTGTCAATTGACCACTTCTACATTTACCAGAAAGAACTGTAAAAATGAACATACACAAAACCTTAGAGTACATAACGACATGCTCGCAAATGCACATTTACAAATGTAAGATAATAAACTTGATTTAGTAATCATGATAGTACCCAGGTAGGCAGGGTACACTTATTTCTTATACAATGAAGAATACATTGTACCCGTTGCCTCCAAATCACACTTCTATACACCAGCACAGGAGTGAATTGCACTAAAAGAGAAAGTACTCACTACTATGCAAATTGCAATCGTTACAGAACAACCCACAGCCCAAGAAAATCAATTGTAGTAACACCTACATCTGCCTTGGAAGCTCCAGTTAAAGCAAGCATACCAAATTCACGTGCATCGCACATGTATTGGGAGAAATGGGCCTCAAATCAACTCAGTACATTATATGACCCTACAAGAAGAACACAGGAAGTTTTGCAGTAATGATAGATAATAGTTGAAAACCCCATCTACAAAACAACTGCCTGAATATCATTATGTTTATATACCGATAGATCAGCAATGGACACAACGCGGCTGTATTCCACTTCTTGTGTGGCTGTGCAATGAAATTTAAGGGTTCAAAATTCAAAATGAAGCACATACATGTGAAGACCTTAGGTGACTCAACTGTACTGATTGCAGAAGTGAAAGCATGTTGGTTTACACATGGTGAAACTAATGATTACAAAGACTCATGGGTAAAGACAATAAAGTGAAACAGCTCTGGACTTGGATAACAGCCGTTCGCAGACAGCTTCTACTGGGGCAGACCCAGCATGCACTGGCACAGCAGAGTCAGGGACTTCACTCCAAAGCCAGTTCTCCTGCTGATCGTGCTGCAAAATCTGCTGGACCGGTGCAGGGTTGTAAAGTGACAGTGATGTCCCAGTCAAAAACCGAGATCAACCAAGTTATACACCCAACAGGCCAATCATCACTCAGTAAAAAGGCTCCTCCTCCTGGCTTCCTGGAGAAGTATGACAACTTCCTGGGACACGATGAGCTCCTTACAGTCAGTATTCCTAAGACACAAGAACGCTGCAGAACAGATGAGTGCCCACATAGGGAAGATAGAATTATTATAAATGACTCCACACTGTATCTTGAAGCTATAGGTACATATACGTGGAGTTAGGAACAGAAAATACTTACCTGTCGCTATTTTATTTTGGATACTCTGTCCTCTTTATCTGTCCAATTGATATTGTTGAATTGATAGTTAGGGCTATAGATACATATACATACATATCTCATCATTAACCAACTGCACCTGAGCAGTCAAACGAGTGAATGGGTTTCCCTTGCATAGTGCCATGGTAGCCAAGGAGTTGGTACTCCATTCGAATGATTTTTGTTGTTGACCTGTCGCCCATATGCTGAAGAGCGCTACTGCGGTAAATATGTTTATAAACTGTGGTCCAGGAGTGGTATTATTTTGTGTGAATGCTTGTGCAACGCTTCGTGACACAAAGCAGCACAAACAGCCTACTCAGAGTTTGTTTTCGGGTACAAAGCATTCCCTTGTCCCTGTTTGTTCCCTTTCTTTAATTAGGTTATTATTTATTCTCTCTTGTATAGTCTCCTCGTTTCCCCCATCTAATGCATGTCCCTTTCAGAATGGAAGATTTTTGTGATCACCTCTCCTTCTTTCTCCTCCTGCCTGATCAAAGTAGGAGCGTAGGGGTAATTATCACCAGTCTAACCCCGTAATGTTAAAAAAGACCTTCTTTTAAATACATATATAACATGCCGCATCTAGAGCTACCCATGTTTATGCTAGTTGACTAGCAGGCCTTGTCACTAATTCAAAGCTTTCTACATCCCTATAAGCTAGATAGTTAAAATCCAAGTGACAGCCCAACATTTACAGTATGTTTCCTCTATTTATTGTGTTGTGGAGGTCCCACAAGGGGGACTTCAGGTGCTTGTACGGAGGTAAGGAACATCCTGGAGCTCTGCTCGCTTTCCTGGCAGTGGAATTTGTGCACAACACAGTATTTCCAGTCAATTGTGCTGGGGACTGTATGTTATTGATGCTACTAGCTTGTGATGTTTTATATTAAAATACATTAGCTTCTGAATGCAAAGTGGCAACTCCTCCACAATGGTGGAGGAGCATTGCACCCAGGGCCGGACTGGGAACGAAAACCAGCCCTGGCAAAGTGCTCGACCGCCCCCCTCCCCCTATTGGGGTGCGACCGAGCTCTTTGCCGAGGCCGGTTTTCGGCCAATTTTGTTACAGGGTTGATTTTGCAGCTATGCTGCAAAAACGGTCCTGTAACAAAAACGGCCCCCAGGGGCCCAAAACCGGCCCCCACCCTTGCGGCGCACCGGGGGATTGCCCGGTACCCGCTATGGCCAGTCCGGCCCTGATCACCCCACTGGCTCAGAGCCAGCAGCTGAAAAATAAAACAATATTTTATTATCGTTTTATTTTTCAGCTACTGGCTAGCCAGCGTGTGTAGGTAGGGGTGGGGCCGTTGAGGTTCTGAGAATTCTGAACCCGTTCAATAAAGATGGTCGTATCTAGACGATTTTGGTATCAGCGGACCGCAAATGACAAGTGCGGTATGTACGAGTGTTTTCGTCATGATCGATTGATGAATTCACTGTGTATTTAGGGATTTTGTTTGAACCCTCGGGTTCCATTTTGTATGCGGCAGCCATTTTGTGTGGTTGCCCTCACATAGGCCGATGACTATGGCCGAACGAGTCTCTAGGACACGTACACCTTTAGCTGACTCCTTTGTGACCTGGACGAACTGACTCCCTTGCCCGAGGCTAAACTTGCTGAGCCAGTTCCTTGTTAGGCAGCTGGTCAGATAGAGATCAAAGAGCAGGACATTGCAATCTTTATAGCACACGCACACACCCTTCTATCTTGCTTCTCATCTGTTTCTGTTCCTTCCTTTATGGCTTAATTATTGATTTGGGTTGAGGTCTTTATGATGGGTTCGTCCGGCCTATTCGAGCAAGAATGTGGGTTTCTGCCTTGTCATCTCTGGTGGGCTGGACAACGAAAAGTGGGTTT